>NC_041013.1:38901926-39528926 GCF_004193775.1 Glycine soja
GTGTGATGTGATGCTGTTGTTCATACTGTTTCTGGATTTAGTTTAATCCTTACTTGTATATGAATTTAACCTAATTAAAATTTGATAATACAAGAGATAAGATTAAATTAAACTAATTTATGAATATTATTATATAAATGTTAACAACATATATATAATTAAAAGAATATACACTTAAATTAATATATATTTTATGATCATTGTATCAATATAAATATATAATATAAAATATCATTGCTTAAATTTTTTTTTAAAAATATTTTTATTTATTAATTATTAAAAATATGTTATAATAAAATATCGACATTATTAGGTCAAGTTAGAATGAACCAAAATCAACTCAAAATATAATTTAAATTCATTTTCAAAACACTTTAAATTTAACTTTTTTTAACATTTAAATTTGTCAAAATTAATTTCAAATTAAATTAATGGGATAAGATTAAAACATATACTGATTCACTGAACACCTCCAATATTGTATAGTACTCAAAACAAAGAGAAAGTAGAAAGCATTTTATTTAATATATTAGGCTAATGTATGCAGATTAGGCTTTATATAACTGCAGCAGCACAACTTCGATAAGGCCAAAAAAATCAAATGAATCATAATCAGGTTATTAATATATTGACACTGCCACTAAAAATCCAAAATCTGCCGTGACATATCTTCGTCAAAAGCATTTTTAAAAAAGAAAATGTTTTTTATTACAACCAAGTTGCAAGTTGGGAATAAAATAAAGAAAAAAGGGACCACTTCGGTTTGGTATAAAAGTTGAGACAAAACAAGCAGTGATGATTAATCAGCGGCGAATTTTATTTTGCAATATAAAATGCTGTATGGTTTTATTTAGAAAATAATCGAAAAAATTATTTTAAAATAATTATTTATTAATTCTTATTTTTTATTTTTAAATAAATTAAATTAGGACCAAACATGTAATAATTTATTTGATATTTGATATAATAATACAAGTTGCCCAGTAGGGACCAATTTTAGAATACCATTTTTTTTTAATTTTTATTTAGTCCAATTGAAAACAATATAAATGGACCATATAAGATAGAAAGAAATACTCCTTAACTTTACTCTTTATTCGCATCTTATACTTTTCAATATACAAATTAAAATAATTATCAATATTTTTAGTTATCATTCTTTAACAGAAATTGGGACCGAACAAAGAACAAACTCATTTACTTCGGTCCAAGAAGAGGTTGAAAAATCACTACTTCACAAGGATTTTTTTAAAATTTCTTTTTAGTTCATTAAAAGTAATATATAAAATTCCGTTAAATATTTTTTTTTCCTCTAAAAATATATCTTTAGTTATTTTTCTTAACTTGTTAAGAGGTAGAAAAACACTGGGGTAAGCGGATTCATTAGGAATTATAGCTGAATGAGATGAATTTTATTTTAATTTTATTTTTACTATTTTATTTATCAGTGTTTCTCAAAAGTTGTTATGCAAGACTGAGATTCAAATTCTTAACCACTTGACTTGATTTGATTAAGAAACATTTACAACTTGTGTAAATTATTGTTGATAATTAATTTTAAATTTTTATTAGTTAATTTAACTTTTTTAATTAATCATATGGCATGTTTTCCTGGAATGACTATGTGATCATATTTAATTGTAGTAGCAAAACATAGTTAGTAAAAATACTAAAATATGATATTTCAAAAAATTTGTAGATCAAATGCATATTTTTTAAAAAATTAAATTCAAATGCGATGTATTTTTGGAGTACTAAAAATATATTTAACCTGTAAAATTTAAGAGATGAACTAATTTTTTTTAATCATTAGAGATGAAGTAATTTGAGACGATATTTCCTATTTTTATTATTAATTTTACAAACATTTTTTTTATTTTCATCTTTTAACCTAAAAAATTACTATAAAAACAGAAGAAAAAAAAACACTTTAACTTTTCCTTTTCAAAATTTTTTATACAAGATAAAATAAAATAAAAGATAATAATTATATTCTGAAAGCTATGAACTCTGAAGTTTGGAACATAAAAATATCCTGCTTGCTTGTGAGTCACAGAATTTAAACAGGTGAACATGACACGTCGCACGTGCAATTCATCTTATCCCTTCAAATGTCACTGTCTCCTTACTAGAGTACCCAACAACAGAAAAACAAAACATCGTACCTTATTTGAAACGAACACCGCCCTTTTAAAAAGTACTAATTTTCCAACAGAGCATGACTCTGAATATGACTTTAAGGGCACTCACCAACACTTCAACCAACCCAATTCTCAGAATTAGACGTTACCAACTTCACTGCCACGCTAACCCTCTTCTGCAATCCCATGTTGTTGCCCTCAATGCAAGGACCCTTTTACGTGACAGTGATCCTCGCTTTGCACAACAACTGTTCGACCAAACTCCCCTTAGAGACCTCAAACAGCATAATCAGTTGCTTTTCCGTTACTCTCGCTGTGACCAAACCCAAGAAGCCCTCCACCTCTTTGTCTCACTTTATCGTTCTGGTTTATCCCCTGATAGCTATACCATGTCTTGTGTTTTGAGTGTTTGTGCCGGTTCCTTTAATGGGACGGTGGGTGAACAAGTGCATTGTCAGTGTGTCAAGTGTGGACTTGTGCACCATCTTAGCGTAGGAAACTCTCTTGTCGATATGTACACGAAAACGGGGAATGTTAGAGATGGGAGGAGAGTTTTTGATGAAATGGGTGACAGAGACGTGGTGTCTTGGAATTCCTTGCTCACGGGTTATTCATGGAATAGATTTAATGATCAGGTGTGGGAATTGTTCTGTCTGATGCAAGTTGAGGGATACAGACCTGACTATTATACTGTTTCTACTGTAATTGCAGCTTTGGCCAATCAGGGTGCGGTGGCTATAGGAATGCAAATCCATGCCTTGGTTGTAAAGCTCGGTTTTGAGACAGAAAGACTTGTGTGCAACTCTCTAATTAGTATGCTTTCAAAGTCAGGGATGTTAAGAGATGCTAGAGTTGTTTTTGATAACATGGAGAACAAGGATTCAGTTTCTTGGAATAGTATGATTGCTGGACATGTGATAAATGGACAAGATTTGGAAGCTTTTGAAACGTTTAACAACATGCAACTTGCAGGGGCTAAGCCCACGCATGCGACATTTGCATCTGTTATCAAGTCATGTGCCAGCCTTAAAGAGTTGGGGTTGGTAAGAGTGCTGCACTGTAAGACTCTGAAGAGTGGGCTTTCCACTAACCAAAACGTCCTAACTGCACTCATGGTAGCATTGACTAAGTGCAAGGAAATAGACGATGCCTTTAGTTTATTCTCCTTGATGCACGGGGTTCAAAGTGTGGTTTCTTGGACTGCTATGATCAGTGGGTACTTGCAGAATGGTGACACTGATCAGGCTGTGAATTTGTTTTCCCTAATGAGAAGGGAAGGTGTCAAACCAAATCATTTCACTTATTCTACTATCCTGACTGTGCAACATGCTGTTTTCATTTCTGAAATACATGCAGAAGTCATCAAAACTAATTATGAGAAGTCATCTTCGGTGGGAACTGCACTTTTAGATGCCTTTGTTAAGATAGGAAATATTAGTGATGCTGTTAAAGTTTTTGAGCTAATTGAAACCAAGGACGTAATAGCCTGGTCTGCAATGCTAGCGGGATATGCCCAAGCAGGAGAAACTGAAGAAGCTGCTAAAATCTTCCACCAATTAACAAGGGAAGGTATTAAACCAAATGAATTTACCTTTTGCAGCATCATTAATGCCTGTACTGCTCCTACAGCATCAGTAGAGCAGGGAAAACAATTCCATGCCTATGCAATTAAACTGAGATTGAACAATGCTCTGTGTGTAAGTAGTTCTCTTGTTACCTTGTATGCAAAGAGAGGCAATATTGAAAGTGCACATGAAATTTTCAAAAGGCAGAAGGAGAGGGACTTGGTTTCTTGGAACTCAATGATCTCTGGATATGCACAGCATGGCCAGGCGAAGAAAGCATTAGAGGTATTTGAGGAAATGCAGAAACGAAACTTAGAAGTGGATGCTATAACATTCATTGGTGTCATTTCTGCTTGTGCTCATGCTGGCTTAGTGGGAAAAGGTCAAAACTACTTCAATATAATGATCAATGATCATCACATTAATCCAACAATGGAGCACTACTCCTGTATGATTGATCTATATAGCCGTGCTGGGATGCTGGGAAAAGCTATGGATATCATAAATGGGATGCCATTTCCCCCGGCTGCAACTGTGTGGCGCATTGTCTTGGCAGCTTCTCGAGTACACCGCAATATAGAGCTTGGGAAACTTGCAGCTGAAAAAATTATTTCACTTGAGCCACAACACTCAGCCGCATATGTCTTATTATCCAATATATATGCTGCAGCAGGAAATTGGCATGAGAAAGTCAATGTGAGAAAACTTATGGATAAGAGAAGAGTGAAAAAGGAACCTGGGTACAGTTGGATTGAGGTGAAAAACAAGACGTACTCCTTCCTGGCTGGTGATTTGTCACATCCTTTGTCAGACCATATTTACTCAAAACTTTCAGAGTTAAATACCCGGTTGAGGGATGTTGGTTATCAGCCTGATACAAATTATGTGTTTCATGATATTGAAGATGAACAAAAAGAAACTATTCTTTCTCATCATAGTGAAAGGCTTGCCATTGCCTTTGGCTTAATAGCTACACTTCCTGAAATTCCCCTTCAGATTGTGAAGAATCTCAGAGTCTGCGGAGATTGCCACAGCTTTATTAAGTTAGTATCACTCGTTGAAAAGAGATACATTGTTGTTAGAGATTCAAACCGATTTCACCACTTTAAAGGTGGTTTGTGTTCATGTGGGGACTACTGGTGATGTTTGGGCTAATATGCTCTTTTTTTGTTTTGAAGATTCTCTAGTGGATCTGACCTTTGTTTTCCAAAGAATCCATCAACTCTCTCCAAGGCATAAATTCTCGTGGAAACTTTAAGGAAAGAATGTCATAGGAATTGAAAGCCTAAACACATCATAACATTAGGCTACTTATGGGTACTTTTAACGCTGATTATGGCAGTGACCGGTGAGTATGATGATGTTGGCTCTCCACTCTTGGATAGACCATTGTAGATATTATTCAACTCAGAAAGGATGATCCATCAACACTCAACAGAAAGTCTCAGGAAATATACATTTAACATTGCTATGGAAAATTGTTGATAGGATTGCTGAAATTTGCTGGGTGATTCCAGAAATCCTGAAAGCCTGTTAGGAGCCAAGAAACAGAATGGGAAATAAAAGATAGATTTTATTGAATAGTAAGAAAAGAACAAAACATATGAGAAAAAACTCTTCTCCAAGAGTTTCCCTTTCACAAAGAGCTAATGCTCAATTTACAATGACAACAAATCTCCCTCTTTCCTATCCTTCCCCTATTTATATCTAATAAACCCCTCCAACTAACTAACTAACTCGTTAATAGTCTAACTATCATAACTAACTCTCCCTTCTTATAACCTAACAAAGTCCCTGTCAATTTGCTGCTGAACTGGTTCCAGGCTATGATTAGTTTAGGTATTTGCTGAAATGGCTCAGGAAACCGAAAATGCTTCTTGCCAATAACTCCTCTTCCCCTTAATCAGCTGTTACTTATTAAAGTAACAAATTTTGTAATGTTGAAGCTATCTATTTTAGTCATTAGCCGAATAAATAACTTAATTAGAAGCACTGTTGAGATTGATGCATTTAATTATGGAGAAACTCTTTACTCCATGACTTGGAAATTGGAATACAAATTGAGAACACATAATTTTATCCAAGGTAAATATAATTGAAGAACTAAATTTGCTTACTCACTGCCGAATTGGATTTTGAATCCTTTGCATTGCTTATCACGATCAATGAAAGATTAGTTGCCGACTAGTAGTATAATGCTTATGGCTACAAGATGTGATGAGGGTGTAGTATATGGTGCGAAATGGTATCTTGAAGGAGATAGTTAGCCTTTTGGTTTATCTGAGGTGCTGGTGTCGGGCTGTGCTGCTGTAGTTTTAGAATGGTGACTATGTTGTTGTGGCAATTGATTCATGATGCAGATTTTTATGTTCTTTTTTGTTTACAGAATGTACTTTTGATTGGATCCATACCGGTACAACTTGTACCTGAGTATGGGCTTTTGAATAAAATCTATTTTGCTTTGTTCATAAAACTTCAAAAAGGCTAATTTATTTATTTTTGTAGCTATTTCTACAAAGTGCTAAAATTAAAATTTAAAAATTAATAATCAAAAGTAATTAGCACAGGTTGTTAACTAGATCAGGGTTACGATTAGTTTGGTATTTGCTCAGAAAACAGAAAATGGTTCTTGCCAATAAACTTTTTTTCCTCTTAGTTCTTAGATAAGTATAACTTAATGAGAACTACTATTGACATCGATGCATTTATTTATGGAGAAAATCTCTACTCCGTCAGTAGGAATATGTTCACCACAAAATGTGATAGTAATTGTTTGATATTTTTGTCTAGGGTGTAAGCAAGTTGACTTAACCCGATATTTAAAGTTCAAATTTGGCTTGTGAATCCTGAAAAAAAATAATTGGCTTGTGAAAAAAAAAAGATTTCAAAATTGGACTCATGTATTTAAACAAATCACATAAAAGCTTGATGTTGACTTGCTAAAAAAAATTATTCTTAATGTACTTTACTAGCTTGTATTTGAAATATGTGGTCAACAATATCATGTATGTTAAATTCAAAATTTCTAGGCTATTACATTTTCATAATACAATAAATAAAAAACTTAAATTATTTTTATTACTACAAAACAAACTACAAATTAACTTAATGTTATCAACAAAGTTTTACATGAGTAAATAACAAAGACTAGACAAATTCTCATCAATTTAAATATAAAAACATTAAGCTGTTAATGTTGAACTTGTAAAATTTTGGCAAAACTTAAATGTCAAGATTAAATTTATTTATTTAGTTCAAATAACTCTGGAATAGCTTAAGTTCATTTGCACTCTTTTTTCTGCCGTTGAATTATATAATTACAGTGAACATGACAATATATAAATTTGATACTTGTTTGAGAATTTGTTATACGGAAATTCTGATAACGACCCAGTAAAAAAATATAAAACAATAATTGTGCTTAAAATGTAATCGCAATAATATTGAGACAATTAATGAAGAATCTGGAGTAACTTAGCAGTTGAATAAAAAAACCATTCTATTATCACATTTACTAAACACTTTTTTATGTTAAGTCGAATACCCTAATCTGCGAGGCATATTTTATGATGAGTCTCGTTTGTCCCATCCGCAGTAGCTTAGTGCTACACATTTGCTGAGTATCTGATCCATCTCGAAACTAAAAAGCACCCAAATCTATGGCTATCCTAAATCCAAAGGAGGCAAAAATAAGAACCCAGCATCACACAAGTTATTTTTTCAAATCATTTCAGATTCTGTTATACACAATTTAGAAGAAAAATGAGTATCGACCTTTATAAATCCACCTCGATACAAAAGGGGACTTTACATCCCCAAAACAAAATGAAATAGATGCATTTCATTTGATCCAACAGCTAAACAAATTACAAATTATAACAATATATTTGAAACCAGTGTGGACCTTCAAAGTGAAAATTCCATCAGTATTTAACCTTCCTCTCCAAATTCCTTTGTGAATCTCTCGTGAACATCAAGGTCGGCTTTGCTTACTGTAGGCCTTTGTCTAGCGAGTACCTTCTCAAAATCTGTCCTCGTAATAGGGGGCGGAAGGATCTGCAATAAGTTTTATAGGTTAGCATTCCCCAGTTTCAGTTAGAGATGTAACAACCTAGTCCAAAGAAATCACAACACTACTTCTCCAATTATCATTATTAAAAAATAAGGACACTCGGTACAGTCCTATTACCATCAAAAACTACACATTAAATACCTTAGAAGCAAGTCCTTTTGCAGCAAGCTCTTGCATTGAGGTTTGTACTGCACCCTGTTGCTTTGGTCCACACGGGATCCACATACCCTCGGGATTCTTCAAGAAGAACATTGCATCTTGGGTTTTGCGAACAGGTTCAAATAACACATCCTTTACCTGAAGAGGAGGTCCAAAAACTTTTTACTTAAGATTCATTAAGTATAAGATTAATGAAACCAGTAATTCCATATAGAAGTAAAACTTACACAGACAGATATGTCTGAACCAGAAAACCCCTCTGTCCTGCTAGCCAAGTATTCAAAATCGCTTTCAGTCAAGTTATGGGGAGTATCTCCTAGATGCACCTGCTCAATTTATTAAGCCAGAAAATAGCATGGTAAAACCATTCGCTAGGTTTATATAGCACAACAAAATCCATCATTCAACAATCAAGTATATTGTCCTTGCCTTGAACATGTGTTGGCGAGCCTTCAAATCTGGTAGTGGAATATATATGCGCTTATCAAAACGACGCCTTATTGCCTGCAATTACAAATTGATTAGTGAAAAACAACATAGTATTAATTCTATATGGGATTGTATAAACAAAATCATTTCTGTCTGACCTGGTCTAAAGCATAGGGCGTATTTGTTGCTGCAAGAACAAGAACTTTCTGATCATTGTGTCCTACACCCTACAAAGTAGATAAACTACATTAAAATAAAGAGAATTAAAAAAAAAAAAGAGAGAATATATACTAAAAATGTTGGAAACTGCCCTCATGTTAATAGCAAAAAAGTGAATCAAAATGAGAGAATAAAATATAGATGAGCAAGCCATATTCTGACAATATTATACAAACAAGTAACTGCTGGGTTCAATTTAAAATAAAGCAGTAAAACAGAAAACGGGATTACTTATGAGGGAGAAATATTTTGATATGCAACTCAAATATCAAATACCACATGCAACTTTGTATATGACTAAAAACCATTAACCAAGTTACTTAACAAATTTTGACAGGTCAAGGACAGACAATAACACTTAAGTGCTTTGGGGAGTTCGGCTACCAGTAAAAAACATGCTTCCGTAGTTTAGTTACATATAACAAATAAATATCCTGTTGAAAATACATATTAAAAAAGTCAAATATGATGACTTAATCAAATAACAATTCACATACAAACATGAAAAACTGAAGGACCACCGCAAATCAGTGATTGACACAGACCTAGCATTCCTTTTCTGAGACATAGATATAGGGTGAGTTTGTTTAAACTTAAAAAAAGCAACTTTAAAATAAGCACTTTTTATATAACACTTTCTTTAATAAGCAGATAAGATTTGCTTCTTAAAAAAAGCAGAAAACTGCTTATTTTAAGTAAAAGCAGTTTAGACAATCACATCAGAAAACCATAAAGTTCTTATTTATTTAAAAAAGCACTTATTTTAAAAAAAATAAGCTTAAACAAACTAGCCCATTAGATACAGAACAATTGAAAGGATTTTGGCTCTTCTAAAGTGAGGGAAATGCAATAGAGGATAAAGTGAAATTATGACCATCAATTAGAAAACTAATGAATAAGATTAAAATAAATTTTTGATTTTGTTAAACAGGGATTAGATTTATCACAACTTTCAACCATTGATTTTCTAATCAACAATTGTAAGTATACTTTATCCTCTAAAGTGCACTCCCTCACTTTAGAGGAGCCAAATCCCAATTGAAAATATGCAACTTTGTTTGTGAAGTATGAACATCTCATCAAACAAGCACAGGACAGGACAGGACATGCTGCGTACACTGAAAGAGGGACTTTAAATCTAAGGTGAATGTAATTATTAGCAATCATGACTTGGAATTGTTTAAACAACAGAGACAAATGCTGATTAGAGGTTTAAGAAAAGCATTGAACTAAGCTAGTTTCAAGTGTTGCCATTATTGTACACTCAAACATGACTTGAAGACCCAAAAAACCAATAAGTAAGACGGACCAGCATGAATTAGCTCAATCATGATCTGCTATTCAACCACCATAGCCTCCTCACATGCTGAAACAAGAAAAATTTAGCTGAATTGTTTTAAATGAAGGTTTACTGGTTTAGCTTCTCTACTTTCCAACCATAAAAAATGAAGTACGAAAGATGTCTTAATATGCACCCAACCACTGAGGAGATAGCCCTTGGAAGGAAACCTTCTTTTGAAAATGAATCATACATTCTTAAGCCTAAATGGGTTTATATCAAAGAAATTAAGAAATTGGTTACATCTTTTCTCCATGATTTGAAACTAAATTAATAACAGATCCACATTCATATAGGGCTATACAACTGGGACTAAGGCGTCTTGACAACTTGATGTGCATATGCTATATATTGCAATTCAAATGTAAACTAACAAACTATTAAAACTATTACCTGCATCTGCACCAGAAGCTCTGTTTTAATCCGTCTTGAAGCTTCACTCTCATTGCCTTCTCCACGCTGACCACACAGGGAATCAATTTCGTCAATAAATATGATAGAAGGGGCACTTTCTCGAGCCATTTCGAAAAGGTTTGAAACCAGCTTTTCACTTTCACCCATCCACTTTGAAACAAGGTCTGATGAAGAAACACTGATGAAGAATTCAAAAGTTAAAAATGCTTGCAAGAACATGTCCACTTATGGACCTACATTCATAACAATACAAAAGACCTTTTTTAATAGATATCAAGCGTATCTCAAATTCTGAATAGAAACATAATTATTGTCAAGAAAAGGCAGAGAAAATTGGATGAAGTGGAAGAAAATTATAATCATGCACATATCATCTTCAGAAGGTATTGCACCATATATCATAATTCTAGAAATTTAAGTGTTATGTTTTAAATCAAGTCAAACCAAACGTGGAACTACTTTCATTTTACTTCCTTTAATTATCTTAAGCAAACATTAGATTCAGAAAATGAAAGAGGACAAGAAAGATAGCTATAAATGTTGCAGTTTTTAATGATTTTACACTTATTCTCATTTGAATTATTATTAACGCAATTGCAATTATGGTAGAACCAGAATCCTATTGAGATACTAAATGGATGCAGAATGTCTTAAAAGATTGCTTACCAGGAATTCAAGCATGGTAATTAAAATTAAAATCAGGGTTCAAAATGTAAAATCGTGTGATTATGCAATTTTACGATTTTAAGCCCTTTGATTGATTTAAATCGCACATAAAATCCAAGAGGTAAAATTGTGTTTTAAAACTCAATCACAAAAACCGTAGGATTTTACCAATTTTACAATGTTGCCGGACTGACCCATTTGGATGCTTTGAACGGGATTGTTTCTGCCGACCCGCTTTTAACTTTAGTCATCCCCAACAGTGTTCAAAGTGTTTTCTTCTTCAAGTGTATGAAAACAGATCTTATTTAGGAATTCTTCTCCCCTGACCCAGCACCAGGGTGGTGGCAGAGTAGAGGAAAACAGAAATGAACAGTACAATGTACTGGTATTCAAGAGACCAGTACTCTCCCCAACAGTTCCCTCATATAATTGTTGATGCCCCCTTCCCCTTTTCATTCTATTTAATATTCCCTCATATAATTTTTCACCATATTTTATAACTAACTACTGTTAGTCTGTTATATGGTTATGATCTATTCTATGGTTATTTATGATCTATTTTAAGGGAATGATCCTATGTTGTGCCTCTATTCCTCCTCACATAAGCCTTCTTAATAGGGGTTCATAGTCAATCAGGCAGGTCATGGCTCTAGTGAGGCTGGTCAAAGCTCAAGTGTTGGTAGTAATCCTGGTGCTGGCAGCTCCAGAGCTAGCTCAAGGGAGGCTTCAAAATTTGTTCGCTGGAATGCCCATGGAAGCAGGTATGATGTGGGATGGAAATATGCAGTTTCAGTTGAAGGCAACTACAAAGCTTCAACGCAAGCTTAGTCAAAAAGTATTTAATGAAAGTGTTTATAGGATAAAGCATCACTTGGCTCAAACAAATCAGAATGTGAAAAGCTACTCCTGAAGATGAAAAATGGAGATATTGGAGGTTGTGGCTGGTTTAAAAAAAATGATGAAAAAACCAGGGATGACAAAGGAGTCTATAGGAGCTGAAAAGAGAAAAGGCAATGAAGTGGATGACATTGATAATGTTGGAATTGGAAACATTTTCAAGAGAAGGGCAGTTAGCTCCCAAGACACAAACAACCCCATGTTTAAGAAGGGTATAAGAGAGGATGCATGTCAAGCAATTGCAAGGTTTTTCTACAATAATGCCATTACTCAGTGTGGCAAGTGAAGAATTCTATATTAAGGATGACTTAATTGTGCAACATTGCAAGGGATTTAAGCCACCATCCATCCTATCATGACATTAGAGTGACGTATTTGAAACAAATGAAATTAACAATGAAGGCTATTGAAGAACATAAAGTTGTTTAGAAGTCTTTGCTCAATAATGACTAATTGATGGACTGACGAGATGACGAGGACAATTTGTAATTTCTTGGTTAACAGACCCAAAGGAACGGTCTATTAGAAGTACATTGATGCATCCCACATATCCAAAACAGTAGACAAAATCTTTAAGATGCTTGATGAACATCCAGAGCTCAAAAGATTAGCCATTCGCATATTAAGCTTGATACACAGTTCTTCTAGGTGAGAACAACTAGAGTGCCTTCGAGATGGTAATATTTCTATAATGAGGAATATTTAATGTACCTTTTAAACTTACCTACTAACCTATCTTGATTGTATTTGCATGCATTCATGTCCTCACCAAGAGAAGAAACTGCTTAAAGCAAAAGATGATGAATGATGGTTTTGTCATGACTAATTCAAAATTGGGCAAACAGAAGCAAGCAAGAGGGCTCCTTAGCTAGATCTTCATGATGTTTTCTCTGATAATGAGTGGACCATGGAGAATAATGATGGAATTGAAGGTTTGGATGTGGCCAACTTGGATTTGGATGCTCCAATTCAAGATGAGAACTTGGTTGAAGACCAAGAGATAGAGGATAGAGATGAAGACTTAGTTCAAGACCAAGTTGGAGAGGAAACACTTGGTGATCATGATATGATATGAAGATAAGGATCAAATAGTAGATCCTTATGATTATAATACGGCAAATTTGTTAGACTAGACATCTATATTCTAGCATTAGAATATTACTATTTGCTTTTGGTGTTTAAGTTGTATGCCTTCATGTGTTGTGTACTTTTGTTTTGAAATCGTTGTGTTTTGACTACTTTATGGGTTATGACATCTGAATATGATGTACATTTATGGAGATTTTGAATTCCCTACTACCCCCCCCCCCCCCCCCCAAATCCTGATTTAAGGTAAATTCCCGTTTATAACTACCTTGAATTCAAGTTTTAATGCCTATAAACGGGTATGCTATGCAGAAATTGAGACACATACATATTTCAGCTTATGAATCAGAATTCATTCCAATGATTTCCCATGCAATCTGGTAAACTCCAGACCCATAGGTTTCTCAATTCCATAAACTTTTATTCCTTTCCTAAACCATAGAATCAACAAGTTTACCTGAAAAACGTGGACTCAGCTTCTGTTGCAACTGCCTTGGCTAAATATGATTTTCCCGTTCCAGGAGGTCCATACAACAAGAAAGCTCTCCAGGGTCGTCTTTTCCCTGAAAATAAGATCACAAGAAAACAAACATATCAAACATTCAACCAAATTTCACAGAAGAAAAAAATATCTTCACACTAGTCAGGCACAACAAAATGCAACTCATGATCCTCACTCACCAGTAAAGAACTGAGGGAACTTCACAGGCAAAATCACAGCCTCCTGCAAGGCCTGTTTGGCGCTCTCCAACCCTGCGACGTCGTTCCACTTCACGTTGGGCTTTTCCCTTATGATGGCCGAGTTGAGCCCGGCCCGGAGCTTGGCCTGCTCGGGGTCCTCGCCGTCACCACCGCCACCGCTTTCCCCGTCCTTCGGCTTGGTCTTGGGCCTTGCAGCCACCGCCGCGTCCCCGTTGGAGGCTGGGCCGGGGCCGCCATCGTCGAGCACGGCCCGAATCTCCTCGGCCCGGCGCAGGTACTCGGTGAATTTCTGCGTGATGGCTTCCTTGATCTTAGGGTTCTTCTCGTACTTGAGATGCGTCTTGAAGTACTCCAAGGCGTTCATGTAGAGAGGGAACGCTTTCGCGTAGTTTCCCGCATTGTCTTCCTGCACGGCCTGCTTCACGTACTCTATGGCTTGCTCCTTGAAATTGCTATACATCGTCTTGCTCCTCCGGTCACCACCGATGGCATGTACGAGAATCGAAATTTCGAACCAGGGAGAGGGAGAAACCCTAGAGATGCATCGCGATCGTGTGTGTTGGGGAAAGAGGGAGAAGGTGTGATCGATTTCGAAACCCTAGTTGTTGGAATCGGAATTGATCGGAAATTCGAGGACAAAAGCGGAAAAGAGAAAACAAAAACAATGCATTTTCTATCCATAGGGTGGTGGCTAAGGCTATCACCTAATGCGTTGTGTTTTGATTTGATTTTTTAAAATGCATTTTCTACTTTATCAATCACTTTAAAAAGAAAAAAAAATGACAAACTTACTAGGACTGATCAGTGCTAAGAAATTTGGATACTTTGCATAAAATATTTTAAGTTCTAATTTCATTATTGTAAAAATAACAATAACATGTTTTTATTCAATATAAAATTAAAAAAATCTTCATGTATTATTTATTAATTAAATTTATGCTAAATATAATATTTAAAATCATTATTATAAAATTGATAAATTTAATATATATTATAACATGTTATTAAATAATAATAATAATAATACAAAAATATTTATATTATTAATACATTTAATTAAATTCAAAAGTAAAATCATTCCTTTTTTGACATATGCCAAAGTGACGAACTGTGTAATCCATGTCTTACAACTATGCTTAGGCTTAATCAGGCAATTATATGCTTTAATGTAATTCATTTAATTTAACATATTTAAAACTTATTTTTATTTAAATAATAATTTAAATTAGTCTATAAATTTATAGTATTAAATTAATTTGGAAGTAAATAATATATGTAGTGCAAAAAAATTATATTATTATTTAATCATAAATAACTATACATGTAATTGATTTTTATAATAATTATTCTAAAAACTATATTAAAGATTAATTTTTATTGATTGGTCATAAAAAAATATTGACAGTCCACATTAATTACACTTTTAATTTAGATTCTAAATGTATGAATATTGCTATAATTCTTAAAACTGATAAACGTTAATTATTTTAGTTTTTGTAATTTTAAATATTACAATAATTGTTATCATCTGATAACATTTTCAAATAAATAGTGAGTTGATATACTGTTTGTTTGGTTGCATAAGTTTGCCATTATAATTGTGACACACTAGTGACATTAGATGTAAAGCTAAAAAGGTGGACCGCAATAATTTTGTGACGCTATTAAGTTTGTTAAAGAGGAGAGGACAAGTTTATTTATTCCTTTCCACACCGCAATAATTTCATTGAAGACAAGATCACCATAACTCAGATTTAACTATAGTTTGGTTGTGTAAAATAAATTAAAAAATATTCAAAAGAAATATAAGATTAAAATAATAATAATAAAAGTGTAAAACACCTAAAATTTTGAAAATACACATAAAGGATTTTAAAATTTTCCTCTCAATTCTCTTCTATTTGAATATAGCCAAATCACCCAAGAATTAAACTAGTGGAACGGGTGAGAATTTGACTAAAAGGGGACAATTCCATTTAAAATTTATCAAATAAAGATAATTTGTGAATTAATAACTAACTAGGAGGTAGTCATAAAAATTGATGACTTCGACCTTTTTTTATTTTATGTGAAGTCGTAAAAATTTCAATGACTTTAGTGTTTTTTTAAAAAAATTATATGAAGTTATAAAATTTATAACGATTTCAAAGTTTTTTTTTATTTTTTTATTTTAAATTAATTTCTAAACACTTTAAAGTCGTTTTAATTTCTAGGCATTTTTGTTTCAATATTTGTAATATTTTTGTTATTGATATTAACAAATAATATTAACTTAAAATTTATCAAATAATATTAAATTCTTTTTAAATATTTTTTAATTAGTTTTTACATTTACCATTAAGTAAACTAATAATTTTGTACAATATTATTAATTAATTTTATTTGATAAAATGATTTTAATATTAACAACATAAAATAATTTAGTAATAAAAGTAGTTAAAATAAAAACAACATAATAAGTTAATATAAAATGAATAATACAAATTAAATACAAACATAAAATTGAAAAGTATAAATAACATTAGTCATTAATTTGCTTGTATGGATATTTAATATGATCATGTCCTTCAATTCTACACAATGAGTATTTCTTAAGTTTATTTGGAATTGATTTATCCATTTCATTATGTATACAACTAGTAGGGGCGGGAATAGGTCAGGCCGGCTTACAGGGACCTACGACCTGGCCTGAACTAGCCTATTTAATTAAAAGGTTAGGCTTAGTCTTTTCTAAAAGTCTATTAAATTAAATAGACCAGGCTTAGACTTATTAATAAGCCTGATAGGCCGGCCTATATATATATATATTATTTTTTGGGTACTAATATATAATATTATTAATATTATTTTTTGGATACAATTAATTTTTTTTTGAAACTATCAGACTTTGATTATACATTACTGCTCCATAACTTCTATTCCTATAATTAAGGACTTTAATTACAATTTAGGTGTGAGTCATGTGTCTTTTTATATTTCTTATTATTTTGATTGACTTTCTTTTTTCTTTAACTTTCCTATTACGTTCATACTCCATATAAATATTAAATATTTGTTGTGAAGAAGGTTTTTAAAAAGGCTATCAGGCCAGACCAGGCTTTTAAAAAGGCTAGGCCGAGCCAAAATAAAAGCCTTTGATAGGCTATAGGCCAGACTCAGGCCTCAAAGATTCATCATAGGTTAGACTCAGGCCTTTCAAAGCCTGGTCTGGCCTGGCCTATTCCCACCCTTAACGACTAGTGATTAGCCTTTCCATTGTGTCTCACTGCTTCGAAGGATCAGACATAAAATATAGATCAAAATATTGAGACCATTTATCTTCGCTCCCAAGGGAATCAAATTAATGTTGACAAACTTTGTAAATGTTTTGCAACTTATATACAGGGTCAACAAAGTCATTACATTTGAAATTGCAAGAAGCACATGTTGCAATTGCATGCGAGTAAGGAATTCGAAATGCCTAAAATTCCCCACAATCACACCACCATTCGTTTTGACAGTGCATGTCATTGCTCGTCACCCTATTCGAGTATTTGCGATCTCTTGAACCTTAAACTCCCCTGCCTCCCAAACATACATCCGAACATAATGTGAGATAGCAATGCATCGATTTTCTTGCATCACGACATATACCTTTTTGGAGTACCTATGTCATGCCTTTATCATATTCATGATTTTCATCCCATTAGTAACAAACGAGTCATTTATTTTATTAAATGTTTCCTTGACTGAGGCAATAATAGGCAATGCCCAAGCTCCTTTCAAAACAAAATTCATACACTCAGCAAAGTTGATAGCAATATGCTCATACCATTTTTCTTTATCATAGGTCTGAGCCCATTTACACTTGAGGATTTGGTATAACCAATCTGCTGCTCGCAAAACTCTGATCGCATTGCAAGCAACTTTACCTCAAATTGTTATTTCCTCATCTCATATCCTATGACAAAAAATAAAACATGATGAGTAGTAAATATGTTGAACACATAATAAATAAATTATTTGAGGCATGAAGTGCTTAGAAGTTTACCCGTATTGATGACTTATTTTTTTAAGTCGACATTTTTAAATTATTTGTTAAAATTTGATGCAATATGGCAAATGCAATACACAAAAGTTACATCCGACCTAGTCCACCCAAAATTGTTTTGATCACAAAGCTGCTAGCAAACTGGTTCCCCTATTTGATATAATACATAAATTTGGTTGAGGTGGACATATTTCCTCAAATAATGCAAGAACCACATCCAAGAATCTTTGTTCTCACTCTCAACAATTGTGAAAGTGAGTGGAAAATTGTTTCAATTATCATCTTGTACAATGGCAGTCAACAAAGTACCACGATATTTTTTTGTTACAAATGTGTCATCTACTTGCACAATCAGCTTGCAATATTGAAATTCTTAAATGCATGGCTTAAAATCCCAAAACACACGATTAAAAATCACCTTAGAAGTGTCATCCTCACCATCCTCCATTGAATTGGATGTTTTGTATCTAACAATTGTACCTTGTACAAAGTGTTGACCAGCTCTCATCCATATAGACAAATAACTTTATGATTCTTCCCAACCTCCAAATGCAATTTTGAGTGCTTTCTGTTTAGATGTCCATGCCTCTTGTATGTCACAATATAACCAAAGCATTATAGCATGTCTGCAATCAAGATTTTGATTGGGATACTAGGATTTGTGTTCACTAAGTCAACAATATTATGAGCAGTTAAAGATGAGTCTAACCTAACATGATCTTGAGATATGAGTGAAGTTGTGCAAGTGTGAATACCATTTATTTTATTTATCTCCCACCTCATGTGTATTTTGCTAAAGGATGTCCTCACCCTCCAATGACATCCATTATCATATTGTATACACTTAACAACATATTTGTCACCTCATATTGTATACACTTAACAACATAATTAAATGAATGTAGAAAATGAAATTACTTAATGACATGCACAGTTGCTTGTTTTGATTCAAACTTCATGCCTTCATCAAGATCATGAGACTTTTGTACTACCACTCTCTCTATTCTGATAAGGATTTGAGAATTGTAGATCTTTTGAAAGTTGGCTATTAATAGTTTTAAAATATGAAGATGCCCCACATTGACTTTGATTGCTTGGTTCTCCACTTTTGTGAGCTTTGTGCTCCTGATCCTCATCACTAAAGTCACTAACATTATCCTTTATTATGGATTCTTCACCAAACATTTGTGAACAAATAAAAATGTAATTTAGCAGTAAAAGTATGAATAATTTATGGACATCTAATGTTAAATAGAAACATACCAGGAAAATGGTAAAAATATGTATAATGGCTTGTATGGAAAATGTGCCTAGATAGAAGATTGAGAAGATTACGAGTGCAAGCTCAAATGCTAGGAAATATGTTTTATAATGGAGATGAAAGTCCTAGGGTTAGCACAACTTGAAAGTAATTAAATCCCCCCACAAATTATAGCCCTAAAGTCGTGGCTTATCTCAACTTTAAAGTCCCGGTCTATCTTACGACTTTTGTGTTGAAGTCGTGACCTTCCTTACGACTTTAAAGTCGTGTGGCATCAAAGACTTCTATGGTGTGACTTTAAAGTCGTGACCTATATGCTATGACTTTGAAGTCGTGTAACCTTAAGGAACATGCAATGAAATGTGCAAAATCATCTTGTAGAACATGGATAATGCAGGCTCATGCGCAAATATTTCCAAGCTCATGTATGAAGAATTTCAGCTTGCATGATATGAAATATAGAAATGACAATACATATTAGATTTCAGAATCCTGCACCTTGAAGAATCTTCCTTCGTTCAATGGTGAAGCTCGTGAAAACCATGTTGAAGAACACTAAACCTACACGTTCAAGAAAGACCAAATCGACACGTTCAACTTACCATGTGACATGAGATTCTTTATGTGAAGTCCAATCAAGTACAACACTGAAGAAGTGAGATTCTTTCACATGTGAACACAAAAGCATGAGATTCCCTCTATCAAATGACAAATGCATGACATATTTGCCATCACGTGAATGAATCACTTCACTACCAAAGGCTACTTCTTTCATGTTGGACCTTCTTTCTCACATCCCACCTCTTTCATTCTTCTTTTGCTGTTGTGGAGCTTGTTTCTCTTTCTCACATCCCACTTTTTTCATCCTTCTTGCAATCTCTTGTTCTTTTTAAGCAATGACACATGCACAACCTGGACCTATTGATGGTTCATTATTGCGCTTACAACACAATCATATTTCCAATCAAGTGTGGGAAGGCGAAGAAAGAATGGTTCGTCCAAAGTGTAATTTTGTTTGGGTTTTACGCATATGGACTAGATAGATAATTGCGAGAAAAACTTAATAAATGAAGCTGGTTTTGGTCGTGTTATAACTATTGGGCAGATTGATATTAATCAACATTTGGTCAATGCATTGGTTGAATGTTGAAGGCCTGAAACACACACATTTTCATTTTTCACATGGGGAGACAACCATAACTTAAGATGTGGTCTTGTAGCTAGGCCTCAAGATAGATGAACTGCCTGTAGCTGGTGTTAGTACTGATGATGTACGTCTTACTTGTTAGGCCTTATTAGGGGACATTCCACCTGATAAGTATATCAAAGGAAAAATGATTTATTTAACCTGGTTGTGGCAAAATTTTCAAGAACTTCCTGTTAATGTCGATGATGTTGTCATTGCACAACATGCTAGAGCTCATATCATGATGTCCATAGGCGGATGTTTGATGTCAGATACATCAGAGGTAAGAGATCATTTTATGTATCTCCTTTTGTTAGCAAATTTTATAGAGACAAGTCATTATAGTTGGGATACAGTAGTATTAGCTTCTCTTTTTTGAGTTCTAGATCGAGCCGTAAAGCCATTACAAATTGATATCGAAGGATGCTTGTTGTTGCTACAATCACGGGCACGAGACCACATTAAACATATTGTCCCACACATAGATGACCTATATGATGAAGAAGTACAACAAGGACTTGGATTTCCTCTTGCACGAAGGTGGTCTCAATCAACGAGCCAAAGAAACATTCTTACCCATGCAGTCATACTTATACAATCATATTTGATAGACTACATATGAATGAGGTTTTTTTTATATTATTTATATTAAGTATTTCTTTGGGTTTCTTATTCATTAATAAATATGTGACAATAATAATATATATCTTGCAATTCTTGTGGACACCTTATGAGGCACCCTACATAGGGCGATTAATTAATAATGTTGAGGTATCAATGATTGTTTGTGCAAAAGTACCTCTCATATGTTTTGCAATTTTGGAATGGCATGCAATATATAAGGTCATGAGACAATTTGGATTTTCAACAAAATATTTCAGATGACCCACCAAACCAAACCTAGATGAACTCCATGACATAGATATTAGAGGGAGAATAAATATTTTTTTAGTCTTACCATCATCGTCATTGGATTAACAAATGGAATCATTGGAATGATTATATTGTTCAATGTGATGTTCACCATGGTATTTTGCAAGAAAATTTAGAATACATGCAATGGTATATACGTCGAGTTAGACGATATATATTGCGTGAAGGGACACCATTTATTGAGATTGTAAGTTTACTTAAGAATTTTCATAAATTATTGTTATTATTATTCATTATTATTTCTAACATGATATTTTCAGTATTATCCTGCCCATCATCATCATCAATCGCATGTTGAACCTAGTATACCTCTAGTACATGTTTTTGGATATATGTCCCAACATCATCAATCACATGCGCAATCTATTTATCAATCAACAAGCTTTTCTGGATATATGCCTCAAGAATGTGAACAAAGTTTTCAAACACCGGGAGTCTCATTATATGTGCCTCAATACTCATTTGAAGTTTCTTTTACCTCAAATGTTTTTGAAGGACACTCACAAATGTTTGCTACCACTTTCAACACTCTGCCATTTGTATACAACCCACCACCATCGAGTTGTTGTTATCATCCATCATTACCTACCATATGCATAACATGGGTCATGAGAATGAGGAGGAAGATGATGATAACACCAATAATGATAATGGCGATGATGATGGTTATGGTGGTGATGATGTTTCTCAACAACAACAAACGGTTATACGTGATCATCCTAGAACAATAAGAGGAAGATGTCATAAAATAAGAGAACAACAACCACTAACAAATCAAGTGCAACAAGATAGAAGACCACAACATATATCCAGAAGAACTTGTTGCGGGACATCATCCCACTATTAATATTTTTCTTAAACAAATATGTGTAGTATTTTTTTATTTAAATTTTAAGCCTTTTGTTTACATTATTTTTTTTAATTTAAAAAACAAATAATAATCCTTAACATTAGTAACAAAAACATAGAAAATATTAAATAAAACAATATACAAAATTATAAATCAAAATTAACTTAAAGTCGCTTAAAACTAATTTAATTTTTTTTTAAAAGATTTAACACGACTTTGAAGTCATTAATCATTTTACGACTTCGAATAAATAATTAAAAAAATTTGAACAACTCTGAAGTCGTTATAAATTTTACAATTTAATACAAAAAAATTTAAAAAAATTAAAGTCGTTAGAGTTTTTATGACTCCACTTAAAAAAAAGGCCAAAGTCATCAATTTTTTACTATTTCATATCCAAACGTTGTAAAAATCCCTATGACTTACCCTTACTTGGGTATTAATTCAAAAATTACCCACATTAATGGAATTACCCCTTTTGATCAAACCCCCGATAGATATCATTGATTGAAGTTTTAAATATAATATCTCAAATTATAATGTTTCAACCATAATGTGATCAAATCCCCTAGCTCTCGCCAAAGCAATCCCTTTCCTGATACCCCATTTATTCTTCTAGTGAATTTGCTTCTTCTTCCACTTTCGTTTCATTTTTTTCATGTTTGTCGATCGAGCAAAAACCTCTTTTTGTTATGTAACAAGACTTTTATTTATGTATTTACTTATGTATTATGTAATACCTCAATTATAATATTCCTTTACTGTATTATATATGCCACTAGAAAAATTATTTTTATATTATTACTTAAATATTTTGAAAAAGGAACAAACGTTTTTGTAATTAAATGTTCTAAATAAAATAAAATAAAGATTCTAAGAATTGTTGCGTTGGATTTTTGGGTTGTTGCATTTCTGTTATAAGTCAAGCCTTGTTTGTGCCTATTGCCCAAATGTGGTGAGAAACCATAATAGTCAACCACTTAGGGTGGAGGTCGACTAAAAAATAAATCAGTTATTGAAACTCAAAAGTTATTAAAAATTAATAAAGTCATGTAAATCTTGAAGAGTGTGTTTATTTTCTTTTTTAAAATGCTCAAACTAAAAGTTAACCCCAAAAGAAGAAGATACAAGTCCGTTGAGGTGTTTTGAATGTTTTGTCGACTATAAATCAAACCCACATTAAATATATAACTTTCTACTACTAATAGTTAAAAGAAAAACATAATTAAATAAAAAAAGGCATGGTTAAAAATTTAAAATTCACCTCATGTACTATATCGGTTAAATTTATACCTAGTCTCTAGTATTGTTGGTAGCACCTCTTTTGTATTTTGTCACCTCTTTTGTTTGCTCGTTTGAGTGTGTAAAATGGGGTCACATCACCCAGTTGACAATAATGATATGTTTAAGAACCATTTTCCGAGGCAAACAACATTCGACTTGTCAATTTCAAATGACTTGTATACACTATACAATGCATCCGTAATGTCAAACCATTTTCTTTTTTTTATTTTTTAATAAAGAAATGAACGAATCCACGGCTCAGAACGCTTATGCTTCATATCCGGTGGATTCTGACTTTATCCGCGCGGCGCCGTATGTTTCACCGTCCAACCGGTCCAAATTGGCCTGCTGCTTAATTATTTCAATTTTAAAATAAAGAACAAATAATTTTAAGACAAATCATTGATTAATGTCGCTACCTAATTACAACAATTAGGAAAAGCAAAAAGGTTCAGAATGTATTTAATTATGATTTTAAAGAATTTTTTTAAAAGATCTTTCTGCTAAAAGTTTTGAGATATTCAATTATTTTTAAATAATAAAAATAAATTCATGATGACCTTTCAAATTGTATGAATTTATATTTTATGAATTCATTAAATCTAAACTACAAAATCATAATTATAAAAGTCTTTTAAAAGAAATCTTAAAAGTTATTATATTTTTACAATTTTTTAAAAATTCACAAGAAATTTTTTTATACTAAAACAATCTTTTTAAAATCCTAATCTAATAGATCCCTTACTCTCAATCCTAGGAATACAAACCATGTTTCCTTTCTTTTATTTGAAACACTTGTTTTTAATTATTAAAATATATTTTTACATTTCAGATTATATGATTCTTTTGAAAAAAAAAATTTAAAATATATATTGTTTTAAAAATTTAATACTGCATTAGATATTTTTTCTCAAGATTACTTTTAATCCATGCTTAGTGATGAGTATAATATACAGAAAGAATAAATGATTCATTAATTTTCATTTGAGCGATATTAGTAAAAAAAAATATATCACAAAATTATTCAATATTTTCTTTAAAATTCAACAAATAAATAATTTTTACTTTGTCTAAACAATAACCGAGGAGCATAATAGAGTGATTAATAAATAACAATTAATAATGTGAGAAAAAGAAGTAGCGTAGCGTAAACGGCTTCGAGAAGATACCGAATCAAGACCCCATACGGCTAACCTAGAGAGAGAAAGAGCGTCCTTAAAAAGACCGTTTCGCTAACGCGTAACAATAGACGCGTTGTTGCGCTCCGTTTGGTTACAGAATACAAACAAACAAATAGAAAACCCAAAATAACCGAGAAAAGAAAATTAGATAGAGAGAAGAAGAAAGCGTATCTGGAATTTTCGTTTCGTTGGTGTGTCGTGTGCGTGTGGAGGTTCTTTTCTTTGAGACTTTCCTTCAAATTCTAGATTGCTTCCCTTTCTTTTCTTTCCCTTATAACCACCAACCTCTCCCTTTCCCCCTTTTCATTTCTTCCTCGATTTTCCATTTCCATAACCTTAGTCATCCTCTTCTTTCATCTTTCTCCCTAACGGTAATAACAATACAAATCTCAATCTTTCTTTCTTTTTTCTGTTTTCTCTGCTTTTATTTTAGGGTTTTGAAATTTGTGATCTCACCGGTGGATCGCTTCCGGTCTCGTTTCAGGTATCGAGGGAAAAATATGGCGGAAGAACACAGATGCCAGGCACCGCGCTTCTGCGCCAACAATTGCGGTTTCTTTGGCAGCCCTGCCACGCAGAATATGTGCTCCAAGTGCTACCGCGATTTCCAGCTCAAGGAGCAGCAATCTTCCAACGCCAAGATGGTTCTCAATCAGTCGCTGGTTCCTTCACCGCCACCGGCGGTGATTTCTCAGCCGTCGTCTTCTTCTTCGGCCGCGGTAGATCCGTCATCGGCGGTGGTTGATGACGCGCCACGCGAGTCGGAGGAGGTTAAGGCGCCGCAGCAGAACCGGTGTATGACGTGCAGGCGGCGCGTGGGGCTCACAGGGTTCAAGTGTCGGTGCGGGATGATGCTGTGCGGGACCCACCGTTACCCGGAGCAGCACGCGTGCGAGTTCGACTTCAAGGGGATGGGGAGAGAGCAGATCGCGAAGGCGAATCCGGTGGTGAAGGGCGAGAAGCTCGACAAGATCTGAAACGAATGAACGAAGGGTGTTATGGTAATTTCGTGTTTATCAAGTTGGTGGTGATGGATAACGGATGCGAAACGCGGGTCGGATCATTGACCCGTAAAAGGCGGTGGGTGAGTGGGTGAGTTTGGTGGGTCATTGTTATGTGGTTGCGTTGTCATTGTAAATTAAAAAATTTGAAAAACATTTCAATTGTCATTCACCTTCTTTCTGGTTGAAAGCTGCTACTATTTCTAATTCTTTAATTTCTTTTGCACAATATTGATGTTAATAAATGATAGGAAGAATAATAATTGCAACATCGCAGGCCGGTGACCGGTGGCTTTGCCTTCACGTTAGAAAAGTGAAAAGCTATAAAAAAATCAAGTAGGGTTCACAAACTTTAATTATTGATAAACACATTCACGTAAGAGCAAAATTCGTATGTTCCAGTCTTAATTTCATTAGTTCTAGTTTTCTAAAAACTATCATAATATTTACATCGTCAAAGCGCATAATTTTGTGTAAAAATGTTACAAAATCCATGAGTAATGTGAAGAGTGAACATACATAAACTCAGAAAGTACGCTTTATAATAAACTGATAATATCATTTAGTAAATAAATTTATTTTTTAAAGACTTTTTCTCTCATTCACTCAAATGTAACAATTATTCTAATAGATAATGTTATCATCAGATTTTGTTAAGTCTAGGTCTGCGAGTAGTCTATTTCCGTCCTTCCGACCTCCTTTTTCAATGGTGGGTAGAGTATCTAAAAAGAGATACAGTGCTTGTTTTGGGTGAGTATGGTGAATAGGATGTGTCTTCCATCTACATACATTCGTGGTCTATCCTCTTATAGGAGAAGGCAGCATCGCAGCATCCGAGGTAGTAATTGCCCATGACATTCACGAGGATGTTGTGTGGACGACGTTCATGAAGATGAAAGAGCTTAAAGACAACATGAGTTATGCCAGCGAGGCGACATGAAGTCATTAGTCGGGTGTTGTTTGGCATTAGGACTTTGAGTACGAGATTAATATGTGGTCGATCAGGATGGTCTATCACACACACATATCCAAAGAAATGAGTTGGACCGACTTTGGTTGATCCTTACATGGGGGGTTTTTTAATTGATGTCTTTGAGCCATTTAGGAAAATGGATGAGGCTGCCAGAGGTGGTGACGGGGAGGGGGGGGGGGGGGGGGGGGATAGATATTGTAGGTCCTCTTGTAAAAGTAAAAGACTAAAAAAACCAAAAAGAATAAAGATAAAGATGATTCTAAGCATCGGGGACAAAAAGGAGTTCCCTCTATCACTCTTCTTGAGTACACGGTCACTTGTGAGGTTGAGATTTATTTTTCTATCCTTCAAAATATCAAATCCATTACATACCTTAAATATAGGATAAACCTAACTTATCACAATAATTTTGACTATGTTATTGGTGATCATTGTCTTCTGAGTAAACGAGTTTTTCTCGGTGCTAGTAAAGGCCAACCCGACTTTACTTATGTGTGTGAAGATATGTTCAAGGATTTGGACATATCTTTACTTTTTATTTATTTTGAGTGTGAGGTTTTAACCAAGATGAATGTTACTCCTACTCTACTCCATCCAAATAGTTGGACCTTTACAAAGGCATTTTTAACTCTTTGCTATTATTTTAATATCACTTCCATTGTCAACAAATTTTTGTACTTTTATTGGGTTTAGGCAAGTCAGGGAAGGTTGGGTGGGTTTCCATGACAGGTGCACATGGGTCTTTGTTCACCTTGTTCAACTCCTCTAAGAAGAAATTCAAGACTCGTTTTCATAAGATTAAATTGAACCCAATTTATCCCGACCGCACAAGTCTTTTCAATAAATTTGATGGAGAAACTAGGAGATTTCCCTTTTATTGGCAAGAATTCTGTAAAGGTTTAAATCTTAGGAAAGGCTATTACTATCTCCCAAGGATAGGTGAGATATTAACATAATTATGGAGTTTCCAAGGAGAATGAATATCAAGGTAGTCCTTAACTTGCCTTATAGTGGCGATGTTGAAAAAGCTTTAGAGGGTAAGCTTTTATTAAGTTTTGAATATTGGTGTAGATTAGAGTTGTTACTAACTTATTTTTTTTAAAAAAATCTTTTTGCAATGCACAGGAATCATGAAAGGTTTCAATTTCAAGATGATTCAGGCTTCTGGAATCTTAGAATCCCAACATACCACCAACACTTGTTGACCTAGTGAAGCCTAAGAAGAGGAAGACAATTGCTATTGAGGTCGATCAACCAAGTGACAAAATCAAACAACAGTCTAAAACTGCCAAGGTCGTAGTGATGGATAAGTGATGTTCTCTAGAAAAAGAGAAAGGTAGAAAACAACAAGAGGTTTGCAAGAAGAAGACTTTGAATGTGGAAGAGCCTACTACTAAAGGTAGGAATGTTGATGTGATCCACCCACAAAACAATGAGGAGCCGATCACTAATGTTGATGTTAGTAACAAGCACATGGAGAAGTCAACTACTACAACTCCACCTAATCCATAAGGTAGTGAGTTTTTAATCATGTTACTTTTGCATACATTTACTTTTATACCTTGCATGTTTGTTTTTGAAAGTAGAATCATGTCCTTAGGTGAAAAAAATGTTCCTCAAAATACTTCGTCTGAAAAGCGAAGTGGAGGTATGTGATCCAACATCATCAAGGCCCTCTACATATGGTTGATCATGTAACTGTAACTCATGATCTTCCTTCGTTATGGGATGTCAACATCAAGGGATCTGAGTTCATCATCACTGATAGACTACTTACAAAGATTGACTCTGAGATGATGGACTTCATTGGAGCCGACAACAACTTGGATTCTATATAAGTCTTTCTTTACAGATCTGTTGTTGCCATCTATCATTGGAGGAACAAATATGTTGACATGGAAACAAAGTTCATGGCTAGTTTGGAGGATAAGAGGAAATTGGTCAAAGCCCTCAATGAGAAAAACTCATTTATGATTAGAAAGATTGAGATCATTAAGGGTCTTCAAAATAAAATTATTGACCATGAGAAGATGGTTTCCATGAAGGTTGTAGAAAACGAAAAGCTTGTTAAGGAAATTAAAAGTATGAACATGAATTTCTATTTTGCAGTTAAGGACTTAGCAGAAACCAAGAACATTGTCAAGGCCTTAAATGATTAACTAACTGCTTAGGAAGAAAAGAAGAAAGCTTTGGAGTTAGAGAGAGAATAATATGCTAAAAGAGAGAGATTTGGTCGATCAATAGACTTCCAAACTACAAACACAACTTGTTGATCAAAAGAAAGAAACAAAAAAGATTAGTGTTGAGCATGTGTTGCAGCTGCAACAAGCATTCATGATAGGTCATGAAGATGGCTTCAAAAACGCTCTCCGCCAACTTGGTTTATTCACCTCTAATATAAATTTAGAGAAATTCAATGTATTGAAAGATGTAAAGGATGAGGAGTTAGTGAGAGAGTCTCAAATGGAAAGTTCTGAGGAGGCTTCTAATAATGAGATGATTTCTAAAGCAGATGATGTTGAGGCGACCTCAAACTTTGTTCTACCTTTAAATCCTCTAATGACTTAGTTTTTATAAGATAATCAGGGCTTTCGGTTTTATGTTGTAATGAGATGTTTTATATTTCAAATTATCTTGTACCAAGATATTAGAGTATGAAATATATTGTATTAAGTTTAATGTTTAATGAGATCAGTGTTTGACAAAGTTTTTACGTGCTTAAGTTATGTTTAACTTAAGTGTTAACAATAAAGTAATAGAGAGTAAACCCAATCTTTCTAAAGCATTTAAGCAATAACAAAAAAAAGTATAAATATAAGCTGTTAACTCGTTGGCAAGTGTACCAAATCGTCACAAGTAGTAAAATTCTCGGAAGTCCGAGTGTCGAATCCACATGGACTTTATTTGTACTTAGATTAATACAAACCCAATTTAAAAGCAAGAGATAAGAATTTAAAATAAAAGATAAAGATAATAGATAAGATAAGGTAAAGAAAAGATAAGATATTTAAAGATAAAATTAGAAGATAAAAGAAAAGATAAGATATTTAAAGATAAAATTCGAAGATAAAAGAAAAAGATAAAAGATTGAAAGATCAAAATAGAAGATAAAATATTTAAATTGAGATATGATAAAGATAAGAATAACTACTTCCAAGAAAATCCAACAGTAAAATAAGGAATAACTACTTCTAAGAAAAGCCAACAGTAAAATAAGGAATACAATCTATATATTAAAATCGCTAAAACCTAACAAGCCTAATTAGCCTAGATATATGGATTCAGGATTTGTCTGTTATCAATACCAGTGAACTAATTCTGCCCCACATCTATTCATCTACTTGCCCTTGATCTCTCATGATGACAAGCCTACCTTAATTACCTATCTTCCAAATGCCCTTTGCGAAGACTCAATAACTAAGATGCATTAAGATTACATTCTAGATGTTTGCTAAAACATGAGCATTGGGTCATGCAAATCCTATGATTTCTTTCTTTTATTGTTCTATTAAGCGTTACCCTCTCCCGAGTGGCCTAACCCTTAAAACCGATTCACGCATTCATTTCTTATCCCTAATTAGGCTTTACCCTCTCCCGAGTGGACTAAAGACTAACAGAAAATAAAGTCCGAGATGCAGAATAAATAAGAAAGAAAAGCAGATAAAAGAACCTAGAAGGAAAACCCTCTAATGATAACCTGATCATTTCTTCCTTTTAGTGTTCTATTAAGCGTTACCCTCTCCCGAGTGGACTAACCCTTAAAACAGTTTCAAGTATTCATTCCTTACCCCTAATTAGGCTTTACTCTCTCCCAAGTGGACTAAACCCTAATAGAAAGTAAGGTCCGAGATACAAGATGAAAAAGAAAGAACGGTAAATAAAAGAACCTGGAAGGAAATCCTCTTTTTATTGATAACTCTTGAAATGCTCCATACATCATTGGCTTTTTAGGCCTGCCAGGCCCTAGCTAGGGGGTTTAGCCACTCATCGTCATGAAAGCTTTACAATGAGACGGAGGGTGAAAGAAAGAAAATGAGTAAATGAAACCCCTAGGAGAGGGGGTTCTGTTGTGGTGTTCTCTTTCTCTTGAACTGAATTTCTATTTATAGCTGCTGAAGTGGACTTTGGGCCTTCGTAGGCGCGCTTAGCGCGACACCCCGTGCTTAGCGCGTGTACTTCCTGGCCCGCTTAGCCCGTGACGGGCGCTGAGCGCGCGTATTGGGCTGAGCCTTCTTCAAATTTTCTTCTTTTCTTCAATTTTTCTGCCCTCTTTGCTTGTTACACCTCCAATTTTTATATTTGCAACCAAAAATTCAATTTAATTAATTTCCTAACTTTTAATCACAAATAACTACTAAATAATTAATTTCAGGCCAATATTTGACTAATTTTCTACTATCAAAATACAATTATTTAGCAGTTATCTTAAGCTGAGTTGTACAAGACATGAGATCATGTGGTGAAAAGAAAATATGACTTCATACTTCAACCTTTATGTAGATGTGCTCAACATGCTCGATTTTAAAGGTCACTATGTGTTTTCATAACAATGTAAGGTCAATACATAGTTTTGTGCAAGACATAGATAGGTCGATACACAATTTTTTGCAAGACATTAATAGGTCAGTACACATTTTTGTGTAAGACATTTCTCAACGATTGATTTAAGGAATGAATAAGTTATCAACGGTTAATGGAAGATAAAAAGATGTTGTGTGTAAAATATTTCATTCAATGATAATGATACTATATTCCTTTTACAATGTGGCCTTGGTTCTCCTCGTTAAAACCTCTTAAGGCAAAACCCATTACTTTTTGCTTGGGAAAAAGACTAAAGTAGGAAAAAGAGTACGACACTTGGTTTTCTCAATTGAAGTAGGGATTTAAGTGTGTTGCATTCTAGGTCTTTGACATGACCTTTCTAGCAAGCTCTTCAAGTCGATATGCCCCATTTTCTAGTGTTGCAGCGATTTTAAAAAGTCCTTCCTAGTTTGGAGCAAGTTTTCCTTTGGTGTGATCCTTCCTTGTTTCAGCCCTTATCCACTATACAAGATCTCTATCTTGGAATTCCTTTATCTTCAATTTTGACTCAGGCTTCCAAGCTGCTCTTTGTTTGCAAGCTTTTTCCTGAATTTGAGCATGATATCTCACCTTGTTGATCATGTCAAGCTCCCTGACCAGGTTCTTATTGTTAAGTGTTTCTTCAAATTGAGTTCTTCTTGTAGAAGGTTTGTCGACCTCCACAGGGATCATAGCATTGGTACCATAAGTGATCCTGGAATGGGTTTCTTTTGTTGTAGATTGTGTAGTGCAGTGGTATGCCTACAATATGCTAGGCAACTCCTCCACCTAAACATCCTTTGCTTTTCTTAATTTTTTTCTCTTCTCGCGCTTAGTGCACCCAGTCTCGCTAAGCCAAAATTCACTTACTCTCGCTTAGTGAGACTCGCTTAGCGAGCCTTCGGAAGCTGAAAGGTCCAAGAGCCTTTAAAACACTAAAGTTGGCGGAAATAAAAGGAGAGTTGGAGGGAGCGCAAAAAAGGAAGCAGAAGAGATAGAAAGAGAGCAACAGAGAGAGCTTAGGTTAGAAGGAGTGAAGTTTAGGGTTTAGAGGTTGTAGGAGACATCCTCAACCATCTTTTGCCATTTTCTTTCACTCAAAGCTATTCTTTCCATGTATTGTGAGATTCCATTGCTTGTAATGGAAGGCTAAACCTCTTTGTTGGGGAGTTATGCTGAAACCTTGATGCAACACTCTTTCACTATCCATTTAAGGTTATTTTTATGTGTTCATTCCTTATACCTATGCTTCTTTTACACGCTTGTGGCTTGATCACCCATTTGTATGTACAGTTAGGATTTTTAGCATTGGGAAATGCTTTAAAGCCTTAGAACTTGGTAGAGCAAGCTAGAAATCTGTATGTCTAGGAATGAAGTGCAGTGATCTAGTCCATATTATGTTGTAGGCTTAATGCAACTCTTTTAGACTAAGTTAGTTGAGGGATCAAGGATGAAGTTTAAAGAGAGTTAAGCTCATTTACTAGAAGGATCTTGGTTTGAGTAGTTTCTCAGCATAAGAACACTAGGATAACGTTAAATAGAGAAAAATACATATTAGACATCAAGAGAAATTCAGTAGAACAACCCAACTCTTTTTACTTGATAGTTTTCACCTTCATAGTTTAGATATTTTGTTTATGTTCAAATAAGTTTTCTAGTACAGAACTTAACATTTACCTTGCTTTTAATCCATACAAATGTTTACATATTGAATGTACGTGGTCTGAGTGAAACAAATTCCCTGAGAATACTATACTCGGTCTTACCGTTTTATACTACTTGTGCGAATCGGTACACTTATCGACGTAATCGAACACTTGGCTTTTTGAAACTTGCTAGCTTTGATAACACATCTGCTCTATCATTATTGTCTTTGAAAATATGATTGACCTCATACTTGTCAAAGCAATTAAGTAAGCATATCGTAAGGTGAGAGTATATATCTCTGCATTTGTGTGTCCTTGGCTTGAAAATCTTTGTTCACTTAGCCAGTAACAAGTTTGGAGTCACTTTTGCATTTGATTTTCCTCACTCCAACTTCTTTTGCTAATTTTAATCCTACAATCAGAGCCTCATACTTAGCTTGATTGTTAGAAGTTTTGAAATCAAACCTCAATGATTGCTTAAGCGAGATATCTCCAGGTTCCTCAAGGGTGATTCATGCTCCGCTACCCTTGGGGTTACAAGTTCCATGAACATAAAGCATCCACCAATTGCTTGCATCACTACTGCTCGGTTTAGGGGGATGATCTGCCACAAAATCAGCTAAGCATTGAACTTTAATGGGTTCTCGTAGCTCAAATTTCAATCCAAATTTAGATAGCTCCATGGACCATACCACCATCCTTCTTGTGAGCTCCAACTTTCAAAGAACCCATCTGATAGGGTGATTGGTCTTAACCTTAATATGATGACTCTGGAAGTATGGGCATAGCCTTCTCTCTGAGTTCACCAATGATAATGCCAACTTCTCAATCATTTGGTACCTTTGTTTAACCCCTTGTAAGACTATACTTGTAGAGTAGATCAACAATTGTATTTTATCTACTTCCTACATCAATATTGAACTAATAGTTGTATTAAAGACAAATAAATAAAGTAGGAGATTAGCACTTGGTGTGGGTCAAGTTAGAACGGGAGGGGTTGCCAAGAAATTCTTGAATTCTTCTCACAATCCTTGTCCTAAGCAAAGTCATTCTATGATTTCTTCAAAATATTGAAGAATGGTCCTGCCTTCTCTGCCATCTTGGGTAAGAAAAGAGAGAGAAAGGTTAGTTTTGTCGTCAAATTTTGGACTTCATTATTTTGGGCTCCTCGTTGCTATAACAACTTCAAATTTGTCTGGGTATTCCTCTATTCCCTTATAGGTTAACATAAAACCCAAAAACTTACCACCTCCAACCCCAAAATTGCATTTTTCAGGATTCAACCTCATTTTATGTTTTATAAGTTATGAAAAAATATCAACCAAGTCCCGAGCATGTTGATCAGAGGAAAGTAACTTTACTACTTTACTACCATATCACCTACGTAGAATTTTACATTCTTTTTTATTTGCTCTTTGAAAACTTTATCTATGAGCCTTTGGTAAGTGACACATGCATTTTTAAAGTCAAACGACATTACCTTGTAACAAAAGTTGGCTCCTTCAATAATGAATGTTGTTTTTTCTTGATCAAGCAAGAACATTTTGATCTGATTGTAGCCTAAGTAGGTGTCTAAAAAATTGAGTAATCTAAACCCACATGCTCCATCGATCAACTTGTCGATGCTAAGCAAAGGATAAGCATCTTTGGGGTAGGCTTTTTTGAGGTTGGTGTAGTCCACATATATCCTCTATTTACCGGTTGCTTTTTTCACCATCACCATATTAGCTAACCAAGCGGTATAGTCTACTTCACAAATGAAATTGACTTTTAATAGTTTCTTAGTTTTTGCTTTCATAGTTTTTTTCCTTTCTTCATCGAGTTTGCGCTTTCTCTAAGCTACATGTTTTGCATAAGAGAAAATTGTAAGCTTATGGGAAATGAAGTTGGGGTTGATGCCTGACATATCAGACACACTCCAAGCAAACAGGTTAGTGTTGCTCATGATCACTTGCTCTACTTCTTGTCGCATTGCATCTTCTTTTTGCTTGTTGATTTGTGTGCATTGATGCACATCCTTGTCGATTGAGAAGGTGTTAACATCCTCAATGGGTGTTGGTCGTCGATCTTCAGAATTTGATTGGGGTCTAGATCCTCCAGGGTGGTGACAATTGCGTTGATACTGGAAATCAATGCTTTCCCTTTGTCTGTCTCTTTCATCACATTGTACAGTTCAATTTTGTAGCTTTTCACATAGCATTCATGAGCATCAACCTGATTGACCTTAATAACGACGATTTCTCAGATACAATGACTCCTAGTTTGTTCAAAGTAAGCTTGTCGAGTAAGACGTTATATGATGTATTTGTATTCACCAATAGTAAGGAACCCTTAATGACTAGGAAAGCTTTCCCAAGCCAAAAGTGATCAACAAGTCTATTTTTCCTCTAGCATACACTCGCTCGTCTGCAAAACCTATTACAGGTTTCTCATGAGGTTATATATAACCACGAGAGGCATCTAATTTTTCAAAGATAAACCAATATTAAAAGTTAGCAAAACTTCTCTGATCAATTATATTCTTTTTGACCAACTAGCCGACTATTACGATTGTAACCATCATTGGGTTGTCTTGAGTTGGGTCATTTCCTATGAAATATGCATCTCCAAATGTGATTAATGGTAGAGATTAGGTGAGGTGTCGTTTGTTCTCCCTACATTGACGCTCTTGAGGGCTTGGACATGTCGTTTTATGGTGGAGTTTGTGTAGCCTCCTCCAGTAAAACCGCTGACAATGGTATTGATCACACCTCGAACAACACCAGGAGAATTTTTCTGTTGCCTTTGCTCGCCTTCTCTTACAACCTTTTGGTTATTGTTGCCCCGGCTTCCAATGTATCCACCTCTGCCTCCTCCTCTATAACTGCCATGGTTATAGTTAATTTCTTTGACGAAATTGTTTATACATCCCCTTTGAACCAACTCTTCAATCTTATCCTTTAAAGTAATGCATTCTTTTGTTGTATGACCATAGTTCTAGTGGTATCTGCATTATTTGGTATGGTTGACTTAACTATGAGAGTTCGCCAATAGTGGTAGTGCAAGTATTTTCTTGTTGAATGCTTCTTCCAAGATGCGTGCTCGGGTTTCAATGAGAAGGGTATATGTTGCATACTTCGACTGTCGTGGCCGTCTTTTGAAACCTTCTCTTTGACAGGCTTCAGCTTTTCTTTGATGGAATCGAGCTTTTTTTTTTTTATCTCCTCTCACTCTATCGTGAAACTCAGACAACTCCTCCATGTGAATAGAACTAGCTGCATAACGTCTCAGCTCATTCATGCTAGTCAACCTTTTCTTGCACAGGCTATCTACGAATGCTCCCAACTTCAATGTTGTTATCATGGCATGAACGGATACTTTGGGCTCTAAGTCTCGGATTCTGATCGTGATTTATGAGAATTGGGCCATGAAATCGTTATTGGCTTGTTGTAGGTTGATCAGTGCCCCTGATGTCATGTGGTGAGGTTGGGATGTGGCATATTGGGCACTAAATTGTTCAAAAAGTGTATCAAACAAGTCAATCATTTGAAGGGGAAGTTAATGCGACCTTGTTAGTGCGGGTGCCTTTAGGGAACTTGGAAAGATCCATCATAAAATGACATCGTCATTAGTGTATAAATTTACCTGGGTAGTGTACGCCTCCAAGTGTTCATCGGGGTCCGTGCTTCCATCATATCAGTCGATGTTCAGAGGCTTCCATCCCCGAGGAAAGGGAGCATCAATAATTTCGTCAACCAAAGGATGTCGTTGACGAATCTCAGCTGGTTGGCTCTGGGATCTTTGAAGGGATCGTCCCACCACATTCGTATGGCGGTTTGTATCATGTGAATAATGCTCTCTTTTTGTTGGCACGTTGTGGTTTGGGATTATTTGTAGTGTGTTTGCTTGTGACAGTTGCATTTGCACTCGGATGACCTCATTTTCCTCGCACAGTGCTTACAGGTTTGCTTCTTGCTTTTGTTGTAATGCAACCATTTCCTCTGCATTCTTCTTTTCTAGAGCTTCCAACTATTATTTATATCACAAAATTTTCTTCCATGGCAGTTGACCTTAAGTTGAATTTCTGGTCACTACCATATACTCTTGTGACCGAAGGAAATTTCACTTCATCTCCATGATGGGCGTCGAATTTTCTCACTAAACTATGCCGAGTCTGATATGTGAGTAGCCATCTTTCAGTCATTTCGAACTCATTTTCCAATGGTGGGTGGAATACCTAAAAAGGAACTCCAACGCTAAAGTTAGTGTTTGTTTTGGGTGAGTATAGTGAATAAAATGTGTCTTACATGTACATACGTCGTGTGTCCTCTTATAAAGGGAGACAACGCCCAAGGTAGTAATTACCCATAATGTCCACGAGGACATTGTGTGGGTGAGTGGTAGTCGTCTAGCGGAGTCAGATGGTGGGTATTGACACGGACACCTGTAATAACGCACATATTAGATAATTATGTCTCTCTTAATTAACAAATATGTGGACTCATTCTAATTATTTATGCCTTCTGAGTTAACGAATTGAAAGTTGAACATCCTTAACAAGATCATTGATTAGCTTTGGGATCATATGTAAAGGGTGCGTGGATGGTTAAGGGTTGTCATTTGGACCAAACCCAAACATAGTCCTCGAGCTTCAAGCTATAAGGAGTGGAAGAGCTTGATGAGTTGAGATGGGTTCCACATAAGACACTACTAGCCCATGAACATTTTATTAAGTTTCATTATTTGTTTGAGAAGAGACATTATATAGCATTGACAGAGTTATAAGTATTTTTGTTCGTCAAGTTTATTTTGTGTTTCTTTTTGTAGAGGAAAATAACCATGAAACAAGTAAAATTGTGTATTGTCCTTGAATTTTATTGAACAAGGTTTAATTTGTTTCATCGGGGAATTGATCACTTTAACGATACATTAAGCCACGTATGATTTTATTGAAGCTGGGGCATGCACCGGATAAATACCATCTTCTACCCGTTTTGTCCTTGACATGTGTAGTGAACGGAGGGTCTTTAAGTGCTTGCTACGTCCTTCTTCTGTGGTGCATAACAAATTGACCACTATCCATGATTGCTCTTTAGTTTGATAAGTTTTCGGTCACAAGTTAAAAGTAATGCTTTTTCTTAATTCTTTTGGAGGAACCAATTGGTGTTCTTTTGATTTTTATAAAAATATTTTTGCAGTAGACAGTACAATGGACAGGATAAAAATTAAATAGTGTATGATGTTAATTATGATGCAAAGTTTATTATTCGAATAATTATCTTTTTAAAATTTTAAGTAATTTCACCCTCTTATAAAATTACATTTTTTTTACATTATTATTAAGGCTTAGAGTAATTTTTTAATTACCAAATATTCAATTATTATTATTATTATTTGATTTATCAAAAAAATTAACAATAATTTAATTTATTGACAATGCTCTTCACTGTCTCATTTGAAATTGATTCTCTAATGTGGATAAATGGTATGAGAGTATTTTTAATTTTTTATTCTCCCAAATAGACAGTGATGACGAGTTAAATATAAGGACTTTGACATTTAAGTTAGTGATAGTAAGAGTTGGAGACGATGAAAAATAAAGAAGATTATATATCTCTTATGCATATCACCTTCGATCTTGTTTGTATACATTTTCCTCTTTTAAATGAGATGCTATATTTGTACAATAACAAATGATACATAATCATTTTCGTCTATGATTCCCGCGAGTTGTTATTTGATATTTTAGTAAGAATGTTACTGTGTAAAATAGGTGTATGATGCATTTTATATACTTCAGTTTTGGTTGGATCAAATTTGTGTATTTTTTCTTGTCAAATCCAAACTAAACTAGTTTGATTACGACAGGTTGGATGGGTCTATTAGGTAAAAAAAACTTAAAAATTGTTTACAAATTTCTAAAAAATTGTAAAAAAATAAAAAATAAAAGCAAAAAATATAAATAAACGAGTTGGGTCATTAGGTTTGTAAATTTTTTAACATAAAAACATATTATCCAGATGAAAGGGTCACTAAAATTGAATGGTTAAGTTAGACTAAACTCAAATATATGAAGTTATTGAAGTTCATGGATTATTCTATTGGATCCTTTCTAAATGGGTCTATATTCAAAATAACTAATTCATTTAGGGCATTTGTTTCTTGCATTACATTTTAGATTAGCCATTTTAAAATATAAAAATTTGTATTCCAAATTACATTTCGAAAAGACTAATCTAAAACGTAAAATTACATTTTGAATAAGACTTTGTGGAAGGCTAAAAATGTACTAGAAACAATTGTGAAGGTGCAGAAAGCAATTACCTTCATTTAGGCCTAAATCATTATATAAAATGAATAATGTTTATATAGTTTTTCTAAAAAAAAGTTGTTACTATATAGTTAGCTAGTGACTTTCAACTAATTTATAACATTAATTTAATTAACTTACAAATCTTATTTAACTAAAATGAAAGTGTTTGATAACCAAGTTTATTTAGTGAACTTGTAGCATTTGTTTATACATTATTTGATCTAAGCTAATTAACAGTTTATAAGTCATTTTTATTAGTAATGTTTTTAATAAAATTTCTCCTTTACCCTCTCCCCTAAGAGAATCCTAACTTTTTTTTATTAATCATTATACCATTTTTACTATTTTTTGGGTTACTTTTTTTAATATTATAGTATTTCTTTTAATTATTACACCATTTATTTTCATTTTTTAAATATTTGATATTTAAATAAAAAATGATAAGATTTCAACATTAATTAAAAAACTTAAAACTATAATTATTTAAAAATATTTTTTATATATTAAATCAAAATAAAAGTCATATAAGAAAATATAAACATATCCTTTTATATCATTTTATATTCATTAGTTTAATAACAAAAAAAAAACTTCTAACTTGATGAATTAACTTAAAAACTTTCAACTTTAGGCTAAATGTTTTTAGTTTAAAAATATAAACATATCCTTTAGTTCTTTTTAAATTAGTTATGAATTAATTTTTTCAATGATCCTATACATAATTAAATCTAAAATCCTTCAACTATTATAAGTATTACTAATTTGATTCTTTAATTAGTTTGAGGCAACTATTCCTCCTGAAGGAAGTTTTACCAAACAATGTACTCAGATTCATCTGTTTTCTAATTCCTAGTGTTGGCCCCCCCATTGATAATGATTCCAACCATTCTTCTGTTTGGTGTCCTGTCTATCATGCAAAGCGAAGTGCAATAATAATGTTATAGTAATTGTTTAAAAGCATATATATGAAGTGTTTATAGAGACATTTCCGGTCTCAAAACAGCAACTCTTGGCTGCTCAGAAAGAAAAGGCACTGAATCACTTAACATACAGTAGTTTATATAGTCATATCAATGATCAATCTTGAAGCTCACATATTCACATATCACAAATAACAACATTCTGAACTGCCACGCTCATGAAATTCTATCTGCTGTCCCCACAATGATAATTTTTTGCCTGATCCAACGACTGAAATTAAAGTAACACATTTAAGGAGTCACGAATGATTTGATTATTCTTCGCTGATAATTATAGTAAATATAATGATATATATGACCAAAAGTTGTCAACACAAATATCATTTGATATTTGATACTTGGATTCCTTAATTAAGATTTGGAATTCAATTTCCAATTTAATATAAAATCACAACCGGAGATATTTTACATCAAAATGGGCCAATTAAGAGAAGAATAATTAATTACCAAACTTATGACAAGTTAGTTTGTGGACACATGATTACTTAAAAAAAGTCATGCACATTTGATTTACTTAATTATTAAACAAGTTGACACTCAACTCCCAGTGAGACCTAGGAGAGTGCTTTAATGACCTTGCATTCATAGTATAAAGTTTTTTATTTTTTATTTTAATTTTTAGTATATTTTTAAACTTAAATTTCATAATGCATCTAGTATATGTAATACATATAAATTTCACATTGTGGACTTTCTGAGAGCTCATGTAAGAAACAATTTATACAAAATAATGTATATGATTCCTCATTTTCCAGATATACAATTACCGTGGAATTTTTGTTCATATGTCTGCCTCATGCATACTGGGTCGTATAATCTCCATCCTCAACTAGTTCATTTTCAGCCTTTTGTTTTTTTTTTTCTTTTTTTCTCACGTTGCCTTTAAGAAATATTTATATCTTCAATGTTCTTTATTTCTTTATCTACTCGTGCTCTCTGCTATAAACTTAGGCCTTTCATTTTGGGCAGGTGTACTTTTCATTAAATTCACAGAGAAGGGACCTATGTTTGTTGCTTCTACTGGTTAACATTTATAAACTCACTTTTGCATTAATATAGCATTGTTTCTATTTTATTGAAATATTGTTAATATTAAGAAGACTCATGAGATAGACATGTTAAGGAACATGCGAAGTTTCCCGGACTACAGATATTTGTGTGTGATACCATTTTGGGTTTCAACCTAATACAATTTGAAAAGTTAGTTGATGAGATAGACCCCCTTCTTACACTAAGAAATGAACAATGTGAAGTTTATATGATTCAACATCCAGCAAAGGAGATCCAATTATAACTCGATAAGTCTAACAAAAATCATTAAGATAAAATTTGACAAGGATTAGACAATGTGAACTTTACTAGATTAACCTCCCCAGAAGATCCAATTACAACCCATTGAGTCTAACAACAACCACTAGCTAGCATATATATCATTTTAGAATTTGAATTTGAGCCTAATACAATTACAAAAAATTGGCTCATGAGATAAACACCCTTTTCACACTAAGGATTGGACAACACATGAAGTTTGCAGGACTAAACATCTACAGATGATTTGAGTATGACTTGATCTAATGAGAATTCATAAAAAAGTGGTATCAAAGGAACCAAAATCTATTACAGATAGACATCCTTTATACGTCAAGGACTAGACAACACATAAAATTTGCATTCGTGACATTTATGAGTGATCTAATTATGATAAATAGATCTAAATGATCTGATTACGACTTAAAAGGTCTAAAAACAATCACTAGGATTATTCTAATGTCATTTTAGAATTTAAGTTTAAACCTAACTCAATTTTAAAAGTTAAAATTTACTAAAAATTATAAAATTCAGTGAATTTTATATCTTATTTAATGATTATCTCTCCTAATTTTATATTTTTAATACATTTTAATCAATAAATATATATATATATATATATATATATATATATATATATATATATATATATATATATAATAGTAAGTTAAAAGAGTGTGTTGGTAACACTTTTCACAATCTTACAAACATATTCTTGATATTGGGTTATAGGGGACAAGATTGGATCAATAAGCACCCCATTTGCATTTGGATGCAGAGGATGATGTCATATATAGACAAGATTTTGGTTAACATAGTTGGCTAGCTAGCTAATGGCTTTAGAGTGAGCCACAGAGGGGCTGACACTTTTGAGTATGAAAGCGAACTGCTAGTAAATTTAGCTAGGTTGGTGCAGTTAAAAGATGGTTGCTGTGTTCTTTCTACCTCTAACGTTTTACCCGACAAAGCATGGTGGAGATCCCTTATAACCTTATCTTCAAAAACAAAATACAACCTCCCATTTTCTCTACTACTTTTTTGCTTTGGTCAATCCTAGCTACCTCAAAAGAATCCAAATCCCAAACCCTTTTATTGTTTGCACTCTCCCCTTTCTCTCTCTTCCTCAAGTGTATTAAGGATCACCATGTCTTGTGTAAGAAAAAGAGTCGTCGATCTCTTGTAACTTACAACACAAGATCATAAATCTCTTTTTCAAACACACTTGCGTAATTAAACACCGTTTTGGTTGCTTTTCTTAGCAGATCATCTAAGTATGCGACCAAAAGAATCAGGCTTATAAATTAGTAGTTCTAATTTTATATTGGGCAATTGATGTCGAGCTCGTAGCTACTTCATATAGTGGCGTATGAGTTTGGTGAGCCCAAAATAGACTCTTCCAAAGACCAGAATTTATGGGAGCAGGTACCAGAAAAAAGAAAGAAAGAAAGAAAGAAAGAAAATCTAGCTGGATACTTGAATTTGATTACACCGTTTTTCCATTGAGCAAGTTTGCGGCTGAATCCATCTTTCTTTTTGACAAAAAATTATTATCCTAATAATTCTATATGTTACCCACTCTTAATTTTACAAGTTTTTTTTCAGTATTTTTTTTCTTTTTCCCTCTCTAGAATTGTTTATAGGTTATAGGAATGATAGATGCAGTTTTTATTGTTCCTTACACGAGGGTCAATTAGTAATCATATTCGTAAAAGTAGCTAGGATTGTGAAAATCCTTTACAGATGAGGACGGTACTACCTTTTGCTTGACAATAATTATAAATGATTCTCTGTATCATCTTTTCCGTTTCGTGAATACCGTGACTTGGTTAATGTGACTTGTGAACTACTACAATTTACCCAAACATTTTATTAAGAGTGCCAAAATACATAACATGATGAATAAATTATAAAGCCTTTTGCACTTCTGTAAACACCGCATGTACTCAGTCCTCCTTGGTCTCACATCTGGCAAATTTGCTAATTGTGTATTTGTAACAGTTTTTTTTTTTTTGTAACTTATTGTCTAAAAATATATTGGTTGAAGAACTAATTAAAATTGATTTTTATTCATAATATAACAAAAAAATCATTTACTAATGGAAAAATGTTAGGTGCTAAGATTTATAACCTCTATCTGATGATAGGAGTACTAATATTTAATGTAATAATATATGCATTGAATTTCTGTATATTGAAGACTTATTTATTAGAACAATATTATACTGTTAATTAATGTAAAATGATCAAATATATATATATATATATATATATATATATATATATATATAATTAATTTAATTTTTTTATTATACAACTTTATTGTCTATTAGTGTTATATCACGATAATAATTCTAATCCATGTTCTAACTATTAATGTATGACTTTTTTTAATAGTAAAAGTAACATTTCATGCTATAATAATACACTAAATACTCTGATTTCGTAAAAAGTATTTCTTTTAATTGTTTAATCAATAAAAAAACTGTTTTTATACATAGTTTTTTTAAGAGAAAAAATATACATTAATGTTATAAAACCGTTTTATATTATCAAATAATTACAAACAACCATGTATTTAATTGTGGGTGCACAACTATTAATTAAATTATTTTTTTCAATCCTTTGTATTTGATATATGAAAAAGATAGAGTGTTAGAATATTTTTATTGTCTTATGGCCAGAGTCGAACATAATTTTTTATATGGTAATTATTTTTAAACATTTTTTAGTTTTTAATTATTTCCTTATCTGCTAGCTACTAGGGAAGAAGTTGGGAAATCATCTAGTAGTCTAGCTTAAATTAATAATCCATACAGAATAAATTACTATCAAATTGGTGTTAAAAAGATTTATCTACATTACTAGTGTCTTGATATAGGATTACCTTTTGGTAATGAAGCGGATAAATTTTCTCCACTGAAAAGGTATGCAAAAGCTTCAAGTTCAACATGATATACATCTGTTCTGCTGCTATACATGAGAAAAAGAATTGAGATGCTTCATCACTCTAGGTAATCATAATGTGCTATATTAATATATTAATAAACCACAAAGAAAATTCGTCCACACATATTTCTTCCTGCTAGCACATATCACACCCTGCAAGTGCTCGGTAGCAAACCGCTCCCTATTTTCATCCCTCAATAATTGTCGAGAATTTTTTGTTACTGAGCACAAGCGCATGCATGCACTGACATCTGCTACACTTACTAGTTACGTACTACTACTCTTTAAGGAAGCTATATATATATATATATAGAGAGAGAGAGAGAGAGAGAGAGAGAGAGAGAGAGAGAGAGTGTTATGTTGCATATCATGATCATGTATGAGCAACATCATCTTCATCATCAGAACCGGTAACACATTCCTTCTCATCCTCGACGAAGCCTTCAAGAGAAGGATGTGGAGAGTGACCTTTTCCAAAGGATCTAATATGATCTTTAAGGGACCTTTTGTGCTTAAAATCTGAACCACAAGTGCAATACCACAACTTTCCACAGTTCTTCTCATGAGTCCTCCAATCCCCTTTAACTGCAAAGGATTTTGAACACTTTCGGCACATAAATGGTTTTGCACCGTGCTTTCTTTTGTAGTGGGTTTGGAGGGTTCTGAAGTCCTTCAAGGGCTTTGCTCTTGGATGATTGATGTTGTTCTTGCAACCCTGGGCACAACAGTAACATGGTAGCCTTAGCATTGCTGCTGGTTGTGTTCCTTTAAGTGAGTCTGGTCCTTTCCTAAATTCGGACCCGTGCCCCCACATATGCATCTGCAAATTTTTAATTCAGATTTGTTTTACTTTTTTTTCTTCTCTCTTAGATCATAATTAAGCAAAGCAAATAGAGTAATGACTAACTTACACCCCATTTTTTAATTTACAAGAATGGATAATACTCAACTACATGTCATGGAGATTAGCTTAGACTATATAGTAATTCTAAATCATATAATATTTTTTCAATTTTTGACTGGAACAAATATGGTTAGAATAAAAAATTCTAGCCAAAAGATAAAATACTATTAAAAGTGATGATGACCAGATTTTTTTTATAAAGTTTAATTATTTATAAAATTAATAAATATTTTACATCAATAATTCGGTAATTAAAAAAAGAATTCTTAATATTTGGGGTGTGTGGGTGAATAGAAGAGAAAAAACTTTAAATATAATAAATGATGTGATAGAAAATAAAAATTATGAAAAATGAGATATAAGTAGAATGAAAGAGAAGATGAATATATATGTTAAATATTTTTGCTGTTTTTTTTTTGTCTCACACTTCTTTTGTTTTAATATATATATCAAGTGTACTGTAGACTTATATTGGCATATCTTGTACTCATTTTAAGCTTTGACATCATTAATAAAAAAAACATTCTTATAAAAAAAATCCAAACAAATTTCACGAAGAGTACAAGACTACTCTAACCGGCTCATATACATAAGTTTGTTTAACAAGTTCATTTGTAAATGATCCCAAACTTGCTTCCAATTAGGCCATCAAATTAATTAATCCTTAATTAAGCCTGCTTATGTGAGATCCAACTCAGCTATATCCGTTTTCTTTATATTATTTTCTGCCTCTTTGATTAAAAACTAAAATGTAAATAAAAAAACTAAAAATCAAAAAAGAAAATATTACTTTCTAATCACATATGTTGCTTTTTAATTTGGAAGACAAAAAACGGAGAGCAAATGATTTCCATCCACTTATAACCTACCAATGTTGGCCTTTATTCAGACCAGCGGCTAGTGTCCATTGTCTTTAATTAATCGTTAATATAACTCATTTTTATAATTAAAGGAATAAAAAGGAAACGAGATGAAGTGATTTTTAGTAATCTAATTAATAGCTATATATAATGCCTCTTAAGAATGGGAGATTTGTGTGCATTCTCTCTCATATATGATGATATAGATTTTTTTTCTTCTTTTTATTTTAACAAAGGCGCAATTCTTATACTGAAGAATTTGCTAAGGTAGATATTGTGCTATACTGCATGCATGCCTCAAACACCGACGATTAGTTCCTAAGGTAATTGTATTCTGACGAGGTTTTCAACCCAAAAGGACAAAACACATGGAAAAATAAAAAGAAAAAGAAAATAAAAGCATGAAGATATGGAAGTGCAATTTCCCTTTGAAAGCCTATGGTATAAAGGGAGCCTTTTGCTAAAAGTTGAATAGCGGGGCAACAGGCCATAGCTCAAATTTCTTAAAGTGAAAAAGAAAGCAAAAGAAAAAGACCGTCATTAAGAGTCATGTTTATATAGCCATTAAAGTTCATTTAAATGTTTGTTTTCTTCTTGATGATTATCTTCTTCTTCAACATCATCATGTTAAAACACCTAGTTCAGGTTGGCTTGAATAAAGAAGAAATTCAAATTCTGAGGAATTAGTGCTAATTCCCTTAATTTAATTTGGACACATATTAGTCATCAGTAGTTACAAAAGATATAGATGACAGAGGGTTATACTATCAAATTAAACTGATTGTAACGAATTTAGATTTCATGATTTGGTATTAATTAAATAAAAAAATTCAAATTAAGTGACAGTACATATATGAAAGAAACACACTTATGTACTCATTTATATATACCAATTATGAACTAGATATCATAGTATACAGTTGCGTGAATTATGTGATATAACTAGATAATTTCTGTTTTTAAAAAAAAAACTACTAGATAACAATGATTTGAAAACCTATCACCAGAATGTTTATTGCAGTGATTGTGAAGAAAACTGATATCTGCACAACTTCTTTTATTTATTATCATTATATTGTAAATCTCAAACTGTAAAACGTTACAAAGACTTACAAATACAAAATCTAAGATTCCATTAATTTTCAAACTAACTGTGGTGTTAGATTCTATTTTGTTAATGATACTTATATAGCGATGAAATTGAAGTGTAAGCTATCTGTAGATAGGTTAGGCGTATTATATGAAAATCAAGCACGATTGTCTTTTCAAACAACAATAAGATGCTTAATTCTCAGTTCCCACTCTCTATTTTGAAAGGTTCTTCCTGGCATAATTGGTAGTTAAAAATATGTGTTTAGTTTAAAAACAAGTTAATTTAAGAGCAAATAGTTAATTAATAGAAAATCTTATCGTTTGTTTTTTGCACTAGAAGTTGAGAATTACCAATTGCTAACCTGCATATTGTTATATCTATTGAAGGTCTTGCTGCATATGGAGCAAGCAAACTGCATCGGTCCAACAAGGATCTGTGCAGGAGTTGGAATCCAAAATCTTCTCTCCTGATTGAAAGAACAATTACCCTGGAAGCCTTTCTTCAAGGGTTCTTCTTCTTCCTTAACATGGAAAACCTTCTTCTCATCATCAGCATCATGATCATTATCATCATCAGGGTCATGGCCTCCTGTGTTAGGCAATCCAATGTGCAAAGCCACAGTCACCTGTTCCACCTTCTTCTCTTCCTTTACTTCAAAACCTTCCTTTTGCACTCTTATATGCTGATCTTCCTTGAAGGGCAAAAACTGGATGGTTTCTTGGGCAAGTTGTTCATGCTGAGTCAAGGAATAAGAAGGAGGTGATGAAGAAATTAAACTAGTTAGAGAGGAAGATGATGATGGTTTGAGCCACTCAATAAAAGTTGGGGTTTGAAGACACAGATTCTTGTTTTCTACATTATTGCACTCCCTAAAACTCATGTTCTTTAGAGAGAGTCCCTGGATTTGTGAAATTCTCTGGCCTATTATCCAGACTTTATGAGAGAAAAGCCTGCACTCATTGATTAATGAATGAAATCAAGCTTTCTTTTCTTTTGCCTTTGAGGACTTTTTTTTTTCCTCTCTTCCTTTATTTTTTTTCCTCCTTTTTTACCCTTAACTTTTTCTCTTTCTCCTCTGTTGGCCTTTGTTTGTTTCTTTTTGGTGAGAGAAAAAGGGAGACTAATTGGTGGGGATGGAAAATAACATGCAAAACAGGAATCACCAATTTAGTAGAAAAGAATCCTAGAACAGTACTATGAACTCTCTGTGCTGAAACTACTACTACTTGGTAATTGGTACAATGCGTGAAGGGAATTAATGAGTTGATCCTTTTATATATATTCTCTTTCTAACATATAATGGAATTTGACCCATATGCCCACATTTTCTCACACATTGACCTTAAACAAATGATCTCAAATATGAGGATGAAAACATGTATAGACGCGTTAGGTCAATATATACCTAAACGGAGAAAAAGTATAAGAAATGACGAACATGTAACGAGAACCTAGACAGTATGTTGTCTAGCGTTTTATAATATATGTGCCATGTTGGTTAAGATTCGTACATCAATAATTAAAAGGGAATAATTTAGGCTTAATTGTTGGTATTGATGATGGCTGCTGCAAGTATATGCTAAATAACTATATATGAGGAAGATATTTCATCCAAACAATTTCTTATTAATTATATTTATCTCATAATTCTTTATTTATTCAAGAACATGGAGAGAAAAAATTCCCGATCAGGAAGCTTACTTTCAAAGCTTCAACTATTCAAGAGAAACAAATTCCTTTTAAAAACTTAACAGTTGTTAATTATAAATTTGAAATAAAGAACTATAATCTTGACAAATTTGATCTTTCTTATCAGAAGTTCGAATCATAAACTTCATCTGATCTCCACTTTCAATTAAAAAATTAAACTCGTAAATATTATAATGAATATTGTGAGACTAGGACATTACAATTGTTTAAAACACTTATAACGTGCTATAACACTTATATGGTTTGATCACACATGAATATTGTGAGCTGCTCGTGTAAAATATAAGAATATTCATCCCGGATTCACTGTAAGTTAATTTTCGTAAGTTCTTTTTTTTATATAAAAAAAATCAGATTCAGTGTATTATAAGAATTTAAGAATTTGTTGAAATTACATTTTGAATCATCTCGGTTTTACCTGATTTCCTATAGTGTGTGTGTATATATATATATATATATATATACACACACTTTTTTGAATTACATATTACATAACATAATATCATATTTATATTGATATAATATATTTTAAAAATATATACGGTAATGTATAACTTTATTTTAGTCTTATATTTCTTTAATTAATTTTATTATCTAGCGAGTTGTACTTTATGTTAATATTAATATATTGTGCCAAAAAATTGGCTCAAATCCTGTCCCATATTACCAGATTTTGTTCAGATCAGATTTGAATCCGAATAAATGAGTTCATTAAAATTACAGGTTAAATACAAGCCAAGATAAACTCGATCATTTTTAATCCGTCCTATGAATATCCAAATAAAAATTAGCAATTTTTTTTATAAAATTAGTTAGTTTGTAACTGAGAAGGTATTCATTTTTAAAATTTAGTGATCGTGAGTAATAATCTCAACGTACATTAAATTAAATAAAGAATAAATATTAAAAATTCTATGTCACTTTCAGAAATTTAAAAGTTTAATTTGGTATTGTTATTGAGAGTCTCTCTCCCTCTTCTCTTTCTTAGTATATATACTCAATCATTCAACTGTTGGTTCAGCATCAAATTAAACCCTTAAATTTTTAAAAGGTATCATAATTAACAACCCTTAAACTATACCCTTATTTAATAGCTTAAGCTTGTGTTAAACAAATCTTATCCGAAAACCAGATATCACAAGCATATCTTTCTTAGACAAATGCTCACCTTAGCTATTTAAGAATTAATCGTATGAAGTATAAAAGTGAGGCCATGACACTGCTGCCAAATTAATAATTAAGTACTGGGAATTTTGTACCTAAGCAGAACTCATCAGTGATCAGGTCTGTATAGCTTAATAGCCCTCGCCGACAAGATATATATTGTCATCAGTTCTTTCTTAGACGACAAATGCTTTCACAGGCTTTCGTAGCAGTTACCATCATTCTTTGACTTTTACTTATAATTTACGATGGATGGATATGTTGTCTATATATGGAATATAATATCGATGACCACGCATGCATGGTCCTCTTTTTTTCTTTACTTTTTTTTTGTAATTAGAAAGTGATGGATTTTTTTATTATTGATAAATATTAGTTGTTATAATATTAATTTTGTTAGTAAAGAGTTTGGATCGGATATATGACTTTTTTTCATTTTTTTAATCATCTAACCTACTTTATTTCTTTAGAAAGTGTGAGATTGATAGACTTATAGGTTTCCCCAGTTGCCGATAATTACTCGAAGATTTAACCCTAAAATACAGTTCATTCTGTAAAAGATTGTCAGCGAATAACAGTATATAACAAATTCAACAAATTAACCATACTAGATGGTTAAAGAGAATTGTGTAATGACCTAGAAATTAGAATTAATAGCTTGCAATGACACATGTATAACGCGATAATAACACTACTGGGATGTATGTGAACATTCTAAGTCATATTTTATTATATTGTATCAGAGTATTTTTCAAGTGGTCTATCACCACCGCTCGCTTCTGTCGTGATGATTGACCATTTTTAACCGAAAATTTGACACCCTTTGGTCAATTCTTGTTCATAACATATCTTCATGTTTGATAGTGAACAGGTCCAAATCTATCTGGAAGTAGTACATTCGCGTACCAAAGTATAGGTTACGATCAACAATTTAATTAGTAAATGTTGGAAAGTCTATATATTATCGTAGCTAGGTGGTAAATTCAATGAATCATTGATGAATAATAATCCTTCAAATTGGGTATAATCAATCACAAATATTAATTTGTAGCAATCAAAATCTCGCTGGTTTGTCTTCTATATATGTATGTTTGTATTATTGTCCCACGAGAGTGATTTCGATGTACATAATGTGTCCTTTGCTCTAGATCAATCGTTTGAAGCTGTTTTTATTAATTGACAATGCAACTGCTAGCCACTGACTAGCGGCCATAAATCAATTGGTGGTCATATCTAATATTCCTATACACTCAAATGTTGAAAGAAATCTTCAGTTGCTAAGTTAATTGAAGTGAGGATTTTGTCAATTGAAAGGTAGTGTTCGATTTGTACACATATATACTACTACTAGCTAGCCACGGTACGTAGTAGGTTACCTTAAGACCCCTTTTCCTTTTTGGCTACATGTCCCAGTGATATTCTCCCGTGACCATACTTTCTCAATCCCATGTCACCTTAAAAAAATTAGGTAATCTTTGCTGAAATTTAAAAGTTACTTTATAATTAAGGTAAGGTTAAAATTGTTTAATACTTTTTTCTCACCTTTAATTAAGTTTAATAATTAATTATAGAGAAAATAAATTATATGCACTGATATATAATGTAAAATTTATTTTAAAAATAATATCAATGATGATTTGTAATTAAATGACACTGTAAACTTTCTTTTTAGTGCAAGATCATTTAACACTTAATCATAACTTATTTTTTTAAATGTTTTATTACTTAAATTTTATGTAGGGCATGGCTCTTTCTTTTATGATAAGCAAATAGATGTTGGAGCGAAGCGATATAGTATTGTCCTACCTAACTTTGTTAATCTTTTGAGTAAATTACAACATTTCTTCTTGAGGTTTCATAAAATTATACCTAAATTTATTACTTTTTATTATCATTATTGTAACCCCAGACCCTTTTAGGGGTACACAATATAATATTTTATAAACAATAAAACGAGATTAATATTATAATGTGTGTAAGGAGTGTCATTACAATATTTTTCAAACAATTTGATTTTTTTTTTGTCAACAACAATTAGAGGATTTAGTGTAAGAATAAAAAAAATGAGAAGTATTATGTGTAATCTTAAAAAATCTCAGAAATTATTAATTTACTATATTTTTTGTGCTTTTTTTTTCTATTTTGTACCATAAAAACGGTTGATGCATTCTCGATCTTTTACGATTTAAAATTAAAAACAAGACAATATTCACTTATTGAGTATGTGGATTAATTAGTTTGTGATTGTTTTAGCGTAATTGGTGATATTATTTTGGGTTTTAAGGGTAATTTTGTTTAAATTTACATTTTAAAATAAGTGCCTTTTTAAAATAAAATAAACAGTTTATTATTTTTAATGTGTTTGTCTAAATTATTTTTTTATGTGTTAAGGAATTTAAAGTAAAATATTTTCATTGAGGGATGAAAAATTATACTGGTTGTGATTTTTTTTTATGTTCTTCTATGATTTAGATAATAAATACTTTCTCATTTTAATTCTTTAACCAATCTTCTTTCTTTAGGGTAATAATTAGTAAGATGCTTACTTAAAATAAATAGTTTTATATTTTTTAAGAAATAAATCTTATTTATTTCTTAAAAAAATACTTTTTTAAAAAATATTTATTTTAAAATTATTTCATTTAAGTTTAAACAAACTCACCTAATGTAATTATGTTATAAATATTTAAAGAATTTTTTTATAATATAGTTTTATCCATTCAAGTATAAATGTCTCTTGTTAAACATACTCGTGTAATTTGTAAATAAAGTAAAAAAGAAGCAGAAGTATTCTAAATCATAAAACTAAATTTTTAAATGCTATTTTTATTTTGATTATGTGCAGGAGTTCATTAGTAAAACTGTACAACGGTAGTGGAGGACAAACTCCGGCACATAATGATATATTAAATCTTTGTCTTATCGTTTTTTTAAAAAAGATTATTGTGACTCTTGATATCGTCATTATCGTGTAATAGTTAAAAATTATTACTTCAGAACTAATTTGATATCATCAATCTTTTAAAAAATTGATTAATAACTCTAAAAGTCTTTTAGTTACTAATTATAAATTAATCAAGGATGTATTCTCATGCGTCCGTTTCTATTATCCTTGGGTGTATGGAAGATTTTTTTTTTTTTTTGGCAAAATATTATTATACCATATTCGGCCCACATTTGGTGTATGGAAGATAAGCAAGTTAAATATTGAATCTCAATTCTGGTTCATTTTTGCATCATCTCCAAAGACTACCTTATTATTATAACGTAGTATCGCATCACTTTTAGAATTTGCTCCTTAGTTTTTTTTTAAAAATATTATTGCATAATATATAATATAACTAATAGTTGGCCCAATAACTTAATTTATGCTAAAAAAATAGTTTTTTAGTTTTTCTTTTTAAAATTTTTTCCATAATATACAAATTTTTTTTTTACCAAAATATATAATTTTCTCCATTATTTATTCCAATATACAACTTTACTATTCACAATAAATTCGGGTTAGGGGGATCCGAAATTACATTGTGATTTTTAAAAAACTTTGCAATTTGGTGTTGAGAATTCGGGTCTCTCCAAAATTTTCAACGTGGTTTTTCATTTTTTTTATTTTTAAAATATGTATATGTAAAGGAAAATAATAAATTGGAGAAAATTATAATATAATTTTTTAGTTATGATGTAGGTATTTTTTAGCTAAATTTATGTATCGTTGACGGTTTTGTTTTGTTATGTATGTTAATTAAAAAAATGAAAAAATTAGTTAGTAGCATTAAAACAAATTAAAAAATACAATGAATAAATAATTGATACATTTTTCTTATATAATAGACATAAAATTAAAAAGTGCAGTGACTGAGATGATAGACGAGAATAATGAAACATACTAAAAATACAATTACAATGCAAATATGATAAAATTAATGATAGTCCGAAAGATGTTGTGCATGAGACATGTCTTCTTTCATTTTGGTTATTTGTTTGTAAAAAATAACTAAAATTTCTATTAGACAGAATCATTTTTAATGGTTGGATTCTACTAACACCTTTAATATGTCTTCATCGTTTTTCAATTTTGTTATTTCATATTCGATTAAATTTTCTGAATACTTAACATGACCTGATTGTTGAAAGAACAATTGTCTGACCACCTGTGATTCGTGAATACAAAGTCTCATTAACAGACATGCGTCATCATAATTATTGACCACCATATGAAGGACCACAATTATGTGTCAATCCAGCCATGAAAAGAAACAAAAAAGATCAACCAAAATCTACAAGAATACGAACAAATATGGATGAGAGAGAAAAAGATCAACCAAAACGGTATTTAATCTGTAGACTAGTTGGTCATCAAAAAATATGTGCCCCTAGCATCCCGAAAGTTCAAGTCAAGCAAATTAATTCTTTTTATTATTAATGTATTTCATTTCACATCATTCATAAATTAATAAAACATTCTTAAGCTGTACAATTTAATACTAATGTAGATCTCCAAAACAAATTTACACTGTAATATTTTTAACTAATTTTGTTTAATTTCATAATTTTCTCCAATTTTATTACTTTCCTATATATATATATATATATATATATATATATATATTTGAAAAAAATTAATTCTTTTTTTAAAAAATGAAAAATCATGTTGAGAAATTGGGCTTAGGGACCCTAATTCTTAGCGTGTAAATTCAGATCCTCCAACCAAATTTACACTATAAATAATAAAATTGTATATTTTGATAAAAAAAAATTTGGTATATTAGGAAAAAAAATTCTTTTCTTTTTCCCCAGCAAGGAATGATAATAGCAGGAGATTTGATTGATGAAAGACAGCTAATGCAGATATGCATGAACCGCACAGCAGTGTTATTTCGATTCATTTACCTAACTTTTCCACTAAAAGCAAAATATTAAACGAATGATCCATTAATATAAAAAAAATTGTTTTGCTTGTTAAAAAAATCTAAAAAAATATTTTTTTGATCGGTTTTTACAAACTAAACCTTCCCCCTTCTACAATATTATTCTTTGGAAAAAAATTATGTTTTCAGTTTTTATACTTCGAATGAAATTTGGTTTTAGTCTCCAAACTTTAACATAATTTAAAAAATTTGATCTTAAACTTTAAAAAAATAATGGTTTTCATTCCTTCTTACAATAAAATTGTTTGTGATAAGGGAAAACATTATTATTTTTACAACTTTAAAGACCAAATTGATCAAAATTAAAATATAAGAATTAATATCATTTTTACCAAAAATAGAGGGACTAAAACATGTGTCATGCTGTATTATTTGTTTATTCATAGCTTTTTAATTAGCCTAGGTGTTTAGCCGATGCTAATCAGTATTGACCTAAATATTGAACATAAATATTTTGCTTCTAACGTTTTAGCGTCAATGACAATGCCAACGCAAATATCACATTAGTGCTAGTTTTTGTTGAATTGATGTTAAAACGCAAATTTCTAGTAGTGACCAAATATTGAAATAGTGCCACAATTAGTGTATTTTTTTTTTTGTGACCTATTTAATTACTTGGTCTTGTTATCTTACTTTCAAATTTTCATAAGAAGAAAACAATTTTAATTCATATAGGTACCAGGATATTTATAACTCAAGTATTCTTCACGACCAACTGAGCTTATTTTTTAATACATTACAATATTGATTGAGTAAATATTTTTCAATTGTCAGGTTGCATGGTCATACACATACGTAATTTGTATTCATATACACGATTCATGGTCTTTGTTGGGCCGAAATTATTGAATTCCAAATAATTGAATTGTGTGTCTATTAATCTATATACATATTCTAGTGATCGATCCAAGAATGAAGCTTCCCGAAAAAGGAAGCACTGTTGCAGCATGAGTATGAATAGCTGTCTCTTTCTTGTTAAATTCCTTCAGTTTAAGGAATATTTAGCAAAACTGATGGTATAAAGACCAACCGATCTTAATTGGTTGATTCAAACAAGTGCGTAATTGAAGGACTCGGTCTTGGTGGAACTGATGGAGAAGGAATAGAGAAATGAATGTGTGTGTAGTATGGACTAATATATAAATAATAACCGATTATATATTAAGATTCAATTTAGGCATGCTATAACTTCAATTCCTGTAATGATTAAGTTCATGATCTGTTTTCAATATACTCCATCAAAGTCCAGAAAGAATGGGATTATAAAATTCATACCAATATGTCATTAGCAAGCAATCACTCTAGGGAGAGCAAAAAGATAGTTGTAAACAAATAGCACTAGCTCAACCATGTCTTAATACAATGAAGTTAAGTATAAATGGATATAATTTCTATTAGTTTTGTACATACGTGATTACTTTATTCAACGGTTTAATTTTTAAATTCAGTTAAGAATATCATAATTCGTACCTAAAGATCTGTTGTTTGATTCATAATCCTCACATATAAACACCCAAATAAAATATTTGATCTTACTAAATGGGCCAAGTTTGAAGTTATTTTTTTAAAATAAGTACTTTTTTATACTAAATGGGCTAAGTTTGAAGTTGTTTTATTTTTTTAAAATAAATTATTTTTATTTAAAATAAATAATGTTCTTGCAACTATGTCTCACCTAGGATTTACGAGACCTAACTCAAAAATATTTAACTGAAATAAATATGATATGCCTCCTTAACTCTGACTCAAGAGTTCTTGCTGACAAAAATTTCCTTTATGATTAATAACTGTCATCCTTATCCTTTATTACTCATTGATTCATTATTATGGTTGTCTTGTAACAATGCTCCTTATGATTATAACAACCTAAGAGAGAAGGGTGTCATAAGAGTGTTATAAAGGTAAAAATATTTGTCTAATTGGTTGTCATCGGTTTGGAAGTATTACCTCAAATCTATGGGCCAATCGACAGATGATCAAAATGGTACAAGTCATTTTTTTTAAAGTAAATGTTCTTTGTTTCTTAAAAAAAGTTTAAAAAATATTTTTGCTTGATTATTATTCTTGGGTACGTGTGGGTTTCTACTGAGGTCAACTCGTATCCAATTAGGTTTTAAACTCGTGAATCAATCTAGAAGTTGAAGAAGGAGATTGACATAACAATTGCCAATGACGTCGAGTTGTTGATTGTTGAGCCATCTAGTGTCGATGAGTGCGTTTTCATGAGGGTAGCCAAAGGTGAAGTCGATTTCATATACATGTAAGCAGATGTGTTTAAGGAGTTGAGTATACAGTTTCCATTGTCTGACTTTGAGTGTGAGATGCTAAGTTTGATGAATGTTGCCCCTGTTCAACTTCATCCGAATAGTTGGGCCTTTTGGGGTGCTATCCAAATTTTTTGTATGAGGTTAAGTATTGAATCTACCATAAATAAATTTATGTATTTCTATCAATTGAAAATGGGTGTGGCGTCCTTAAACGCATATAAGTATAGATAGTTGTTCCAACTGTATACTCAATCTTGGAAGAACTATAAGTTTAATTTCTTCCAAGTCTAACCCAATCTTGTGTGTGGGGATTCTATGGAATTGTTTTTCAAGGAGAATGGGGAGACTCCCAAATTCCCATTTTACTATCAACGTTCCTCATTCAAGTTCAAATTTCATTCCCATCAAATATTGTCGCCCAAGGAGATCATAGATTTTAGGGGAGTGGCCACGTGAGATGTGTAAATTCATTGTGGTCATCCCTAACTCGAATTTCCCTAACTGCATTTTACATAGTGAGTATTGTTACTTAGTAGTGGCATCCTGCGAAGTTGGGTTTATACTAAGTGTTTTGTGTTTACTTTTGTAGGAGTCATGAAGGGTTACAATTATAACAGTTTGAAGAGTTTGATTGCTGACAACTAGGCATACCTTGAAAAGTCAAAGAAGAAAAAGCAGGTCAAAGATTCTTCCAAGTCCAACGTGCTAATTGAGGTCGTTGTCGCCGATGTGGAGATCATCCACGTGGTTGGGCTGACAAGTTGATGGAAAAGGCCAATGTTGGTGGAGGGTTTGCCTCAGAAATGAGAACAGAGAAAGGCGCAGAGATGGAGGTAGAAACAATAATTGCTGAGGATCTGATGGATGCTGCCAAGGAGAAAGGGGTAAAAGTCGTTAAGAAATCGGTCTCTATCGTATCTGGGGATACTCCGAGTGTCGGCTTGTTGCGATCAAACAAAGTTATGTTGCACTATCATAAGGGTAAGCTACGTCGATTGGACTATTTGACCGATTGACATGTGCACCAATTTGTCCAAGTAGTAATTAAAATGGTAAGACCGAGTATCATATCCGCAGGGAATTTGTTTTACTCAGAAACAGTACATTCAGTATGCAAACATTGGTATATGACTAAAAGCGAGATAAATATTAGGTTGAATTTTTGTGCTAAAATCTAGTTAAATATAAATTGAATATCTAAAGTTTGAGAAGTAAAAACAGTCAAGTAAAAAGTGTCAGGTCGTTCTACTGAATTTTTCTTGATGTTTTTATGTATTTTTCTCTATTTAATGCTACCCTAGTGTTCTTATGTTGAGAAATTATCCAACCCAATATCCCTCTAGTGAATGAGTCTAACTTTCTTTAAACCTTGTCTTTGATCCCTCAACAAACTTAGCCTAAAAGAGTTGCATTAAGTCTACAACATAATAAGGACTAGATCACTGCATTCCATTCCTAGACATACAGTTTTCTAGCTTGCTCCACCAAGTTCTAAGGCTTTAAAGCACTTTCCAATGCTAAAAATTCTAACTATACATACAAATGGGTGATCAAGTCATAAGCATGTAAAAATAAGCATAGATAGAAGCAATGAACATATAAAAACAATATTAAATAGATAATGAAAGAGTACTACATCAAAGGTTCAGTAGAACTTCCCAACCAAGAGGCTTAGCCTTCCATTACAAGAAATAGACTCTCAATACAAGGAAGACCAAAGTTTAAAAAAAGAAAATGGCAAAGAAGGGTTAAGGATGTCTCCTTCAACCTTTAAAACCCTAATCTCACTCCTCTAACCTAAGCTCTCTTAGCAGCTTGATTTCTGTCACTTCAGCTTCTCCCCAGGCTTTGTTTTTTACTCTCATCTTTGTTTACGCAAACTTTAGTGTTTTAAAGGCTCCTTGGACGTTTCAGCTTCTGAAGGCTCGTTTAGGGAGATTGACTCGCTAAGCAAGAGTAAGTGAATTTTGGCTTAGCGAGCTGGGCGCGTTAAGCGCGACAACCGACTCGCTGGGCGAGCTGATGGTGCGTTGGGCGAGCACATCTCTGACTGATCCTTTTCTAGGATTTTCCAACCCGCTAAGCGAGTTGTAAGCCTCGCTTAGTGGATGCCACTCGCTAAGCGGATCTGCCTCGCTTAGCGAGACATCAGCTACTAGAACCTTCTCTTCTTTTGGCTTGAAACTAAAGTGGTTTCAACATTAATTCACAAAATGAGAGTATCTGCTATATAAAATCACACTAAACATGAAAATATGTACAATTCCTACAAAAAGAACCATAAATTGGAGGTAAAGCGCTAATTTCGTGCAAATATTCAATACAAAACTTATCATGAATAACAACTAACATAGGCCACATTTCTGTGGCTCCTAACATTATGTCGCTCTGGAACATCGACTTGATTGGCCCACTTTCTTGAGCCAAACCAATCGCGATATGATGGACTATGTGGGTCCGATGGAGAGTTTGGATGCGACTGAGATCTTTCTTGGCTAATTTCTTGCTATCGTCCGCCATTGGAAATAGACAGTGTTGAAAGCCGATGGGAAGACAAAGGCAATGGCTTCGCAGTTGAAGACCATGAAGGTTGAAGCTGGTAAGGCTAAGCAACTTGGCCTAGAATTGACAAAGTGTAGGGGAACGGTGAAAAAGTTGCAAAAGGACCTTGACAAACATGTTGTCTATCTGCCCAATAAGGACAAAGAAAACAAGGCCTTAAGTGGCTGAGTTGTTAACCTAGAGCATTAAGTGAAGGACATAGACAAGAAGATAGAGGATCTAACCTTGGAGAAGAAGACGACTGAGGCAGAGTTAGGGACTGCGATGGACAAGATGACTAAGATGAAGGAAGCTCTTGCAAAAATGGAGAACGAGTTACGGGAGACACAAAGGGTTGAGTCTGCCTTAAAGGTTGAATTGGATGAGACCAAAAGATTGATCAAGATGAACCACCGAGAAGGTTTCAAGAAGGCTCAGCGCAAAGTCAAAGTGTTGCTTTCTTTGACGCTGCACAACTCAATGTGAATTGTGATGTATGGGATGACGAGATTATTAGGGAGTCACAACTGTACTTGAAGTCCAAAGAAGAAGAAAAGGAGGTTCAATCTAAGTGACTTAATGCATTGAATGTAATGGTTTAGTATTTTTCTTTGTACCTTAAGAAACTTTTAATGAATGAAAATTGTGAAAGACTTATTTGTCTTATATTTCGCGACATTAGTATTTGTAAATAAGTGCTTTAAAAGCTAAGTTTGTAAGAACCTTGTATGTAAAACAAAAGGTCGAGGTTCGGATTCGACCTCTAAGTTCGCTTAAAAAAGCCAAGGTTTGGACTCAACCTCGAAGATTGCTTGAAAAAAATTGAGGTTCAAATTCAACCTCCCAAGAGTTGCTTGAAAAAGTCAAGGTTCAGACTCAACCTCCCAAGAGTTGCTTGAAAAAGTTGAGGTTCGGACTCGACCTCTTATGAGTTGCTTGAAAAAGTCGAGGTTCGAACGCAACCTCTTTTACTTGGAAATTTACTAAGTGAATTGGCATATAAAGAAATGATGAACAAAGTTTGGGGAGCAAAAGGATTGTATTGATAGTATGTTTCATGGACAAGACCATCTTCTCATACGAGTACTCGAGTGTGCCTCGTTAAAACCTCTTCAGCAAAAACCCTTATTTTTTTACAAGTGGGAAAAAATAATGAAGTAGGAAAAAGAGTACACTACCCAATTTATTTGTAGTACGACCTTAAATGAGTTGCATTCCAGGTCCTAGGGATGACCTTTCCTGCGATGTTTTCAAGCCTATACGTGTCATTTTGCAAGGGTTCGATGATGCGGAATGGGCCTTCCCAATTTGGTGTAAGCTTGCCTTCCGAGTTGTCATTCCTTGCATCTCCTCGAAGCCTCCAAACCAAGTCGTTGGGCTTGAAGCTAAATTTCTTGAGCTTCGAGTTTTATTTTTGAGTTATTCTTCATTTACAGGTTTTTTTTGAACTCGTGCTTCACTTCTAACTTCTTCGGCCAAGTGCAACTCTACTGCCAAGGATTCTGAGTTGTTGGCTGCATTGAACATGCTTCAGCGAATTGAAGGTTCGTCAATCTCCATAGGTATCGTAACATTGATGCCATCGGTTAATTTGAACGGAGTTTCTAGCATGGTAGACTAGGAGTGCAGTGGTACCTCAAACCACGCTCGAGAGCTTGTCCACCCACAGTCCCTTTGGGACTTTCGACAGACTTTTGTGTAACTCGACATGGATGACCTTGTTTGCGGCTTCTACTTGCCCATTGGTCTAAAGATACTCAATCGAAGAGGTGAGGTGCTTGATGTCAAGCCGCTAGAGGAACTCTTCATAACCCTTTTTCAATGAACTGTCTTCTATTGTTCGTCACAATGGCTTGAGGTATGTCGTACCTGCAAATGATGCATTTCCATGTATACTTTTGGACCTTTTGAGTTGTGATCGTTGCGAGGGGCTCTACTTTGACCCACTTAGTGAAGTGAAGTAATTCACTGCGACAAGGAGAAATTTGACCTATCCCTTGGTTGTGAGAAATGGTCCAAGGATGTCCATTCCCCACATGGCGAAATGATAAAGGGACATGATGTCGTGAAGTGCTTCAAGTGGCACACGGTGGACATTGTGGAATTCTCGACACTCTTAGCAAGTTTTAACATACTCGACACAATCTATCTTCAAAGTCAGCCAATAGTAACCGGCGCAAATGACTCTGGCTGTCATGCTCCGACCTCCTGTGTGCATTCTGCAAATTTCACAAATTCCTTTGTGCACCTCGTCCTCACGTGTTTCCGTCCACTTTTTTTTTCTTTTTCAAAATCTTGAATTTACGCTTTCTTCTTCTTCTTCTTCCCGCGTTACCTACACTAGTTCTACACGCGGAGCTACCAAGGCTATGAGGTCAAGCTTTTGTTGGACCTTGTGGCCTCAATAATCGTAAGAGGGATAGGCTTAGAATGTAGAAGAAGCAACAACAATCAATTTAATAATGTTCTATAAACATGCAAGGAAGAATTGATTGCAATAACATAAATGAGATATGGGAAGAGAGAATGCAAACACAATTTTATACTGGTTCGGCCACTTCCCGTGCCTACATCCAGTACTCAAGCAACCCACTTGAGATTTCTACTATCTTTGTAAAATCCATTACAAAGTCTAAACCACACAGGGACAACCCATCCCTTGTGTTCAGGAATCCTTTACAACAAGAGACTCACAATCTCTTAACCAATCTCATTGAATAAGAAGAATGGAAGAAGAATTCTCTCTTTAAGAGAAGAATATTACAATAAAGATCATGTAGAAATCCTTACAGATTTTGCAAGTGTTTGGCCAAGGATTTCTTTTGAGAGAGCATTTGACAATGAAGTTCTTTTGGAATCTCTCTCATTGTTTTTTGAGAGGATAAGACATTTTGGACCAAAAATACTCTCTGTCTAAAATTCGTGCCCAAGTCATCTATTTATAGGCCTTTGATGACCATTCACAAATCTAATGAAAAGATGTGACTGTTGGCAGATTTTCTGAAAACTTTCCACTGGTAATCGATTACAATGTTTGTGTAATCGATTACACAGTTATAATTTGAAGGGTTATGACTTTTGAATTTGAATTTCCAAAGTTTCGTTGCTGGTAATCGATTACATGTTGAAAATTCAAATTCAAAACCTTTTTCAACAGCTATTTCTCAACCCTGTCTTCTGGTAATCGATTACCAGAGCCTTGCATGTCTTGAAAGCACTTTGTTTTAAGGCAAGACTTGGTCTTTAGTGAATCTTGAAACAAGGATTTGTTTGTTGAAGCAATCTTGAATTATTCTTGAAGCAAATGCTTATCATTTGAAGCAGCCTTGTTAGATTCTTCTTTAACATCATCAAAATCATGTATACATACATTCACAGCTTTCTTTTTCTTCTTCCTACTTTCTTTTCTTTCAGGCCTCTTTCTTCAAAATTACTTTTCAAATTTGAATTTGAATTTAAAAAGGCTTCAGCTTTTCTTAGTATCTCTCATTTTCTACTCTTCTTCCTTATCTTTTCCCTAAACAAAATCAAACACAAAACTATTTTGGATGGACATGTATCGATGTCGATGCTATTTTTGAGTTGTACCATTTTAATAAAAAAAGAAGATAAAATTTAAGTATGATATTAAATTCAATATTATTTAATTATTTTAACATCTATTAGTAATAGAAAAGTTATTTAAAATTTTATATTATTGACTATACTTAAATTCAACATCAAGAAATTTAAATCTGTTAGTTAAATAATGTATGTTATTTGTTATAAACTCTTTAACACCTAAGTTTGATTCTTATGATAATAAACAATATTTTTTAAAAAAAAATACAAAAATAACTATATTTTTATATGAAAATAATATCATTTTGATATTTGGTTTGTACCAGAAACAATCTATATACACCAATTATCCTACCGTTCATTTCAAGAAAGGTTTCCAAAATCTATGGTCAGCATCTCAAAATTCATCCAAAATCTATGTAAGTATCTATTATAACTATCATTATTATTAATATTCATTTTCTCCCTTCTATATTTGTTTATTATCATTGTCGAGAATCAGGGACGGAGATGGAGACAATGTTAGGGAATAAAAATAAGGAATAATGTATAATCTCGTGCGTCCACATGAATTCACCTATCTGAATCTGGAAGGGATTACATAATCCAAGATTATTTATAATCATTGGAGGAAGTCTGCAAAAATTGTTTATACTATAATAATATCTGTAAAATTTTGTTTATAACTTTTGGTGCTGTATTTTATGAGAAATGATGCTAGGAATGCTTTTGCTAGGAATCTTTTTGTAGATAGATAGTTTATTATATAAAATATATTGTGTATTCCAATTTTATTACATTCAATTTTAATTTATTTATTTTCAATGATGACTTATGTTTTATTTTTAGAGTTTTTACAACTTTAAATAGTAAGTTATACTATATATAATTATAGTTTGATTTTCAACTCAATTACTTGGTTCATAAATATTTAATAACATGTGAAATGTTGTATATTATATTTTGCGTTTTAGAGGTTTTAGTTTTAACATTTCATAATCTTATATTAATTTTAGTTCTCCTTTACTAACTTCTATAACGTTATAACTAAATGTATATAATTATACCGTAGGTTTAGTTTTGTAACTTACCCGAGCTTCAGCACGGTACTAAACTAGTTTCACTAACTTAACAACTTTATAGGCTTTTCAAGAATTATCACAATACAAGAATAATTTTATTTTTATAAGACTGATAGTAATAAATATATGAAAAGTGAAGTTAATAAAGGAAAACTTGAGAATGGCATATTTTATTTAAGAATTTTAAAATAGGTGAAAATGCTTATTAAAAAAATAATCATTCTCCATGTTTTTATTTTTTTCCCTTTTATTATAATTTTAAAAAATAAATGGAACCTTTCATTTTTGGAATTTAAATATATAATGTAAAACGGACTAATGTTTCATCTTCCATCCTTTATACAGAAGTTGGTAAAAATTGTGCAAGCCCTTACTTTTTTATTTTTTGAATATGTTTGTATGAAAAAAATTCAAAATAAATTTAAGAAAGAGGATATTGTATCTTTTGTTTGATTATTACAAGCAGATTGTTTTTTCAAGATACTTTTTTATTATCATTACCAAGATATTAATGCAAAGTATTCTTTGTTCATGATTAAATTTCAATCAGATAATCTGACAATCATATTTAGTGAATTTTTTTTCTCTCAATTACATTTTTATTTACAAGATTTAAACTCAAAAGTTTGTTTAAAAGATTCAAACTCAATATTACTTGGAAAACATGTTGGTACTTATTTATTGTACTAGAAATTTTTCTTAGTCAAGAATACAATACAAGTATCATGCACTATAGACAATTGTGTTCATAAGATTAATTACGTTGATGTTAAATAAAATCCCTATCATAAAAAAGTTTTCTTTGAATATTTAATACAATTACAAATCTAAGAGTCCAACTTAAGATATCTAACTAGTGGGATTTAATACATAATTCTAAAACACGTTTTAATATGTAAAAAAATATTTCTCTTTATTTAAATATTATAAGTAATAAATGTAATATCTCAGACACTACTATACTTAATTTTGTTTATAAAGGGACCAAACAACTTGTCAAGCAAGTTGTAAAAGCCTAGAACATTTAATAATTTTTAATAATTTTCAATCAATAGAGATATTGTATTTCTTATATTTCTAAAAAAATACTTAATATTTGATGATTTTGGGATATTTAGTAATTTACATTTTAATTAAAAATTAATCCTAAATGCAACAATTGTAATTTATATTTTAACAAAATTTTCCTAATTATATATGTACATTTTTCTTTATCTTGACCATTCAAGTGTAATTTAATAGTATAGGCTTATAGTTCTCATTTCTTACATTTCATATTATAAATGGTTAGGATATTAAAAAAAATTATCATTGACTAGCTTTAAATTTGACTATTCATGTATGGTTGAATGTTCTAAATTTATAACTTAAATTTTTTATGATAAAAAAATTCTTCATATACAGCACTTTTATAAATAAATAAATATGTGCATTTATAAGTGAATGTTAATTTTATATTAATTTTATTAATTAAAAAATATAATAACTTAATTTTATTTATACAATTAAAAGACTATATATATAAAATACTTTTCTGTCAAAAAAATATATAAAATATTTCCTCTGAATATTTGCACGGTTTAAACTTTAAATGATAGTTAGAAAGAAAAGAGTTTCATTTTGAGTTAGAGTGTAAATCATTTGACTAATCCAGAAAATAGAAATTGTACACGAGAAGAAAAAAAAGAGAGAGAACAGATACATTTTTACATAAATATACACAAATTTTGTTAAAATTGATCGAAAATGGGATGCTATTTCCTGCAGTTATATTTCTGATTGGATTTTCCGAAATGCAATGAGGTGCAATAGGAAATAATAGTGGGAGTGTAAGAAATTTTAGTTTATTTTTATTCTTATTTTTTTCTTTTAAAATTAGAGTAAATTTATTAAAAACCAAAAAAAAAAAAATAAGTAGGACAATTTGACTGGTCACAGAAAAACATGATTTATAGTCCATTTGACAGCTGATCGAGGCTTCACCCACATTGGCGTTAGCACTACCAACATGGAAGGATTTTGATGGTATAATATTCCTATTAGATTACAGAAATAATACAATAATGCCTATTGAAACTGAAATCAGAACAATGAATTATCTGGTTAGCAAATCGTGGCCAGTGACGAGATTTCTTTTCACATTGTATTGCTAATTAATCATCCATGCTCGTTTTGTTTTCTGGCTTTTTTTTCTGAGCCTAGCTGCGATTGTGAAAACCGAAAACAAAACAACCTCGATGAGTGCTTTGATGAAACTTTTGCGTTGAATGGGTTTTGATGATAACAAAACACATGTAATTTCTAATGTTTTCAATTATATTCATTGGTCCCAGTCCAAAAAAATTATATTCATTGGTCTTATCTTTTAAAGAGTTGAATTTGATTTCAGTCAAAATTATCCTATAGAAAAATAATGAAATAATGATAATTTTGATATAATTATCTTTTAACACTTAACTCATTAGGATCACTTATATAAAAACTATAAAAATACAACTAAAGTTCAAACCAAGATAAGAAACCAACTGAATATAATTCAATATAAAAACGACTAGTTTAGACTGTATTTTTTTTTCAAGTTTTGTAATATAAAGAATGATCCAAAAAAAATCATTAACAGAAATTCATTGTATAATAGTTAAGAGAGTAAAAGAAAAAATATTTCTCAATAAAACCTTTCCTCTTTTAATTCATTAACAAGGACACTGTTAACAAAACCTAACACCACAGGCTCTGTTGAGAGAATGTTAAAAACCCTACACAAACGAATCTCATCCCAATACATTGAATGGTAATAAGTCTTAACTCACTGTTAGATTCAAAGGAAAGTATACATTTTCAAGTGAAGTATTGATTTAATGTTTATTATTAATCTGCTTTTCAAAAAAGAAAATGTTTATTATGAATTTTATAAAGTTCTGCTGTTGTTGCTCGAACATAATTAACAGTTTGGATGGGAGGCCTATTTGTTTTTGATATAAAAATCAAGTGCTGCTTTAATGGTAGTTTAAAGTCCTTTATGATAAATTAACTTAATATACAATCTCAAAACTTATAAATATTTATATTATTATTGTATTTATTTACTTGCATAGGTTAATTTTTTTGGGACTTACATATGTTAATTTATTCTTACAATTAAGGCTTTTTGAAATAACATAAAAAAACGACTTCTTTATTTTAAACGAAATAAACTTGAAAAAAAATTCTCAATATGATTTATTTAGTAAGTAGTTCTATCTTGATATATTTTTTATGTGGATTAAATCATAACCTAAACTAGTAGCTAGGTTTATTTCCCCAAGGGCTAGTCTCTTGATAGTCAATTAACAAAAACCCTTATAAATAAACATTAAATTCTAGGGATTACTTGAACTTAAATCTAAGACAATTGTTATTCTCTTACTTTAAATCTTTATGTAAAAACTTATATTTGTTTTTGGTATGAATCAAGTATCCCTAAGTCAAAAGTTAGGGACTAATTTTCCAAGAAGATAGTATTGTTTACTTCGTTTTTTAGTCCAAACAATTAAAATTTACCTACTTTATCATTTTCTATTAACACCTTTTTGTTCTACTTCTTTCCTTTGGATTTCTTCATACCTCCATGAGTGCTGTCATGATCTTAATTAGCATTGAGGAAAGACCTTTCACACAATAATTGATCTGCAATATCAGATCTTAACTAGGACGACACACACCCACTCGATTAAATGCGAGGTGATCGAGAACCATTTCATCAAGCATATGGTTTAGCTAGAACTTGCTAGCATGCGCAGTTTCAACAATTCCTCGTGCTGCATCCCTAAGTAGAAATACTCTTTCCTACATTATTAGCCTTGGCATCATCCACAGTATATAGGTTTAACAGACTCTTTCTCCAATACCAAGACATCCAAAACCTCTCATTTCACCTACCACTCAGCTATATACCCGCGGATAATTGACACAAACAAAGAACTAATACATGCATGGACATATATTTGTCTATAGATATAAGTTGATTAGTGATAATATTCATTCCATGACCTAATTAACTTTTGGAATGGACTTTAATTACACCCAATTTTAAATTTTAATAACCACAATATTGATAACTAAAATGAACATTTGTGTTAGTGTCATTAAACTACACATATACATATATATCAACAAATAAAGTTTTATCTTATTAAATAAGATGGGTTACATAAATCAAATGACATTATTTTTTTATACATAAGAATAAAAAATAAATACTAAAAAAATTTAAAATAATTCAGATACTTATTTAACCAACAGAGTTAAATATTCTTGATCATACAATAACATTTTTGCTCCATTGAAAACTAAAGTTTTGGAAAAAAATACACATATATACACAAAATATATAACAAATTTAGAGTTGAAAAGGTGAAAATAAACACCAAAAATTCAGGGAGCTATAATGTCCATTTTAATTGTTTCTCTGGCACTATATCTGATAACACGGATTCTGGTATGGTAACGTGGATAGCTTGAAAAACGAACAACAAATCTACTTTTCAGAGTGGAGGCACAAAAAGAAATGACACAGGACAGGAGCAATATAAAAACTAGGCGAGTAATTTGTGCGGAAGAAATTTAAAAGGGTGATGATACTAGAGCCCCTATATTACATAGAAGGAAGCATCATATTATAGCTGGTTCATCGTATCCTTCTAGCATCATTGTCTCGTCATATTCAACGGTGCCCACAGTATTCATTGTAACTACTATAAAGTTGCTGACAGAGCAATGATCAACTGCACCCTACTACTCAATGATGTATTGATGGCACTGAAATAAGCCATTAATGCATGTACAGTACAGGGGCGAGCCAAAAAGCTTCAGGTAAATTAAGACGATTTTTTTAGTTTTATTTAATATCCTTCCCTCCCCCAATTATAAAAAATAATTATACACCAATCCATCCTGCTCCACAGAGAAAGTAGATTCAAACATGTTGAATCCCCAAAAAAATTATATACCAATCTATCCCACGTACTCCACATTATTTCCCTATTGCTTGGTTTGATTTAGGAAAAAAAAAGTAAAAAGAAAAAAAGAAAAAGAGTTGAATGTGAAATGATTTTTAAGATGTTTGATAAAAGAAAAAATAAAAGGAAAGAAATGTAAAAGTTTTCTGTTCTCTTATTTGATTATGCAGAAAGTATAGGAAAAAATGTACATACGATATTCCTTGTAAAAAATTGACGTGTGTAAAAATAAGGATAATTTAGTATTTAATTTTATGAATAACAATAATAGAATTTTTTTAATAAAATTTAATTAATCATTTAATTTAATAGTTTTTTCATTAATTATGCTTAATTAAAAAGATAATAATATTCATATTTGTAATTTAAAAAATTAGTAATAATTAATTTAATAAAATAACAAGAAACAAATTAATCTAGTAGCGAGAAATTCTTGCATCGATACAAACCCAATACATTACTCTTTAGCACAATCAATAAAAAATTTACAGAAAATCAAATTAAAATTTAAAAATGTCAACCTGTAAAATAAAAAATACAATATAAAATTCGATATTTGATAAAAAAAAAATGTGTAATCATAATTCCTCCCAAACACGTTTTTAGTGCAACCGTCTTCTTCCTTCATCTCTGGTTACTGAACAACATTTTTCAAGTGTGGGGGAAGAGATTGTTAAACCTATTTATTTATTTATTCTTTCTACAACAAATAACGTAAGAATCCTAAAATTGAAAGTCCCAAATGATAAAAGAATAAAACTTTATTTCTTAGTGCACACAACACGCCACAAGCCATTTTCCCCTCTTTTGTTTTCCATTGATAAAAGATACGAAACATATCACACAACTTAACATCGCATGCATTTGTTTCACACAAACACAACACCTCAAATTACCAATTTATTAATGCAATTTCTCCTGCAAAAATGATTTAATAATAAAAAACTGCATGTGAAGATTTAATTTACACTGATGGTTCGATCTATTCATGAGGGGCACACCAGGGAAATAAATGAAGTTCATGATCGGTAGCTATGGAGGCATAGCAAGGGAACAATGTTGATCAATAGTTAGAGAGATAAGAGGAAGAAAAATGTGTTGTTAATAAAAAAACGAGGAAGAAACCTGTTACCCTCAAAACCTGGAGGAATAACCGTGATTCTTTTTCAAATGTTATTTTTTTTTTTAATTTACAGTTTGACATTTTTCTATTTCAATTTAATTTCTTGTAAATGTCTAATTGATTGTGCTTAAGAGTGATGTGTTGGATTTGTATCCACACAAGAATTTCTCTCAAGTAGTAGTGTCCACTTCCATACGATGGAGGTTGCTTGTTAAGTCCTAGATTTTGATGGAGTTTGCATTTCGGTATTTGATGTTCTTCGTCATCAATAGTTGGCTAATCTTGCTACATTTTGCTTCCTTATTTCAGATTTGGCAAATTTTGTCATAGTATGTTTTTCTCGTACATTTTAACCCCTGTATGTTTAAAATTGTGTAATTTTATCTCTCTTGAATGTTTATTATTGTTAGTTATTTTCTGACACATAATGTTGGACAAGTGACATCAATAACTCAAGAGGAAGATGAATTAAGTTTTAAAATTTTTTCACTAACAAATTTAAACCCTTTTTTTAAATGATAAACTTAAAATGCAGAAGAAGAATAAACAATCAATTTAACAATATTTTTTTAAATGCACAAGATAAAGTAAACTGCAGAACTGAGATAAAGGAAGAGAAAAATGCAAACTTAATTTATATCGGTTCGGTCACTTCTCGTGCCTACGTCCCGTCCTCAAGCAACCCACTTGAAATTTTTACTAACTTTGTAAAAACCTTTTTACAACTTCTGAACACCCAAAGAATATCTTTCCCTTGTGTTCAGGAAACTCACATTTCAAGAGACAACTAGTCTTTTGATTACAACTTATTTTCTGAGATGAACAAAAAAAATTTTCTCTTTTAGAGTGGATAATACAATTTGATGTTCCTGGATGAACTCTAAATAGATTTGCAAGTATTTGTCCAAAAGTTGTTGAGAGAACATTTGACAATGAAGTTCTCTTAGAATATTTTTCTCTTACTTTTTGAAGTCAGACACATATATATAGGTTCTTCGTGCCTTTTTAAAAATGGTTTGAAGAAATGTGTCTTTTCAAAAAGTTTTTTATGAAATTCTTCACTGGTAATCGATTACATATTTCTGGTAATCGATTAAACAGTTATATTTTGAAGCGTTGTGACTTTTCAATTTGAATTTTAAAAGTTCCGTTGTCGATAATCGATTACACATCAATGGTAATCGATTACACATTCAAAATTCTAATTTCAAACCCTTTTAAGAAGCTGATTTGCAAACTTGTCTTTTGAAAATGTTTGAAACAATGTGTTTTGAGGCAAAAGCTGATGTTGAATGAGTCTTGAAACAATGCTTGTTTGTTGAAGCAACCTTGTCTTAATCTTGAAACAATACTTAACCTTTGAATGTTTGTTGAAGTAATCTTGAAAGCAAACTTGTTTGATTATTCTTTGACATAATCAAAATCATGTATTCATACATTCACACATAATAATGTTGTTGATAGTTAACATATATAACACTCTAATTAATATTAAGATGAGAATACATGTGACATTCACATGATTGTTAATCCATTGACGTGATGACCTATAATTAGGGGCAAGATGCGCAAAATCTTAAAAACAAAGTACAAAATGCATGAAAAATAATAATTGATAAAAATGTTAGAAGTAAAATTAGAACCTTATTGCCCTCTTCCCGCTTTACTACCACCAAAGTCGCCAGACCATTTGACTTATTTAATTTTTAGATAAAAATATTTATATATTCCATTATTATATTTCTTAATTACACATTTGATCTCTCAAAGTATAACTATTGTGTGAATTTATTTTTTTATTTAATAATAAATTGATTATTTTAATTTGAAAGATAAAAACACATAAAAGTAACAATAAATAGATAGTGAGAATATTACATCAAGATGTTCAGTAGAAACTCCCCAACAAAGAGGCTTAGTCTTCCATTACAAGCAATGCTTCAAAACTTACAAGAAAGAAATTATTTTTGGTGAAAGAAATTGGAAGAAGATGATGGAGGATGTCTCCTCCAACCTCTAAACCCTAAATCTCTCTATTTTTCCTAAACTAAGCTTTCTTTGTTGCTCAAAACTCATCTCTACCAACTCTCTATTCATTCCCCCGTTTTGAAACTCCGTCAAATTTAGTGTTTTAAAGGCTCTTAGACTCTTCAACTTCCGAAGGCTCGCTCAGCGAGCATGTCTCGTTGAGTGCGAGTTAGTGAATTTTCACTTAGCGAGCATGGGCGCACTAAGCGCGAGAAGAGAAAACGTCCTCGCTAGGTGGATTGGCTGCGCGCTGGGCGAGCAGATCTTTGAATTATTCTCTTCTAGGGTTTCCCATCCGCTAAGCGAGCTCGATGCCTTGTTAAGCAGATGCATCTCGCTGAGCGGATCTGCCTCGCTGAGCAAGTCATTAGCAACTTTAACCTTCTCTTCTTTGGCTTGAAACTAAGTTGGATTCAACATTAAATCACAAAAAATGGAGTTTCTACCTTATAAAATCATACAATAAAGAAAATATGTACAATTTCTACAAAAAGAGCCATAAATTGGAGGCAGAGTGCTATTTACTTGCAAATTTTCAATACCAAACTAACTTATGAATAGCAACTAACAACCACCACCATGATTGTCAACTGTCACCATCACCAACATGATTGTTGTTGTCATTACTGCCACCACCACCAATACTGTGATCGCCACTATGATCATCGTCATCACCACCTACATTACTGTGGTTGTTGTCGTCGCCATCATTGTCGATGGTGCCAACAACAGCAATGGCGATCATGTTGGTAGCGACGACAGTGGTCATGGCGACGATCATTGTGGAGGTGGTTGCGGAAATGGTGATGGTTATGGTGTCTTGATGTCAGTTAAATTTTTAAGATATTTGATTATATATAGAAAGAGAGAGAACATATCATATGAGAATGATCATCTTATGTGAGAATGAAAATGGTTAATCTCAATCGTTAGATTAAGATGAAAGACCAAAATTAAAACATTTTAAATTCAAATTAAAATTTCATTTAACCATAAAATGTTCATAAGATTTATCAAACAAAAAAACAAATATCTTAAAGATTTTATTTACGTTAAGATCTTCACCATAATTACTATAATCACTGCAACCACCACTACCATGATCGCTGTCATGACCACCATCGTCGCCATTGACGGTGGTGGCAGCGATAACAACAACGGTCATGTTGGTGATAACGATGGTGATCACAATGTTGGCGATAGTGGTAGAGACTATAACGACAACAATAGTCATATTGGTAGTGGCGACGATTGACAATCATGATGATGATTACGGTGGAGGCCATGACAGTTGTAGTGGAAATGGTATGACAGTGAGTTAGTGATGGTGGTGATGATGATGATATGTTTGAGATATATTAGAACGTCATAAATTAGTTTTTAAGATATTTGATTTTCTGTTTCTGGTAAATCTGATAAAAAATTTATGATTAAAAGAAAAATTAATTTGAATTTAAAATATTTAATATTGATCTTTCATTTTAATAAACGGTTAAAATTAATCATTTTCATTCTTACATAAATTAATAATTCTCCTATGATACGTCTTCTCGATATATGTAACCATTCATTTATACAACAATTTTCTATGACACTTTTTGTAATTATTTTTTTTCTTCTCTTTTTTCTCCACCATCACATAATTATAATTATGTTATATGTCACATATTTCTCTTTATTCTCATCCTATATGTCTTTGCATGATGTACACATTTTTTTATAAAAAAATTATTATAAGTATAATTTCTCAAATAGATAATTGAATTTAAAGGCTTTCTCTTTAAGGAAATATGCCATTTTCCGATTCACATGATCGATCGTTAAGAAGGAATGTGTCACTTCTAACAAGAAAAGGGATATATTATGTTTCCTTTCTAGTTTAACCTTGTATACCTATATTTGTTGAATACAGTTTTGCATTCCAATAATTTCATAAAGTAAAATGGAAAATAAAATGTTACTTGCTATAGGTAAACACTATTTAGATTAGCAGCCTAAGCTTTTTAGGGAGTCAGAAATTCAGAATGGCGCCTAGCCACGCACGCCTGAATTATTTTATCTATCGGTTCATATTGCATTACACAGTGAACATAAACTTCAGAATCTTCTGCCCTTAAAGAGTGGGATTTATAAATTATGGAGTTTCACTTTCGAGAAAGAGATGAACGAGTCAATTATAACCGAGTCAATTCCTTGAAGTCTTTGAAGTTAGAGTAACAGCAACAACCTTTCACTCTTATTGTTCGTACTTTCATTCATGCATTTTTGGATGTCGTTTGATTTCGTCCCAGAATCAGAGATAAAGAGTGTTGGCATCTTAGTACGTACGGTGACATAGAGCATAAATAATGTATTAACAAGTCTATCTCGCATCTAAAGGCTTTATTACCGTATTAATATAGTAGGCAGATACGAATATAGAAGTCCCAAATAAAAATTCTTCAAAACGTACCCTGTTAACAACTTAGGCATTGTTCAAAATCTGATACAAAAGCATAGAATTGATATACTTATACGGTATTAAACAATATTGGTCGAAAATTTCCGTCCAGTTATAGTGGATACTATGAAGGAAATTCGAGTTAATTTAATGTTTATAGTCTCATTACGCGCTCTTCTTGCCAACAATAGTTGTTAATTAATTGTGATTCACACGTAAGTAACTTATAGTAATTGATCGCATAAAGTTACTAGGGCTCATCTACTGTACCTTTTGCTGATCTTCATATTTTGCTATAACTTTTACAAAAAAAATATTATCATTAATGTTATTGGAGATTAAAATTTTAAAAAGTATACAGCGCATGTCATAAAATAAATGCGTAAAGAAATATAGAAAAATAAAAAAATTCCAATTTTTAAAATTATAAAATACACTATTAACTAACTAATGATAATAAACATATTCTTTAATTATTACTTATATATGTTTTTTTGAGATGACGTATGTACTTCTTATGGTAAAATGCACAATTAATTTCAAACGATTCAAATCAAAATTATATGTTGAAATTGAGTGAAGAAAAGAAAGAGAAGAGTAAAGGAAAAGATTCCAAGGAAAAAAAAAATACCACTCCCTCCGCTGAATAAATTAAACAATATATAATATACTTCACAAGATACTTTCTCATATTATAAGCTTCACCACTTCACCTGGTCTCATTTCTTTTAAACAAAATTATTCTGGCCAAGTTATTTGCTTACTAATTTGTATTGTAGTAGCTAGCCATCCCATCAGGTTTGCAATTAACATATTTTAACAAAAATTAAAAAAAATTATGTGCATGTTTGAATTAGGTTCTTTTAGAATATATATATTCTTTTAAATTTGTCAGTTTAAAAAGCTATATAAGAAAATGATTATTTCTCAAATAAACAAAACAAACATGCACTGCAACTAGATTAACAATAGCTTACATTACATACATGCTAGCACATACATGGATATATAATTAATTTTACGGATAAGTCAAAAGTACTAAAACATAACAAAGTGCCCCCCACCCTTAGAAACCTAAACTATAGTTATTTTTTGCTGGACAGCACAGCTATATATATAGGCTGCTAAGCTTTACTTTTTGTGGGGTTTTGGTTCATTATTCAACGTCTTCTGGCAGCGGTTTCCCTTTGAGCATTGAAAAACACAGCAGCCACAGGAGGCCCCAACTCATTCTCCTCTGCAAAGCTCCTCGAGTTAAAGAGGTCCCTTGTTGTTGGTGTTTTCAGCACTCCCTGCCTCCGCTTCTGCTTGAAAACCAGAAACACAAACCTATGTATCCCTATGTTTGGCCTTGGAATTTCGTACTCCACCACCTCATTTCCTGTTCAAAGACACATATATTTGTTTTCTTTGTTTCTTAATGAAAAATATAATAAAGTAAAGCGAAAGCTATTTTCTGTGTGTAAGTGTAACTGTGTATATAGCTATAATAAGATTAAGTAATTTACCAAATGTGGCGTCCGTTGTGCCGGGGATATCTGTGACCAGCCTGTGAGTTATTACGTATGGTCAGACACTTTTTTCATTCAGGCTCAGACCATATATAGCAAAATGAAATCACCTATATATATATATATATATATATATATATATATATATATATATATATATATATATATATATATATATATATATATATATATATATATATATATATATATATATATATATATATATATATACATACATATATATATAGTGTATTATTATCTGAAACTCTTCTATTTCTATATGCATGCGTTTTATTTCTTGTTTTCTTTCCATATCAACGCACGAAATTTAAATTTATTGTTGTTTGTTTATATATATATATATATACTTAATCCATTAAAAGTCAAGAAAATTAAGGTAGAGTGAAGACCTAATTCTGCATGCAACAGTTTATATTGGTGTTTCATATCATGTAAATTGTATAGTATATAGTATCATATAAATACCAGTGTAAGTGTTCCCTCAGGTATGGATCACTAGGGCCAGGAACGTCTGGATCTGTCATGACCTGAAAAAAAGAATGCACGGAAATGGAATATATATATAGATAGATATTATAACAGAAAGATATGAAAGGATCGAAGAGATACAGAAAAGTAGGTACCAGAGTGAAGAAGGATCTCATATCACCTCCATGAATCTGAACCTTAGGCTTAGTGGTTACTGAGGAAGGGAAAAACTCATGACCATTATAGACCTGCTTATTATTGTTGTAGGAGACAGTGATTTTCACAGTTGGAGTGAAATGATCCACTACATCTCCGATCACCTTCCCTATAACAAGAGGATCTGATGATATCATATTCATGGCCATGAACAGGTTAGTTGAAGAACTAGCCCCTGAAAGTGACTGTGAAGTTGTGAGTAACAAAATAGTTAATGTTGCTTTTGAGGGCTTGATGTGTTTGAATGTGAAGCAGAAACCCTATATTTATAGTGCTGATCCCTTCAATACTTAATAATTAGGAGTCATAGAGGGAAGCGAGAATTAAAGAATAGGGGGGAAAAGTTGAAAAGGCTGGAGTTGCATCACATTTAGAAAATTATTGATAATATATAAAATAACATATCTTTTCAACAAAAAAATAATATAAAACGGCATATATTTAATTTTAATGTTAGTATATTTTCCTTAAACTTTTGCACACACATAAATCATGTGATAGTAGGATGAGAAAATCTAATCTTGATCATAAACAAATGAATGATTAAAGTTGTATTTAAAAATCATTCATATCCATTCATATATAAATGAAAAGGCATGTATTTTACCTCTCATACATTCATATGTAGAAAGAATCTTATCCATCCATATATTTGTTTATATACGTTGAAAGATCACTTTATATATTTGTTTATATAAATCAAAATGACTCTTATATTAAATATTTTTTATCGAATAATTTTATGTTATCATTCATCAATCCTTCTCCGCTCTTTCTCACATGCACACTTAAAAAGTTTAATTATTAACCTATATAATTATAATATTCTTTAATAATATGTTTAAAAGTATATTTTTTTTACTATATATTATTCAATTTTTTTGAAATAAAAACTTTAGGATAGAGACAGGCTATATGCCTTCTGAAATCTAAAGTCAATGTAAGCTATACAATTTAAAGAGTATTTTAAACAATATCACACACAACTTTGTTATATAAAATTTCTAAGTTTAAACCCAAATCGTTTTCCAAACAAGCAATTGAGGGTAACTTCGATCTCTTTAACAAATAGCAATCATAGTACATATTGAATATTATATTAGAAATAAAATATAAAATTATTTTTATGTTTTTACCTAGTATTTTGAATATTTTTATTGCCAACTCAGACATTTTACCAAAATTTTTGCGTGATAAAGTGAAATAGAATTCGATCCTTGTTGAACTATTCTTCAAACAAAAATTTTAATCCCTTAAAAAAAGTTTAATTAATTTCAGCACAAAGTAGGTAGACAAAGGTTTTTATAAGAGGAGGTGTGATATAAATAGAAATATGATATATATAAAATCATTATCATATCTTCATTTAACAATTAATTAAACCATTTGGAATTATGGAATCATGACATGTTCAAAAATCCCATGCAAATTTTGCCAACTACAAAAAGTGATAGCATTAATTGTATTGTTAGACATTGCTGTAGATATAGATGTATCAAGTGAAAACTCTTTTATTATAAAAGAAAATTATAAATCTTGGTCATACAATTACAAATTATATATGGATAGTTAAAATTAAAAAATACTTTAATGTTAATATAATACTTACCATTCAAAAATATAAGCTAATAACTAGCTTATATGTGAAATTAATTCTTATTTTTCATAATTAGAATATTCTCATTTGATATTATCTCACTAAATGCTAAATTATTTAATAAATTTTAATTGAATAATTTTTAAAACAATTATTATTAAATTAAAAGTTACTTTCGCACAGATTATATTTATAAAATTTTATATTAATGCAAAATTATTTAATACATCATTTATGTATACCAAAATTGACAATATATATATATATATATATATATATATATATATATATATATATATATATATATATATATATATATATATATATATTACAATAATGTAAATTATTTGATTTCCTTGTTATTATTCTTATAATTTAACTGTTAGGTCAATAAAATTATAATCTATTTAAAGTTATTAATAGTATAACAGTTGATATATAACTTATAAAGAGAGTAAGTGATCGACTAGGACCAACCTAGTATACATAAGGCCATAAATATTATAATTTCGATCAGTTTCACTGTTAGTATATAACAAAAAACCAAAAAAAGTGTTATAACAAAAAAAAACACTTAGGTTTTTCTTTGGGGAATTCAATTTCATGATAATGTAAATCTGACGAATTTTTGGTAAGGAAGATGAGCACTGTGTTTGATTTTTGGAGATGCCAAAAATGAGTAAACATTTTTTTAAAAAAAACTTGCTGCTTAATTTCCAATTATAATATTGTCAATACCTTGCACATGTTTCACTATAGATTGTCTTGAATGATTGAGCAACCTTAATTATGAAAGAAAAAAAAGGAAATATCATTACTAAAAAAATGACATTTAACAATAGTTTTAGGATTTTTTAGTGATGATTTACTACTGTTATTATTGTTCACATAATGAAAAATCAATATTTTTCATAATGATTTTCAAACCTTCTTAAAAAAAGTATATTTTTTAAGATAATTTTTATCTCATAACTGTCTTAAATTTTTTTTTTTTAAAATAAATGGTTCTGAAAAAATCATCTTAAAGAGTAGACCTACATTTCTTTCCATAAAAACCGCCTCAAAAATATATAATGCTATTTCGTACGTAACTCTAAAGTTTGGCTACATTTCTTTCAATAAAGTATATTCGCTTTTTAAAAAATATGTTTTCCTAAAATAAAAAAGCTATTTAATTTGTAATTGATCTAGCCGTGTCTTTGTGTTAAGGTACGGTTGGATCTGGTTCAAGCTAGTCTTAGAGCATTTTTATGAGGGGTGCTTAATTATCTCATTTTTTCTGATTAAGTACCATCTTTTATTAAGAACTTAACATTGCTAATGTTTATTAAGTATTCCTCAAGCCGTTTTTACTTGTATAAGTATTTGTGTTAAAAATTTTGTGGGTCCTTTGTGCATGTAATTTTATAAAATTGTGATAAATGAAAGGATATGATGTGAATTTTTTGTGAGACTCATCTACTAATTTTTTTTAATTGTTGGATTAGAGAGATGGTTGCTTAAATTATAAAAAAGTAAACATCATAATTATGTATAATGGTAAAACTCATTTAACTCCAAAAAGTAAAAAGAAAAAAGAAAAGAAAAGAAAAGGTTTCTATGATGGAGATGACCTTATGATTGTTGATGAATTAATATATGACCATCTTAATTAGGTTTGTTACATTGAGATTATTTGCAGCCGACCTAAAATATTAACTATATATGGCTAATTGGCTGAAAGAAATTAAATCAGGGCATACAGTGAAATATATATTAATTATTGAAGCCAAGCTAGCTAGCACGTAGCAGTGATTCCCAATTTCTATATTATCTTATAAGATATATGCAAAGGGGGAAGCAGGGAGAATTTGAGGTTCGAAGGACTGGAGAAATTATATATGGTCTGGCCGGGACCATTTCCAATCATGGTATTAAAAAGTTGAAATTCCTTCCGTGGGTGTTATTAGAACCTTCCCTAACTAAATTCTCATAATAATTTAATTTGCCAACTATAAAAGGGAGAATTTAGAGTATAAAGGTATTCCACCCACAAAATTAACATAAGTTACGTACAAACAAAAATTGAGAGGTAGTGGCTTTGGTCATTTCACATTAAAGAAGATTCAGATGGAATGGAATGGACCACTTTTGATATTGAAAATTTGAAACTAGAGCAGTGGGGTGAGAGTGGATAGCTCTATCAGGAAGACTAGAACCATATATAAAATTATTGTCTTCTTAATTACAATATTCCTATTCCCCTTTGGATCACTTTATTTTGATAATTATATGCTTTAATCACTTACTAAGTAGTCACTCTAAAAACCAAGAAATTCTAGCACAATTAGATTTAGCATGTTTTCAGAGAGCATTATTATTATTATTCATCAAGCGAGTTTAAATCTTTTATGAATAATATTTTTTATCTATACATGGAATTTTCGGTAGTATAATAAAAAGATGATGTCTTAATTTTTTTTCTATATAAATAAAGCAACACAGTTTATATTTAAATAAATAATAAAAGAAAATAGATTAGTCATTTTAGCAAAAAAGACAAAACATATTTTTTTAAAAGAACGAGAAATTTTTATATAAATTATATTAAAGAACAAAAAATATAATATCTTCCTGCTGCTATAGGCATTATATATATATTTTTTGTCATTGTTCTTCTTTCGTCCATGCTGATCGAGAAAAGAAATTCTAAATTTACTCTGCTCAAAGGACAATGCATATATATGCTAGGGGATAACCTAGCTTGATGTTCGCTTTAATTCCCATTTAATTGTTAATTAAATTAAACGGATAAGAAACTTAAATATAACATTACATTATGGGGGCCAATCAATCACAGATAAGAAACTTAAAATAAATTACTTAAATTACACCCATATATTAATTGCTATATACACTGAGTGACCGATGATAAAGATGGGATTTAGCTCTCTTAATTAAAGTGAAAATGCATGTCAAATGGAAAATAAGAATGTATTTATAACATAGTTAATTCAAAGTTTATATATTAGTGGAACATATACTTAATTATACTAAGGATGGTTTGTTTTACAAAACCTTGTTAGATTATTGGAATTTATGAAGATGAGAATATGTTTTCTTAGGTTTGTTAGAAGATAATAAAAAAAAACTTCCAAACATATTTTATTCTTAAGATAATTAAATTTTCACGCTTATTTTATTTTTGTATTGATTTGATTCTTATAAAAAGAGACTGAGAATGTGAATTCTTGTGTGGTGAGAATTTGATTTAGTGTAAAAATAATATTATATCCTCATTATTAATATCTACTACCCACTACTTCTTCTACTTACCTATCAATTCTATTATTCTGGTTTTTGTATATTTTGGCTACTATGTAAATCAAAATTTCACTTTACATATTTTTTTTCTGATTTTTCTCAGTTTGTTTCCTATCCTTGAGGTGAAAATTGTATAACATGTAGAATCATCTTCAATTGTGTTTTAAGTTTGAATTTAATTTCATATATGTATGTTTGAATGATACACAATATTGACATTATGGAGGATCAATTCATGGTATAGTTGGTTGTTGATATAAAATATAATAATTTATTCAATACAAAAATGATATTTTGTAATATAATATACATTTCTAAAAAAAATGATGTGAACCAAACATATATTTTAAATATTTCTGAAAATAAAAAGATTCTCAATAATTAACCAAACATATTTTTCTTGAGATATTTAAATTCCATTTCCATCTAATATTTCTATGAATAATATTCCAAAAAATTCAACAAGATTATGTGAAACAAAGAGTTTGTATGATCTATATCTATGCTATAGGATAAGCGTGAATAATGTATGAAATGATAGTATTATAAATTTAATCAAATTATTAATTAGGATAAATTTATTTATTTTTATCATAATTATCTTAAACATGATATTAATAATGACCTATGATTAATTAATTGTTTTAAAAAATTATACCCAAAATATATAGAAATTAAACTCATAATTAATATGAAATACTTTTGAGGATATAAAAATAATATAAGGTCAAATTTAAAATTATTGGGTTTAATATCATACAACATATTTTATTGCATAAGATATATTATATATGTTTTGTGATATGTTGCATCTCCCTCACCCAACATAAAAAAAAACTTTTGATTAAATTAACTTTTACTTGAAAATATACTTTATTTATCTAAAGGTGTTGTTACATAAAAATCTGCTATGTATACTTAATCAAAATAATTATTGTAATTAACAACTTTCAATAAGAATCTAGATCCAATGACAAATTTGAAGAAATTCCTATATCCTTTTAACTTTAAAAATATTTATTACTATTACTAATATTTTTTTTATAAAATATATCAATAAACTTCTAGATTCAGTTTATCAAAACAAATTATTTTACCTTATTTCAATAAATTTTATGGTAAATTTTTTTATGTGAAAACAAGTGCTTAATTCATGTTGTTTATCCAAACAAATATTATATAATTAGTTTATTAATCTTTTTCTTTATGTATGACATCAAAAAAACATTGGATAAGGACATGGGTTTATATAAATTATGGAACTTATTTTATAAATTATGGTGCAAGAATTATGAATTTGTGATACGAACAAAATATTAAGAGTGTGTTTGGATGAGAAAATTTAAAATCCTGATAAATTTTAAATTCTAAGAATTTCAAATACTTCAATTGAAATTCTTTTATTTTCAAAATTTTGTGTTTCGATAAAAAATAATTAAAATTGTGAGGATAAAAGAAAATGAATGCAAATAGAAGAGAATATATGATTGGTGTGCTTCCAAAGAGATGAATAAGGGAACTAGGACACGACGATGTCCACCACCACACTCGACCACAACAACATTCAGTCAGACGCAAGGCATGTCTTAGACCCTCCGCGCTAGTGAGCACCTCTGCCACGTGATGGGCAGTGACGACTGCTCCCGTGACTGACAATATATCCAAACAATAAATTTTAAATTAAAAAAATTTCTATAATTAAAATTCTCTATCTAAAGTCACTCTAAAAAATATTTCTATCTTCTTCAAAAGGGAAAAAACGAGAATATATATATATGATCACAATCTTAGTTTTAATTGAACAAATGATGAAATGTTGCACACCGACTTGACTATATATTTCAAATGGTTCGGCTGTTGCTTAAAGTGGAAATCTGCAGTTTTAATCATCATTATCAATGATTAAGTAAATTGATGGCGAAAATTTTAATGCTATTGTAACTTGTAAGACTGAATCTTTGTTCACTTAAAATATTGAGTAAATTATACTTTTTCTTTTTTTCTTTTGAGGGGTGTAGATATTATATTGGTTCTCTGCTTTGATAGTATTTTTTTTTTTCTGACCACAGTTGAGTACGTTGTTAATTAATATTTGTCCGAATCATAAGGATACTTATGTTCTGTATATTTTTTTCTAACAATTTATTTTATATTAAAAATTTAATCATAATTTATTTAACTTTTTTGTATTATATAGTTTATTTAACTTAATATCGTGAAAGTATGTTACATTTCTCTTTCTTTACGTTGCCTTTCTTTTTTGATATTGAAATATATAATTTAATCTATTTAACTTAATAGCAATTAAAAACATTCTTTATAATATATTTTTATTACAATTATATTAAAATAATTTTAATTCAAGAAGTTACTCTTAACTTACTCAATACCCTAAGTCACTAACATTACTTTTTGTCCACACATCAACTTCGTTTCTCTTCATAAGGCGTTTAATCAAAGTGAATACTTTTCATATGACACAATAATGTCTAATTATATTTGTTGTTAGTATATAATTAAGGTCTCGTCGAAAACAATACGATGCCCTCTTCGGGGGACTTCAATAAGATACCACATTTATAGCATACAAAATTATTCTTGATTCCTACCGGTCAAGAGTAATTATTAATGTATCTTTTAAATATTTCATCTCTCTTTTTTATTTCACCAATCTTTTCTCCTTCTCTTTCTTCATTTCGCCTTCTTTTATACCTTTTTCTCTCCCTTTCTTAATTCATTCCTTTCTTTCTTCTTTTTCACTCTCTTCACTCTTTACACTCACACTGATAAAGGTATTTTTCATTTTTTAAAATATAACTGAATTATAATTTTGTTATGTTTTTTTACAAGGAGCCATAATTTCATTTTTTTTGTTTTTTTAACACAACAAAATTATTAATACAAATTATATTAATAACAACACACATTACCTTTTCTAAACAGTGATCAAATTAATTTTTTACATAAGTTACCTTTTTTTAAAATAAATTTAAATTAATTATGACATAAATTAATCTTTTTAACTATAATAAAATTAATATCATGAATTGATTTGATTATTATTAATAAAGATAATTTTTACTATAATTAATTTGATTAGCCCAGTAACTTATATCTAATTAATTTAATTTTAATTAAAAAGATATTAAATACTATTAAAAATAATAAATTATATCACAATTAATATAATTACTTTAAAAATGTAACTTTCATTTATAATTAATAAAAAATCATAAAAAGTAAACAACAAAAATATGATTTTGTGATTTCATTGTGTGTCTAAATGATTATCACAACAAAATGATTCTGTTGGACAATTTTTTCATAAATCATGATGCACAAGGGATTTGCGAAAAACAGAATCTGGATTTCGTTGATCAACAGTTTTTCCTCTAATGCATGGAAAACATGATTCGAGTTATGCATTGTGACTGGGAATAAATTTAGAATTTTTAAATGAGGCTAATAGCAATTTGATTAGGGCCAATAGCAATCCCCAACATGAAAGTAAAGAGGCCCAGCAGGCCCTTGAAGCATAAAGTTCAGAACGACGGCAGCAAAGGTTGTTTGTTGTTAACATGAGATCAAGCTGTGTTTCGGTTACAGTTGGGGCAAACCCAACAAGGTTGTTGTCGGAGAAACGCATAACACAGTCCCAAGTGCGCCAAATTCACGCGTACATCGTCAAAACAAACCTCGTCACTCACGCACTCTGTGTCGCCAAACTCGTCAACGCTCTTTCTCAGAGCAGTAACCCCTACGACGCCGTTTCCGTTTTTGCCCACGCGCTCTCTCGCTTCCACCACTTGCGGGGAATCGAGTTTTCTGTTCCCCCTGCACTCAAAGCTTGTGGCAAATCGTGTGCATTCGAGGAAGGGAAGCAAATCATGGGTTTCATTTTGAAAACCCATTTGTGGAATGACCCGTTTGTCACAAACTCCTTGGTTCGCATGTGCTTGGAGGTTGGCATGGTTGAGCTTGCACGGTCGGTGTTTGATAAAATGCCCACAAGAGACTTGATCTCTTGGAACTCACTTCTTTCGGGTTACTTGAAAGCTGGTGAGATTGAAATTGCGCGTGAGGTGTTTGAGAAAATGCCTCAGAGGGACCTTGTTTCGTGTAATGCCATGATTGATGGGTATGGGAAGCATGGGATGTGCGAGCTTGCTGAGGAGGTTTTTATGGACATGGGTGTCAGGGATGTGGTGACTTGGACGAGTATGATTTCAGCTTTTGTTCTTAATCATCAACCAAGGAAAGGGTTATGTTTGTTCAGAGAAATGTTGAGTTTAGGGGTTAGACCGGATGCCCCTGCTGTTGTTAGTGTCCTTTCAGCCATTGCTGACCTTGGTTTTCTTGAGGAAGGTAAATGGGTGCACAATTACATATTTACTAATAAGGTACATCAAAGTTGCAGTTTTATTGGATCGGCTCTCATAAACATGTATGCTAAATGTGGTCGAATAGAAAATGCCTACCATGTATTTAGAAGCCTTTGTCACCGGCAAAACATTGGTGATTGGAATTCTATGATCTCTGGTTTAGCACTCCATGGACTTGGCCGTGAAGCTATTGAGATTTTTCAGGACATGGAGAGGGTGGAACTTGAGCCTGATGATATCACTTTCTTGGGGCTTTTAAGTGCTTGCAACCATGGAGGCCTTATGGATGAGGGTCAATTTTATTTTGAAACCATGCAGGTGAAGTACAAGATAGTTCCTAAAATTCAGCACTATGGATGCATTGTTGACCTCTTCGGTCGAGCAGGTCGCTTAGAAGAGGCACTTGGGGTTATAGATGAAATGCCTTTTGAACCTGATGTTTTAATTTGGAAGGCCATTCTCAGTGCCAGCATGAAGCACAATAACGTTGTGATGGGGCACACTGCTGGCTTAAGAGCTATAGAATTGGCTCCACAAGATTCAAGTTGTTATGTTCTTCTCTCGAATATCTATGCCAAAGCGGGAAGGTGGGATGATGTGAGTAAAGTTAGATCATTGATGAGAAAAAGAAGGGTAAGAAAAATTCCTGGATGTAGCTCTATTCTTGCGGATGGTAAAGTCCATGAGTTCCTCGTGGGGAAGGCCATGGATGTGGGGTACAACCAAAGCGTTCTCTCTATGTTAGAGGAGATTGTGTGCAAGTTGAAGTCGGAGGGATATGAACCTGATCTCAATCAAGTTTTTATAGATATTGAAGGGGGTGAAAAAGAGAGCCAACTAACTCTTCACAGTGAAAAGATGGCTCTTGCTTTTGGACTATTGAATAGCCATCAGGGTAGTCCCATTCATATAGTGAAGAATTTAAGAATTTGTTGTGATTGTCACAGGTTCATGCAGCTGGTTTCAAAAATCTACAACCGTCGAGTTATAGTCAGAGATCAAAACCGTTTTCATCATTTTGACAAGGGTTTCTGTTCCTGCAGAAATCATTGGTAACTTTGTTATATTGTGGTATCATGATGTGTATAGTCTGTGCAAATTCAACAGGAAAGTTATGTATATAGTGTACATCGTTTTCATCATTTACATAGGTTTTATTAACATCTTAAAGTAAGAATAGAAAAAAAGGAATTATTACATAAAAAAATATAAAATTGTAAGAAATATCTTCCTTTCCAATATTAACTGATTTTAATCAAGCTATTTATATGTAAATCAGCGAGTAATTGTTAAGGCCTTCTTAGCAACTAAAAATATCATATATCAAATTATTGGTAGTTGCTAAAATTAATGCATAATGCTAAGATATCTTGTTGCACAAATTAATTATTAACTGGACCACTCTCATTTAATTAGCTTGCTTAGCATCCTTTCTTTTTCTAGGAGACAAATTAGATTCCTTTTCACCAGTTCCGTTTGTTACTGAAAGTAAGACATGTTTTCGAGCACAATCAATCAATAACAAATTAGCAAGGTTAACAGCAGAATGATAAGTGAAAAATGTTATGCATTGTGCAAATCAGTGGTTAAGAAGTTCGTAAATAATTTTATTAATATTATTATTAAAAACGTAATGACACATGAATTGGGTGATAGACCGTCAATCTGAAAATGGGCCATTGGAGGAAAGAAAAGAGAGTGAGGAATAATGAGACCGTAAGAGAGAATGGAGAGCCAAATTTTCAACAATAATGCGTTAGTTGTCGTTTTTGAGGGAATACTTTGATCATATTTACTTCTATCACCTATATTTTGTTTGGTTGAGATAGTAGTAGCTTGTAATCAATGGCGTGCAAAGGCAATTCGTTCCTAAGATAGAATTTGTCGCCTTGTCGGTTCTCACTTCACCGTGCTCCTAAAAAAGGGCAATGTTATGCACTTACATTACATGTTAATGCTACGTACACTAGCAGCTCATAACAAATACAATACGAAAAATGTTTGGTTTGAAGCTAAGAGAATTAATTCTGCGTTTTGAATGGATTTTAAATATATTTTTATATGTTTGATTTTATGTTTAAAAAAAATTATAATTAATTTTAAATCTAAAATTAATTATAGATTAAAGCAACTTTGAGCAGTTTGTGAGTTAAATCTAAAATTTTATATTAAATTTTACTCTTAATTTAATTTTATAATAAAACATCTAAACATAAATCAAATTACTTTAAAATTAATTTACCAAATTAATTTAATTTTAAATCAATTTTATGAACGTCAATTCAAACACCCGCTTACTTTTAATTTTTGTACGTGACGAGTGACGACATGGACAGATATGGTTATTTATTTAGCTCTTTATGTGAGTAAGCTTTGGTAGAACATGCTATTTGAAGGAGAAGAAGGAAACCTGGTTGGTTTGGGATTCAGATTCATACAATCAACACTACCGGCTACCGGGAGAGGAGTCCTTAATTCACTTGCTGAAGGTGAGTCTTCTTTGGTTTTTGTTATTTTATTTTATATATATTAGTTTTCCAATTTGATATGATTTTAGTTTAGCTAGTATAAATCTTCCTCCATCATCTGTGAATTTTATGTTGAACTTCATTTTTTGTCCTGTTAGAATATGGGATAAATATAGCCGGTGGTGCCGGTGCTTTCATTTGCAGCTCTGACATTTATTCTCTGTTAATTAATAATAATATTTTGAAATGAGGTTCATTGGTTGCCACGTGGCAGTCTCGTGGCCATGCAACATGCTATTATTCCTCCTCGTTCATCAGTTCATGTGCTTTTGTTGGGAAGGAAGGTTTTGGGACTGATGTCCTTAAGAATGAAGTTGAGGTGGACCTGAGTTTCTTGGGAAGCATTCTTTTAGAATTTTATTTATTTATTTTATATATTTTAATTATAAATTTTGGTATTTTTATTAAATAAAATGATAGAAATATTAATAAAATAAGAAGTAATTATGTTTTTAAAATGAAAAAAATTAGTATTTTAAATAATTTTGCTATAATAATTATTATTTTAAAATCGAAAAAAAAATGGATGATGGTTATTCCACCGCCGAACAGAGTGTGCTGACGTGAACATCACACTGATATTCTTTGTTTTGTTTTCTGGGATTGGATGAAGAATGTTGAGAATTGAATTGTGGAATATATTATAGGCTCTAGAATTATTTTTTTCCATGTAAATGAATTTCTCGTCGTTTTTATGAGGGAGAGTTCCACTCATTCATGGCTTATTCCTCTTCTTGTTGTCGTCTATCCTCTCTCACACACAGGAGATTTTGTTTGTGTATAGTTGCTGCTTCCTAGCTTCGGCAACAAGGTATATACTTTCTTTCATTAGTTTCAACTGCTTTCCGTTTCTGCTTTATACGTGGTATTAAATCTCATTCACAAAGGAAACAAAGAATCACTTAGATCCAGCATGGCAAAATAGTTTGGTCATATATGAATTTCTTGACATAGTTGATATATATCTGAACCAAGGAATCCAAATGGTTATACATGTTATGTTCTTCCTAATAATATCCGTTGTCTATGTTCAAAACATTGGTACAATCAACTTTTATAGCTTTATATATATATATATATATATATATATATATATATATATATATAATTTGGTGACTACATTACTGAACCTATATGAATACATACATGACTTTGTAACAAATTTTGCTCCGGATGGTAGGGTTTATAAAGAAGTGAATGCTGGTTCTGGTATTTTGTTAAAAATTATTGGAGTGGCAAATGTTATTGACCTTGAGATTGATTGTATTATTGAAAAAAAAAAAGCAGTACAACCTTGCTTCTTTTAAATAATTCTAATTACATTGTAGTGTAGTGGCTGATAGGTTGATGGTGCAGTCTCTTTGGAGCAATGGTGATTCCAATAGCAGTGTCGCTGGTGGTGATTCTCATAGGGTTGGCTTATAAGGCCGTAAAGCCGCCACCTCCTAAAATATGTGGATCCGTAGGTGGTCCTGAAGTAGCTTCACCCAGAGTGAAGCTCAGTGATGGGAGGCATTTGGCCTACCGAGAATTTGGTGTTCCAAAGGAAGAAGCTAGGTACAAGATCATTGTCATTCATGGTTATGACAGTTCCAAAGACACAAGTTTACCAGTTTCTCAAGTATGAACTACTTGCTCTTCTTTTATATATTTATGCTCCTGTGTCTGGTATAATTATCTAGCATTGGTAATGCTTGCTAAGAAAATGAAATACTAGATATGTTAAATTGGTTGTGTTTTGCTTATGTGTAGGAACTTGTTGAAGATCTAGGGATATATTTCCTCCACTTTGACAGAGCAGGTTATGGTGAAAGTGATCCACATTCGTTACGTTCTGTGAAGAGTGAAGCATATGATATTCAAGAACTAGCTGATAAATTGGAGATTGGTCATAAGTTTTATATAATTGGTATGTCAATGGGAGGTTACCCTGTTTGGAGCTGCCTAAAATACATTCCACACAGGCATGTTAATTGCTGACTTGTAGCTTCATTTTGCTTTTGATGTTTTCCATTCTTGCATGTGATACTATATATAAGAGTAAATTGTATATGCATTGACATAATATTATAATAATTTTTACACTATGATTCAGTCACACTAACTTTTATATTATCATCCAAAGCATAGAAACCTATATATAATAGGTTTGATGATTTTTACTTTTAACTATTTTAACCAATGATAATTTTGAATTGGTTGACTGTGTAAAGTCCTTACAGATAGTACATAAAAATTAAACACTATATATAACAACACATCCTTTGGCAGATTATCAGGAGCAGCCTTGGTGGCTCCATTTATAAGCTATTGGTGGCCTTCTTATCCTGAAAATCTACTAAGAGAAGCATTTCTGATGCTACCTCACTCAGACCAATGGACTTTTCGAGTTTCACATTATGCCCCTTGGTTGTTCTATTGGTGGATGACTCAAAAATGGTTCCCTTCATTGACTTTGACAAATTTGTTGTCTCCTGATGATATAGAGATCGTGAAGAGCTTGTCAGAACTCCAAAACACTGGCCAGGTAGCTGCATTTATCATTTGTCACTTTATCTTGACATTTATATTTACAAAGGAAGACAATTAGGATTTCACACAAAATGGTACTGTTTTGGTAGTTCTTAGAAACTGAAAAATCTATGAAGATACACTATATAACATCCATTCATCATGCACACAATTAATTAATCTTATATACTACGTGTCTTAACATTCAGGAGAGGATAACTCAGCAAGGTGAATATGAATCATTACACCGAGACATAATGAGTGCTTTTGGAAAGTGGGAATTTGGACCAACAGACATAACAAATCCGTTCCCTGATAATAATGGTTCGGTTCACATATGGCAAGGCTTTGAAGATAGGATCATTCCCTACACGCTGAACCGTTACATCTCTCACAAATTACCGTGGATTCGTTATCATGAGCTTCCTCATGCAGGACATCTATTTCTCTTCAAGAAAAATGAATGTGAGTCTATTATCAGAGCACTTGTACTCACATGATATTTCGTAATATGATGTAGTGTGCGGAGTAAACCATTGGTCTTGTGAATGCGATGGCAACAAAACTTTGTAAGCAGTTACGATATATATTTTTTTAAATCTTAAGAGTTGTTCTTATTTTTACAATATATTTTAATAATTATTGTTTTGTAATTTATTTCATTTGTTTATATTTTACTCTATAAAGAGTTGTATAGCACGTTGCTTTAGGTTAGAGCATTTTGCGCTCTTTTGAATTTTACACCTATATAAATGAGTAAAAATGTAGAGTTGTGATGAGAGGTGCAATAAAAACAAGGAAGAAATAAATAAATACAAATATAAAATGAGTTTTGAAAAATAAAAAATAAAAAAAAATCATGATTCTTTACTTTTTTTTGTATAGAGAAAAGAAATAGTATTTAATATTTACATGGTAAAATTTTTACACCTTATTCAGGATCCTATCCAATCAAATTTAATCAGTTTTGTTTGATTTTTATAATTTTTTTTGAAATCCAATCCAACCCATTTATGAACGGTTTGGTTCAATTTAAACTGACAGGTTACCCATTTAAATTTAATTTTTTTCTTAGAATTACTATTTTAAATCATGATTCATTCAAATATTCAATACAATTAACACAATATTATCAAATATCTGAAATTAGTAAAATTGATTTATTTAATATCATAAGCATAATATTCTAAACTAGACCGATACAAATTAAAATAAAATATTCTTCAATGAGATTTACTATAGTAGACTGAATTACAACTATTTCCTGTAAAATAATTTCTTGCAACAAACTTTGCTACAACCAAATTTGCTGAAATAAATGAAGAAAATATGATCCATTAATAATAAACATGCCAAAAAAATAAATATGAAAAAAAGTGAAACAAATAATAATGTACATGAAAGAAATATTGTAAAAAGTTTCAACACTAGTTATCCCAACACTTAATGTTTCAACACTTAAAGTTTCAATATTAGCCGTATTTAAAGTCAAACCAAACAATTCTAAAAAATTTGATCGATTTTGATCAATTTAGTTTGATTTTGATTGGATCTATAAATCTAAACTCGTGACCTAATCTCTACATGAACGATTTTAATCGATTTGGTTCAATTTTAACCCAAATATATAAATGACTCAACTCAAAATTTTGGATCAATTTGGGTCAATTTGAATTTGTGGGTGACCTGCCCATGAGTTTTTGCTCCAAATTTTGCTATTTCACCTTTAAATTTACTAAGTGCACCTCCTTTTATTTTTTAAATATTTTTATTATAAAAATATCCTTTTGTATAAAATTAATAAAAACACTATTTTAGTATCCACCTCTAATTAAACCTTATTTTTACATCTTTCATTGTTATTATTTTTTGAATTCTAATCTTGCACCGTCATCTTCGTTATTCTTTAAACCATAATTTTACTTGTCATCTTAATTATTTTTTATATCCTTTACATGTATTTTCTCCACTCTCTTTTCTTCACTATGGAAAATAATATAATTTCATCATATTTTCATTCCCTACATTGAATATGAAATTTTCATCAAACTTGATATTAATATTGTGTTTTTCAGCCAATGAAAGTTAATCTAATTGGTAAGAAACAAATTCATATCTAAAAGGATGTGAAAGTTAATCTAGTTGGTAAAAAACAAATTCATATAAAAAAGGATGTGAGTTTGATTTTCATAATCAATGGAGAAATCTTCTTGCCGATAATCTATAAATACATTTTTAAGTACTAATGAGTCTTGAGATCTAAGTCATCTAAACTTTAATTTATAGAGGAAGAAAAATATTCTTATAAACAATCCATTATCTAATAATCACGTAAATACCGAGAAAATTGTCACAAAAGTTTTAGGATGGATAGTGAAATCCAGCAAGGAACTTCAAAGAATATTCCCAATATGTCTGGGTATAAACCATGAAGTACTAATCATACAGGACGTAAGCGCAATAGGAGACGAAAAAACATTCATGAGCCGGTACTTCTACAAACCTACCAAACTAAATAATAATACTATAGTTCATCTATAAAAGGGAAAAGGTTTTGGCCCGTGTCTCTATCTTTCTCGAATTTAGAAAGCGAGTGCAATCTACTACTACTGCAATTCGGGGTTCCCAAATCACAATGTGCTGTTGTTGCCTTACTACATATATTTACAGTAGTTGGTACTTAGATGAAAATTTGGACAAATTCTGGAGCATTCTTAGCAGTATTAAAAAATCATTAGCATTTTCATAATGATTAAACAAGTAAAAAGAATATAATTATTTGATCAAATAGTTTACTTCAAAAATATGTCGCAAATCTTATTAACGGAAGTGGTTAAAAGCTACTTTGGCACGAGTCTGTCAAACCATATGAAATGTTAGCAAATGGCAACAGATAGACAAAAAAAGATGCTCCTAATATGGAACCTTTCAAAGGATATCCTCAAGGAAATGACTTCAAAAAGTCAAAAACACAAATACAAGCGCACACACAACACAATCCTCTTTTATTTTAAGGAGGAAGTAACCAAATTCAGCTTCCATTCCATTGATGTGCATAAAAAGTTTGTGTAAAATCTATAGGTCTAGAGCAAATGAAAAGAGTAAAACATCATCTTAAATTGTTGACACAAATCCCCCTGGTTCAGACACAGAATATCTGCAGATGTTTCTGTCAAGTAAGCTTCTCACTATTGTAGTTTTCTTCTTCTTGCATATCTATGTGATCATTGTGCCAGGAAAATGTTTGCTAGACCTACCATTTATTCCTTCATGGTTTATGGAGCAGCAATATATAGTTATTCATATGTTTTTTGGCAATGGTTTATATCAGGGCACTCAACTATCTCCAAACCACAACGGTTCATCAGATGATTTTCCCGTGGTTTCACCAAGAATCAAACTCAGAGATGGGAGGCACCTTGCCTATATTGAGAGAGGCGTCCCCAAAGACATAGCAAAGTACAAGATCGTCATTGTGCACGGCTTTGGAAGCTCCAAAGAGATGAATTTTCTGGCACCCCAAGTAATTAATAACCTTAATTTCTCTTTGCCATATACTAGACATGATCTAATTAGCACAGCACCATTAAAAAAAATTGTATTGGCAGTCCTATCAAGAGAGAAAAATTGAAATTTTGACGGATAAGAAAGGAAACAAGTAAAATAATTTCCAAATGCTATGTATACTATACACAATTTTTTGCTGATCAAATACTTGCATGCAAATCGCAAACAAGAGATGTCTACTAGTATTTCTGTTTAGCATGATCTTCTTCTTCTTTTCTTGTGGTTGTTAAGTAAGTTGTAGTGGGTTATGAGTTTTGAATTTTAAGTATGTTTTCAATACATTTCACTAGAACAAATTTTGAAGTAGGCAGTGGCAGTGCACAATTCAAATATTCTAATTTCAAAATAAAATATGATCACATTGAATCAATTTACAGGAATTAATAGATGAGTTGGGTATATATCTTCTGCAATATGACCGGGCTGGATATGGAGAAAGTGATCCAAACCCCAAACGCTCACTGAAAAGTGAAGCACTTGACATTCAAGAGCTTGCTGATCAGCTACAATTAGGACCACAGTTTTATGTGATTGGAGTCTCAATGGGTTCATACGCTACTTGGAGTTGTCTAAAGTATTTGCCCCACAGGTAAATTACAATACTCAATGTTTTTAAGGACATATTTACTTCTTTTTTCATTTCATGTTTTTACTTTTTGTTTTCATTCAGAGATTTGTATAAGAAACACTGAAAATAACTTCTTTTTTTCTTTTTTGTGTACTTTGTTTTGGTCAGTTATGTTAAAAGACCATTTTGTGCAGGCTTGCAGGGTTGGCACTGATAGCACCAGTGATCAATTACAGGTGGCCTTCATTCCCTAAGAGACTGATAAGGGAGGACTACAGGAGGAAACTTGTCCAGTGGTGTATGTGGCTTGCAAACCACTGGCCTAGACTATTGCATTGGTGGGTCACTCAAAAGTGGCTCCCTTCAACTGCTGTCATAGAGAAGAACCCTGCATTTTTCAACAAAAGTGATGTGGATATTCTAAAGACAATTCCTGGGTTCCCTATGCTTACAAAGGTAAATTTATAGTGTTTGGTCGGAAGGGAGGAATTTTTATAAAATCCTTTGTTTGGTTAGGAATAAGGAAAAGATTCGGATTTCATGTAATAGGAGATTTATTTAAAATGGATTCAATGATTTTGAGGAGGGAATGTCACGACTTTTTTTATTTTATTTTATTAAGTTGGTGGTTACTTATATAAAATATTATTCAAATTGTTGTTCACTTATATAAAACTTAGGAAAAGTCATTATAAAAAAAAAATTAGAAAAAGTCACTATGATTTTTCTTCCTTAAAGTCATTGAAATCCATGGCCGAATTTAACACATTCAAGTAACCAACTAATCAGAATTGTTGGAAGAAGATTAAGCGACTCATATTTTATTTTAGTAAATCAAATCTAAAATTTGATATGAGATTTAAATTATTTGATCTTCATTCAAAAGTTGATTCATGACTAGATGAATGCAATGACTTTATACTTTTATTTTTCACGATCCTCTCTAATGTTAAGGAGATTTGAAGATATGACAAATGAAGTTTATGAACTACATGTTGACTAAATTATCCTAGTTGAATTTAATAGTAAATTTATTTTTATTTTTCTTTCTCTTTCTTTGTAAATCCTAGTCATTTCTCTTCTTTTTTCAACCAAAAGATGGGTCAAATGGAAATCCATTAGTTTCAATTTAAAGTCAATCCATCCTTTATATTACTTCTACATTTGGTGCATTGAGATGTGCATATTTCTGTTTAAAAAGTATAAACGGGTTTTCAACAAACATACTCAATTGTTTTATGTGAATATAGCTATGCTATGAAGGAAATGGTGATCATGGTATGCTTGTACTTACAGGACAGTTTAAGGGAAAAGGCTGTTTTTGACACTCTTCGCCATGACTGGAGGGTGGCTTTTGGAAAATGGGAATTTGACCCAATGAAGCTAAGTAATCCATTCCCTCACAATACAGGTTCGTTTCACATTTGGCATGGCTACGAAGATAAGGTTGTGCCCTCTGAACTCCAGAGATTTGTTTCAGGGAAGCTGCCCTGGATACAGTATCATGAAGTTCCAGATGGTGGCCATTTAATTATATACTATAGGGGCTTGTGTGAGGCCATTTTGAAGGCACTTTTACTTGGACAAGAAAATGTTGCATATAGATCTAAAGCACCATTATTTGAATCTTAATATGCCATGATTTCAAAATCTAATATGTATATTATTAGATTTTTTAAAGGAAACTGTCAATTGTATAAATTACATTTGTTTGGCAAATAAAAAGAATATGTGTGAATTGCATTCTGCCATGTCTTCTTAGCATGATACATAGACATGTAGTTCTAGTAAGTTTTTCTATTTTAATTAACATAACATCCTAAACAAAAAAAATACTGAAAATAAAATTAAGTATATGCATAGAGGAAGATGCCTTTTGCAAGAATATTAACTCTGCTTATGTTTGACTGGCTGGACTTATTTTTGGTTTTTCTTCTCCTTAAAAAAAAGTAGGGTCAAATAATTTTTTTTTAAATAAACATCTTATTTAGTGAGAAGAAGAGAAAAAAAAAAAAAAGGATCATGGAGCTTATAAAAATTGAAGAGCTTTCTGATAACTTATACAGAGTTTTTTAAACACTCCTCAAACCCTCCCTCAAACACGCAACCTGTTACTAACGTTTTAAATCCTTTGATAATGTCACACACGCAACCCTTGTATAGTGAGCTTGTTTGTGCGTATTTGGCGCACGTTACCGAAGCAAATATTACTTGTTTCAGTCTTTTTTGGATGAATCTGATGAGAAAAATTACCGAGATGTACGTTCTTAAATTGAAACCAGACACGCACATATAGTAGCGTCATTCATGATTGTTTCCACTTATACCACTTTTTAATATAATTTGGTATTATTAAATTCTATAAAATATTGTTTTTTTTTTTATTTTTTTAAAATGTTGAAAATTATGATTATATAATTTTGGGTCTTTTCTAACGTCACGTTAACATTTGCATCAATCGATTATGTTAGTCCACATATTAACATATTAATGTCAGATGAGTAGATGAGTGTGATAATGTTACATCATCTCTAATATTAATATGTTATGTGAACAATTTTTTTTCAAATTGATAGGACACTAACAAATGGACCTACATTGAATTTTTTTTTCAAACCCAATTAATTAATGTAATTAAAAATGGAAAAAAACATAATTACATAGTTGTAATAATTTAGGAATAAAAGATAAAATTAAGCCTATAATGAATTAATGTTTTTAATCTAGCCTGGAAACCCTTGACATTAATATATATATATATATAACTGGATAGTTGCTTAACACTGATTTACGGGCATGCATTTGAATAGATACTAGAACAACGATAATACATTAACAACTAAATAGTATTAACATTCATTTCACACTTTTTTTCTCTCTCTTTTTTTATTATATCATATTCATATAAATTTTTATTTTATCTTTTTTATAAGAATTCAATACTGATCCTAAATTTTTTATAACTCAAATACTATTCAATCAACTGTTACCGAACTAGACTCGTTGATTTCTTTCTTAATATCTATTAATAAATAAGTATCCACAAAACATTATTCATACTAAATACTTAGCCTATGTGAACCAATTTTTTTGCTTACACTACCAAAACAAAAAAGCCTATGTGAACCAAAGAGAAAAGTTCTATAACATCCCCCGGATTATAATATACCTTTTCTATTCAACTAATTGAAAAAGTGACGCTTCATTAAATAAATTTCGCTTTTTAAAATAATACTTTTTATGGACTATTAATTTTTTCTATTAAAATATTCTTAAAATAACATTACCTTTTTTTAAAAAAAGAAATCTTCATTAAATAATACTATTTTTTCTATTCACCGAAAAAGAACAAAGGCAAGAGACATTAAAAGAGCGTAGATGCTTTGACTTAAAAAAAATGTAAAGAAAAAAAAAGTTATAAACGTTTTCAGCGAAAACGGTTGATGACGCTGAACGTGTCAATGAAAAAGTAATGCTCAAGACTGAGTGAAACAAATGTTGTTTTAAATGTTACCAATGGCAGTTAAAGTGTCTGACTCTTTGCAGTGTTACCATTCCTTCCCTTCTCCTCACTCCCCCTTTCTTTCACTCTGTTGGTGTTCCTTCTTTTCTCTCTGATATTTTTCTAATTCCAATTCTTTCTCTCTGTTTCAGAATTCAGATTCTCCCTTCTGTTTTTGTTCAGGTACCCTTGCTTTTAGTTTTATTTTCCTCTTCCAAGTTCATTATGTGGTTTTGCTTATATTTCTTCCCTTAATCTTGTTCTTTCATGTGGATCACACTCAGATGCATGTTTGCATGTTGCATGCAACTGGTCATTTGGTGATACAGTCCTAGTAGAGCATCAATTACATCATCTGAATTATCTGATACACAATGAGAATTGTCTATTACATTGTCCACAGTGAAGTTTTTTTTTTATTATAGATTTAATTGCTTATCTTTCAAATTTGTATCTTACTTTTATTTTCTCTTATTCTTTCTTTAATGTTCTTTTGGGGAAAGGTGGGTTGGTTAAAAATTCATGCAGATTTGTTGAAAATTATAATCAAGTTATTGATTCGATGCACTTCAATTTCTTAAGAACTTTACATCTGAGAATTCGTGAAGTTTGCTCTGTCTTTTTTTTTCTTCATTTTTTGCAAATAATAATGGTAGTTTCTGAGACAAAAGCTGTCGCTTATGACAGGTTGTTCCAAGAATTAGCACCTTTATCGACACACATGTCTCTCCAACAACCAAATCAAGAGGTGCCATTGCAAGAACCAGAAGCCACATTTTCTCAACTAAGCAAACAAAACTCAATACTCTCACTCACCCTTGATGAGTTCTATTGCAAGAATGGAAAGAGCTTAGGATCCATGAACATGGATGAATTCCTTTCTAGCATTTGGAACTCTGATGACAACAACCAAGTTAACCCATCACTACCCACCCTTGATGAAGCTGCAAAGGGTAAAAGTGTAGTAGCAACAGAACCCACCACCATTTCCCAGCCATTATCTGTCCCTCCCCCAATTTGCAAGAAAACTGTGGATGAAATTTGGTCTCAGATCCACAAAAGCCAACCACACTACAATGAAGCTAACAATAGCCTTGCCAGGAATGAGCCACTACTCAAAAGGCAGCAAACACTTGGGGAAATGACTTTGGAGGATTTCCTAGTAAAAGCTGGGGTGGTACAAGAATCATCATCACTATTCAAGTCTTCATTACTATATCAAAATCAGATTGGTAACATTGCAAGTAATGGGCCATTGAGTGCAAGTTATAGGTTCAGGCATGTAATAGGGACAGGATCTAGTGTGTCTTGTAATGGGCTTGAAACACAAAACATGTTGGCACAGAATAACAACTTAGTTATAAAGGATGTCACTACAAATGGTGCTGTGGAGAAATGTCCAAGCTTAGGAGAATCAAGTGGGAAGGGTAATAGGAAGAGGATCATTGATGGCCCTCCTGAAGTGGTAGTAGAGAGAAGGCAGCGCAGAATGTTGAAGAATCGAGAATCGGCGGCACGTTCTCGAGCAAGAAGACAGGTTTTGTGCTCATCATAAACTAGTCTTTATTATACATCAATTTGGTATGCTTGTTAGTTATTAATCATGTAACTTAGAGTATGGTACTTCATATTTCATCTAAGCAAATTTTGTTCATTTTGTGTGCTATGTTAGTTACATGAGCTGTGTTACTTCTATCTTATATATATGCACATTTTTCAAGGTCTTTTCCCTCATGTCAAAATCTTGTAATGCAGGCATATACGGTAGAGCTTGAAGCAGAGCTGAATCTGCTAAAAGAAGAGAACGAAAAGCTCAAACAAACTCTGGTACACAATATTGAAATTGAAGATTCTTGTTCATATATTTTTTTCCTTAATGAATTATGTTTTTTTGATGTTTAACATACTTTATCTTCATTGAAATCTACTAGGCCGATGCTGAACGCAAGAGAAAACAAGAGGTTAGTGATTATGTTTCAAATGTAAGTTATTGCAGGGTTATTAAGTTAGATCACTGTGTAATTATCATGTAATTATGCAGATTTCTCAGAGAAAGCACACAACAATGGCTCAAAAGAGGACAGAAAAATTGAGGTCAATGAAGAGGCCTCTAAGCGCATCCTGGTGAACAAGCCTCAACGGCAAGGATAAAAATTAGCATACACACATGTGAAAAGAAATAACGTATCTGTATTATCTAAGATACACCTTAACCGTTTATTAAAATTTAAATTGTTAGTACATTTGGAGATATGGACAATAGAAAAAAATAAGAGAGATAAATGTTACTAATATTATTCTGCTGCATAATATTTCAAGGGTTATAAATATTAAGTATCTCAGCCAGTTAATCCCTGCTTCTATTAAAAATAATTATATTTAATTATAATTTATTTTGCTTAAATTTTATCCGTATTTATATATTTTTTGCAAATTCAAAAATAAATGAATGTGTTATTCTTATCAATCGACTACACTTGTAATGAGGCAGTGGGAATAACATTAAGGTTGTGTTTCGGTTGAACTGAAAGGCTAGAATGCTGTAACCTGCTTTATTGTGTTGTTCGGTTCTAGTGAATTGGGATGAAAATTGCTTCTTCAACCTCTATCTTTGCTTCATGCACCTAATCCAGAATGGTGCAGGAAGTAATTGAAGGTGTAGAAAGCAATTACCGTTGGTGGGTGGACTATGGACGTTTTTGTTGACTAGCGATTAAATATAGGGAGCTACCGCTATTGACACTTACAACTTTACTATTGACACTACCAATAATGTGAAATTCCTCTCCTTCCCCTCACACTTCTCCCCCAGGCCACCCCACCCTCTCTCCCCTTTCCCCCTCCATTGGTAGTGTCAAGAGGCTTTGTTTGTTTCAAAGGAGAAAAATAATGTACCAAAAAAAAAAAATTATACTATATTTCTTGAGATTTATACTTCTTACACTCTATTTTAATTCAAAAATTTATCTTTTTTTTCCTCTAAACTAAACACATCCTAAGAGTAATTTTAGTGCATGTAAACAACTTCTCTAATGTTTTATTTGGTTTAGAAGATGGAAATCCTAAGAGTAATTTTAGTGCATGTAAACAACTTCTCTAATGTTGTATTTGGTTTAGAAGATGGAAATCGAAAGGATGAAAAATAGAAGAGATTTTTTTTAATTAAAGTGTGAAAGATGTGGGTCTTGTATGAGATTCACCAAATTTCTCTTCCCCCTCGACCAAACACACCCTAAAAAAGTGGAAAGTGGTGGGTGATGATCTCTAGTGAAACAGTTAGCTGTTGCAAATCAATATTAATATTAATATATTATCCATATGAGTTAATATTGCAAAACATTTGTTTGTATGTTATTTGTCTTATTCTTCTTTTGACATGTGAATTCTTCTGGCACAATTTCTTCCTTTATACTCTCCATCGTTAATTGTTAAATTTTGAAAGTAAAAAGATTCAATGATTTTTAATTGTTAATTGGTAAAGTCTGAAAATAAAAAGGACTAATTACAACCAATGAATTTTTAATTGATAACTGTTATAGATTAGATAAATAAATTGTTATAGATTATATAAAATAAAAAGGATTAACAATCCACGATTTTTAACATTGACATTTTTTAATTGTTAATTGATATAGATTATAGATAATTGTTACCTGTTAAATTTTGAAAATAAAAAAATATTCAGTTTTTGAAATGGACTTTTTTTAATTGTTAACTGTTATAGATAAATTATAGATAAATAAATATTCGATAAGGGATTCTATCGGAACAGTCGGAGGAATAACTGAAGGAATCTCAGGGAACCGCTAGAAATGTTACTATCACTGGTGGTTGAAGGAAGACACATGAGTCCGCTCAAAGGTAAGGGATGAGTTTATCGCAATTGGGGGTTAGAATGAACATGTGTAAGGATTCTTAGAGAACTAAATTTGAGTTTATTTTGGGATGTTTATTGAATTATAATTTTTCCTTTATGATTATAAATACAATATTATTGTGTTCTATGTACCAATTGATGTCCTGATGAGAATTGATTGATAAACTTGAATGCTCTTGATGTCTTTGTGTTTAACCCATGATTTTGATTAATTAATTTTGATACAATTGTGAGAAACTATTTCAGAGGTTTTACATCTCATGTTGTGATAAAATCTTTTGTATAAATTGTTATGTTAAGGTTATGAAATGATGATTCAAACTGTGAGTATGTGATAAATTGAACATGTGACGGATGATGAAATACATGTGTATTGAGATGAGATGTGTGTATTGAGTTGTGAACTATGAATTGTGCAATCACACAATTGTAAGACCCTTTAAGGGTGACGAGTATTGTGATGGGATCCACTGTGGGAACCCGACGAGTTAAAATAATTTTGAAAACAATTGAGTAAATGTGTGTATTGAATAGTTCATAGGTAAAGTGTATACGATTTATGAGGTGTGATAACATGTTAGACTGAGATTATATCATTGTGATTGAGATTAAGTGTATGTGATAAATTGAGTATGTATATGATTGAGATATATATGTGCATTGAGGTGTTGTGTGCATTGAGTTGTGAACTATGAATTGTACAATCACACGATCATAAGTCCCTTCAAGGGCGACGAGTTAATGCTAAGTCCCTTTTAGGGCAACGAGTTGATGCTAAGTCCCTTTTAGGGTGACGAGTTGATGCTAAGTCCCTTTTTGAGCGACGAGTTAATGCTAAGTCCCTTTAAGGGCGACGAGTTAATGATAAGACCCTTAAAGGGCGACGAGTTAAAATTATTTTGAAAACAATTGAGGAGTCGTGTGTTTTGTACAGTTCATAGATAGAGTCTGTGTGCTAAAATGTTTTCTGGGTTGGACCTGAATCAGGAGGGAGAGGCCCTGACGGACTCTTTGGAGTGTAGGCCTTAGGGGTCACACGGTTTGAGTGCTCCTTTAAGCCTATGTTGATCCCATATGGTTGGAACATTCTCGCAAAACACTGTGACCCTGACTGGTCTCCCTATGATATTACCTAGTGAGAGTGACTTGACTTACTATTGTGTGGTTTGTCTTGTCATGTACTCCTAGGCGCCCGACGAGGTTTTTCACTGACATGTACCACGTTGCATATAGGCTTGAGTCTTAGCATAACTGTTGCATACGCTTGCTAATTGTTTATTATGAAATTGATGTGTTATTATGTCTTGATCGGAGTGTGTGATTCCTGTATATTATGATTGATGATTGAAAGGTGTGATTGATGGATGAAAAGTGTGATTGATGAATGACAAAGTGATGAAATAATGTGAGATATGCTAAGTAAATTGTATTTGGCTACTATATGTTGTGTTGTTTCTCTCTAGTAGTTAGAAATGTAATAACTCAATCCTGATTTGCTGTTTGTGTTTGGATTCTGTGATGATCTTGAACTTTGTGTTCGGGGAAGCAGATGAATAGGTGGATGACTATGAAGAACCTCATGCTAGAGGACACAAGAACACCACGCTCTGATAGGATGTGACTTTAGGATATAGGTTCTATATTAACTGTATGAAACTTAGATGACCTTCTTTGAGCCGAGATGACTTTATTATTTATTTGAACAAGTTTGAATATGATGTAGAAGAAAGTGAATGTGAGCCTTTTACCCATTTGAAAGACTTATATTTAAAAATGTTTTAAAAATACTTTTAATTAATATTTAAATTTTTATTCCTTTATTAATATATATGTGAAGGATAGAGGGTGTCACATCCACAATACTTCATGGAACATTGGAATAGGGACCACTTCGTATGAGATTACGTTTGGCCACAAGCCCTTTAATTTTCCAGAATACCTCTCTAGATCATCTAATCTTGATGTCGTTGACGAGATGTTAAGTAACCGGGAAGAAATATTTCACACTATTCGTAAGAAGTTGCTTAAGGCGCAGGCTATCATCAAGCACCATGCTGATGTTAAGCGTAGGGAGGTAACTTACCAACCTGGGGATTGGGTCCTCCTGAAACTTCGACCTTACCAACAAAGGTCAGTCAAAGGAGCACATGCAGTTTCCGGCAAATTGGCTATGCATTTCTACGACCCATTTCAAATCCTTGACCGTATAGGCCCTGTTGCTTATCACTTATAACTTCTAGAAGGGGCTCGAATACACCCTGTCTTTCACTACTCAATGCTCAAGCCGTTTCACGGGACACCAAACAAAGCTAATTTAGCTGATATGCCAAATCACTTCATCAATGATCAACCTCACATTACTCCCTTGGCTATTCTAGACTATCGTCGATCGTCCCCAGCCATGAATGCTCCGTGGGAGGTGTTAGTTCAATGGCACGAATTATCCCCTGATGAGATTTCTTGGGAAGACTAGGACCAGTTGCACCGGGATCATCACTTTGAGGACAAGGTGATCCTTCAAGGGCCGAAGGATGATAGCATATCAGAAGCAACACCAGAAACAAAAACTACAACATTAGAAGCAGGAGTGCAAAGAGAAAAGACTAAGAGAATGATTTCCAGGCCTTTGTACCTCAAGGATCATGTCTGAGGATGAAGGTGTTGAGTTGGCAGTGAGATTTGCTGGGTAGTGTTGTCTGCTACTAGGGAACATTCCTAACCAATTCGGTTACTGAAAGATTCCTAGAGGATCAGGAAATCACAATTATGTTAGTAGAATGCACTATATATATCTATGTAAATAACAACAAATCAATGAGAAATATAATCCTTCTTATCTTTTGGCCTTTTCTTCTTTAGCTTTCATTCTCTTCCTCTGGAGGTCCTGGCCCTCAAAGCCAGTCCTGATAGCATAGCCGTATCAGTTTTTCTTTAAATATTGGCTTTTAGAATGATAATGAAAAAATTTAGACAAAAACTACAAGAAATTTTTTTATTAGAGGTAGTCAAAGGTTGACAATTATGTATCCTTTATTTGGGTTATAAGTGTCATTTTCTAAGAGATAGTTTGTCATATCAAAGAATTGAAAGTTGATATATATAATTCTTTAACAATATTTTAATTCTTTATAGAATTATATTCACAACTAAATTATTAGATAAAATGTTTCCAATGGACTATGAATCCAAGTATAGAACTTTCCATTATACATTATCAAACGTTCATCTTTCCATTATGCATACCAAATATTTGATGTTATTTTTAATAATCAATTAAAGTTATTGTTGATATTATAGAATATATTCTTGTTATTTTCAATAATTAATAATTATAATAATTAATTTTGATGGACAGAAAAATTGGATTGAAATATATCTATATCTATATATATATATATATATATATATATATATATATATATATATATATATATATATATATATATATATATATATTTGCTTGTGACTACTTTTAATCTTTAAATTTTCTCATTTTATGTTTATATCATGGTCTCTTTGATCAATTTTTAGAAAAAATTAGGAAAGAACAATTTATCTAAAACTACATTAACATTTAAATTATTAAAGTGAAATTAAGTTTATTTAATTTGTTGTAATAATTTTAATATAAATATATTTATTACTTATCATCATGTGATTTAATTAATTTATTAAATGTTCTAATCTAAATTAGTTGTCATAAAATATTATTTTATGACTTATTTATTATCTTTTCAAATAATTATTGAAGAAATTTCTTTGCGTCAACAAATTTAAGTTTTCATTATACCATGATATTTGTATGTAAATTTATTAATATACAAATAATATATGAATATTTTTCTCTCCTTTTACATGTTGATATTATATATGTATATGTATTTATATTTTCTCATGACTACATTTCTTAATATATAAATTTTATTGCATATCATGTATAAAATCAAACTTTTGGAATGAACCTTTTTATTAAATCAAAAAGAATAATTTACACTAAACTCACGAGAAGAAATAATTTTCTTAAAAATACATTAACATTTAAATTATTAGAGTTAAATTCATATTTTTAATTTATTATCATTGTATTTTAAATATAAATCTCGACAAAAAAAAGTTTTAATATAATTATAAATTATCTTGCTTACTAACATGTAACTTAATTAACTTATTGAATATGTTATTTTATGTGGATGAACATTTTCTTATGAAATGAAACAGAGAAAATTATGAAAACATGCTTCATGCATGGTTTATAGTAAAATCATACATTATCTTAGAAACTTCAACATGAAGCTTTTATATTAAGTATTTAATTTTTTTTACATTTAAAAAAAAACATTTTTCACTATTATTACAATTTTATATTTTTTAACAGTAAAAAAAATAATTTTTTAAATCAAACTCTTGAGATGAACATCTTTTATTAAATCAAGTAGGAAAATTTACACTTAACTCATGAGAAGGAACAATTTACCTAAAATTACACTAACAATTAAATTATTAGAGTGAAATTATTTTTTAATTGTGTATACATATATTCAAAAAATAAAAATTATTTATATTTTGTTGAATTTATACACAACAATAACCAAAACAATACTCGTGGATGACATAGGTACACAAACTAATTCTTATAAATATGGGAATTTGAAATGTAAAGAGACTACCCGACCAAATCATGAAATTTTATTTTCCCTAATATGCCATATTTATTGCCTTTTCACAACTTTATTTTACTGTTTTTTGTTTTTTCTTTACCGCAAATTCGTTAGACTAGCATAACTTAGAAACCTTGGTGATACAACAGCTAGGAAGCTTTTTAGAGTGAACTAGAGATCCATTTGAGTGATAAACTACTTCCCTCAAGTCAATCGTTTAACTAAGAATCAACTATTTACTGTTTAATTACTCGTAACTGTGAATAAACTTATCGAGTGTTTATCTATCACCGAAGCTTACCTATATAGAACATGGGAAGTATAAAAAACTAATGACTAATAAGTTGCTGGTTTGAATAGTCCTAAATCTAGTCTCTTTAAGCAATATCCCGGATTCGAGTTTTGTGGATAAAAAAAAATATAATTAGAAAGAAAATTTTTATAATAATTTTGGAATTGAAAGGAATGATGTATATAAAGAGTTTTTAGTTTGGTCACTCATCAGATTGATAGCTACGGTACATAGGTATAATTGATGATTAAATCGTACAAAAATTATTAAATTTCCTCACTTTTATTGTTTATTTTTATGTGAATAATGAGAAATTTAACATCATTTAAATTCTTGACCAGCATATGGTTAATTTGGAAAATTTATAATCTTTGGTGTTAGAATTACTGCAGAAACACGAAATAAAGCTTGGAAGAAAAGCTGAAAACCTGAAGACTCTCACCCAACGAACAGAAGTCACATGGAGAAACCATATATTACGTGAAGACACGCTTAGCGTGAGTTATGCACTAAGCGCGTGATCACCGACTCACTCTTAAGTGCGGCAATCACGCTTAGTGCGAGACTCTGTAAATTTTAAGCTAAACTTCACCTATAAAAAGAGGAGGAAGTACAGGAGAAAGATACATTGAGACACAAAGCTCTACACTAAATATTCACAAAATTAGAGTCTCCCAAATAAGGGAAACAAACCTTTAAGAGTCATTCCTTCCCTGCATCTCCATTCCCATTATTATTCTTTTCTCCCATTAACCCCTTGTAATTGTAAAGTCTCTCATGACAATGAGAGACTAAACTGTTCATTGTTGGGACCCTAGCAACCAAATGCTCGTGATGTAATTTCTTTCCTATTATCTATTTAATGCTATTTTAATTTTTATTGCCTTTTTTATGTGCTTAATTTTACTGATTGTGGCCTGATCACCAATATTCATGTATTTGTTTTAGGATTTAGGCATTGGAAAATGTTTATTTTCTAAGAACTGGAAAAGAATATCTAAATGATTTATGTCTAGGGATAGAATGATATTATTTAGCCTGTTTTATGCATCTCTTTTCTAATGCAATTTATTTAGTTTATTCTTCTAAGGGATTAGGGGAAAGATTAGATAAATTAGACTCTTTCACTCGAGGGATCATGGTTAGAGTGTAAAAATTGGAATAATATTAAATAGAGAAGAATCATTAACATTACATCGAGAGTAGATTTGGTAGGCTAAGCCCCAACATATTTACATTTTAAATCAACCTTCACATCACAATCCTTTAAGTGTTTGTTTTTCTTGTTCTTGTCTGTTTTAGTGAGTAGTTTAATTTTTATGTCAATTTGCTTTTAACTTTTCATCTCTCAAATCTTTAATTCAATTTATTAATTGCTTGAAAATTGGGAATACATCAATCTAAATACAAACAAAGTCCCTATGGACTCAACACTTGAACTCCCGTTTTACTTTACTACTTGTGACAATTTGATATACTTGCTAATGAGTTAACACACATCATTGTTGCATAGATGTCCCATTAAACTTTAATGGTCCTATTATCATGTTTCTTCATAAATTTCCTTTTAGCTCCTTGATTCCTTTGGTGGCTCACATAATAGACTTAGTGACCTCCTTGATTCTTAAGTCTCATTTCTTCCTAGACTAACATATTATGCAATTCATACACACTCCATTTGTCTTTCAAGGAATTATAGTTCATTTGAAATGAGTCATACTCAATTTGTAATTAGTTTAGCATAAATTATACAAAGAAATTCTCATTCACAACCATTCCCAAGGTCTTAAGTCTTGCAGCAATGTTTGTCATATCAATGGCAGGCTCATACATAGTACCTGAATCATTAAACTTCATCATGGTCAATGGACTCATTAATGTCCTAGTAAGAGACTTGTAAGCTATTTGGGAGCACTTTCCCGCTAACCCCCATAAATTCTTTAGCACTGTCGGTCACGGGGAGAGTTATTTTAATGTTGTTTGTGATAGTCATTCTCATGAACATTAGGTTCAGTTTGTTAGATCTTTTTCCAAGTTTTGTAATGGCTTTCAATTCACTGCTACTAGAGTTAGTAATAGTAGCAAAGTTCTCTACTGAAATATAAATAATCACATTAGAAGGGAGGATTGAATGCGTTAATAAAGGATAATAACTTTTCGCAAATAAAGACTTCTATCATAAGCTTAGAAAAATAGATGCAATGAAGTCATCCACTAATAAGAAAAACAAGTTTGATGAAAACCAAGTTTGGTTGTCTAGTAATAATAAAACAATATTTTCTCAAAGGTTTTTCAGGTAAACACTTGATAGGAAAAAGGTGTCAAGATAAGCTTAAAAGAATATTCAATAAAACCACTTAAGAGAGACGTATAAACACTTGATTTATATTGGTTCACTCAACCAAAGTTACATTCAGTTCTCCTTTATGCAACTATAAAAGGATTATACTTATCAAAACTTTGATTACAGATAAGTATTATGTCTTATCATTCCTGACTATACAAGTATTCTTTTTGTCATTCCTAACACACCCTTAGACTTCCCTTGAATCTAAGACCAACTAAGTATTGTTTAACACTAAGTTACTCCTGATTTTCACAAACAAAAGTTTGAATGAATATAATGATTCAACAACACTTAAAGAGTGAATAAACAATTAAACTCAAATACAAATAACTTTGCTTAGAAAAGAGTAATGAAAATTAAGTGTTGAGTATATCATCCACTTCAATGTGCAAAGTTTCGCTTTAGAGAACTTATATATTTTTTTTTCACTTGATTATTTTTCTATTGTTGATTCTAAAGAAGAGTCACATTTTATAAACTTCAATGAAAAATCTGTTACGAGATTAGTGTTGAGTCTTGGTATGTTTGTTGTCTCACAACTGGAGGCAAAGCACGTGGCACACTCTAAATGACGAGGATAGGAATAAAAGTACAAACAATTACATGTGCTCCTCTTCCACAACAAAAGTGATTTTGAGGAATATTTTGCAAAACCCTTCTATTTTGTTCTTTCCATAAATTTCAAATGTTAACAATTCAAATAGAGAGAGGCAATATTGCAATTCAAAAAGCGAGATCGTGAACTTTCCTTTGTGGCTAACATAGACCTTTAGTACCTTGTTGGATATCACTTGTGAGAATATAAAATAAGTGTATAAAAAATTTAAAGTCCAATGGTTGTAACAAAGGACAACTCGTGAAGACATTGGTTTTTACAATAAGTGGACATGTTTGATTTGATAACGTGTGGGACACTGAGTATATCTTTATAAAATTATTTTCCGTTTTAAGTATGGATGCAACTTAAGGTTGTAGATGTTGATATAAAGACGCGTAAGCTCTTTTACAAAGTTGGTCTTACGTACTCAACAACAAATCATAAGATCGTCCATAATTTATACTTTTGTAAACATCAAAATCTAAGGTATGGTAGGTCTTTCATTAGTTAGTGGATCATCCAAAATTAACATATTCCAATTTAGCAAGATCAAAATCCAAAACATCAAGGTGAAATTAAACTTGTTTATTCCAATCATAAAAGTTAAGCAGATTAAAAATTACCATAAACAACACATGAGAATCTAGGAAATTAGGAATCATAATTTCATATAAGTATTTTGAGACATAAGACACATGTTACATATATAATATATATTCAAACAACATTCAATGCATATTGATGTTTTCCTTTGGGCGATATACCAACACATAACATACAACATTATGATGCAGATTAAATTATAATATTATTTCCTTCAAACCAAAATAACATTGTTGAGAATTAAATACACACCAATTAAAATTACCTACTATCTTTGGGTATGTAAATAAACATAAATCACTTACAAATATATTTATTAATTATAAAAACAACTAATCAACTTTTGTATAATTGAATTTCAATGTACCTATTAATCAATAATTATATATTTCAACATCTATTATTTTATGGGTAATTGAAAAATTATCATTAATTTAAAATTAAACAAACTTAAAAATTTGATCACTTTAATGACTAATAAATCTATCGTCCACTTAATTCTAAATAAACATTCAACCTGCATATTTTTATTGCTACCAACAATTCGTAATATTCTTACTAATTTCATTCTTCTAGGTCATAAAATAATATTCATTTACCATATAATAAAAGAATCTCGAAACAATTGAACCATGGGACTTTCAATATCATTCGTATACGTACCGGAAAATTTCAAAGTCATTTGAAATAATAATAATAATAATAATAATAATGACAAAGCTTTATTATTGAATTCACGAATCATGCATACGACCATTCATACACATATTATCACATCGCGATGCATGACCATAATTTCATAAGCAATTTATTCACGATCCAATCAAACCATGTGCACCATAAAATTTTGTAAAATCCTGATTTTAATTCCGATTCATTATAAAATTTCGATCATTCAAATCAATTCTATATCCATATACACGCGATACAATAAATAATCAATATTTACAGCGGAAAACAATCAATAATTTTTAAAATTTTAAAATTAGGGTTCATGAAATTTGGGAAGAAACATCATTAATGGAGAATTATATAATTTTACAACACATAAAAGCTTTCTAGTTTTCTAAGATCACAATAATAAAAAACCAAAAAGGATCTTAATATCAATTATTCTCTAAATAATTGATAAACAATATGTATCTTTATCTACAATGAGACTTTTCTCCTATGCATTTTGATTTCTTAAAAAAAAAAGAAAATAAATTTTTTTCATTTGACTCTTCTTTATATTCTCTCTATCTTTCAATATGGAAGTTAAGATTAAGAGAATACTTTAATATAAAAAAGGTGACTTTGTTTCATGCTAGTGGATATTGACTCTTTTAAAATCTCTACTTCCATCAAATATATATATCTTTAGAAATAACTTTAAGCTCATGAGTCATTTATAATTTAGTTCATAATCATTAATTATTATTTATTTATTTGTCTTTAATAAGTCACGTACATTTTACATGCTACAAAAATTTCAGCCAGCAGCAGTTAACGTGTTCAAAAAAATTTGTTAAAAAAACCATGTAACAGTCTACGTTCAATATAAAGGGAGCATTAGTCATCAACCCAAAGACTCTTGTCTGCACATATAAGTTATTGAGAAAGGTGAGGATGAATTTGCAAGATATTAATTCAAAGAATGAGAATTCAAAATTACATAACTATATAAAGCTAAACTCCCCAACACATTCATAGCTCCAACTTTGTAATTGTGATGATATTGTGGCCTGTTTCTATGGATATATAGATTAAGTGAGGAAACCCATCAAAAAGATCACCCTTTTTCTCCAATATAACCTGCCCATACATATTGTAAATAAGTGCTTTCTTGTATAAGTTTTCTTCTTATAACAGGTTCGTATAAGTTTTCTTCTTATAATTTGGCATCTATAAATTTGGAAGCAAGAAATAAATGGAAGGAAAGTAAAATAGGTAGTGTAAATAGGAACAAAAGTATAATTGGTAATGATAGATTTATGGGAGAGGAGATGTAGCACTTCTTTTCTTTATTATTATAATAATTAAAAAGAGGAGATGTAGCATTTACTTTGAATAATTATTATTTTGTCCAGGGCAACGACTTTCTTATTTTGTCCCTAGCTGGTTCATACACTTTCTTAGCTGGTGACGAAAATGCAAACGACGAGAGCAAAATCGAAGAAAAATGCACAAAATCTGCTCCACATTATTCTGATACTCAAAGAAATAAGGCACAAAATATGTTTTACTTTGTTCCAATAATAGTATTTTTCTGACACTTCACTCAATTTTTGTCCACTTAGACCACTTTTCAACTTATTTTATCTTTATTCACATATTTTATGAAATTTTTTTCAGAAAATCATTTATCTTTTAAGTTAAACACATTTTTCTAAAGTTTTTAAGTAATATGTTATAAAAAAATAGATATATCTTATTAGTATATATAAGTAATATCAATTAATTTATTATAGTTATCATAAACGGTAAAATCTTGAACCTTATACAATTCATAGATCCTCTCATTCTAATGTGATTCCTTTGCAATATTATACTTTGAATTATAATTATCTTTTATAAAATATATATATGTTTAAATTTTTAAAATTGATAATTCTTCATTAATATTATATCACATTAAATCATATCAATAACTATTATAAAATTAAAGTTTTGATTTGATAACTAAAAATATTAAAGTGAAATTTAAATCAGATCAATGACTCTTGAGAAATTAAAATTTCCACTCAACTGTTGTTAAAGATTAAAATAAAATTTACTTATATATTGATAGATATTCCACTTGCAACCACTACAAATAAATGCAATGCAACTACCTCTTCCTTTCTTTTTCTCTATTCCCAAAAATGTTCCGATCTTATATGTTTTTATAAAGTCATTAATCAAGATGTGAGGTCAGATTATAAATATATTAAAAGTTAGAAGAAAAAGAAGCAATTAGCTAACTAGAAGATAGAGTCAATTGTATGGATACTTTATCTACATCCATGCCACAAGCACCTTCTCATAAACTGTTTTTTTTTTTTTCTATTTCTCTTCAGCTAAAGTAGGAGCTTCCTCATCATGCACATAAAAACTAGATTTACATTTACAATAAAACATAAAGACACAAGGGAGCATAGAAGATTGAAAAGAAAAAATAAATAAATATTTTTCTTTTAGGAAGACGCTGACATTCATTTGTAAAGCAGCCCAACGAAATCCCCTTAATTATGGCGAGCAAACTTCTTTCAGGCTAATGGGTTTTAATTACATCTCTCAGAAACTTGAGAAATAATTCTGAGAATGTTGGACTATTTGCATTTCCGTAGTTGTTTGGCATGAGTTATCGTCGTTGATCAAGGTCCTGTTTGAATATCCCAAAAGGAAATTGGTGGTATATATGGAGTATATTAGAAGTTGTATACATATAAACTTAAAATAAAATAGCAATGTCAATGAGAAGAAAGAATATGGCGAAAGCAATCAAATACTCCAATTAGTTATTTGTTTTACCTCTAGAAGGGGTATGAAGTATAAACATCAAAGAAAAACGAAAATGGTATATTATGACAATTCTTTGCTCCGTAAAGAAAAAACCGGTGACCCTATGAAATTAGAAAGTAATTCATTCTTTTATCTTTAAAACAATTTTCTTATTAAATATTATTATTATTATTATTATTTATAAAATAAATAAATTCTAACTTACTCTCGTGGTCTTGATGCCCAAAGAGAACTAAGGGCACGAAGACGTCCATAGTACTCTCCAATAACAATAAAGCATCGTGCTGCTTGACGAACTGTGAGTAATCGACATAGCTGATGAAGAGTTTGCTGCCTCAAATTATCAGCCTTCAATTCATAAACACATAAAAGTTTATGGAAGTTAATAAGTCACCAATAATTTAAGAATTAATGCATGTGTCTATGACTCTATGTCTACATATATTGATAAAAATAATTATATAAAGCCATCTAGATTTTTAAATAAACATGTGAGATTTAAGGTTTTAATTTTAATTATTAATTTATATATAATTCAAAGGTTAATATTTATCTTTTGCATCTCTTGCAAGTTGCAACAGCACAGTGTCTCAACAACAAAAAAGTGTAGCATTAATTCTTGCTTAGCCAGTATCTTGCATCTAACATAAGGGATTAATCACCACCTGCTACCATATAAGATGGCTCTCCAATAAGAGAAAGTTCTTGTGTATTCTAAAAAAATGTTACAATACTTTATTAAGAATGTAATATAGCGAGTTATATTGTATATAAGACGTTAAATTAAAATTAAAATATCATTAAATTAAATTTAGCAATTATAAAATTAATTATCCAATTCAAATTCTGGGATTGTTAAATTTAACAATTATACAATACTTGGTGAGGTAGTCTTATCAATAAACTTAATTGACAGTTGCTAATTATTGAATAAAGTAATACATTTTATTTTCTTCTATAACCCTATAATTTAATTTATTATAAATTCCTCAAAAAAATTAAAAAAGACTTGAGAAATTGTCTTTTAAAATAGTAATGATGATAATTCTACCAAGGGTTTATGATTCAACATTAGCCATCGCTCTCTAAAACCAACTTCTGACTAAGACATTTTAAAATGGAAAAAGTACTTCAAATACCTAGAATCTAATATTTTGATGAGCAAGAACGTTATAACTTATAAGAAATCGAAAGCAATACATGCCTCCACTTATTTAACTAATGAGCCTGGAACCAATATACTTAGAGAGACGTGACGACCAAGAAGTGAAGATAATTAATTTAAGTTATATCCTAGCTAGTTATCTGTATATAAAATATAATTAAGCAAAAAAAATCATCTAAAATTAATGAAAGCAACACATATAGAAAAAAAAATCGAGTAGGGGGCGGAGTTAATTATTCTCAAAGTTCAATCAATGTCAAGTGTTCGTCAGAAAAATATTATCTAGGATAAACACCACAAATGTACGTACGACCTAAAATACGCATGCAGCCAATGAATAAGCAGAGGAAATATGTGGACTAGAAAGAAAGTATCATTTCTAGTTTTCAGCTATTACTATCTAATCATGGGTCTAATAGTTGGCTAACTTTTAGGTTTTAGAGTTAATTTCTATGAGTTATGTAGTTAAAAGCATAATAAAGTGTCATAACTATCCTATGAAAAAAAAATTCCAAAAGTCAAAAGAAGGTAAGAGAAGCAATTGCCCTAGTCTAATTAACGTGGTTCCCGTTTTCAACTATGAAGTTTATAAGCCAATTAGTGTTTAAACCCAAACAATTAAAATTGACAAGTCACACACACATTCAAATCTAATTTTGACAAAAGCTTAAATAAATCGATAGTAAAACAGAAATTGCAACATACAAAGAAGTCAGGTCACTATGAGGCTTTACGTCCACCTCCCCACCAAATGTTGTACTTAAAATAGTATTTACTATTTATTAACTCACCCAAGAAGGAAAAGAAAAGTGTGATCAATCAAGTCAAAAATATGCAAAAAGTAAAAGTACTAATAAAACGTTTCTTTTAATACATTCTTTATTTTGTATTATGATCATTTTAAAACATTATTCATATAAAAAATATATTAAAAAATGTGTTAGTGATATTTCTCTAGTACACGTATAATTTAAAATTTAAATTACCTGGCGAACAAAACCTTCAAGATTGGCAAGCTTGCTCATGGCAACGACCATTTGTTGAACACCATCAACCACTGGGCCTCCAGCTATGGTGTCCACAAGTGACTGCTGCAACTGCTCAAGTCCCTGAGAGAGTGCTTCTTCTGCTTGCTGTGAGGAATGCTTCAGGCCATACATCCCCATTATCTGTTGCTCAGCTAGTGGCTCCAACTGCTGAATCAGCATCTGACCAAAAAATACTATATTATAGTAATTGTTCGAGTATTATCCTTGCCACAATGATTAGTTATATAGGAAGATCAGTAACAAAAAGATAAAATAGAAAAAAGGAGAGAGAAAATAGAAAATAAAGTGAGAGTAAGATGAAAGAAAAGCATTCAGACAAAAAAAAAAAATGAAAGAAAATTAAAACCCTTAACGTTAATGTTAATTATAATTAGTAATTATTGCCTTAAACTGCGAGATTTCCCTGCGACATTGGAACAGTTATTCACTACCACAAAAAACACGGGATAAATTTGTGAGAACATCTCCAACGAAAATATTTTAAATGAATTTTTTAAGTTATTTTTTTTATTTTTATATTATTTTTTTATGATCTTCAAAGTGTTATATCATTATAAAAAATTTATATACAACTTTCTTCAAATGATAAGAAACTTTAAAATATTTTAAAAAAAAAGTCACACTTTTTTTTTAATTATAGTATTATTATGTGGCAGCTGAATATTATTTTTTATTGTTAAAAATGATTTTTTATAATTTTTTTTGAAGATACATATCTTATTTTAAAAAAATTCTCATTATCATATATATTTATTTTATTAGAAAAGAAACAATAAAAAAACACAGTTTTTTCATTTAAAAAATTCTTTAAAAAAAAAATACTCGTTGGAGATTCTCTAATAACAACAAAACAATGATGTTACCGAAAAAGTTATTTATCTCCTTTGTCCAAAAAATGACACCCCCAATTTCCAAAACTAAAAGGAAAATGACTCGCCAAATACATTAGCATGTTCGTTGTCTTTTCTTAAATATATATTTTTTTATTCAATTAATCATCTTTACTACATTAAGTATATGTGGATTCCACAACCTTACCACTCTTTGTCACTACTACTTTTTTTTTTTTAAGGTATTGTCACTACTACTATTAATATATTGTTCTCATTGTTATTTTATTGATTATCTTGTATATGTACTAAATACATATACATACACTTTAACTTATGAGTTTAATGTGGACAATGTAAAATTGTTTTCTCTAAATTTATATGCAATTGATGTATAGTGTATAGTGTACACACCATGATGAGATCAGAGGGTCTAAAACCACCAATCCAGAGGAAACAACGTTCAGCTTGGGAAGTCCACATGCCATTGATAAGGTGGAAGACATCAGATTTAGCAGCCACACCCTTGAGCCTGAAAATCTCATCATAGTGAGAAAGATATCCATCCACCATCACTCTCATATCACTGTCTGATAACGGTGCTTGCAACCCGTTCCTCAGCTCCCCCATTAGTCTGTGATCTTCTTCTAACCATCTTGCATATTCCATGTCAAACATTGCGGCTCCTGCTACATAACATAACAAAACCATTCTGATTATACTTACCATTACTTAATCAATTATTGCCATTATTGATTATATATAATTATATATGATCACATTAAACTACAATATAACTGGTGCCGGTTCAAATCTGTTTGCTTTCTAGTATTGTTTTTATACGTAGTATTTTATACATGTGTTACATATTAATAATGTTACAATGTTTTTAACTACTATTAAAAATGTTGGTTGATTTGGTGACATGTGCAATGTGACCACGAATGAAACAGACCCGGCACCATTTGCATAATGGATTAATCATAATATACATCTCCTTTTCGTTAGAAAGTGTGTTTCTACTTATGATAGTTATTATTTTATTTGTTGTTAACTTTTTACCCTAAAGACCGTATTATTTTACCACGAGTCAAAAAGAGTAGTATCAGAATGGAATAATTCTCTTCTCTGAAAAGCCGAAGCATATAAAGTAGCGTTTTTATAACTTCATATAATATGTTAAGAAAAGGTCGTACAACTAGGCATAAATTTAATATGTTAGAGTTATCTAATTATGACATTGGCTATTGTTTTTATTATTCAAACACGAATTATTTAGCCACAGATTTTGGTCAAATGCAGAGGCTTCATTAAATTTTGAAACGGGCCATCAAAATTGAAATTTGAATTTCATTTGGTATTAAAAAAGATGTAAACTTCGTAAAAATTATGGCATTATTCTATTTTATCTTTCTGAGTTTGAGAAATTAGAAAATGACACTACATTTAAAAACTAAACAAAAAAATTAAAAAAAAACAGAGAAACTCACCCGAGCTTACAGTACTTCCAACACCACCACAATCCACGAACAAGCCCTATAAATTAACAGCTCAAATAATATTAATCACTAAAAGTAAAATATCAAAATATAAATTATAATATAATAAGTGACATGAGAACCTGAGGGCGTGCTCTTTGAAGTTCTTGTTCTATCTGGTTAAGCTTTAATCTACTTGACTCTAGTTGCTGCACATAAGCCTATTCCATACACAGAAACAAAATGCAGTGAAATTTAAAGCTCCTTTTGAGTTTCCACTTTCTGCAACAATGTAAGTGTTATTTCTCAACAAGTAGTTGAATTTGTACAACAATATATGTAGGACTCACCTTTTTCCTCAGACGGCTTTTCCTTGCAGCCTCTCTGTTTTGAGCCAAACGTCTCAATGTCTGAGGCCAACAAAAAAATCTTACCTTAGATCCTACGTAAAATCATTTAATAAAAAAGAGTTTGGAAAATTATTCAATAACCTTTGCATCAAGTGGTTTGTCTGATGTAGAACCAGCTCCCTTTCTCTGCCAGAAAAATGACCCCAAAAACATTATTTGAAAGACATTGATGATTTCAGCAAGGGAAAGAAATGAAAATAGAAAGATGAACACAAATGTTCATTTGCTCAACACAGTGTTGAACTTCGGACTACAATTAACAAACCAGAAAAATGTGACCATATTAGTAGCCAAATAAATGAGGGAGGGAAAAAAAGAAAACTGTTAAACATTACTCAACTTCATTCATCCTAGCTTAGTAAAAACAAAGGTAGCTCAAAAGAAGTGCTAAGCTTTGAATTCAAAACAAAAGAGTGCTCACTCTGGGAAGCATTTCTGAATCCTGAGGTCCCTTGGACCATTTCTCTAGAGGCATGCAACCATCAATATGATAAGGGTAGCAAAAAGCATCATTATCTGCCATTGTTTTGGTGTATGCTATTGCTGTGGTTTAGATTTCGAACTCCAAATTTGACTCTAGAGAAGAACACAAGTTTTCTCTATATTGAGCCAAGTGAGGGGGTCACTTTAATGAGAAACGTTGATAAGTACTGAAAAGATTCTCAATTTGTTTTATGTTCGTACTTTGTCCACATCCCCTCTCTCTATCATATTTCATGTCAGACATTCATCAGAAAATCGTTCAGGAATCAGGAAAAACTCTGTGTTCTTTTGATTTTCTGAAAGCTGTTGGGATCTGTGCCTTCTTTATGAAGATACACAAAAGAGAGAGAGAGAGAGAGAGAGGAAGAGGAGGGACAGATCAAAACAGTAAAAATAGCATTTAAAAGGCCAACTTTCCCCGAGTTTTGGGGATATGGAAAGAGAGAACTGAGAGATTAACAGTGAAAAAACAGTGTTTTAATAACCTTTCTTGAGGCCTAGACTCTGTTGAGGAACCAATTGGAGTTTAGTCTCCTACTAGAAGAGACTAGTCTTGCACAATATGGTGAATTAATGTTTAGATTGACAGGGAGAGAAGTGTTCACATTTAATCTTTGAATAAAAACTTGTGTTTGGAAAAATTACTTGTGTGAGACATAAATAAAACTTAAAAGAAAAAGACCCTGAGAGAGAGAGAGACCTTTTCTTGAGGTGATTTGGCTGCTGATTGATTCTGTGAAGAGGCTGCTCTTGGGGCATCACTTGCCATCTCCTGTTGAAGTTGCTGTCTATGCTGCAGATGCTGCTGATCAAAAGCCTGATGATGATCTGAAGAAGATGCCTTTTTACTTATGGGAGATTCTGCCTCAAAGGGGGGCTCAGTTTTGCTAGAGAGACCTGAATCAGTGCTTTCTCCTCCTGACTTTGAACCAACCTGTATATGGAAAGCCACCAAAAGAAAAAAAAAATTGATTCAGAAAATTCAACTAGAAAAAATAAAAATCACCTCACATATATATATTATCAAAGTTGCAAGGCTGAGGATTTGGACAATATCATTTTCACAAGGAAAGGGAAAAAAAATAAAATATTGAGATTTCTTGAACTTGTAAGCATAAGCAATTAAAAGCATGTTTAAATAAATGGTCAAAGATGGACAAGTAGGAGACTAGTACTCTTGGGGTTTGCTGGAATCTCATTGGCCATGAAGGGAACATTTCCAGTGTAGCTGCAGGTCTGGCTGTGAATAAAGCTGCAAGAATCACAAAAGCAAAATCTGTAAGAGGATCACCAAGTTGAAGGAGTTGAAGATTACCAAAATAAAAGACCATGAGGACTTTCAATTATGACAGCAGCAACAAATAAAAAGGCAGAGGAACCTAATCCCAAATTCAACTTTTCAGCAGTTATGGACTCTCAAAATCATTATTGTATCGGAAACGGTAACCCCCCCCCCCCCCCCCCGCCCCCCCCCACTGCGCATTTTTTAGACATATTCAAACCTCTTATCCTTCACCCCTTTTTCTCTCTGCTTTTGGAAAGAGTTGGTTATGATTACCTAACGTCAGAAAAAAAAAAGAAGCATAAGTGATGGAAACGGAAACATACATGCTTTGCCCTCATCATTTCTACCCTTAACTCCATGCAGAACAATTGCTTCCTCCAGCTCCCCAAAATCAAAAGCAGATCCTTGATTGCTAAGAAACAAAACAAAAAACAGTTTAAATTAAAATCAACACAAACCAAGCATATTAGTTCCTTCTTAAGAGCCTGAAAAGTTAATAGGATTAGGAGATGATACTATTATTGAAGAATAATTACATTAAGCTTGATGCAGGAGTGTTAATTCCGTGAAGCACTCCATAAGGGATGTGGTGACTTGAAGGTCCTGACTCAGACAAACCAAGTTCTCCTATTCTGTGGCTCGCCATGCAAAGCTTTTATTTTTAGACCATTATCATCTTCCCTGAAGCTGAAACCATGTATTATAATTCAAATTGAATTTACATGAACAAAAAGTGGTGTTGCTCCAGCATGAATTTGAAAAGTGGTATATATGTGTATGGTGTCATGTGTTGAGTTAGTGTTCACCTTACCTCTATGTGTGTTTTAGGGATAAATACAAGTCTATATTGAGAAGGTCATAGAGGGGAGAAAGATCAAGGCTTTCTTGTCAAAGTAATATCTAATCTATGTTGTAAGTTGGCACAAGAGAGGGTCCAGTCTTTTTCTCAGATATGATCCTCTTTGCAACTTTTTATTTTATCTTTCATGGGGTGTCTCTTTCTCTTTCTTTTCTCCTTCTCAATGAAGAAACCTGAGTGATTAGTCTGTTTGGCTTGCTTTATGGCTGTCCCTAGTTGAAAAAATATTTCAGATTGAGAAACTCATTCTGTGGTACCCAAGATGTTGTCCCAGCAAAACTTGTCTCATGCTCTCTTTGGAGTTTGGACTTGTGGGGCTTCTTATTCAAAGGTGGCTCAAATAAAATTTAAAAGAAAAATTTGAATAAAACAAAAAAAAACTAATAAATTTGGACAGGTGGGGTCTGTTGCAGGAACCCACTAGGATCACTGACTCCTACTCCACTCTCTCTCTCCTCTAACCGCCTGTGTTTTCTTATTGGTTCAATTCTGTGATGAATGTACTTAAAACAACTAAAGACTCATGTAGTTTCATCCGAGATGTGAGACCACAACAAATTCATTGAACTCCTGTATGAGACCAAGTTGAACACAATAAATTCATGAATCAATGCATGGGATCAAGTTTTCTTTCCTATTAAAATTTGGCTGATAAAAGGGGTTCAAAATTGAAAGGAAAAGGTGAATTTCACTCTTTTTTCTTCTTCTGTTGGAGTGAGTTATTTTACACATACAAATAAAAGAGAAAAAAAACTATGTTCATACCAATTCAACCAAGACATTAGAATAATAGTCCACAAGCTTAACAACTTTGTGTATTTAATCCAAGCTCTGTGATTGATTTGTTTGGTGTTATCCCATTTGTTGATGGGTCAACATCCATTCCATGTCATCACCTAAACCATGCCACGTTAAGATTCCCTTCTACTTATAGTTATAGAAATATGTTTGCAGAGCAACATGGTGCAAAGGATAATCTCAAATTACTAGCAACCTTGGTTTCATTTTAATCTGTTAATTAGTACAATAAACCCATCACTCACGTAATTTGTATTTGACTATCCTTCCTAACTCTCACGCCTTGTATAGTAAGCTTAACTGCTAATCTTTCAAAATTCTAACTACCCTAGATAGAGGTGTTACGACATAGACTGCTGATGTAAAATAAAGTGTACATAGCAAGGCAAAAGGGGATTTATTTATTTCCACAATTTCTAAGTCTATGTAGTATGAAGTTTGGGACCAACATTATTGAACACATAAATATAAATATGTTATATATCTACGGATATAAAGAAAGGACAGAAAGAAAGAGAGAACGGTGAAGGAGACTTTTAGGTAATGGACCCATGATCTATAATATATCATGAAAGAGGTAAGATCAATATTTTATATTGTGCTCCTTTTGCAGGTAATATGCCTCCTACCAATTATTCTTTTATGATGCCAAATTGCCAATGATTGGTCTTAAAAAAAAAAAAAGGTGGTTTGGCTCAAAATATAAACGCTCTCTTGGTTAGGTCAATATGTATTTTAAGCATACATAAACCTGTGTTCCCAACATACCTTACAACATCTTCACGTGGAAGTGTTTTTGAGAAGATTTTAGACAATAAATCATTCAACGAATCTGTCATTACCTTGAGCCGTAATTTTTTCAGCTTCCCTGTCCAGAAAGGTGATTGGTCTGGATCAAATCATAAAATTAATAATTCTTTTGTTGATTATGTTCAACTGTTATGTTGAGTAGCCTCATAGTTTGTCGGCTAAGCAAGTAACTGAAAGTTCTTTTTTTTTTTTTGGTTTACATTATTTTTGGGGGATTATAGCTGGACCATTTTGCATTTTGGTCTAAATTTGTATCGATACTAACGTTTGGGGGATAATTAATTGTTTTTTCATTCTTTATAGGTGAATGGCCATAGGCAGATCAAACTTATGTAAGAGTTGACATGGCACTAATAAATCCACCAAACTATATGCTAAGAAAAATCAGGGGTGTCAATGATTAGCAATGGACCCGGGGGGAAGGAATAGAAACTTGTAGTGAGTACTATACCGATTATTAATGGGATAAGCGAAATTCACTCACTCAAGCCTTACATATATTTTGGTCATAAGAAGAGAGATTCATAAAGGAAAATAATTAGCTATTTAGCCTATTAATGAACTAAATGGTAACAGTTGATAAGAAAGGAACGTCATCTTTTAGCTTTGGATTCCTACAGCACTCAGTTTGAACTTTGAAGATCAACTAAACTGTAAGTGCATTGAAGGATAAGACATAAAAGCAATAAAGAAAGGTGCAAATAAAACAATAAATAATGAACATATAGTGGGCTAAAAAAAATAGACATAATTAGATTAACATTCAATAATAGTTGGATCTTAATTCTATAATTTCTATATTAAAAGTCTAAAACTAACGGTTAAACCCTTTAAATTTGCTTGTTATGTTTTTAATAATCCATCAACCCACTTTTATAATTATGTAAGATAAAGACTAATAACTACAATGTTGCTAATGCTTCATTAGTTATGGATAAAATTCATTGGCATCTTCTCTTTCCTACTTTTTCTCAATCTACATTACTTTATAATTTAATTTTTAATATACACTACTTGAAACTTTCTCTTCTTTTTGGCTTTTTAATTTAAAATATTTTAAAATATAAATATTATATTATATAATTTTTTAATTGGTTTTAAAATTACTTATTTATTAAATTAAACTTTATAATTTTGTTTTTTATTTTTTTAAAGAAAAAATATACATATAAAGAAAAATAAAGAAAATTTGATAAAATTAGAGTACAATTTTTTAGTTACTTTGTATGTACTTTTATAGTTAAATTTATGTGCTGTTAATATTTTTTTGTTATGTTCGTTGATTAAAAAAATAAGAAAATTAGTTAGTAGTATTAAAATAAATTAAAAAACACAGTAAAAAAATAATTAATACATCTCTCTTATACAATAGACATAAAATTTCAAAGAGTAGTAACTGTTATATTGAAAATATCTTTAAAAATATTTATTGAAAATATCTTTAAATAAAAATATATTGAAAATATCTTTAAAAATATTTATTTAGCAGGTTATTTTGGATTGAGTGATAAGAATTGATATTTTTATTATTTATGGCGTACAGCTATGAAAAGAAATGATTAAAATATCCAAAAGATACTGATAACTATTAAATACGAACTATTTTTTATAATAAAAATATATTGAAAATATCAAAAAGATACTGATAACTATTAATTGGCAATTATTTTTTGTTGCCACCCGAAACAACGTGGCAAGAATATGAACGAGATCAGTGAGTTCCTGATCCAAGGAAAAAGAAGATGACAAAAGATCGTCCCGCTTCAACTGGCATTCCTAACCGTTATCATAACATATCTTCATCTTAATTTTTTTCGTAGTCAAATATAATTATTTGAGTATTTTATTGATAATGTAATATAATGTTTTTCTATAAATAAGTTGTTAAACAAAAAATCTTCTCATTTTTAATTAAATCTAATGACATAAACAAACTAATTATATTTAGTAATATAATTATATTAAAAATAATTATATTAGAAAATTTAGATTTTAAATAAAAATATTCACCTAAAAAATATGTTAAGTAAATGAAATAATAAAATAAAAATAATTATATTTAATAATATCATTTTCTTTAAAAAAATTAAAAAAATAAAATTATAAAATTTAATTTAATAAATAATTAATTTTAAACCAATTAAAAAAATTATATAATGTAATATTTATATTTTATAATATTTTTAATTAAAAAATAAAAAGGAGAGAAAAAATCCTAAGTAATATATATTAGAAATTAAACTGTAAAGTAGTGTAAATTGAAAAAAAAAAACAGGAGAAATAAGTGTATTTACGGGAAAAAAAAAACCAAATTTATTGCCTACCCAATTAATTATCTTTTTATTTGAACATGTCAACCATTTTTATTTGAGGAATGCTAGCAACAAAATATCTAGCCAACACTAGAAATTATCATGTTTTCCGTGTATTTACGATAATTTTTTATGATTTTTAATAATTAGAAAAAATATATTGAAAAGAATGTTTGGAGAATACATTTCTTGTATATCTCCAGTATCTTTAAGAAAATGGGTCTTGGAAACACATCTCTTAACCTGGTCAACTAAAAAAATGCCTTGATTCCAATATCCGGGCTTTGAATTCAATGTAGCCTTTTAGATCATACTATCATTCATCCTCATCTTTAAGATGAAAGAAACTAACTAATTCATCTATCTTTTGATTTGGTCAATCTTTTCATTTATTTTATCACAAGCTAAATGTTATTAGTCCTCCACTGAGTTCTAATATGCTAAATCTACATTACTGTTTTCCTAACTTCTAGTCTTGAAATAATTATTTCATCTCACCGTCCAAATTCTTGTCTAGTCTGTTGATAAGCTTCTTGCCTAATTATTCTATAAATTAAACAGCTAATTTCTCAAATCAGACTGATCACGTTGGTGTGACTCAATAATTTATACTCTAATTCGTCCTATTATAATTGCAGTCGTAAGTTATTTTATGCATACCAAGAAAAATTATATGGATGAAAATGAATAATAATTTTACAAATTTAATCTTATCATTATTAATTTATTTTTAATTTTTGTTTCTCTTATCATTAATATTATAAGAAATATGAGTGAAAAAAATTATTACATTAAAAAGCTAAAATGATAATTATTTTGAAATAAATTTTCTTTTTCACATGATGCTTGTTATGAGATGGAGGGAGTAATATTTTTGTGTGCTAATAGTTACATATCACTTTTAATATAACACAAATTTGCATGTGGTGACAAAATTATCATATGAAAATGAAAAATATAAAATGAGATAAATTGTGTATAAACTAAATGAATCTAAGATAATATGCATGTAGTTATGTGTTTTTAGCATTTCTATCCAACAAATTGTAAGGATTGTTCCTAACTAACATTTCTTCAATGAGAAAATAAATTATGTAGTGTTATTATAAAGTAATTTTATATGATCATTTAATCCACAAATTAATATGTATGAATTATAAAAATTATAACAACATATAACTACAAAACTCTTCATTAATCACTTTATCCATGACGTATTAGCAATATATTACCAAATTATGTTTTACTAAATAGAAGACAAGTGGTTTGGATTGATAAAATAATCTATCGTATAAAGAAATATGAAAATAATATCACAAAAATAATATATATATTTTTTAAATTTAGAAATACTGATTTTTATGTGAAATCTCAATGGAAGAACTACACTACAGAGTGATTAGAAATATAAGTCTCTCCTTGTGTTAAATCAATATGAGCTTACTTACCTACCCATTATAAAAAAATCCATTCATCCTTCACATCAACATATTACTAATATGGGTTACATTTTCTTTTGGCAAAATAATTGTTGTTATACCTTTGTGAGTTACACTTAAATGAATTATCATCAATTTCTTTTTTAACTAAGTGTCAAAATTTTGGCAGATCACCCATTCTTTTACTTCTTTTTTATTGAACTTTAAACATTGTCGAGTATCGTATACATAATAGTAGTTGAGTTACTTGAGTGGCATATCAAAACATTATTTTAGTTTCAACACTGCTATGTAGTATATCAAAGTTATCACCAACTCTACTCAATTGACAAGATCATTTATCTAACCATCTTCTAGTTATTGTAATAGTTGGCACAATAAACTGAAATGATCTTTCACATAACCTATCTTAATTCGTCTCATGCAAAGAAATTAGAATCATCTCACCATTAATTCAATGCATATCATATCAAGTCAGTTTAGTGTTAAATCATGTCCATATATGAAGATTCTCTGATCATTTGGCAAAGTAAATTGTAAGTTCTAAAGACGCAAGCCTAACATATACACATAAAAAAAAAACTCACGTTAATTAGTTAATGACTTTGTTCTTTGTTATTTGACATTTTATTTTTACTTTTACTTCTTTAAAATTGTAAGGTGTTAAAATGTTACTTATTTTGAAATGGTTATTTGTAACTTAATTGATTTCTATTTCGAGTAAATGGTCATTTTATTTCTTAAAATGATGTTTTAAAAAATACTTAGTCTATAAACTAATCCATTAACTCACAAATTTAACTAGCAGGTTGTATGGATCATATCAAATAAATGATGATTGCTTCTTGCACCTTCATAAATTATTTTTTGCACTTCTATCACATCTGAAAAGCTCAATCCAAAATAGAAAATTACATTCTGAATTAAACTTTTCAAAATATAATGAAGTGCAATTTTCAGAATATGATGGAGTGCAAGGAGTAAATTATGTAAGTACAAGAAGTTTTAGTCCATATAAATCACTTAACTCATTTGATTTATGGGAATTGCTTGGGGCACCTAGCAATTTTTGGAAATGTCGAAAATACCCTTATGGTATTTTCGGTTATAAATAGTAGGAGGAGTTTTTTTTATTTCTGTAACGTCATTTTTTTCACAAAATCTCTGTCACTTAGTGTAAGTTGCTTTCGTTAAGGTCGGTTTTGAAGCGTATTTGGTCTCCGGTGGTGTATGTGCATTGCTGAGGAGTATACGGTGAATTTTGGTTAATTTTCATTGTCGGAGAAGAATAGGTACGTGAAATACATACAGATTGTCAATCTATATGGTCATACAGATTTATTTATTTTGTTAATTTAATTATTAATAATTTTGTAAATTTTTTTGTACTAGTTTTAGTAATTTCAGAAAATTTGATTTGGTGATATTATTTTTGATAGCGATATAAAAAAATGTATTAAGTAATTAGAATGGTGCAAAAAGAAATACTAATGATTAATAATTAACTAACATTACATTGCTTAAAAATTAATATACTAATGATTGATAATTAAACAAATTTATATGATAATGATGATGTATTTACATGTGTTAACTAAATTATGTATTTTATTGAAGGATGTATTTATTAGATTTATATGACATTTTAATGAAAAAGTGCAGTAAAATATTTTTTTTAAACAACTATATTTGTGTGAATAACAAATGAGGTAATTGTATAATTTGTTGTCATTGAATTGAATTTGTTAAATATTTTATTAAGATGGATGAAGACCAATGGATGTATGATAGTATGATGTCTGAAGAAGTTGATATAAATATTAAAAATGAGGAAGATGTTGGTGTTAAAGTAGAACACGTTGATTGCTCTGATGCCTTTAATACTTCTCAGGTATTTGTATAGTTTGTTGTTGTTGGTACAGTAATTATATTACATAGATGTTTACTCATGTCAAACCTGATTTGAATTGTGTTCTAGTTGTTTGCTTGTCGTGATGAAGTTTTACAATGGGCTCAATCGTTGGCTCATGACATTGGATTTGTTGTCGTTATAATGAGGTCAGATAACAATACCGGTGTTCAAGGAAGAGTTGATAGCTTGTGAAAGGAGTGAGGAGTATAGGCCTAAAAAACATAATTTGGTAAAAACATGCATTGACAGTAAAAAATGTGGATGTCCGTTTAAGTTGCGTGCGAAACCAATTTCGAGAGGAGACAAATGGATGGTGAAGTTAATTTGTGGGGTTCACAACCACAAAATGGCAAAGTCATTCATTGAGCATCCATATGCGGGTTGACTGATAAAGGATGAGAAGATTGTTGTTGCTGATATGACAAAGTTCATGGTGAAACCAAGAAATATTTTGTTGATGTGGAAGAAGCACAATGACAACAATTATACAACAATCAAACAAATTTACAATGCGAGACATGCTTACCATTCTTCTATAAGAGGGAGTAACACCGAAATGCAACAACTGATGATGTTGCTTGATTGAGATCAATATATTCATTGGCATAGGCTGAAGGATGATAATGTTGTACGTGACTTGTTTTGGAATAATTATGATGCAATAAAGTTAACCAATTTTTTTAATTTGATTTTTTATCAACAGTACCTACAAAACAAATAGGTACAAACTGTCGTTGCTTGATATTGTTGGTGTTACACCAACAAGAATGACATTATCCGTCGGGTTTGCTTACTTGGAAGGAGAACGTCTTAATAATGTTGTTTGGGCTCTACAGCGATTTCGGGGTCTTTTCATAAGAGTTGATGCATTCCTCAGGGTTATTGTCACTGACAAAGATTTTTCTTTGATGAATGCAGTGAAAACTGTATTTCCGGATGCTACAAACTTATTGTGTCGGTTCCACATTGACAAGATTGTGAAGGCAAAATACAAAACCCTGGTTGCTCAAAAGAATGCATGTGATTATGTGATGGAGGTTTGGGGAAGTTTGATTGACTATCCATGTGAGAATTCTTTTGATGAGTACCTTAAAAACTTTGAAATGGCTTACTCTTCGTGACCTATATTGGTGGACTATGTATGTCAAACATGGGTAGTTTCATTCAAAGAAAGATTTGTGAAAGCATGAACCAACAAAATGATGCATCTAAGAAACACAACCACTAACAGGTATCAATATTGTTTGTTGTTTGTGTTCATTTGTTTAAGTGTTGACTTAAATGAAAATGATGCAGTTGTTTACATATTTTTGTATATTTCATCTCTAGAGTTGAGAGTACTCATTGGTCACTAAAAAGACTCTTACAAAACTCAGTTGGTTACATATAGAGTATTTAGGAAGCAATAAATAATATGATAACACCTTAATACACCCAAATTAAAGCATCTTTTAAGACAAGCACACACATAATTGGACATGTGTTTAAAATAACCTAGTACAAAAAATTACTTGACATGATATCAAAAATTCAAGATATACTTTAAATGAAATTACAAAATAGACAAAAACTCTTCACGATGTGAATGTGTCATGATAACTACCCATAAAAGACTTGAAAAATAGTCTCGTAAATTAAACAAAATAGGCTATTAAATGACAAAATGTTTTGTACAAAAAGACTCTTAAAAAGGTTAAATTAAAACAAGATATTCATCTTTATGCAGAAAAAATGCATACACTGGACACTGTACTGTATCGACAATGACAATTCTAGATTGATAGAAAGAAAGAATAATGACGGAACCCTTTTAACACCTTACTTTAAATATTTTTTTTAAAAAAAAAGCCGTATCATCTTACTCTTTTAGACAAGATTCAATTTGATAAATTCTACCAATAGTGCTTAAGAATATTGAGCGTTACTAACAGGTGTCAATAAACAAAAATGTGGAACAATTAGAAAATAGGGTGTAACTAAATTAAATTGCAGTCAGTCTCGCTAATAATAATACAGATACATGTCAAAATACATTAAGCATGATACATATTGCAAAAAAAATCTCTTCAAGCCTTGTGAAACTTCAGATGCCAATGCCATACTTAATCAGCTACAAAAGAGAAGAGTATGAAGTGATTAGTTAAATAAATAAATAAATACACTCCTAATTCATAACCATCTTCAACAGAGATCAGCTTCCAACAATAAGAGATGTGTAAAATATACATTTTTAAAAAAGAAATAGTTGAATCATACTTAATAAATAAAAATATAGCATAATTATATTTATATCCACACACACACAAAAGCATTAACAAACAACAGAAATGCACAAAACACACGGCAACGACAATTCAAACGAGAAATTAAAAAAAATAGGGAATGATAAATTTGGAGAGCCCGCGTGGCCATCACTGCCCTCAAGCAATGTGAAACAGAGAAAGGGGCTCTGACCGCGGGCAGTCTTCATTGCAGGGTTCCAACGGCGAATTCCATCTTTCAGTCGCGGGGACTCTGGGGGCAGAGCCGCCATTAAAGGAGGCTCCGCCGTCACCGTCCCCGCTGCGAGTGAAAGGATCGGAAAGGGAACAACCGCGCCGTGGCTTCCTCTGCTCAGATAAGATCAAGTAGTGTTGAGGTTCTGTTTAGGGTTTGTGCTCTGATTAAATACTACCACCACCCACCAATCCGTCTTACTCATATTCCCAAAATACCCTTGCCATTAAATCAACCCACGCTCCCTCCTTTATAAATTGTAAAAAAATTCAATTAAATAAAATACACCGTAAAAGTTAGGCATAATTTCTAATGTGCATTTTTTAGGTGTTTCTAATGTTATTTTATAATCAAAATTTAAAATTCATTTCGATAATTTGCCGTTAAAAATTAACGCAGGTTATAAAAGTGAAAGCTTAATATTATTGGAAAAATAATATTACAGACATATGGTAAATAGCATCTAAGCTTTGTCTTTTGAAAAAATATACAAAAACTATGTGATTTTAAAAAATAAAAAATCCAAATTAGATTTTCTATCATTTTAAATAAATAAATTTAGTAATTTATATAAAAAAGTTACGTAAAATTATTTTTATTAAATATAAAACAAAAAGTTGTAATTATCATAAAGTGTAACCATTAGAAAGTGCTATTTGTAGCAAATTATTCTCTTTCACTGTTTTTTTATGGCAAGCAATTATAGATGATATTACATTTTTTATTTTTCGTATAATTTTATTTCTAGTTATTCGTGAAATTGGAAATGAAAAAAAAACCACGGGATTAAATTATTTATTTTAAAAATAACAAAGTCATATCAATTGGCATGATTCACGAATGAGTTTAGATTAAATGAGATTCCGAAATGCAAATAGTTGAAAGGAGTTCAAAAAATATGAAAGAAATTCCAATTAGATAAATTTTGGAAAAAAAATTAAGTGAAAAAACCCATATTTCCATAATATTTTCATAACCTTACACATTTTATTAACTTATTGAGCCATTATTTGATATTAAACTTTATTGAACCAAACTATAAATGATTACCAGATAGAAATAAAAATGATTATTTATGTTTCAAAAATAACAAAACTGCCAACGATTTGTTATTTTATTGCATCCAAAAGCAAGAACGCGGTGAATGCAAAACAAGAGTACAATAAACTTTTTTCTGTCTATCTTTCACTTTAACTTCAATCAAACAAAATAAAATACATCATTATACGTGTTTTTTCTCTTTTCTACTATCTTTCCTCTCATTCAAGTTCCAAACATACCAATCTCAAGAGCAGTATTTACACAAGAAAAACAAAACTCTCAGCACACCCATCATGAATGCATGGTCAGACACAAGTCCATTATATCATTTTCTTGACCTTTGAATATTTTCATCCTTTGATGGCGGAGGTGAGATAGGAGATGAGTAGGCTGCATGATAAGAAGAGGAAACAAGTTGTGCTGCAGCAGGAACAGCCCCACCTGCAGTTATGCAAGTGAAACGGTTATCAAACATGGTACATCCCCGAAAGGATAAAACAAACGTCATCCAACTCTTCATATAAATGAAGAATTTCGTGACTTGGATTGTCAGATGTTAACATGGTAAACACAAAGCTTTTCTTCAATCAACGCAACCACAACTTGAAAAGTTTACCGTGTCAATCAAGAGTCAAGACTATTCAAATATATCAACAGAATAACTGGCACTCCGTAGAAATAGAAAACATAATCAAGGTAAGTATGCTTTGTCACAACTCAGAAAACAAAAGTTATTTTTTTACTTCTGAATATAACAAATTTTTGTGGGCGTTCTTGTTTTTCTGAAATTTTCCCTACAAAGTTACACATTTCTCAGCCTTAGGACTGAAACCAAAGACCAACGGAGTGTAAAAGCCAAGTAAAATAACATGTTCAGAAACTCACCTGCCAGGCCTGCACAGGCTGAAGACAATACTATCACAGGTGGTGCCTGAATTGCAGAAAGGTTTATGTCAGTATGACTGTAAAATGGTTTAGACTGAATTAAGAAGGATCATAGACACATAGTATTCAAATGTTCAACTTGTGAGTGAAAGCTCTATGACTATGATGCTTCAACATCTATGAAACTTCATTCCAAAAGATACAGCAAAATATGTAACGACTGCAACCTCAATGGTACAAATTACACATTTAAACAAAGAAGAAATAACTCCAGCTGAATTTATAGGCAATAAAAAGCATTAGCATTGGACTCGGAAATCAACCAAATGATGTATGCATCAAAACAAGGCTGATCCAAAATGGATAACAATGATGATCCAAGATGGTGCAGCAACAACTTTAGCTGTTTTAGAAAATGTAACTAAAATTTCCTAAGGGAAACAATAAAAAAGGTTTGTAGTGGATGTATAAAAGTAAATTTTAGAAAAGATGCTTCAAGAATGTAAACAAAAGCATAACCCTCCCCCCAACCCCTCTCCCAAAAATATCATTTCCCCTTTTGAAAAGTGAAAATTCACTCTTTCTATCTCGTCCAAAATTTAGTCATCAAAGAATTATGTGTGTACTGTGTAGGAAACATGGCAGGAATGAACTAATAATCACAGCGAATCCTCCAATTTTAAGTTCTATTCATGAGTATTTTGCAGATTACAGAATGATATAAGTCATTTCACTTATATATAAAGGGGCAAAATGACTCTAGATCAGCAGACGAAGCAAGGGTGTCTAGGTCACAGCCTCACAGGTGCTGTACCTTTAACACTGTATGAAAGGTCACAGGGTATCCTATCTGTTAACTGTCTCATGAATTGTGATGTCATAGATATGCAACAATAATTTCAATACCTTATATGGTTTTATTTTGTATATTTACGAGTTTACATAAAGTTGCCAACAACAACAGCATCACTTCGTCATTCATTAGGAGGATAATAAGAAAGAAGTACAGAATCTTAGTTAAGAATCTATACATCATTTCTTAGTAAAAGAAAGGAAATTTCCAAGTTCATAAATCATAACTGGTAACATTTTTTAAGAATTAAGAACTAATATGATGTGCTTAAGTCATATGATAGAACATTATTAACTTTTAGGATGCTTAATTTTATAATCTAAGAGTTCATTAGTCAATGATTTACATCTCTGAAGTATTCAATATGAGGAAAAACCATGAACTATTGCAATAAGCCAAAATTTAGTACAGATAAATGAATAAAACTAAAAAAATACCAATAAAAGCACTAAAAAACTTACACCAATGAGAAAATGCAACCACATGGGTCCTTTGATCCTTCTTTGGACAATTGGCATAACTGCATCAGAGAACAAAATTACTTTTGAATACAATACATATGTGAAAATATGTAGGCTTCATGGACATGAGATTCCGTGCTAGAGAGGGATTGGTAGTCAAAGAAACAATACATGCACTGACAATATAAAGTCTTCTACACTGACATTCAATCATAAACCACCAGTATGACAAACTCACTAAGTTTTATAATAACTACCTTAAAAGTCATCCTAACAATGATTTCTAATTAGTTAACATTGTAAAAACTTTCGCTAACAGTACATGTCCATTTTGAAGATTCGAGGCATAATATTGCAATCATCTAAGAAAATAAGTATAAATACACATTCATAGAGTTTTGTTTCTAAATACTAAAATCAATCGTTTAGTTACTAAATATTAAAACTTTTAGTTCGGAAGATGAACAATTTCCACAATTAAAATTTACAGACAAATCAAACTTAATCGTTCTCGTTCATCATGTTTACAACCCAAGTCAAGTTTGAGTACAATACATCTTAAAGGCAATACAGACAAAACAACAGGCAGCAACTGATCACTATGATGAATTACCCCCTTACATTTTAGAGAATCTTAGCAAGCTAATATATGCTATAATATAAATCAAACAGTGAGGAACAAGAAGGCATACCAAGATTGAATCCATAAAATGCACTTGCCACGCCGCCAACGGCAGAACCAATCTGAAATGTTCAAACCCCACAAACAAAGATCAGAAATTTCGCACACCCATATAAATATGGAAGAATAAAATGAAATGGGTGTGAAGAATTTACCATGGAGAAGCTATCCCTAATGAGAGGCGAAACGGTCCAGTGACTGGTTTCCTGAAGAAAAGTCAAAAGTTAGAAAGAAAGAAAAACAAAAGGGATAAAATTGATAAGAGAGAATGGAAGAATAGTAATTGCGAAGAAATATAACATACCATGTCTTTGGAAAGGGGTCCTGCGCAGTGATGGCATCGAACGTTTTGATCACTGTTACTGAATTTGGAGGCTTCCATGGCACTGTGTTGCATAGCGCATAACCTAGCCAGAACAAATAAAAAGGATGGTGGAGGAGGGAGGGCGGGACTTGGAGTCGTTGTGATCGAAGACGGTGGAGCTTCGGAGAAGGTAGAAGGATAAATTTGGAAAGACAACTTTAAAAAGAATAAATAAAACATAAAAATAAAAATAAAAAGTCTCAGCCATCTCAAACTGCAAAATATTTGTAAATCAATAACCTGCTTGTATTATTTTTATAGGATAAAATATGTTTTTATCTTTATAAGATTACAAATTTCCAAAGATTTTAGTCCTTTGAAAATTTTTGTCTCATTTTCTTTCTTTTAATCTTCAATTATAAGTAATATTTTTTCTGAATAGTTATATTTAATATTTAATTGCAATTATAAGCCATCAGAAAATATACTTTGAAAATTAATAGTTGAGTGTTTTTTAATTAAAAAGATGAAAATAAGACATGACTTTTTTAAAGACTAAAAACTAAAAAAAAAATATGTTACCTTTTTAAACTTCATTGGAGTTTTGTGGAAGAAAAAAAAGGAATAAATAATCACTTTGATAACTCAAAGTGTAATTCATTGTCATTTGGGTTTTTAAAAGTATTTAAATTTCAAAGATAATATTAAAAAGTATAATTTAATTATCACTTTTTAGTCATTGAAGACTTTGGTTAAAGTTAATATATCTATTTATCTGATATATTATTTATCTATATAATAATGATTATACACACAAGTGATAATCCGATGGATATAGTAGTTAATACATATAAATGAATGACACAAGACAATTCAGTCAATTTGATCTTTGACTAAACTATCATGTGCACATCATAATTGTTAGATATGCATAAAATTAATATGTGTCATCATGTGTTTATTGTCAAAATGTTATATAGGTATATAGTGTGTCGTGTAAGATAAGACAAATTACATTTTTTATGTCTTCTTTTTATAAAAATTTTAAGAATAAGGATATGTTAGGTTAAAGTTTGAGAATTTAAGTTTGGATAAGATTTATTTTACAAACTTAGGGGGTGTTTGGTTTGATTTCTATTTTTATTTTCATTGAAAATAGAAAATGACGATAAAAATGTGTTTGACTAGATTTTTGAAAATATTTTTAGTGAAAATGAAAACAAGAAACAACCAGAAAATAAAAATAATAAAATCTCATTGTCAGTTTTCAATTGAAAATAGGAACTTCATTTTGGGTAAAATGAAAATAAAATGATAAAGAATGTAATTTTAAACAAATTTAAAGATACAAAAAAGATCAGAAGTCTATAGCATAAATTTTCAGTGTTTTTATTTCTTGAAAACAGAAAACAAGAAATCAAACCAAATATATTTTCAGAATTCTAATCTTTTGAAAATGAAAACAATTTTTAAAAAATGAAAATCCAAACCAAACACCCCTTAGTTTGCAAAAGTATCTCTCGTCTTGCTTCTATCTCATATGTAGTTTCAAAGCAAAATTATAACAAAATTTAGTTTAAGATTTGACTCAACTGAAAACCAAACAATTGTTTAGTTTTACTTTTTAAACATATTTTTAGCCTCCAATCTGAAAACCAAATGCACTTACACTTTTGAAGATCAAATGGTTATTTACCCCCCAACAAATCACTTCCGTCCAATTGGATTAGGAAAGGCTGGACAGCGTGTTACTAGAATTGGATTTTGTGCAATCGTGATTTAGCTGTAAAACAAATTTGTAATTAAAAATAAACTTTTATTATTATTATTATTATTACTTTTTTTATATTATATTCAATTATAATTTTTTTATGAATTTAATTAATATGGACTGACAACATAAAAAACAATTATATTTTCAATCAATCATAAAATATCATTTCTTCAAAAGTCACAATACTATAAACACCGACAGTGACGGTATATAATAATTAATTTTTTTATTTCATTTTTTACCTACTTTATACTCTTTTTTTCATTACACAACGAATTACATTTATCGCTTTATAACTTTCCTTTTTCATCTAAGTGTAAGCTTTCAAAGAGTGTCAAAACATCATTTTGCTATTTAATTTAGCCTTGAATTAGCCTTGGGCTACCAATGGCTATCTTTCTTTTAACATATCCTTTCATATAGAATCATATTCACTCTCACAGGTATCAAATCTAATATAATCATATATCATTTATTATAATAATCATAGATAGCTATTTATATGATATGATCAAACTAAATATCATCATATTATAAAGCTGATGATCTGAATTGAAGACTAGGACAATTCCATCAGAAAAAAAAAAGTGGAAAAGGTACTGGAATTATCCAAGGGGGGACAAACTAATCACCAATCAATTAGCAAGGGAACAGTCCAAATGTCAATCAACAAGGTCATTTCCCAGATGAAAGAAAAGTTGAAGGTAACTCAAAATCTTATTAAAACATCTAAACATGGCAATTCCCATAATTGATATTAGTCCCAATGAATGCTGAAAAAAGCATCTGATTACAATTAGTAAAAAGTTAGGTGGGGAAGTGAGAATCCATTTTTTGTGGCTTCCGCAGAAGAAGAATAACGTAATTCTTTACTTCAGAATATAATATATGGGCTTTAATCTAAGTTAAGATTCTGATATTCTCATTCCAAAGAATCTTTGAAACTTTCCTTTTTCCCTTTATTTTTCTCCCTTTTCCCCGCGAGGAATAGCATTCCGTGGTCATTTCTCGCTTTTCATATGAACCAATGCTAATATGCCATATATGTGCTCAACAAAATCACAGCCAGTAACCCTCTCAACAAATGGTTTTTTCTCATGATTGACCATTTAGTCCACAAGTTGATTCTCACTTGTGAGTTGTGTCCTGTGCTTCTCATTTCATAGCTGCTTCTAGAACTCAAAACTCAAGTGAATCTATCTTACATTAATGTAACATGTAAAAAATAATGAAATAAACATAACCAAGAATAAAAACTTATGTCCCATGTCACAGGTGGGACATTACCATATTGTAAGATAAAGCCAATTGGACACTACTAGAAAATAGAAAGAGACAAGTACTAGTCCTCGGTTCTGTACAAGCACAAACTCTTTAAAGATGCAATTGAAAGTAGTAAGGACAGATTGTCAGCATCAAGTAAAGATGACTATCAATACGAGAAAAAAAATGAAAAGAAAGAAAAACGGTTCCATGCAAGAATGAGCATGATATATCAAAGCTGCCAAAACAAAGTTATGCCATAAATGGATTTGGTTTTGAAGACTTAACAGCTTTATGTGATTATCTGAATGCAAACTGAAACAGAATCAAAGCATGGTTTCAGCTAAAAAGAAATGGCATGAAAGTTGTAGCAACAAATTTTTCTATGTATGGTTATTTCTGATTACATAAAAAACAATCAGTCGTCATTGCATGGTCAACAATGATATAAAATTAAACATGCAATGCAGAACAAAGACTTACACCAATTGGTAGATAGAAGCAATACCAAAAGGTGAACATAAAGGTTAGTTACTTAGTTTCCTTTATTCTCTTCCAATAACATCCTCGTTTTGATTTTTTTATGCTTATGCTCCTTTTCGTTGTCACCTGGGAGTATAATATTAAACACCTCCCATATTTTTGCGATGGGATACATTCTAATTCTATATACTAAGAAAAAGTAGACCTCTCGAGTTACATGAAGAGTTATGATGAGTGTGTTTTTATTTACTTTTTGATGAAATTTAAAGTCTTGTAGTAGTGCTCAAGATGACAACTTCAAATAAATGCTCTTTGCCAAGTGGTTATACTAAGTCCATCTAAGGAGAAAATTCGATATCAAGACGGAAAAGTACCAAATCAATCCTCTTGCCCAAATTATTCCAATCCACATGCAAGAAAACTACTTAGGAACTCAGCTTTAACTTTATCCAAAGTCTCTTGGGATTCTCCTGGCCGCATTAAATATTCTCAAAAATCAGAATAAAGAACACGAACAAGGAGAAGTAATATCAAGATACTGTTCAAGGAGTCTTTGGTTAGGTCAATTTATTTTCATGGTTTCCGTAAGTTGTTCTTAAAATGTTCATCTTACTGACCTCTTTAGCACCTGACGAACTGGTATCATCTAATCAGATACGGTTTACAAATGGCCCTCTACTCCTACATTTATGTGATGACAAGTTGTTTTCTGTTTTATGACTTATTATAATCTAATTTATTCTGTATTAGCTGTTAATCATTTAAATGTTCTTCATCGAATTTTAATCACCTAGCATTACACCACTTACTCTTACAGTACAGTGTACAACACTACAATCTTTCTTTCCAATTGAAAAATGGAGATTTGCATGCACTTGACACATGCATTGCCTGTGGAAAGCGTGGCTTTAATTAAAATTGAATCAGATTCTAATACATTTTCTAATTATATTCATAGTGGTTTAGCATAGTATATGTCATTTAGTGAAAGGAAAGTTCCCCATGGATAAGAACAAGTGTATACAGGAATTTATTTTTTTTAAAGTGCATGTGGTAACATAAGGAATGACAAATGTACCACCTATTCTTAGTTCTTACACAAGTATCAGCTACATTATCCATGGTACAAGTCAAGGGCAAGGGAAGTGGTCCTATGCTATAGTACTGTATTTAACCAAATGCAAGTATAAAAGCAAGTACAATTCTTCTATATTTCCCTTTTTATTAGGTCCCGCATGCTTAGGATTCCAGAGGATGGGGCCTGAGTTTTTGTGCCAAAGAAAGAATGAAAAGTTCAGGGTCCATCTTCCTTATATTTTAAAGGGTGCAGGCTGAATAAGTACCAAACTTATTGAAGGAGACAAAACAGAATGTGTTCTTATTCTATTCCTTACCTCCAAACAGTTCCATGGTGCTCTAGTCAATGGAATCCTTCATCTATAGTTCTTCGTATATAACCAATTAAGGCCTTCCTTCATGTCTTTCTCTGCAAAATTTACCAAAGATAACATTCAACCAACCCCATATATCATGCTACTAAAGAACTATGTACATTAACAAAGGAGATGTAAATGGCTCCAATATCAATGGTGGAACAACAAATTTAGGCTTCTAAGTTCTAGGAATCTTCCTCTGGAACATAAATAATGGCTGTTCCAAGTCGAGAGGGATATCAGATTCCCTAGAACCAAGTCAGAAAAAAAAAAAAATACTCCTTCAAATGTGAGCATATGATTCCCACTTTTACCTGGCAAACGAATAAAAATGCATATTGGGTTAAAATTTGAAGGATCAATTCTGGAACCTAATGCAGTTTTGAAATTGATATTTGCACATAACTTTTTATGCATATCTAAATATTAAAATGTTTTGATTTGTATGCAATTCCTGCACAGGAAACCCATAATGTGTGTGGATAAAGGTTGTGCATGGGAAAAAAAATAAATTATTTCCAAAGTTTTATTGCAGAGGAACTCAAATGGAAAGCACTATCTGAGAATGGAAAAATGGAACTAGAAAAAGGGGTCCACTAGTGAACAAAAGTAGGAAGGAATAATATCTATTTCTCATGTCACCGCACATAAGGATTAAGTTGGGTTTTCTATTGGTTCTATCCAAGATTCCATGGGATTACTAGCTCCCCTCCAGCTCTCAAATATAAATAACAGTTTCAGCATGCTTTCCACTGAAGAAGTGTGTATAAGAGAAACAAGACAAGCACAACAAGCATTCTGAAATTCTCTTATTTGTTAGTATCAGGACTAGTAACAATTAACCTTGAAAATAAAGCTTCATCTAGTTTTATCTTCCATAGGTAGAAAAGTGATCAAGAGAATACACAAGTCACCAGGTAATTACACAACTGGTCGTCAGCACTGGGAATTAAGTTGTTAGTTTTTTATATGTTGGGGTGCTTATAAATGACTTTTGTAGGTGGGAATGTACCATCATCACCAACACCAAGGAAAAAACATTCATTCTTCTTCCAGAATGCCAATCCCCTCTGAGAGGCACATGTTCCTTCAAACAGGAAATGGATCTGGTGATTCTGGACTTGTGCTTTCAACTGATGCTAAGCCTAGATTAAAATGGACACCAGATCTTCATGCCAGGTTTATAGAAGCAGTCAACCAGTTAGGGGGAGCTGACAGTGAGTATACACATCAGCTTTTGGATCATCAAATTTTGAGGAACATAGAATTTGAGTTCACTAATGCAATTTACAATCTCTCCATTGCAGAGGCAACTCCAAAAACAGTAATGAAACTCATGGGAATTCCAGGGCTTACCTTATATCATCTAAAGAGCCATCTTCAGGTAAAATCATTTGTGATCTGTATTACTACACTTTGGTTATAGGATTCCATTCATTTTATGCCTTACATCTTCAGTACCTGCATTATTTCATCAGTACTTGCAAGCCATTTGAATTTCAGTATCATTCTGCCTCCCAAGTTGAGAATTAAACCTAGTTTGTGCTAACCAAAGTCTCTACCTATAGGATACCTGTAAGTTTCATTTCGTTAAATAGAAAATTCTTCTTCATTTAAGACTTTCACACCATACGAGTTAGAAGGATGTTACACATAAAGAAACGTGCATATCAAATTTGTTTCCTTTCTTCTTGTCCTAATTGTTGTTTTGGAATTGGCATAAATGTTTTCAAACACTATTATGTAAAAAAATATGTGTATAGAAGTCATGCACAAATCATGATCTATCCCTCCTTCACCATAGTTGATCATATTCGTAAATTTACTTTATTGTCATCTTGAAATCATTAGTCTCAGGTTTCAGACCTTATAAGTTGTAATGGTTTGCAAGTTATATGCTTTTGCTAAATTATATATCATATATTAGCAAAGTTATCCTGTCTGATGCATCATAGAGATCTGAAAGTTTGTTATTTGAAGAAAATTTGTCATATGTAACATGCACATAACCAGAAGCGCAAAATTAATTTTCCATCAAAACTTGTCTGGTGCAATTACTGATCTTTTCTGTTTTGCCACCAGAAGTATAGATTGAGCAAGAATCTGCATGGACAAAGCAACAACGTAACATACAAAATCAGTAAGAGACCAACCTCTTTTCATTGTTCTGAACTACTAATAAACCAGAGAGCTGTTTCTGATGGTTCAACTTACCTTACCAGCAACAAGTGCATCAACTGGGGAGAGACTTTCTGAAACAAATGGAACTCACATGAACAAATTAAGCCTTGGACCGCAGGCCAACAAGTAAGAAAAGTTAAACATTTTTCACATGCTTCATGTAATCTTGCATGACATGAACATTCTATTGTTTAAATATTGTATATTTATACTAATGTTCAATGCCTTTTTGCCAGAGATTTGCATATAAGCGAGGCACTGCAGATGCAGATTGAGGTTCAGAGAAGGCTCAATGAACAACTTGAGGTGAATCTTAGTAACAACTTACTATGCATGCATCTTCCAACCATAGTAATAAAGAGTAAATAATCTATGCACTGATACTATAAAAGTTTTTTACATTGTCCTCCAATTATAAACCGCATGCATAGTAAGTTTATTGACTTTTGTAATAACTATCTTAGAAATCATATCAAAGATAATTTCTGATTAATTAACAATATAAAAAGATTTTATACTAATGGTGCATAGAAATTAAACTCTTATATTAAACTAGTGATCTGTCCGAATGATAGGGCACACAGCTTTTGGCTTTTTGACTTCCAAGTTTATTTCACAAATTCTTACAAATTATCCTGTACCCTTTCAGGTACAAAGACACTTGCAGCTTAGGATAGAGGCCCAAGGAAAATACCTTCAGTCTGTGTTGGAGAAAGCTCAAGAGACTCTTGGCAGACAAAATTTGGGAGTAGTAGGAATTGAAGCTGCCAAAGTTCAACTTTCAGAGCTGGTATCCAAAGTCTCATCACAGTGCCTCAACTCAGCATTCACAGAGCCGAAGGATTTGCAAGGATTTTTCCCTCAGCAAACACAAACCAACCCGCCAAACGATTGCTCAATGGACAGTTGCCTCACATCCAGTGACAGATCACAAAAGGAGCAAGAGATTCAAAATGGCTTAAGACACTTCAACAGCCATGTGTTCATGGAACATAAGGAAGCCACAGAAGCTCCCAACAACCTTAGGAACCCTGAACTCAAGTGGTGTGAAGATGGGAAAAAGAACACCTTCCTTGCCCCATTGAGCAAGAATGAAGAAAGAAGAAACTATGCTGCTGAAAGCAGTCCCAACAACTTATCCATGTCCATTGGACTTGAAAGAGAAACAGAAAATGGAATCAACTTGTATCCTGAGAGACTAATCACAGAAAGCCAATCAGATGGTGAGTTCCAGCATAGGAACAGAATCAAGCCAGAAACATTGAAACCAGTGGATGAAAAAGTTTCTCAAGATTATAGGTTGCCTGCTTCTTACTTTGCAGCAGCAAGATTGGACCTAAACACTCATGGAGACAATGAAGCTGCAACCACTTGTAAACAACTGGACTTGAATAGATTCAGTTGGAGCTGAGAAGACACAGAAAAAGTATATAAAAAAAAAAAACAGTTATGATTCTTCAAAATTTGATTCAGCATAAGAGGAAGATAGTAGGTAGGAACATTGTGTTGTTAGTTACTACAGTACAATTTCAGCTGCCCTTTCTTTCAACCCAACAAATGACCAGATATAAGTCATTTTTAGCCAAATGAAATAAGTTGCAACAAGATCAGTGATAAATTTGTAAACAATCATTACAAAGGAGATAGCTCCAGCAACATAAGGTTTTATTCTAGTTTATTCAAAATTCATGACATCATGTAACATGCATTAATTACTCTTCAGACCAACTTCTATTCGAATTAAAGATTAAAATGACACTAGTATATAAAATGGCGTTAGTTTTACTCTAAATATCACACCTCTGCATGCTTATAGCAATCATGGGTTATTTAAAATTCTGAAAGTGTTCATGTTATTCACCAAACGCCCCATTGGAAACATTCATGGTCTAATGTAAACACCAAACGCCCCATTGGAAACATATTAATTGATTGGAAATAATTGATCCATAAAAAGTTTATCATGAATGAAACGATGGGCCAAAATCCACGAGCTTCAAATGTTTGGATCAATTCATCATGTTACCAACATCATACCGTGCATGAATAATTGCTTTCAGTGAAGGGCTGAATGCTATTGAAAATTTATAGCATACTCATGTTACACGGTCGCACTTAATTAAGCATACCTAGACAATAAATTATTGACACATAATTACTTGACAATTTGTTAAGAAATAATTGCTCTATCGCATCTAATTTTGGCATTCCAAAATTGCATAGTATTTTCTTAGTTTTTTATTTATTTAAAATGAAGTATTTTCTTAATTTAAAGAAATAAATGGATGTAATAATACAAGAAAAAAGAACTTATTTTAATCTACAAAAAGAAAAACTTAGGTCTTAACAGTTTGACATCAATTTAGTCTGTCAATCGTATAAAATAATGGTATCAATTTAATCCCTCAATATTATGACCTATACAAATAAAAGTAATTTTGATATTTTTTTTTTGTGATTGAGGAATCAAATTAAAGCCAATTTTTTTAAAAGACCAATTTAATGGCATTTTTTTAATTATATAATAATTACCATTTCCACTCAATAAAAAAAGTCAATGATATATTTACCTAAAATTTGTATTAAAGTATACATTATATAACGCCCAAAAGTTTATTACTAATTTTCTTTATTTGTATATATTTACTCTCTTGAAACACAACACGTTCCATATTTTTTAATTATATCAATCTTTTATTTAACTCATTCTAATTTGCATGTAGCAAAGTTTAGTTTAAATATTGTCAAATAAAACTATTTAATTTATACAAACTAGTGCATTGACCGGTTTTGTCTTTTTATATTCAAGATGAAAAAAGTGATAATAAATGAGTTTAAATTAAATTCTCTACCAAAAAAATTAAATTATATTTATATAATAAATGAAATGTTTAAAAATATCTGCAAGTAATTGGTGTTTTAAAAGTTTATCCTTTTTTAATTATCTAAATTTTAAATAAGTAATAACTAATTTAACTATTTATAATGTTATTATTCATTTTAAACTTCTTAAATAAATAATAAATAATTGCATAGATATGCGGAACAAATTTCCTTGCAATTATATAAGTGTTTTCGTACGATGTCATAGGTATCTTTTACTGTAATATGCATTGGATAGTTTTAAACTTGAGACCACTCATTTAGTCTCGAATAATAATCTGTTATTTGATTCAAACACTCACCATGTCTTGCAAGTATATATGTGAACTTTATTTAATGGCAAATACGGAATCACTCACCGCATATTGCATATGTTAAATAAAAAATATAAAATGAAGAATTTTCCATTTTGGTAAAAAGAAAAAAAATTATATAGGTATACATTAGGCTCCACACTCCATCCTATATATGATTTTGATTTCTCAGATTTTGGGCTTGTACTTAATTAATTCTCGTAGTTTAATATCCAATTGTTTAAATTAAATCCCTTGTTCCAAAATTTCAGCAAATTGTTTTGTATAGAAAACAAAGAAAAAATATATTAAAAAGGAAATAAAAAAATGTAAAGGAAAGCTAAATTTTGTTTCTTTATTTCAATTTAGGGGAGGATTAATCTCACACTAGAGAAGTGTTAAAAACGTTTTAAAAATCATGAATTTAATTTATTTCACTACTTTTACAGACAATAATCGTGTTCCAATACAGTAAATCTTGTTCTATGGTCGTCTTGGTGTCTGTTCGTCTCTTTTCATATAGTTTTTATACTGTGCTGCATTATATATGCATCTGTATTATTGTGCTGGCTTAGTACCTCTTGTAGCCTTAGTATTGTACTATGTAGTTCCATCTGTTTTAATCAATTCTTTTTGCCTAGGAAAAAAAAATTATACTGACAATTTTTTATATTATTTATTTAAATAGAATATTCTTTAGGTTTAAATTAAGTCTATTTATCGCTAATGTATTATGAATGTCTGTTCTCACAAGCGTTTTATATCGAGTCAAACTCATGATATAGCTAGTGGAGGTTTGTCAATCTTGTTTGCATTCGCGTGCTTATATATGAGTGTTGCGCACAATTTAAAACGCAAACACACATACCTTAACTAATATATGACAAATTTCTAATTAAAAGCAGTTATAAATAAATAAAATAAAAAGTTATTTCATTTTTTTCCTGGAATAGAATTTCGTTTCATTATCAATCCAAAAAAAAAAACATTTGGGGTGCTAAAATAATTATAAGTTTTCATATGAAGAACACATATATACGTGTGTTGCATTAAAGGAAATAAGAAAATTAAATTACTTTAAGTAAGAAATAGTGAAAAGGAAAGGGAAAAAAATTTGGAGGACATAATGGCATATACAAGAAAAATTAAGAAAAATGACATTATAATGATGGGAAAAGGGTAAAAATAGGGGATTGAGATGAGTTGCCCCATTTATGTCTCTTTTTCGTTTCTAAATATAATTAAATACCATATCATTAATAAAAAAATCTCTTTAAATAATATTAATAATACATTTTCCAATTATTGATTCTTTTGTTGATGAAGTGCAAACTATTAATAAAAAGAATAAAAGAATAGTTTATTTGATTCTTTTTTTTTGACAAATGTGGGAGTGAACATCCAAAAACGCGGTGCAAATTTCAGAGCGAATTAAACAACAATACAAATTAAACAAGTTCCAAATCTACGCAACGTACATGGTACATGGTCTAATATTTTGAGGATGACTTTTTGCCAACCCCTTGAAAAGACCAAAAATATCTGAGTAGTTGGCCTCCTCTCATTTATGTTCCCATCTCTCTTGCATCAAATAAATTCCAATAAAAACAATGACAACGGAAATTAAAGCGCCAAAATCTTCATACTTACCACGATGCATGTCCACCTCACAAAAACCCTAGGCAATAATCCACTCACAACCCAAACTAAAATCTTTGAAAAATACCACCAATACGTTTTCTAACCCACTTGATCTCTCAATAAGTTATTAGTTCAAGGGAAATTAAACTAATTTCGAGTTCAAGCTCTTATAAATGGAATAAGTAATTTGTTAGATTTTTTTGATAAAAATTAATCATCTACAAATTAAAATCAATAGATACGTCATACTTATAACATAATTATCCAATAAATTAACACACTTAATCTAACATACTATCAATTATTTACTGAAATTTGTTAGAAATAATAAAATTATGTAGGTCTCGTTTTTTATCTAATAAAGGATAAACTTTCACTCGTAAGTTTATAATTTTTAATAAATTTTTATTAATAGAAAAATATATTATAGAAAGAGTGCATGTGTTAAAATGTTTGTCAGTAAGAGTCCTCAAAATCTTTTTTTCTTTCTTTTATTTCTTAGCTACGTACATTAGGACAAAACCACACAATCTATTTCTAGAGAACTTGCGAGGGACTAACGTAGAAGCATCACATGCCATACAAAAACACGTATGCGACGTGTACTCTAAAGCACCCACTCAATGCTATTGCTCAATATATCATGATCTCCTTTCCCTTTGTTTTGGTTATTGCATAAACCCTGCTTAGCTCAATTGTCCATAGCTACAACAAGTAGCACTTGGATCTCACTTTGCCAATATGGAAGAAAGCAAATTGTCCCACAACATACCTACAGGGAGTTCGAGAAAACTCGTCACTTCCCAAAGCCCTCCTTCACTTTCCCTTGAACCAAATGAGAAGCTCAAGAATAACAGTCAAGAATGCAAGTCTCCAAATACTAATGACAAGGCCAAGGACCCAGAAAAAGGGCATAGTGAGAATATTGGTAAGGTTGATGATGATGTAGAGGAAACGGGGCGTGAGAGGCTGAAGAGGCTCCGGGAAGAGGTGACCATGGAGAAGGTCAACATTCCAGAAAATTGGGGTCAGGAGCCAAAGTTGAAGGACTGGATGGACTATACTATGTTTGATGCATTCTTTCCTCATAGCTTGATTGTGACTGCTCGTGATGCTCTTATTGCTAATACACGTAAAGCAAAGTCACCAAGACTATATTAAGGATCTAGAGTAGTTGCTAATATATATTTCTTTTGACTCTATATATATATATAGCTGGTAGCAGTGTTGCTGTATGTTCTTAATATTCCCAGGTTGTGGCAGGAATAATGTTCTTATTAATATTCCCATGCTTGGATCTGATTCGGATCTTCTTTCTTGATCTGGTTAGTCAAACAATTTATATGTACACTTGCTAATCATAATTGTATAATGAGTTTTTTATGCACCGATTGTAATCTTTACCGACAAATTATTGTAAACCTTTTTTCGAAGTGAAAAGATATATCTCATCAAACTAATTAGGTACAACTTTTCCTAACATATTTATATAATATGAATCAATCAAGAGTTAACTATTGTTTCTTATTATTCTTAGCTTCTTTGACATACACATCTTTATTTAGTCCGTGCCTGGGAGCTGTCCATGAGCTATCTATGCAAAAACTATAAGCAGGTCCCGCTTCTCTTTTCCAATTCCAAAGGTCCCTACTATCTATGGAGGAAAAAAACCTAGTTCATGATTTTAGAGATTGTTGTGAGTTGTGACTTATTCCTCCTGGAATAAATTCAAATTCATTCCCCTCTTAAGAATCTAATTTCTAGAGTGGTATACGACGTCTTCATTTAGCGACAATGAAATTCAAATCCCCTCTTTTTGCAAACCTGTATATTCTGCCAAACATTCAGTGTTTGGGAATAATGATAAATCCTCCATTCTTTATATATTTTTCGTACAGTTATTTCTATCACGTTTTAGTTGATTAAAAAACTTTTGCCCTAAAAATAACTATGGTTGCAATTTATCCTTAAAAAACAAGTAAATTATCAATTTCACTTTAGTCCCGAAAGGTAAAAAGCAAAAAAAAAAATTTCTAAATTAACAATTCATCTTTTACGTTAATCTCTTAATGAATGTCTATTAGTTGATATTAACACGATATTTTAATTTAAAATCTTAAAATTTAAATTTATAAATTTTGTTTTTATTTATATGATACTTATATATGATATGAGTTTTCACCTCACATTTGTATTCTAATATTATTTTTAACTATAATTTTTTTTATGCTAAGGGAAAAGAGCATTCCAAATTGTGCTATTGAATGAATGCCAATTGGCTGAGAAGGGATTACAATTTTTTGTTCGCCAGGCAAATTAAAGATGCATATTATCAGAAAAAGGAATGGCACTGGAGGCTGTCCAACGTCAACATGAAAATGAAGAAACCAATTCTTTAGAAACACATCATTAAATACATGTAAAAGCTCAGACACAAGCTCAAATGCAATAATGCCAAATATCTTTCGTAGCACAGCGTTTGAGACACTAGAGAACAAAGGAGATGCAACTCGAGAAGTTGAGTCACATTTTGCATGCGTCCCAAATGTCTAGATAACTTGTGTCTTCAAACAACTTTTTTAATATTTTTTGGCCAATGTCTCAAACACCTAGCCCACGTTAGAGATCAAAGGAGATGCAACTTGAAAAGTTGAGTCACATTTTGCCACGTGGTTAGGCTAGTGTCCCAAAGGTCTTCATAACTCCTGTCTTCAAACAACTTTTTGAATATTTTTTGCCATTGTGTCTGAGTGCTGTAACAAAATATATTACATGATCGGCTTATTCTAGTTGTTATAAATACCCTCGACATGACCTAACAAGAGAGGTAAACGAGTTGAAAGGCAAATTCTCATATCAATCATCCTAGTTTTAAGTTTTTTTCTTACATTTCACCTTGGGGATTCAACCCCTAGAAGAGAAACTTGGAGATTCAGACACAAGTTACCCTTTTTTTTAATAGTAATAAAATTTGTTTACAATTAAAAAAAGGTAAATTTATATAATAATTAATTCAATTACTATTATCAATTGTAAATTTTATTGTAATCATTTCATTTTCATTTAAAAGAAGGCGATTTGTATCACATTTAATTTGATTACTATTAGTAAGAGTAAGTTATATCATAATTAATTTGATTGCTTATTAGGATAAAAAAGGTGATTTATTTTTCAAAAACAAAATTATGTCTATAATTAATTATTAAAAAAAAACACATTTTCATTGTGAATTGTCTACAAGGAAAACACGTTTCTATTGGATTAGGAGAATATTCTTGATATAGAACAAAAATGTATTTTCATCGAATAATATATATAATGAAAATATGATTTCATTGTGAATGGAAAATAAATTCTCTAATCCAACACAAACATTTTTTCATTATCTATTTTGTATAATATAATTGTATTTCCTTTCAGAATATCTTCCGCAATAAACAATGTTGGGGGTGAGAAAAGCAGAAACAAGATTGGGAATAGCAGAGTCCTAAACTAGTAAACATAGTTGCAAAGCCCGTTTCAATTATTTGAAATCAAGCCCAGGCCCATTCTATCAGTCCACCCTATATATTTCTTCCTCCAGCCGCACCAAACCCTAGCTAGGGTTTCAGTGGTACTTTCTCTAATCCGAAGATATTGCTATTTGATTTTCCTACATTTTCTTCTGCTTACTTCACTGATTCCAATTCTTACTTTCTTCTTCTCTGCGATTTTGTTCGCAGGTGTTAGATCTGTACCTGCCTAGCCATTGATTTGGAAAAGTCCAAGCTTCAAAGATGAGGTATTCATTCTCTCGTCTTCTACTTGTCTTTGTTCAAATTTCATAGTTTGTTCGCACGTTTTATTGTGAAAGCAATGTTGTTGATCGTTTTTCGTTGATAGCTGATGTGTACTTTGCGCTGTGTTACTGTGTATGATGTTAATGAAAATTGTTCGGTGAAAATTGTGCATTTGGAAAACCTAGGTTTTGTGGTTTCTGATCTGTATTGGGTGTTGGTTGTTGCAGTAAGCTTCAGAGTGATGCTCTTAGAGAAGCTATCTCAGGAATCATGACTGATTCCAAGGAAAAGAACAGGAAATTTGTGGAGACCATTGAACTCCAAATTGGGCTGAAAAACTATGATCCCCAGAAGGACAAGCGTTTTAGTGGCTCTGTTAAGTTGCCTCACATTCCTCGCCCCAAGATGAAGATTTGTATGCTTGGAGATGCCCAACACGTTGAAGAGGTAATAAGCTGATCTAATTATCAAACCCTTGTGCGAGATTTTCAATTGGGTGCAATAATATATTGCTTTACAGACTGTGTTTGCTTCCTTTCCATTTATAACATAATTTATAATTTACTGGTGTGGTACTTGATATGATTGTAAGAGTTACTAATTGCTTGTTAATGGCTATTTTTCTTGAATTACTTTGAAATAAGAGACAGATTTGTTAATTTTGTAACCACAATACAAGATGAGTGATGCCATTCTTTTAGGTTTGTTGGTGGTTATTTTAGTGTGTTTTAGACTTAGTGTATTGTTCAATAGTTATCATTCAATTGTCGATAGCCTAGTTTGTTGTGTTAATGTCTATTATTCAAATCTGCAGGCTGAGAAGATAGGATTGGACTACATGGATGTCGAGGCCTTGAAGAAGCTTAACAAAAACAAGAAATTGGTGAAAAAACTAGCCAAAAAATATCATGCCTTTTTGGCCTCTGAAGCAGTCATCAAGCAGATTCCTCGTCTCTTGGGACCTGGTCTCAACAAGGCAGGCATGTTTTATTGTTTTGGATTTTGAATCTCGTAGACATTTTAGAGAGTACTTGGTGATTTGCCTGTTTTGATAACTTCACATCGGTCATTGCTGTGTTTTGCTATTTGCATGCTGTTTTTAAGTACTAACTTTATAAAAATCTTTCAAGTGTCTTTCTTTATCATCTGGAATTATGCTATATTGTTCCTTTCTTTTCCATCTAGTTAGATGAACAATATAGCATTGGCTGATTCAAGTGTCTTTCTTTATTTACATGCTGGGTTTTAAATTTCAATGTTGCTTTGGCTGATTTTATGATTTTTTGCTTGACTTTGCAGGGAAGTTCCCTACGCTTGTGACTCACCAAGAATCTCTCGAGTCAAAGGTTAATGAGACCAAGGCCATGGTGAAGTTCCAGCTTAAGAAGGTGCTTTGCATGGGAGTAGCCGTGGGGAATGTTAGCATGGAGGAAAAGCAAATCTTCCAAAATGTACAACTGAGTGTTAACTTCCTTGTCTCTTTGTTGAAAAAGAATTGGCAGAACGTGAGTAGTCCACTCTTAAAATTGAATAAAATTGTTGCATCTAAGCCTATTTTACTGTATTTTTGTTTTTGAAGTTATGATTTCAAATTTTTTGCTCTATTTTTATGGGCTTAATAACCCTGTGCTGCATGTGGAATTGTCTTTTTTTTTTCTTCAATACTTGCAATAGGTGATTTAGTTGAACCTTCCCATCAAGACTGAACGTACTCTATTCTTAATTCTTAATTTCAGGTTCGCTGCCTGTATCTGAAGAGTACCATGGGGAAATCGTACCGTGTCTTTTGAGTTGTTCTTAAATTCAGTGAATTTCTGATCGCACCTAATATATTGTCTTTCGATAGGTTTGACAGAATTTTTCATCGTTCTACAGTTTTGTTGGATGAGTATTTTTTGGGTAGTATTTGTTTGTTATTTGGCATTTATGTTTCAAGTGCTTTTCGACATCGGATAATTTTAGCGTGTTAAGTTTAAGCTTCTCGTGTTTTTACTTACACAACTCCTTGCGCTAAGCCCCTTTGATGCAAATATCTTGTGATTACATCTATCCGGCAACAATTTGATTAGGCATTGAGTCAGCCGTTAGATCCAAATTGTTTTAAAGTTAGAATTAAGTTAAAACCTTTAAATGTAATTAGGATATAAATTTGGATGAATCTTAAATATGGATTTAACTCAGAATATGGTGTAGTAGGTGAACGTTTTGACGCTGACAAGCGTTAGTTGTGAAGTTTTGTTTCAAGTACAGAGTGACCGTGATGCAAGCTTGGTCAATCATTGCAGCTGTTTATTCTTATATGATTGGTTGATGTGTTTCCACAGATCGATAATAAAAAAAATCAGTAATATTAGGTCATAATCCTAATTTTAATTGGTGTGGCATTTGGAGTTCTCGGGTGGTGCTTAATCAAGGGTTGAGGAGGATAATTGGTGCGAACTCTGAAATTAACGTGTGGAGGGTGGAGGCAACCATGGCAGGGAACCATGGTTTAGAGGTTTGATATGGAGATAACCATGCCAATGAATGGGATATGTACTTTGTTCGTTTGGTCGTCCCTCCCCCAGTGCTGGTCTAATTCAGCAATTGCCTATTAGCCGACTGCAAGCGAAGGATAGAGTAATATGGAGATTGTCACCAAATGGTGTTTATTTGGCGAAGAGTGGCTATCAGGCCATCGTGAATTTGGGCTCAACAACTTGTGTATTGGCATAGTTTGGCAGAAGTGTGGTTTCTGGACAAAATCCTAATATTTCATTCCATTGGAACCTTAATTTTATACTCTAAAACTTGTCAAATATAACCATGTTTTAGATTCCTAGTCTTAAATCTTTAATTGTTTAAGTTGAAGGTGAAATTCTGAGATGTTTATGTAAAAAAACAATAGACAGAAGGACTTTGATTATTATATAAGGGGTGCTCATGCGTGTCTTTTTTAGAGAAAAGCTCGCCGTGCAAGCTAATTACTAACAAACCTAATAACTAACTATTAACCTTCTCAGAAAAATAACCAACTATTAACGAACTCTGGGACCTATAAATTCGTTCCTCTATTGACACCAGAGTTTTAAAGTTAGGAAAGTAGTCATAGAAACAAGCTCTCCACAATTTCAACTGTGGAGCTTCATCATCAAATGGTGGTAATTGATATAGTTTGGTCTTTAATTTTAAAGGTGAAGCTTTAATTTCGGTTCTTTTTTTGGTTACTTGAATGATTTTATTGCATTGTTGTTAGGTGAAGACGAAGATTATATACTCGGTTCATCATCTGAGAAGGGAGAGAAAATCATCACGGTTTCATCATCAAGTGAAGGGAGATAACACTATGGGTCAAAAAGGCAAGAAACTGGTCATGAGGGGTTCTTCATGAGTCAGAAGGCAAAGAAACTCATGTTGGGTTCATCAACTCAGAAGGGAAAGAAACCCATGAGGGATTGAAGGGTTCTTCATCAAGCAGGAGGGAAAAAAATTAAAATGGATTCGTCAAGTGAAGAAGATGGATAACACAATGACTCAGAAAGAAGAGTAACTCATGTTGGATTCATCAAGTCATAAGGGAAATAATTTCCTAAGGAGTTCTTCATCAAGCCGAAAGGTAAGGAACATGGCCAGAAGATATTTTGACTATGAAGCTTTGATTTTGGTTCTTTATTGTGTTTCTAGTTTAGTTTTTATAGGATAGATAGCAATACATTGTTTCGGTGAAGATATATTTTTGTATACATTGTTGTTGTTTATGTTGAAAACACAAAAAATATGACACGTGGCATTGTTGTGTCTTTAATTCATTATTTTTTTTTTGTGTTTCTTAGGATCAGGATTTTTCTTTATTGAATGTAGTATGCTATTAGATATGTGACTTTCAGTGAGAAATTTAGGTACTGTAATTTTTTTGAAAAGTATTAAAGTGATAAGGGTTCATATGTAGAATAGCACTTGCACAGTTGCACTGTCACGTCGCATTGGTATTCGGTGAAGATAGATTTTATTTTATTTATTTTTCTTTTATTTTTTAAATAACGAATATTTTATTATATTTATTGAATCAGGGAACGTAGAAGAAGGTCCACGTAGGTGTGCGGCTTGCGTGAAAAAAAAAAGACGCCAGGATAGTTGTTTTTGGAAGCACAAATTTCTAACGGGAGTTCAATTTGAAGAAGAGTTTAAGCTTCTAAGGACGTCCAATAGCAGATTTTATGAGATTTTAATTATTTTTTTAGATACTAGTATCACATCAATCTTAAAATTTTCTACATTTTTTTATTTTAATAATAGATCTTATTTTAGAATTTTAAATAATTTTTTTATTAATCCTACAAGGACTTACTTTCTAATATTTATTTTAGTTAATTATGTATTTTTTAATTTTTTAAAAAATTTATAACAGAAATATAAAATTTATTAATAATTAAAATATTTATTTATCAATATAATTTAAACCTACAATAATACATGAAATTGATCGGAAAAAAATAGAAACATCGATATTGATCAACAAAAATTAAATTTCATCATTGTGATCGAAACTTTATCAAATATGTTTCATCAAGTTTGCTTTAAGTTGTTGATGAACTTCTCTTGTATGCATATAATGTCTTGTTTATATGGATGCCACAAAGTCAGGATGAATACCATGAGATACATCAATATTTAAAATATCTTCATCAATATGATCGTACATCAATGATACTATTGTATGTATCTTGTTTGTCTTCAACAATCATATTATGCAATATAATGCATGCCAATATTATGTTCTTCATGGTACCCATTTGCTAATTATGCGATGGGCTACATATAATTGCGAAATGAGATTTGAGCACACCAAATGCTTTCCCCACATCCTTTCTTGTTGCTTCTTGACATTTTGTAAATAACTTTATTTTCTCTCATTGTGGCATTGCGATGATATTCACTCATCTGGCCCAATCTGGACAAATATCATCTGCAAAATAGTATCTCATATTATTGTGATTCCATTAACTGTAAAATGTACTAGAGAAGCTTGACCTTGCACAACATCATTAAACACGAGAGATTGATTTAACACATTAATGCCATTGTTTGAACCAACAACTCTGAAATAGGCATGCCAAATTCACAAGTCTTGTGACGCGATGACCTCAAGTATTATTATGGGTTTTCAATGATCACCTTTACGATATTGTCCTTGCCATGCAACTGGACAATTTTTCAATTCCCAATGCATGCAATCAATATAACCCAACATACTTGGAAATCCACAAGCCTCTCCAATTTGTAGTAGGCGATTGATGTCGTTGTTGTTAGGCCTTCTCAGATACTCATGTCCAAATATCTCGTTCGCACCTCTCACAAACGCTTATAAGCATTCAACTGCAGTGCTTTCGCCGATTTTGACATACTCATCCACACTATCGGTAGGTGATCCGTATGCTAATATACAAATTGTTGTAGTGCACTTCTGCAAAGGTGAAAGATCCCTTCTACCAGATGTATCAGATCTCATTTGGAAATATGGATAACGATTATTGAGAGCCTCTACATTTCAAAGGAACAACTATTTTTGCATTCAAAACCTCTATCGAAATTGACTCTCTGTGTATATGCAACTTTCAAAGAAGTAGTCATTCATCAAGAGACTATGTTCCTCTTGACGGTTTCGATTTACGTTTCTTCTTGTTTGTCTGGGCCGATCGCTACTCTCTACTTGTTGTTGCAACTGGCATAAATATCTCATGATTTCTTCAACGGTGTTGTCATCAAGTGATTCATCAACAACTTGTTGCCAAACTCTATCGAAGTCAGATTTTCGAGCCATTTTATGACTAAGTGAGGGTAGAAAAAAGACACAAGAATTTTGAAGAAGTAGGTGTGTGCATGAATGAAAGGAAACTAAACAATCAAATAACATTGTCAACAACAACAAGTTTTTATAACGGTTAGTTTTTAATGGCTAGTATTTATAATGACTAGTTTTTAACGGATAATTTTTATAACAGCTTAAAAGTTACACATTAACAAATAACTTACATAATAAAAACAAGCTTCATCATTCATCTAACTAAAAATGTGTTACAACATAATCATTGATAACTTAACACATAAAAATAAACTAAAAAACTAATTAAAAACAAACTTGAACATACAACTAATTAACGATAACTTAAGACATAAACACTAATTACTAAATTTCTTTAAAATATATTTAGAAGTGATTTTGTGTTTCTTGCGTTTTAAACTTAAGCCTCTACCCCTTGAGTTTCTCTTCTTCCTTTCTTTCTTCTTTTCTCTCTTCCCTTTTCCATCCACTCCTTCTGCCCCTTCAGTTTCTCCTTTTTTTTTTCTTTTTTCTTTTCTCTCTTTCCTTCCCCACCCCTTTCTTTTTCCCCTTCCACCCCCTGCGTTCTAACCCTCTCTTCCTCTCCTTCCCACCCCTTCCAATCCACGTTTCTTGCGGTACTCTCATATGGGCCCCATGGTCGCGCGAGCCTTCGATTTGGCCCCATGCTATCACTGACCACTGCGTATCGACCGTCATGTTTCTCTGTGCGCCTCTCTATTTTTTAATTATTATTATTTTTTAAAAATGATATTGTTATATATTTTTTTATGGATCGTGTTCTATTGTTGTTGTTGATTTGTTCTTCTTCTTTCTCTTCTTGTCTTTTTTTTTTGGATATGTTTCTGCTCACAAGAATCAGTTGGGGAGAAAAACAATAAATTTTTTTTTTAAACATGCAGATCTTCAGGGTTCTTCTACAAGAACCAAACCTCCAGCATGGAGATCTTGAGAGTGTCTCTAGTAGCTGGATCTTGGAAGAATAGATCTTTAACTTAAGATCTCTCTCAAGGATCACTTATTGAAGATGACCTAAGAAAAGTGTTTCATGGCCCCACTCATATGAGTGATTTGATTAAAATTGTACAAATTACATGTCGATAGGCCACATGCCGTTTTGGAAGTACAAATTTCTAGCGGGAGTTCAATTTGAAAAAGAGTTTAAGCTTCTAAGCGAAGTGTTTCATGGCCTCATTCGTATGATTGATTTGGTTATAATTTTATGCAAACAGGTTGACAGGCCACATGCCATTATTCACCTGGCAAATGAGGTGCAACGGAGACTCAATGACTCAGTTTTGGGTACATAGCTGTTGCAGAATCTTCAAGAAGAATTAGATGGACTAAAACTTGAAGTAGCCCAACTTCAAGCAGCATTAGATGGACTAAAACCCTTGAAGTAGCCATTGATGCTCCTAGGATAAGGAAGAGAAATCTCTAAGGGTAGGTTTGGTTGTGGGAAGAGAAAAGAATAGAAGAGAAATGAGAAGAAATATTTGAATTAAAATAGAGAGAAATAGGCATGAAACCCATACTATTTTTTAAATTTTTTCTCTTGAATAGTAACCTCTTCCCCACAACCAAACCACCCTTAAAACTATTGGGATCCCTCCTTAATTGGAGAGGTTCTAGAAAATTCTAGAGCTTTCTGGAAAAGTGTAGAATTTTTTAGAACGTCCTGGAGAACTCTAGAGTAGTGTAGAACTCTCTAGAAGCTTGTGGAAGAATGTGGAAACCTCTGGAATATTCTGGAGATGTGTGGAACCTTCTAGAACCTTATGGAAGAGTATAGAAGGAAGCAGAAGAGTGTAGAGATTCCTAGAATGTGTGGAGCATTCTAGAGAATTAATTTCCACCCTAGGATACAAGTAATCTCCACCATTCATTGTGGAGGTGGAGTAGTATAAATAAGGGTAGGAGCCTTCATTCCTATCCATCCAAGACAAAGAGTGAATCCACTTCTTAGAGTGAGAAAGAACCTCTTTGAGAGAGAAGATAAATAGCTTGGGAAGTCTCTATCCTCAAGCTTGAGTAAGCCTCTCTGAAAGAGAAGATAAATAGCTTGAGAAGTCTCTATCCTCAAGCTTGAGTGAGCCACCGTAGAGTGAGTCGATCCAAGTAGAGATAAATAGCTTGGGAAGTCTCTATCCTCAAGCTTGAGTGAGCCACCATAGAGTGAGTCAATTTTGTAAACACATCCTTGTAACCCTACTATCACTTTGTATAGTGGAAGAATCTCCATATTGGAGAATTATAATCGTGTGTTCCCATTACTACCTTTAATTACTAAGTGCCTATCTTAACTTCACGAAGCGGGAAAGTCCGAGTTTTCCCAACAGTGGTATCAGAGCCAGGTTGTTCGACTTGGTGATCGGCTCAGACGAGTAAGATGGCGGTGATGGATCTCAGCTTTGGGGATCCCTTGTATCGAAAGTCTTCCTGGCGGTGAGTCCAGGCAGCGTGTCCCGCAGATGGAGCGGCGGTGCAAGTACCGCAGGTAGCTAGAGCATGAAGGCTCTAATGGTTATACTCGTGGATGATGACTTTCGCTCGAAGGGGGAGGCTTCCATGTGGAAGAGACTCACACTTGAGGGGGAGATGTGTTGGAGTACAAGTGTGAGATGAAGTCCCACATCGGGTAAAAGAATCTCCCCGATATTTCCTCCCATCGAGTTTTTCCCAACAGTGTGAAGGTGGAGTATTATAAATAAGGGTAGGAGCCTTCATTCCTAACAATCCAATGAGAGAGCCTCTCTGAGAGAGAAGATAAATAGCTTGGGAAGTCTCTATCCTCAAGCTTGAGTAAGCCTTTCCGAGAGAGAAGATAAATAGCTTGGGAAGTCTCTATCCTCAAGCTTAAGTGAGCCACCATAGAGTGAGTCAATTTTGTAAACACATCCTTGTAACCCTACTATCACTTTGTATAGTGGAAGAATCTCCATATTGGAGAATTATAATCGTGTGCTCCCATTACTACTTTTAATTACTAAGTGCCTGAGTTTTCCCAACAAAAACTACTACTTAGCAAACAAGGGAGAGGTGAGTTAAGTAGCTAGTGTGTGGGGTACTGTGTTGGGATTTGAAAAAATATGATAATTGATCACCTAAGGGCAATTGTGTACAATACATTTATGCTCTAAAATAAATTTGCAAGTAACTCATTTGAACCCTTTAATACGATTAAGTTTTCAAAAGTCATGCATGTCGTTAACAAAATACAACTAAAGGAGACAGTAAACTAGTAAAAGGTGGAAACTATGAAAAAGAAGAAAAAAAGAATATGAAACTATATATTGGAAAGTTTCGCAATTAAAATGATGAAACTAAACTCTCTACATAACTGCTGTCATCAGTTCACTCTATGAGATTGTCTTGCAAATCTTAGTCGCCCACCACCTCGCTTTTCTTGCAGCTGTAGAAGATAACACATCCGTCTATCCGAAGCCTTAGTAATGTCTACACTTCACCATCTGCTGACATTGGAAGGTACTCAAAGGAAATGTTGGCAAAAATAGTCCATGACTTTTCCATTCGCCATAATACGAGATGAGTCTTGGAATAATGAGAAAAATAAAATTTTTCCGACAAAATCTGAACATATGTTTTCCTAAAATCGATTGTGTCATCAAAGGACAATCCTTTGATGGTAATTGCGTTTGTCCGTGCATCAAGTGAAATGATAATAAAGTCATCCCTGCTAACATAATGCACTTGAGAGAGTCATTCAGATAAATGTAAGTATTATGTCTTTCTCGCAAAACAGAATGTGTCAAAAAATTCTAGATGATGTCTCTCCAACGATGGTCACCTATATTGTAAACTTTCACCTTCCTTTTCCTTTACAAAATAACATTTCCAAAAATGGTGACCAGGTATCACTTCAGCCTTATCAGTATAATTTATTGGGTTATGTCCAAATCCAAAATGGTGACTAGGTATCACGACAACCTAACAAATGCAATTACCGCAAGGACGGTCCTTTAATGTCATAATCGATTTAGGAGGAAGTAAGTTTAGGTTTTGTTGGGTCATGTCCAGTAAGTATCACTACAACCTTAGAGTAAAAAGTGGAAATTACGAAGGGAAAAAAAAAAGAATATGAAACTATTAGAAAGTTTCGCAATTAACAAGGTGCTTAGTTTTCTTAGGATTCTTTGTTCACTTTTGGAGATGACTTATGAACCACTTGATGTTTAGTTTTCTGAGGGATTATTGGTTCTCTTCTTGATATAACTGATGAAACACATAATGCTTAGTTTTCTTAGGCATTCTTCGTTAAGTTGTTTTAGGAAGTTCATGACGCTTATGTGTGTTCTAGTCCCGTGGTATGATATTTTGTTTATCTGAATGAAGTGGTTGCGAATTTTAAATGAGCAGATTTCTTACACTAAAGATTTACGAATGAGAAGATTTCTTACATTTCTTTGAGGATATAATTACAATTTGATTGGTAGTTAAGTTATTTAGAGAAAAAAAATACAAGAATTTTTTACAAAACATGAAGATGAACATTTGTAACTTAGATTTAATGATTAGGGCCTAATCACTGTATATTTGCTTACTAATCTTTTGGATTTCAAAACCAGGGAATTTTAACTTTAACTAAAATCATGGGTCCAAAATTATGTTCAAACACAACAAATGTTGATTTTTCAAACATGTTAAATTAAATTCAGTGCAAACTAAAATCTAACAGTGTACCAAGTAGTGCTGTAGTGGGATTGAGGGATGATGCTTACCACACCAACAACTGATAGTTACTACGAGTTACTTACACTAACGATACCAATGAGAATTGTGAATATAATTTTTTAATCATTTCCTTATAATATTAAGTTATTAACGGAATGATCAGATCTAGGGTTGGCCACAAGAGTAGGATGGAACGAGTTTATCCCCATTCCTGTCCCCACACGAGACGGGACGAGTTCAAATTTATAAAAGGCGAGATGAAAAAATAAAACCTAGCTTTATTCCCATTAGATTTTATTGGATTCAAAGAAACTTGCGGGAAACACATTTCACATTTTTTAAAAGAAATTATTTTTTCATATACTTTAAATCAATTATAGATTAAGTTATTAATGACATTTTAATTTAATCAATATATATAATTTAATAAAAAAAAAAAATAATACAAACATATTTAAGAGTTAAATTATATTTTTCGTTAAATATATAATTTTTAATTTTATTATAATTAGTATTATAACTATAATTATTTATTTAACTATTAAAATAATTCATTTATATTTTAATAATTATAAAAAATAAAATATGAAATAATTACATAATTATGTAATTAATAATTAAATATAATATATAATAATAAAATTATATATAACTACATTATTAATAATTATAAACATATATGTTGCAAGACGGGTAGGGGAGTGATGGAGAGTAATATGTGGATACGTATCCACCACAAATTGCTAACTGTATATGTGGATACGTACACATTCACTAAGAGTAATTTTATTTTCATCTCTATTTGTTATGTCAAGCTTATCTTTTAAGCATAGCAAGTATGAGAATATTCACTTTACTCAACTTGATGCTTGTGTTGTGCGCTACATCGTTGCTGGCGCTGCCATTGATGAGGGTTAGTTTTGATTATAATTTTGGAGCCTCGAGTGAAGAGCAGAGTCATTCGCTAGCTTGCTTCTTCTCATGGTGCTCCATAAATCGATTGCCTCATTACCATGATACAACAGAAATGGAAATCATTCCATTTCATTGGGGACTTTGATGGCATAATTTTGTGCACTATCAGCATTAACGATTCACAATTTGTGTTAGGATTAAATTTACGTGCCTTTAGTTGTGGATTTGTGGTATAATTCTTGTATTTAATTGTCAATGTTTGAAATGACATGTTATAATTGATGTACTTTTCTAAATCTAAAAACATATTTGCCTTTGGAGAATTTGCTTCCCTGAATCCTCTTAATTAGCCTTGTCCTGACCAAGCAGATGATGTGCGAAGGGGATTTGCAGCGAGACTTGTTGCGATGAGAGGAACTAAGCACACAAAAGCATCTAAATTGTTCATTTATTATTTGTGCATGTGGGTGGCATGATTTGGAAGTAAGTGTGTAAACTGTGGAGGAATAATTGCTAATTGAAAAATCAACAGTTGAGATTCTTAATGGCTTAAAGGGGTCAAATAAACTAAAACTAACATTCCCTGGTGCTACTTAAAGGGGTCAAATCCTAGTTGTTAAAATTCATTCATACAAGTTTATACTTTTAAATTATATATTTAAATAAGGTGAACCATGAACCTTTATTAATCTTTGGTCAGCCTGTTGTTGAAATTAAGGTATTTATTGTCTTTCTTCTATTTTTGCCTACTGAACTTAATCATCGAGGTAGGTTTCTAGTATTGACTTTTTGATTCAATATTGAATATGATATATTTTAACTCCCGCTATGCTTTGTTTTATACTAAATGTCTTGTTAGTTCTTAGATGATAAATTTTGTAGTATCAATTCATCATTAGTGCCAGGAAGGTTTTTCCGGCTCACTATATTCCTTGATGATAATCAAATGGAGGAAGGTTTTGTGCTAACCTGCGTGGTCTATCCAACACTAGATTGTGTTATTTGATCATACTCACAAAGAAGTCGACCTCTTTTGAGAATCACTGGCTGGAGGAGAATGGGAACTTTAGTTATTTAGGATAATAAATTTTTATTTGTTTGTTATTGAAAATAAGATGAAATGCACCTTCGTTTGGCATCTAAAAATTCAAGTGGTCTTATTATAACTTGTGCCGTATGTACTTCATTGGTGTCCGGATGGTGCATTTTAACTTTTAAGATATGGGAAAACCTTCAACCAGACCTTTGCACCATTGAATGATCGGGGGTAAAATTATATGATGCCTTTCTGTGTAATAATTTAATCACTTTATTAAAAATCAAGTTAAAAGGGAAGAGGGATTCAAGAGAGGGAAATCATAAATTAGTTGAAAAATGCAACAGCATAATTCACATTTCTGTATTAAATTAGAGTATATATTTTTTATGAATGACTTAATATACTTAAATATAATGGATGTCAATATAATTTTTCATTTTTAAATTTTTTTTATCAACTATATATATTATATTAATTTTAAGGTTTTTAATACGTATTTTTAAGATTTTATATAAATTAATTTATGTAGACTTTTATTATAATTTTAAATATTTATCTTGAATATATGAAATTATATTTACTAATTTACTTAAATTTTCTTTCGGAATGGTTTTTATAGCAATAAATAATATCAATTGTCATTTTATCTTATTTCTAGATTATCTTCAGTTTTATCTTCTTTATGTTTAATACATCTATCACTCATATATATATATATATATATATATATATATATATATATATATATATATATATATATATATATATATATATATATAAAATTTGTTAATGTATACTTGATTAACTTATTAACATACTATTAAGTCAATTTTATATTTCCTCTCACATAATACTTTTACCATTTTTCTTTCAAAGACTGGGCATTAATTTAAATGATGGATATCAAAAATCATTTCTAAAAGCTCAATCGTATTCTTCTACAGAAGTAGATAATTCAGCCATGGATATATCTAATCTCCCTACCTAATAACTAAACATTAAATCATGGTTAGGGCCAAAGCAAGACACAAGTGGAGATTTTCTATATTTATTTATTACGTTACCCAACAGAAATTGACACTTTGGCAAGTAGTCAAGTACCATTTATACATTGTCATAAACTCATAATGCTAGCTGCCATGCTCGTTGCCACCAAACCCCATCTACGTAAAATTAGTTATATGTTTGGTCAAACAGGCTAACAGAGTTTTATGATGTCTAATTGATGCATAAACTCTTTCGCTCTTCTTCGTCTTTAATTCATTCTGCCAAACAATGACTAACCTTTTAGCCTATCATAAATAATTGCCTTTTGCCGAATCACAAGTGTGTACATGAGTGGATTTTTAACGCGTTACTATCGAACTTTTCATAAGCATGCACGCACGTCAAGCTAACGTTGAAAACCGTCTAAATCACAAAAATAATTATGTGTATTATAGGCACAGTCCAATTAGATTAGGAATGCAATTAGCGGCAGATCCAAGACTTCCAGTGAGTATGGGCAGTTTAATAATAATTTTTGTTAGGCATCTCCACATGGTATTCTTGTACTATTACTTTTCTTGATATATTTTTATAATTTAAATTTTAATAACGATTTATAATTTAATGCTTATGTATTGAGTAAGACAGTTACTATTTAAATTAATTTAAGTTAATTATTTTAAAAATCAACAATAAATTTATCATAATGAATTGTGATAGGATGATTGTGTAAAAAAATTTACATTATCAATGTATAATATTTTTTCTCATTTTTATCGGATCATCTATTTTATATTTTTTTTATATAAATTATCCATTCATATAGTATAAATGATAATAACCAATAACATAGAAATTAGAAAGTAAATTAAAACTCCCACTTATGACTAAAATTTCTTCTTGAAAAAGATCAATCTGTCAATTATTTTCATTTTTACATTATGGTGTTGAATCTCTACCAGAAAAACATTATGGTGTTGAGTTAATCGTCCTCTCCATGAATGAAAACGCATACGGAAATGATCAATGTCATTTTCCACGTTCAAAGACTAGGCATGGTTGTTTACGATGGATATGAACATATATGATTATATGGTAATGGTGCTGCGGCTGGCTTTGTTGCTAGCTTTTGGTCCTTGTAGTTGCCAATTTTGGTACATAAATAATTGTTGTATGTGCACGTAATTGGGCAATGCTCAAGTGGTCCTAAAGTTGGCCCTAGGGATTTAATTTCTTTGTCTCATTCCGGGGATAGTTTATTTTTGAGAAAAGTATGTTTTCAAGCCATATACTTTTGTTCGAACGTGATTAATATCTCTATATTTTATATATTGATGAATTTGATCTCAAACTTAAAAAAAAACATGTGAATTTAATATTTTTTTCTAATAATTTATCATGTTTTTTAAAAGAGCTTAATGATCATATACCATCAATGTAATTTATTAAAAATTATTGTTGATATAACTTTTAAGATAATTATTATAAAAATAAAAATAAAAAGTTAAAATTCATCAATACAAAAATACAAGAACCTTGATTGATCAAAATTGTAAAAACTAAAAACACTTTTCTCGTTTGCTTTTTTCTATAAATCTTTTCTCCTTCCTATTTTGGAGGTTTCTGTTGGAAAATATTTATTTTAAAATTTAAAGATAAAATATCTTTTTCAGAATTAGTTTTGTTAAAGAAATAAAACTATCTTTAATTATATTTTTTCCATATCTTTTTAGTTAACGTTATGACTTTGTTCTCCTATCTTTTAGGACATTTCCTTTTATTGGGTCAAAATACCTTAACGGTTTTAAAGAGATATTATTGTCCTATTGATTTCTCATCATTTTATTTGTCACTGAACGATTGGGTTATTTAGTTATATATATCTCTTTTCCCTAAGCAACAATGAGGGAGACACAAGTAACAATATATTGAGCAGTAAAGCATGAGTATTATTTGATTTAGGATTATTTTGCTGCATTTGATTGGATCAATGGGATATAGTGAGTATTTTCTTTTTCTAAACTTTTTTTTATTATTATATATTTTTTTTATTAAATATTGTTATAAGAATCGTTTGTGTATTGATTATATGTGAAATAATTGCATGGCTATGTATGTTTGTTGTTATTGGTTTCCTATTTTTTAACCAGTTTCACATTTAACTCATTAATGGATCTGTTTTATTTTCTCATTTAGTTTTGTGTAATCTATGATTACCTCCAATAAGATATTTTAATTAGTTTTTAGTTTATTTTTAACTAATTGACTTTTTTAAATAGTTTTTTTGGTAGTTTTTAATATTTTTTTTTGAAATAGTTTTTTAAAACATTAACTTTTATTTTTTTATATTTTCTTTCATTTTTATCATCGGTGTATTTATCAAATTTTTTTATAACCTTTTTCAAATAAATCATGTTTTTATTATTTTTTAGATAAATAATTATTTTCCTGAATGTGTAGAAAGTTAATAGATTTATCTTGAGAAGATAAAAATTCAAATTTTACTCTTTGAAAAACTGAAAAAAATGTGATAAATTCATTCATCTGTTCACTTTGAATAGATTAGACCAAAATGTCACGTCACTAAATTGTTATTGGTCCACTGGACATTTTTTGTTCACTGTAACTAACATCTTGATTGGTTTAATCTATTCAGTTTGTTCAAGGACAAAAATGATTACTTATCCTTATTTTTTTGTCATATCTCTTCTTGAACTTTTTAGCTTTTGAGTTAGTAATTAACTTTTTATTTAGTTTTGTCAAACATAACTTATATTCATTAATTAATTGTGATATTTTGATGTCAATTTTTTCCTATTCTTATCAAATCCTTTTCTTTTTTTCTTGAGTGATGACCTCAAAATACGATGACTTTTCTCACTAACAAATTTCTATTTTTCCTTATGTTTCCAACCTCACGTCACCATGAATCTTGAATGTCAAATTACCTTTGCTCATTGTTTCTATTTTAATTTGCTTCAATTTTGAAAATTCCAGTCAACAATTGTTTCTTGTGTTCATTTTTTTTTAATCAAGGCTGTTTAGATCTGTTGTAGTGCAACGTGCACTAGTGGTGAATTTTGTTTTTTGTGAAGTATGATTCAGGTTTTGCTTTAATTTGTGTGTTAATTGAGAAGTAACATTGTGGTTTCTGTGCGATGAGAGGAAGGATAATGAACTCCATGCCATATGTGCATTTAATATAGTATTTAACGTGTCATATATGTATTTTTTATTAACGTTATATATTAAATATATAACAATTAAAATGATTGACGAATATATCTTTGAAAAGTCTCAGGGATAGTTTCAGTCTTTAAAAGGATTAGAACGACTAAGCTTTTAGGAAGGAATAGTCTTTAATGAAGTAAAATATAATTATTTGCTTTGTATTTATTATTTTTTGGAGGAGATGGTGATAGCGTGTTGTTAACCAATCAAAATACGATTGTTCTTGACTTTTCTACTTAAATTTCACGTTTCGTTTGTATGAACACAAATAAAAATTGAAATGTTATACACAGGGGCGGAACTACTTGTAGCATTGCCCCCCAGAATTTTTGTTAATATTTTTTAATGTATAATATTAAAATAATTAAGATGATTGTTTATATTGAGATTTTAACAGTAAGGATATTTAATTTTTATTTATCTTTATTTGTATTTTTTAATAAAATATTTTATTCTTATTTATAATATTTATTGTAAAAATATTGAATTTTTTAAAAATAAATAATTTATTTCCATTTTTATAGGAGATAATTGGATCCTCTTTATTTAAATAAAATATTTAAGTACAATTTATTTCCTTTTTGAAAAGTCTTTTTCTTTTTAAATTTTTGTTGTTATTTTAATTATAATTAACTTTATTAGTTTTTCTTCTATATTATAATTATCTAGGAATTAAATACTATTTATTATTAACATTTGCAAATATACAAACTAGTCAACATTGTATAAGAGATTGAAAACTTAAACTTTGATACAAGCCAACAAATATTTTCTCTTTCTATTATTATTAATCTTTTTATAAACTTCTTTCATTTTTTTTTCTCATCTTTGTTATTATTGTCATTGTTATTTAGACTTTAACGTGCTTCTAGTTTTGACTGCACTAGAGGTTCACTAGAATTTATTCTCTGGACAATGGTCATCCTCACAATACAACACTGTATTTTTTTTTCTTATTTTCTATCAATTTGATATCAAATTCTTCTTTAATGATTGTTAACTACTGTTATTTTAAAAGAAAATAAGGTAACCAGTGACAATCGTTTTCCTTAACCAGTACTCACCTCCTCCAATCATGAACATGAACACACTCTGAACAAGACATATTAGAAATAATAGCCAGATCACGAGTACACCAGAAGAACAACCATCCCAACATTAGAGAAATAATAGTCAAACGTTGAGTATACTAGAAGAGCAGTCATTACAAAATAGTACGTATTCTCCTGTGTAAAACTATATATTACTCTCTCCTTTTTATAAGCCTCTTGCTTCATAAAAAGGTATTTATTAAATAAAAAGTTTTTATTAAAAATCGTAGAATTGCTTAAGAGATGTTTTTATATAAAAAAATATTTTTAATTCTTTAATCAATGACTTAGGAAAAGATCAGTTGCCACCATATCTATAAGGATTCTATCAAAAAATTAAATAAATCATATCCATAAGGAAAAGAAAAATACACGTAAAAACTAATTCATTGTAGTATTAAACATGAATGAAAAAAAAAGGACAAGATGATATAATAATAGGAAAAAGAGATTATGATGATTACAAGTTAATATTCTTTTGCTCTTCCACTTCAGATCCGGTAATCAAATTACTCAAACGTTCCAAAAAAGAGAGGAATAAAAGTGATTAAAAAACGAACGTAAACAATTAAAGCAGAATGGAAGCAGTAACGGAATGAGATAGTGATTAAAAAGACATACACACATTGACATAGATAATTTTTTTACTTGGTACTTGCGAATTCTCCTGAAACTTTCAATATAAAATCTCACTATGTCGGCGATTTGGCATAGGTTAATACTGGGGTAAGTGTTTCATAGACTCGTACGTGTAACTTTAGTAGTGGATATTATATAATAATGACAACAACAAAAAAATAGAGAGAAAACCAAATAGCATTGCCTAGTTTTCACATAAAAACTGAATAGCTTTGTAACTTTGTTTATATATATATATATGTGTGTGTGTGTGTGTGTGTGTAATGTAATAACTTGGCTATGTGGCAAACCTTGGACCTTAAGGCTGGAAGCGTGGTGTTGGTCTTGGTTGGCGGTTATGCCCAATATCAGATCAGTAATGGCAACAACCTCTTCTTTCTTCTTCACTTTGCTATTGCTGCTTCTCACTGTTTCGGGTTTGTTATCTTCCACTAACTTTTCAACTTCTGCATGATTCCATGGAAAGTGAATAAATTTTAGAATTTGCTATTTGAGTTTTCTTGGCAAATGGAATGGACCATTCTAAATTGTGATCAGAATACTATTCCTTTTGATTAGCTTCTTGTAATGAAAGAGGGACCTCAATGTGTGCTCAAAGGAATCAAATTAACCATTAATTTAGCTTTCTTGTTTTTTCAATTGGGTTTGAGTATCTATTCTCCAACCTCCATATAATATAAGCTTTTTAGTTTGTCCAATATCTTATCTGAATTATGGGTTAGCCAGAGTTTCACAATTTTCTTCAGGGTTTGACTCCCTCAAAGCTTTTTTTTTTTAATCTTCTATTAGAGATTGATTGTTAATTATGGCTATTGAACATTGTAAAATTGGAGATTTTAGATTTGTTGCTATCTATTCTTATATATTCTGATGTATCAAACTATGTTGTTCTTCAGATTTGTTTGTGCAAAGCCGAGGCCTAAATTTTGGAATCAACTACGGGCAAAAGGCCAACAACCTTCCATCTCCATCCCGTGTGGCTGTTCTTATAAAATCTCTGAATGTCTCCAGAATCAAACTCTATGATGCTGATCCAAATGTTCTATCTGCATTCTCCAATTCAGATGTGGAATTCATCATAGGGCTAGAGAACGAGAAACTGCAGAGCATGACAGACCCTTCTAAGGCTCAGAGCTGGGTTCAACAGAATGTTCAACCTTACATTTCACAAACCAGAATCACTTGCATCACTGTAGGAAACGAGGTCTTCAACTACAATGATACTCAGCTCACAGAAAATCTTCTCCCTGCAATGCAAAGTGTGTATAATGCCCTTGTTAATCTAGGACTAGCACAACAAGTTACTGTTACAACTGCTCATTCTTTCAACATTTTAGCCAATTCTTTCCCTCCTTCATCTGGGGCATTCAGGCAAGATCTGATACAATACATTCAACCCCTCCTTAGCTTTCATGCTCAAATCAAATCACCCTTCCTCATTAATGCATATCCATTTTTTGCATACAAGGACAATCCAAACCAAATCTCCTTAAAATATGTGCTGTTTCAGCCAAATCAAGGGGCCACTGATCCAAATACCAATTTGCTTTATGATAACATGTTGTATGCTCAAATTGATGCTGTCTACGCGGCCATCAAAGCGCTGGAGCATACCGATATAGAAGTGAGGATTTCGGAAACCGGTTGGCCTTCTAAGGGTGACCCTGATGAGGTTGGAGCCACACCACAGAATGCAGAAATATATAATAGTAATTTGTTGAAGAGGATAGAGCAGAAGCAAGGCACTCCTGCAAATCCATCTGTTCCAATTGATATTTTTGTATTTGCACTTTTCAATGAGAATTTGAAGATTGGTCCTGTTTCTGAGAGAAACTACGGCCTTTATTATCCTGATGGTACCCCAGTTTACAACATTGGATTACAAGGTTATCTCCCAGTCCCAGAAATGGTTATGGAGTCCAAATCTAATGTAAGTATAAATTCAATCATTTTACCAGTGAGAAGTTTCATTACTTTCTGTTTTTGAAACTTTTCTAAAGTAGACATATCTAATGCTCTCATTGCTATTGATATGCAGGCTTTGTCCATCAATTTTCTCATCTACATATTTACATGTTTGTTGTTCACTTGGGAGCTTTCAAGACCGTGATTAGGAATATAACAAAACAAATAACTTTCTATAGATCATTCTTTTGCAATAGGAGTTGTTAAAAGGTAAGGAAAATTTTAATATATTTCGTGAATCTGAATCATTATTTTTTAATCAACAAATGTTAATGGTTAGTTTGTTAGTTTTTTTAGTAATAGGGATTTGAAACCAGAATCTCTCTCCCCTTTTTCCGGTCGACCTTATAACTCCTACTTTAATTTTTTATTTGCAAGTGCTGATATTCTTTTTTTTTTTCAATTACAATTTCAGTAACGGTTGGGAAACCAGGTATTGTAAATAATGAAACTGAAGTAATTGTGCTATAAATTTTTTTCATTCTTTGGTCACATGAAAACTAGTTCAGCTCCTGAATTTCTAATGAATCAAGTTTATTACATTATGTAGTAAATTAGCAATGATCACGGGCATAAAGAGATGGGAAGTCTGGAAAAAAAATTCAAAAAGCGTTTTTGATTCCTTCTAGTTATTCTTTGAGTTTTTGATAGTACTATGCCAAATATGTAATCTGAAAAATGATATGATGGAAAAGCTTTGGAACCATAGCGTGTAAAAGTTCTGCCTAAATGGTATCTCTTTAAGCAAAACCTGTCAAATGCTGTCCAATTAGTGCTTGTGCATGTACCAAGTGGACTCTTGTGCCACTATAACCACCCCTAGAAAACCTTACTTGCAATCATGCATGTGAATCTTCCCCGGAATAAAATTCTCCTTGTCTTCAGCTATACAAAAGTCCAAATTCGGTTATGTCAAAAAGGAAAGAAAAGCCTTCAGGATCCCTCCTGCCAGATAACCCAATCTCATGAATTTGTCCTTGGTTTTGAACCTTTTCTCGTAGGTGGCTTCTCCTTTCCACTACTTTCCTTCCTTCTATTCCCATATGAGCTTTTGTAGGACCCTTTGTTTTAAAGTTGTGCAAAAGTGATTTTAATTTTTTTTTTTTAGTTCACAATCACGGATTGATCCTAAGACTTCATACATAATACTCAAATTTTCTCACTATCCTAGTAAATTATTAAAATTTGAGTTTCATTTTTTATACACTGTAAATTTTTTTAAACTCGGTCAATAAGAAATTATGACAGGTACAATGGTTATTATAAAAGATCCTAGACTTACCATACATTTGTATGATACGATATCAGTGTAAGAATATCATTTGCATAAATTATTTTCTCTTAATTTTTAACCATAAAATCTAATTATTAAAATATACGAGGAGATCAATTTCAGTTGTAGCATACTAGCATTGGAATGTCACCTACCAAGAGGGGCCTACTGTAGAATTTTATTAAACTGTTGAGTAAAGAGTTTAGAGATTCTATTATACCATCTCTATTAGTGAGTGATAGCTTGTCCTCATAGAATTAAAATTCCTTAGTGTGAACTGTTCCAAGGTCAAACAGGATGTTAAATTTCAAGGTATAATATTGTAGCGTATCATTTGCAACTTAGAAAAATTCATGAGCTGAGTGCAGTTGTGAGAATCTGAATGGAGAAAACATGGTTTAGAATTCTAATGGTGCCTCTTTGTTGGACGAGAATAATCTCATGTGAAAGATTCTGCAATAAGGGTCATAAAAATTGAGCTTAGGGCGGCTATTAGAGGTGGTCCAGGTCATTTCAATTGAATTTGTAGAGTTCTTACAGCAGCATGGCTCAATTGGGATGAGAATGACAGATAGGAGCAGCCACCTAAATATTTCAAAGCACAATTAGTGATGATTATTGCTAGCTGCTTCCATACCTGATTTTTGTGGCATTAAGTTTCTTTTCTGATGTGCCATATATACTCACAAACCAAAATACATCTTTACTTTATGCTGTTCTAAACAATAGGGGAAAAAAACACCACAAGAACGTGTTTAAATATAAACTTAGAGAATTCATATAAACAATAGTCGTCTAATTTTTATTTTTATTTTTGGTACAATTTCATCTCATTAATACCAGTTACCCCACCACCCACCAAGAACATGTTTTTTTTAGCAGATTTGGCATTAGTTTCATAAATTCTGAAAAAAAAAAAGAACGGATAGAAAATACATCGAATAAAAATTTTAATTTAATACAAATTCAGACACCTTGGGACATATTACATAATGACAACGCATAAAAAAAATATTACATAATGACAACGTGTTCGTCATTTAATAGGTATATCTAGTAGTAGTAATATAATGGACCACAGAAATGTGATATAAATTACAGTTTTAAACCTTTTTTTTTTCGAAGAACCTAAAGAATTAAATAAAATATAGTGGAAATGTCCCATAAGAATTTCTTCCATTTTTGACATTAAAAAAAATCTTTAGAGAATGGTGCATGCATATTATTGACTTAATATTGACGCATCTATGCAGGGAGACAAGGGCAAGGCAAATTCTACACATTTTCTACACAGCCATGGGAGCAGTTGTTCGAGGACTAGTTCGTATTTTGCCTAAATCTAGTTTGTAGCTAAATCCATTCATATAATTTTTTATTTCACAGTTTAGAAATAATCAAAGATTCGTAATATGGAGAACAGTGATTTTTTGACAGAAAGTTAATATATATAAAATAAAAAAAAAAGTCTTCTTTAGACAGATTATTATGTTGTACATGTAAAAAAAATGGTCAAATGATTTTATGATTTTGTACAGTAAGGTGAAAATTACTCTTCACTTGTATAGTTTATTTCGATATTATCTTTATTTAAGGTAGAATTTTAATATATCTCATTTTTCTTATATTTATCTGTTATATGAGACTTTCAACACACCTTTCTGTCTGAGTGTGATAAGAAGAACAATATAGCTGACATAAACCCAGAAAGACTAGTTGTGGAAGCAACCAGTAGTAAATGGTAAAAAAAGTATAAATGAAGACGCGGAAGCTTTTGAATTACTTCCGATTGTTTTGTTCTGGTTACAGACATATCAAAATAGCATATGTTCATACTGGGAGGAACTTTTTTTGTGTGGGTGTGTGTGTACGCGCTTAGATTGCAAAATGATGATGATATTGTTGTTACATGTTAGTATCATCATTATTGCTCCATAGAGAAGATATTATTATAAACAGCTCAAAAGAAACCACTTAAAATTTTTTGTGCACGCTTAATTAGCTTGCTATATTTGAGGTTCTTTGCTTTGAAGCATTATTGATTAGATGGTGGACCTCCTCGCTTACAATAGTTTTGGGCTTTAAGGTAGAAAAAAACAACAAAGTAGTACGAGTATAAAATCTATAAGAAATTTAAGGGCCACTTAAGTAAATGAAATGATTGCTTTAATCTTTTGTGCTTGTCATCAATATGGGGGTTTGTGGAGCCGTAGAAATTAAGTTTTAGCGTCAATATCATAATAGATTCAACAAAAAGTGAAAATTAAACCTCACTTTAGAATTTAGAGATCCAACCGAGAAGTGGTAGGTAAACTTTTTTAACAGAAAAACATGCTGTTTGCTAGAACATTGGTTATACTTGTGTTGGAGAAAGATGTTACGGCTAATTGACTGTACGGATAAATAAAAACAATTTACGAAACTAGTGTAAAAAAATTATTTGCAAGGTTTTATTTTTGGCACGTAGATAGGAACAGACGCAAACTGGATTGGATACTCTTGGTCTGTGTTTTAAGAACGGGCTTGACCAGTTTGATCCGGAATCTGATGGATATACTGATTTGATTTGTTAAAAAAAAATATGGAAATGTATTAGAACCAGTGTGACTTAGGTTGAATTGGGTGGGTATTTGATTAAATTGGAATGAATCTTTTATTGAATTGAATTGCTCTTTTTTAAAAAAATTAAAAATTATGATTTTTTATGTTATTTTTTGTGAATTTATGATTATTTTAAAGGTATTGAATGTTATTTGTGTTTAAAATTTATTTATAGACTGATAGTAACATATACATTGGTTGTTATTTAAAATATTAGATATTTTATAACGAAAATCATTTTAAATTTACAGTATTGAATAATTAAATTATGTTGGTTATTTAGTTATATTTTTGTAATATATATGAAGTCAAATCAATTCATCAGTAATAATCGAAATTGGTTCAATAACTGATTCAAATATTAAAATATTGCTCTTGGTGGTTGTTCACTAGTTGTGTGCGTTAAATATGTTAAATTATTTGTGTATGTTAAATAGAATTTCAGAGATTTTTTTTATTATGTTACTCTTTTATTTATTACGAAATAAAGTTTCAAAGATGAATAGTTCTCAGTTTTTTTAAGTGACCTAAAAAAAACTACAGTAATATTTACAATGACCTTACTATATATAAAAGTCAAATTTAAGGTGTTTTATTAGCATTAGATAAATAGTGGACAATCTAAAACCAAATTTATTCCAATCTCAATAGTGCCAATTGGTGGGGTAGCTTACTTAGGTACATGTGTGTAAATCGAATAGTTGAATTAAAATAATAAAGTCAAACTATATTTCTGCAAAAACTATTTAGATTCGGTTTCCAATTCTATCAGTCTAAGCAATTGGTTGTTATTGAATTAAGATATAAATCTAGATGACTAGATCATTGATGGCAATGCTCAATATAGTGAGGGGCAGATCCAGGATTGAAAAATAGGGAGGCCAATAAACAGATAAATTTTCTAAAAATTTATTTTCATTTATTACAAACTTTTAACACTCAATTTTGTTCAGATTATTTATATTATTTTACGAAAAACTGAGAAAAGAATTGAAAAGAATAATGATAAAAAGAGAGAAAAAATGAAAAGAAAAAAAAATCACAAAAGAAAAGAGAGAAAAAGTTTCACAACTTTCTGATTTTCAGATTACTGGTGAAACTCAATTCAATCATGAACTATTAACCCAATAAAATCAATTCAAGTGAAATACCCATAACCCAAACCCACTTAGGACCCAACTCACCCTTGCATCAGAGAAAACCCTTAACTCCATACGTGTATACTCTCATGAGTGACTTATGATGTGTGGCTCTTTGTTCTGTAGTCTTCGTGCACCATTCATTGCTTTTAGTTCTCGGTGTTTTTGGTTTAAACCTGAAGATGCATGTGCAGTGATTGATAAAAAAAAAAAAAATGCTTTTAGCTCACGACTTTAGTCTTCCGTGCTGTCAGTTTAACTGCAGAAGAAAAAGTTCATTTGCAGGTATTGATATGCAATGAAATAGTCACTGATATTCAAGTTCAAGTGTATGGTAATATTGCTGCTGGGACCTTTCTTTGGAATATTGCTGTATAACTTTTGTTCTTAATCTGTTATTAATTTACTTCATCATAAATTAAAAAATATTTACGCTTGCAATAACGTTCTTATGTCAAGAAGTTTCCAAAGCTCGATTAATTAGTTCTTAGCTCATGTAAGTGAATCCTATTTCACCTCATGTTGCTTATTTCTTTTGCCTTTATGTACATATTTTATGATAAGAATCTTCCTCCTAAAAAATCTCCACGCTCTGTTTTAGTTTTGAATGAATGTATTTCCTTTTTACGTTTTCTTAGATATATGACTTTTGGCAGTTAATTATTCTCCTTTTTAATTAAATGAATTAATACAATCTGTTTATTGAAACTAATATCTCTATAGAATAATTTTTAAGCAAAATGTTTCTAAGGATTGACTTGGGTGTACACCTTTATCAATTTTACATTTTAGGATGTATTCTTGTGACAATTCATAAATCCTAAAGTTCAATAAATATATAAAATCAAAAAATAAAACATTAACTCTCTTTTCCTCAAAAATGAATAATAAAATTTGATGTTCGTCATAGTCACCATTTTTTTAGAGTGGGACATATATTTTAAAAGTTAAAATTAGTTTGCTTAATTAATTAGATGAGACTATTTTTATGATGTGCATCATAGGCTGTTAGCACCTTTCTTAAATGTAATCAACTCTCTTGAACTCGAATTTGTTTGCAAAAGTTATAATCTTTTGAAAATTCTTTTTTTTTTAATTTATCTCTCAATAAACTATGATGGCAACTCCTTTATTTTTAAATTTTTTTCGTTGTTCTGTTGCAACACTAACAATGGTAAAAAAACGGGAATTAAAATAATTAAATTATATACACAAATATTTAACTTAATTAGATTTTTTATAGATACAATATTTTTTTTTGATGATTTTTACACATACGAAATAAATTAACACGTGAAAATAAATAAATAAATAAACTTCATTTTTATGAGATACGAAACAAATAAAACTATCAAAACATGCTTGCTAATATTACAATATGAAAAAAGAAATATGCACTAATAATTTCTATAATAATTTTATACAATCATTTAATTACAAATTATCATTATAATAAATTTTTTTAAAATTATATATAATTATATAATTAAATAACAATATAACATTATTTTATATGATCAATACATACTAATTAAACTCTTTTAATATACTTATAAGTCTATATGGGTTATGTAATTAAATACAATATATTCTATTAATAAAATGATTTATTAAGATATGTTCTACACTTCTACTAATAAAAGAATTTAAAAAATCCAAAAAAAGTTTAAATTGAATGAATTTTTAAAATTTATCCTATATTTTTTTTAAGGATATCTGTTTAATATTTCATGGACTGGAGTCACAAAGAAAAGGCCACATTCAATATTTAACAAAGCCTTTAAAATAGAGTACAGTCTTATCTAATAATTAAAAATTAACAAAATAAATCACCTAATAATTAAAACATTTATATTAATTATGAAATTTTCAAAAAATCGAGGGGGGCCATGGGCCCCTTGGCTAACACACAGGTCCGCCCCTAATATAGTCAAAACCTACCATTGATATATACAATTAGACTTGAATAAAATTTTGCTGCCATACAAAGCTTTCTTTTCTTTTTCTCTTTTAATAATATTAGCAATTCTTAATACTAGCTTAGGAAAAAAAAATCTTAATACGAAACAAGTTGGAGAATATTCTATTAATGTATGATGTAAGATTTGGTGAATGATTAGAGATAATGGCTGCTCAATCTTTTAAAACCTAATTATATGTTCAAATTATAATAGCTGGGATAAAGTGCAAATTGTAATTTCATGTGGTGGATGGGATCGACTAAAATTGATGGGGGTGGAACCCACGTATCTTATGGATGGGGTCAACTAAAATTTTAGAGTAATACATTTACAAATTACAACACATCGAACTCATGACACATGGAGTTATGTCATCATGTCCTCAGGGTAAATATTTACGTAGAAGTTAGTGTTTTGGCTTTATTTTTTTAGTTACCTTTCATAGTACGCAGGGGAAAACAATTGTCACTGGTTTTGCTTGGCATTAGTGAAAACAGACATACTAATTTTATACGGAGTACTATTTTTGCAAACATTATTTATATTAATAATTTAATAAACATAATTATATAAAAGTTATTCCACTAATAAGTAACCGGTCATTAACTTCTTATGTTTAACCACTTTTCTTGCAACAAACCCTTAATTAACTTTAAGTATGTAGCTGATTAAATTAGTTGGATATTTAGTTTGGGAGAAGTAATGAGAAACTTGTGTGTGAAATTGTGCATGTAAAATTATTCATATCAATAAATATTGAAACAAATTCTTGGAACTTGCACATCTTTTACATAATGTTTACAAGAGAAAAAAGTTTAAATACATACATTCTTCTATATACACACTTTCACCACTCACCTACTAACGCTTAATCACTTCTCTTGCCACAAACCCCTTAGCTATAATAGGTAACTTGTTGGTTAAAAAAAAATGTAAATGAATGAGATGTATGTGAGCATTACTGGAACACAAATGAATATAACAAATCGTTGCACCCTAAAAATTTATTCACAATCAAAGTCATAAAACAATCAATTGAATGTAGGACCAAAGAACTTGGAAATCTTGCCGACGAACATCACTTATCAATCATAAGATACAAGGAAAGGAAGGACCATAGTCATAAAGGCATCGTATGAAAGTGTAGCCGAACCCGTATACCGTGTATCCTTCTCCTTAAATTTATCAGTCAGACCCTGAAAGTGTAACAGGTAATTAGCACAGCAACAAACACAAGTAAATAAACAAGAATCAACTCTTGGTTACAAGAGCATGTATTTTTCATGACAATGCTAATTTCTACATATTGAAATGAACAAATGATGCTCCAAAATGTTTAGGCCTTCGGGTTTTTCTTGGCAAAGTTTATTAGAGATGGGTCCTGTTTTGATGAATTTCTCTATAAACATTATAGGAGAATGAAATAAAATAAACTTATCATAAAAGTTAAAATTATGCATTAATAAATTTGTAAAAATCCTCTCATACGAGTTTCTTCAAAAGTTATTTTTTTTTTTATTTTGAAAAGTTAATTTTAAATTATACATAAACTAATTTTAACTTATGAAAAAAACTTTTTTTTTGTTTTTTTCAAAAGTACCATATAACACCAACCAATTGTTTATTTCTCATCACATATCAGAAAGTGAAGATAATGCATATGCTAACGAATGTAACAGGATAGAGTATAGACATCTATGTCCCGAACTACATATATCAAGCTAAACAAACAATGGAACAGGTGAATTGGCCCATATCAAAGGAAAGGATGAAAAAGAAACACAAAGGAAGAAATAGAGAAATGAGAGGCACGTCCATGGCTTCAAAAGCTCATTGAGTTTTACCTTAATAATCATCCCACACCTGCATACATCCAAAAACAGAACATTAGATATATAATGACATTATTGACATTTTCAAATACAACAAAAGCCAATTTAGTCCTTGAAAGATTTCAGAATACCAATTTGGTGCTCCAAACATAAGCTACACCAAAATGGCCCCCAAATCATTATGTTATCATAATAGTATGTATGACAAGATTAAGTCTTTTTACTATTTTGATACAGAAAAAAGAAAAACATCATTTGAGGACAAGATTGATGTAATAACATTTCGAGGACCAAATTAATGATTAAAAAATCTCTCAACTACCAAAATGAAAATTTACTCTCTTCAAAGACCCAGATAAAAAAATCTTACTCGACAAAACTGTCAAAACCAAGTTCAACCCTCCTACCACTTCCATCACCGTATTTGGAAAGCAGAAGTTGTAGAACCGAGCCCGGTACAGCATAGCCAATACCATATAGAGCATCTCTGAGTTCTAATGGATCAATTTTCCCACTCCTGTCTTTATCGTACCTCTCAAATATGCCCTACAAATTGAAGTAACAGATTCAGAGACTATCACCTGGGGTGAAGTTCTATTGTAAAACACAAATTTCAAACCCAAGCAATTTGGATAAACTTCTTTGTAATCACTTATAAGAGAAGAACATAAAATAAAATAAAAACAAGTTGAACTTTTTTTCTCTAACCTAAAATCAACTTACATTTATATGTTATAAAACTCATTCAAATAACTTCTCTAAAAAAGCTGATAAGTATAATAAGTTAATTTTACTTATGAAAAAAAATTCAATTCATTTTATTTTCTTATTTTCTTTTCCTATATCTTGAGAAAGAGTAAAAGAAGAAATGAAAACAAGACTCACTCGCCAATGACCAAGGCAACTCCAGAGTGCTGCAAATTCCTTTGGTCCTGTGAAGGAACGAGCAATAGCCAATTGATATCAACACAATTGAAAACTCCAACCCAATGAATTGAATTAAAGGATATTACTAACTAGTGTCGTTACGACATTGGTTAAGGAATTAAACAGAAAAAATAGTCATTGTAGAAATCATTGGAGAACAGCAAATGTATCTCATTAAAAATCATAAACCGCGGAATTTTATGGATCTCATAAAAAATATTTTTCCTTTTAGTTTCTTAAGTCTTAACCAATGCCCATTAATATTTGCCTAAATTAAAACACTAAGAAAAAGAAAAGAATAGAAGTTAGGTACCAATTGTGAGGGGTAGGTTTGGACTCTTGAAGAGGAACATGAGAAAACGAATGGTCCTGAGGTTGAAGTGGTGGAATCCAGAAGAGAGAGCTTGCTGCAATTCACGTTCATCAATGAAGCCACTTCGGTCCCTATCCACCATCTGAAAGCTCCTAATGACGTCATGGGGTGTCCCTGGTGGAAAACTCGATGATGCTGATGAAGAAGTGTGATGGTAATTGGAATATGGAGGTTGTTCTGGCGCAGATGGAGCATAGGACTGAGATTGAAAATGGTATGAAGAAGACATATTAGCTAGTTACAATTACAACCTTGGATTCAGATTGCTTAATTGCACGAGCACGTTGAGAGAGAGAGAGAGATAAAAGTTAGATAACGGTACTTTCTAGTTTCGGGTTTGGTAATATAGGCATGTGTCTTATTATCATAGGATTTGACGAATGACGGGAATCCTCACACGCAACCACAGCGTTGTTTGCCAAGACGGTGGTCAATATCGGTATGCCGTGTCTTTTTCAACAATATTTATCCTAAGCCCTAATATTTTATAACAATTTGATTTTAATTTTAGCCATCAGAAATAGGATTTTCATTCTTTGATATTCCCTTCAAGTTTCAATTTTTTGAATTGAGTATGAGATTAATTTTAAGTTTAACTTTCTCCACCCTCACTAGAGTGTTTTTTTTAATATCAAACCTAGATTCTCCACCATTGTGAAGTGAATTAGATCATTAAATATATAAATATTTGATGAAAGTAAAGATGAATTCATTTGGAGGAGAACTCTTAAAGATGAAGTTAAAGGTAAATCCAAATAATAAATGTTTATGATAAAATGATGAAAATTACTAAAAAAGATACCACAAGAAGAAAAATTAATTTATTAATCTGCTTCTATAAAATTTGTTTTTTTATTTGAATAAAAATGTATGCTGTCCGTGAACTATACAGTGTCTTTAAAACTATTCCGGTCTTTTCGTTTCATTTTTCTTATTTCATTTTCAAAATAATTTTATATTAAAAATAAGTTTATGAGTTGTTTTATTTTTTAGAAAATAAAGTAAAAATAATATATATTATATAACTTTACAACGGCGAAAATTAGCAATCTTGGTCACGAGAATTTGGGCTATTGTGGGCTTCATCACTTGTATGAGTTTGGTGTACATCTTTCATAATGAAGGCTGTTCCTACTTGCACCCCATAGTTTCTCTCTCACCCTTGTGTCCCCTAAGCAGCAACTTGTTCAACCCCTTGCACTGGACCTCCTTAAACTCCGCTACTTTTGTCCTTTTCTGTTTGTAAAGCTTTCTTCTTCTTCTTGATCCACTCAATTTTCCGGATTGACGAATCCAGAGTCTAAAATAAGGTGTTGCTTTTCGGAATAACCATTCTAAAATTTTATTCTTAACATAATTTTGGATTAAGTTTTTTTAAAACAATATGTATTTCAGGAAACATAATCCAAAGTTATGTAAGAATAATTTTTGAATGACTATTATGCAAAGGAACACATTTAATATATTACATTTCTCTCTCTATATATAATTATAATTATAAACTACTTTGATAAATTTTTTTGGTATAAAACCACTTTCATAATTTGAAATGTAGTAAAAAAGTCAATTTGTAATATGAGTATTATCCTCGACATGTTTCTAAATCCATCACTGAATATGAGGATTACAAACACGATTTTTCCTCCACAAAAAACACAATTGAGAGGTTTTGCATCAATGGCCCTCGGTTGTATGATTGCAAGGTGCTCAAGCCTCAAAGTATTCAAACAACATTTTTTGGAAAAAAAAAATCATTTTCCTAATATTTCTTATCTAAAGAAGAATCTTGTTGTATCAAAATTAATTTTAACTGTAATCAATTCTACAAAATCATGTTTATCTAAAATTAATTCTATCCACATACATGCAGACACACATGATACCGCGGAAATTCTTATTAATTAGCTACTAGCTAGCCTGCAAAATTATCATATTAATTTTTAACGTATTAGAAAAATATGAACAAGTATTTTTAAAACATTGAATGGAAAACTAAAAATAATTTATTTCTTGAAATGTCATTAATCAAACTATCTTTTTTATAGTCATTAATATAATTTTATTGTATTCACACAAAAAATTATTGTGATTTTTAATATTTATTATTTATTATTTTCTTGATCAATATAACAGGACATAACGCATAAAAGCTATTACGTAAAAAGGTTAGGGTATTTTTTAATTTAATGAAGACAATCTCACGCGTATTAATTATATTAGTTTAGGTAATAAATACTTTATTCATCATTCATAATCAAAAGGACAGATTCGCATAAATTCTTTAAATAAAAATATATTATTTTAAATTATTGGGTCATCATCATATTTAGCTAACTATATATATATTATAAATTACACTTGTGTATTATTTTATGGTACAAAGATGGTGTGAGAAGGAGCTGGTAACATAAAAGAAGAGGTTTTGTAGAAGCTAAAAATATATTTAACTTTGGTGTACTAAGCTAATTAATACAATAATGACATTATTTTTTATTAACATATGGGATACAACAAACTGATATATAAAACAATCTGCAGTGACTTTAATGTATATTCGGATCTATGTCAATGATCTAAATAGATTGAACAATATAATATATGTGAATTATTATATATTTTTTGACATTATCTTTGATTCATATATATATATATATTAATTATGAAACCCCCAGTAAAAAAAAACCTATTATATATTATGAGATTCTTTTACAAGTTTTCACCATCTTCAAGTGTTCATTTCATTTCTCACCGGTTTGTTTTTTTGTTGTCTATCTGTCTTTAGTTCTACTCTTCCTATCCTTGTTGGTGACTTTCTCTCTCCACTCACTCCAACACATACACAAGCGTGACTACTACTTTGTTCAACGCTCCACAGCACGCAACATAACATAAAAAATATGAAAATTAAAAAGAAAAACTGAGTTAATGATTCTCACGTCCCACACCCTAGAAACACTACTGCACTTTCCTTCAATCCAACTCCAAGTCACAACCTTGGCATTTTCTGAAACAAAATCTTTGTGCTTTCGTTTTTTATATTCCAAGTAAAGGCCTCTTTCATTGCCAGCCATGACCGAGGTCCTCCACTCCTCCCCACCTCGTTTTGTTGCTTCATCACCACCAACAAAGACAAGGACAACAACAACAACAACAACAACAAAGACAAGGACAACAACACCAACAACCTCTTCATTCTCTTCTCCCAATGCCTTTCTCCTCCGACCTCTCTTGGCGCTTCTTCTGACCCTTCTCAGGAAATCCTTCCAGCTTCCTCGCAAAAACATCGGCTCCATTATGGACATTGGCTCCCCAACGAACGTGCGCCATGTTGCGCATGTCACCTTTGATAGGTTCAATGGTTTCTTGGGCTTGCCTGTTGAGTTTGAACCTGAGGTCCCCAGAAGGCCTCCTAGTGCTAGGTGTGTGTTTATGTCCATGCATATATATTAAAAGGCATGAATTGAAGACACTTGTTCATCATTGAATTAGAGTCACATTTCTGATCGAATGCATGTTGGTTTTTATTAGTTTTTAAATTTAAGAGGAAAATTATGCATTATTTTTAATGCACATTATAGTTTTGATTCCGAGTTTAATTTCTATGCATCCTTAGATTTTATAAAGTCAACGAATCAGAAACAATATGGTTTTGATTATGAGTTTAATTTTTATGCACGATTGGTCGGTTTTTATTAGAGAATGTCAAGATCTTTTGCATTTGTGAATGCATTTATATTAGAGTCTTTGATTTAAAGGTTGTGTTGTTTTGTTTATTTATTTACGCTTTTGTTTGATTTATCACATGTAGTGCATCTGTTTTTGGAGTTTCAACAGAATCCATGCAGTTGTCGTATGACTCAAGAGGGAACAGTGTGCCAACAATACTGCTGTTGATGCAAAGGCATCTGTATGTTCAAGGAGGGTTGCAGGTTTGATCATCTATATTTGTCTGTAAATTTCTGATGATGTTGCTGGTTATCTGTTGGATGCAATTTGTGTGAAACTAGCAAAAATGATAGTCCTGCTTTATCATGTACTACTCCATGGGGACTTATTTGTTCACCTTGCAAATGATTGCATTAATGGTTCTTCTTGGTTAAAAAGTTGAACTTACACATGCAGGTGGAGGGGATTTTCAGAATTAACGCGGACAATGGTCAAGAGGAACATGTTAGGGATCAATTGAATTTGGGAGTGGTCCCAGAAGGCATTGATGTACATTGTTTGGCAGGGCTAATTAAGGTATAACTCTTGCAAGATGATTGTTTGCTTCTGGCTCCTCTGTTGATGTACCTGTTCATAGATGCTTGTTTGGTGAATTGAACTGGATCATCATATTGACTAAAAAAAGTATCTTCTATGATATAATGATTACTTTTGCTTGTGGAAATGATTATTTTTATGCAATAATTCTTTTTCTCTTTTATTATAGATCTAACATGTACTAGAATCATTTGTGCAAATAGAATTGATTCAACATGTAATTGATTGTAGAAAGTAACTTATCAATTTCAAACATTTATCTAAGTCTAATAAATTAGACAAATAAACATCATTTCCAAATTCCGCAATGTATTTGACTGAATAGTACCACATTCCATATCTAGACCCGTTTTAATGGATCAGATGAATAGTAAAATTGTCTGCCCATACAATATCTGGTTTATAGACTAGATGGTGAGCTAGAACATCCTGCAGTTTATGAGGGAGGCTGTATTGTCATTCCTATTCGTTTATTGCATCTCCTATATAACTTTTTTCTCATCTTCCTAAGATGTCCTTTATTAAATAGTTGAGTCAGACAAATGATCTACTGCCACTCCTATGATCATCCAAATTTCTAATTAATATTTGTTTTATTTTTAAAAAATATAAAAATGACTTCCTAATTACATGATTAGTTTTTCCTTTTTAATTCAATGTTCGTCAGGGCCAACAAACAAAACTAAACTCTACAATACAAGTGTTTTCAATGTGTAAACTTTATGATCCTGTTGGAAAGTGGAAACTGAAATGTCTTATGACCCTTGCTTGTGAGTCTTTTTAAAATTATTTGCAAAACAATTTTATCCTTTCTTTTTATTCCGTTTCTTCTAGACAAGCTCAATGAGAACCTTCATTTTTCTATCTGTTTTCTGTTCTTCCTAAATCATATGCTGACCAATTGCATCCATATCATCCTCTGCTTCTGTCTTAACCTTCCAACTTATTTACTGCTAGCCACTAACAACCTGTCAATTCATGTCTTTAGACAAATATAACAAGTTTCCCAACATCTTTATTTCAATTGCTGCTTCATGAAACTTTAGCACTACTTAGTTGGAATATGTCACCTTTCTTGGTGTAGTTTTATCCTAGCAAGTAACTATCAGAATCCATTCCAGAATCCCATTTAATTAAACTCGCGTACATAGCAAACTATCTTTTATATGAAAGGATATAAGGTAAATGCTACAAAACACTGCTTTTGTAGCTTCTGCTTAATTCTTTGTGCTTTTTTTTGGCATAAAGAAAATGCATGTTATTAGATACTATTTTGATATTCTTGCATTTTTCAAGGCTTGGTTTAGGGAACTTCCTACAGGCATTCTAGATTCATTATCACCCGAGCAGGTAATGCAATGCCAGACTGAGGATGAATGTTCTGAACTAGTGAGACATCTACCTCATACTGAAGCTTCACTCTTGGACTGGGCCATCAATCTGATGGCTGATGTTGTCCTACATGAGCATGTTAATAAGATGAATGCGCGTAACATTGCCATGGTTTTTGCACCAAACATGACTCAGGTGTGTTTCCATATTTTTTCATTCTCAAGTGACTGCAAGGAAGAAAAGATGTACCATACAAGTGCTATATATTTTCATTTTCTACTTTACTAAATTGCATATGGAAATCTTTTGAAATCCAATTGTTTTCTTTTCTCGGGAAATCTTTTCTGCACTACTTGTCTTGACAATATTTTTACCTTTAGTGAAGTCTTTACTATGCTGTGTTTTTCCAAGAGTAAATAAAGATGCCAATGTGATAGTTGTTCCATCTGATAGTAGGTTCGAGTCAATGAAAGTATTTGGTCATTCTGATTGCAGATGGCAGACCCTATATCTGCATTGATGTATGCAGTTCAAGTAATGAACTTCTTGAAGACACTTATATTAAGGACAGTGCGGGAAAGAAAGGATTCTGTGGTAGAATCATGTCCTAGATTTTATCTACAACCTTCTGTAGATAATGAAAACCGTAGAATTTTGGAGTCCTTCCGGCAAGATACTCCTGCAGAAAATGAAGAGGCTCAAGAAAACTTTGTTTTAGAGAAAACTGCCTTAGACCGTTCCCCTGAATCACTCCAAAACAACTCAACTGGAGGAGAACCTGGCAGTTTGACAAACTCTTCTGAGAATCTTGTTTGCAATGAGGATTTGTATTGTGAGTTTCCACCCGTAGGAAACATGGGGAAGAGTAAAACTGGCCAATCAAGTAAGTCAAATGCTAGAAAAGAGTCCAAAAAGACAAGAGGCAGCAACCTGTGATCCATCAAATAGTGCCTGTTGAGAAAAAAAAAGGAATTGGTATTTTAAGTCACATAGATACAATAAATGAATAGATCAAAGCGTGGCTGTGAAGAACAGAAGAGGCACTGAAATGTAAATTGATTATTTGACATTGTGGCATTGTAAGTTTGTTTATGTCTCAAGTTGCAAATTGCCAGGGGAAGTTTGTGAATTGGTCCTTTATGATTTCTTTTTCCTTTTTCCTTTGTTTGTTTAACTTATCTGATTTCAAGAATAGTACTATGATCACACTAACATTGTAATGAAATATCATTCCCTGTGTGTTTACTTGTGTTCATAATTATTCCTTAATAATAAATTAATCTTCTGTTGCCCTTTGGAATGGTCTTTTGGATCCTTACTCTACAATTTTGGTTTCCTGCCAGAGTAAGGATCGTCCAATAAGTTTTGGTCAGATGATAGCAATGAGACATGCTACGCGTTTAGGTAGAAGTGGAACCTTTTTCCCTTGGACCATAACAGTAGTAGTGGCCATAGAACTTCAATACAAAATTTTATGGAAAAAATATTGTATGATTGATTTGGGAGGCATCAGGTCCACAAAGGTAGACCAATGGCAAGGAGTTTTATGGAGGTGAGAAATATCAAGAGGAATGAAAACCACAAAACTATCAAACTTTAAAGAAAACGTTGCAAGCTACTTTTCCCACCAAAACGCATCTAAGGGTTAATTGTATGTACATTTCTATAATGGGACAAGGCAGTGAAAGGGAGGGCTAGCTGAGAACCACAACCATTTTCCTAGAAAGGAGTCAACAAGTTTAAAGGACTCAATCGAATATTCCTCTCCTTCTTTCCACCAATGATAAATTATGATCACAAGTGGAAGTGGGAACGGTGGAACTTGAAGCCATACATGCATAAGTTCTTGGTTTGTGGCAATTCTATTCTGTAGACTAGCTACTAGCCTTATCCTCCTAGTGCAGAAAGCTGAAGGGGACTGTAGTGTTTAATCACACTTAGTAATATTTGATAGGGAAGGATTCCAAATTTAGATTATTAGTCCATTACCAATTCCCTATAAAACAAAATTTATGAGAGTACAAACTCCAAAATAGATTCATCTTAAGGACAATTTGTGTATTATTGCAAGAAAGATAATACCGTATAACTTTAGTCTTTAACAAATGCAAATTAGATAATGTGGTACCAAGGGTCACGAGACACTTGTATATAAGCGTGCCACGTTGCCTGCAATGTTCAATCTAGCAGAGCCACTTGGACAGTTACAACAAGTGAAAACGGTTAATTGAACGTGTACCCACATTCAAATGTGTTAGAATTTTAGAAGATTTTAGAGAAGGGTGTGGCTGTAAGTGTAGGTGTGCAAGTAGTAGTCTTCGCGTTCACATCATTGTACTCTGGACAGCACCATGGTAGGATCGAATCATTGCTCAAAATTTGCCCCTCACAAAACCAAGAAAGTTGTTGTGGTCCCGTCCCTTGTTTCCTTCCCCAAAAGGAACGTCCAATTGGAGTGCCATCTGCACAGGCAAGCTCTCTTGGTTATACCATTTTTATGTATTCATCTTCACAGACAAATTAATGATTATACCTTTTTTCTTATTATTTAGGTAGAAGCCTAGATGGTTGAAACATTTGTTGCCTGATGCAATCCGTGTATTAGGTTTACACCCAAGACTGGGTCTACTATGTTTTGGAAAATACCAAGTCATCAAGTCTTTTCCATGACCGTGTATAAAGGTAACTTTCAGGTTGGAAGCCTTTTTTTGCTGGAAGCAAGATATCTTTATAACCAAAAATCATGAGACTCACCCGAGATCACCGAAGTGGATTTTATCTCTCCCAACGAAGTATTTTCCATATGCATGGTAGGTATGCTTAAATAACCCAATGTTGGACCTTGTTGGTGGTTGGAAGCCCTTTTAATAAGGCTGAGAGTACCTAGACAACTAACTTTAAGAATACATGGTATACTAAATTAGGATCGGTTTTGCATGCTAACGTGATGCTTAAGAAATCAATTCACCATAATTTTTATAAATTTCAATTTATTGTGGATAATGAATAATAATCTGAATTTATATAAATCTTGTCACTAAATACATGCACGAATTAATGCAGAATTGTTCTTGTTTAAACAACTTCAGGTTTAAATCTTGAATATACAACCTTCTTAAATATTCGGAAGGCAATTTTTATCACTGATTACCTCTTGTATAAAGGATAATTAAGTGCCATCTCTATCCAAAAGAATTAAGATAAATCTCACCATATAGTTAGTTACCTAGGACTTTTATATGGCCAACAACAAATCCTGGCTAAGCTACGTAAGTATAACCACTCGTTGGCCATTTATAAGCCACACCAACAGAAAAAACAAGAAACCATAAATCAGAACTTCCTACTGCATATATATAATAGCATCTTCCCCTTGATTTTTTCATCTCATGCTATTTTCGTGCCACTTTGCTCTTTTCCCCTATCTCTCTACTGCCAAAAGTTAGCACTTACAATATCCTATTCCTTTCTTTCTGTGTTTAGTTCTACACAAAGTACCAAACACTGGCTAGCAAGAAGGGCATGGCAACATGTGGGAGCCTGCATCACATCTTCGACACCCTTTTGCCAGAAAAGTCAACCCTGCTTGAATCCCTCTCATGGAACCAAATAAAACCCCTAAAATCCACAGACCAAACCCACTCCTTCACTGAGATATTTGGAGAACTCCATTTCAAGGAGAGTCCTATATCATCACCATTCACTCCCCACGTTTCTACTTCATCATCATCATCGTCAACTGAGATAACAAACAACACCAACAGGCACAAGAATAGTGACAGCTTCTCATCCTTGAGTTCTGAGAGTTTGCACCTTTGCACTGAGGGTCTTGGCTTTGAGAGTTCAGATGATGTTGAAGACTTCAAGGATGGAATGAGTGAGAGTTGTGAAGTGTATAAGGAGAAAGAGGGTGTCAAAAGGTGTGTGAGTTCAAGGGTGAGTGAGTACCCTCCTCCTATTTCTTGCATAGGGAGGAGTGGGAAGCCTTGGGTGTGTTTCAGGTCCTACAGAAGTGAAGGGAGGTTTGTTCTTGAAGAGATAAGGATTCCAACACATGAGTTCTTGCATGCTTGTAGAGAGGATGGAAGGCTGAAGCTGCATTTTGTTCATCATGAGGATGAACCCATAGAAGAAGAAGAAGAAGAAGAAGATGATGATGATGATGATATTGGTGTAGAAACAATGGATGAAGAGGAGGAAGAAGAAAACATGGAAGAGAAAAATGATGATTAATTGTGTGGCAGATCATGAAGAAAATGAGATTGATGCTCAAGTGATGACTAGCCACTTACTTGATGAAAGAGCAGAAAATTTGAATGCTAAGGAAGATTTACAAAAATAAGAGAAGAAGAAACAAAATAATTTTAAGCACTGTTGTGTTTTTGTATCTTTTCTTTAATATGTTGGCTTTTGTCTCTTAACTTCTAAAGATTTTGTCTGATGGAAACAGGAGTTGACACCTCTGATCGAGTTTTCATTCACATCAACTGTGACTTAAACTTGATTTTCAGACTTGTATTGATAAGCATGTAAATCTTGTTATAAATTTTCATTGCAGTTGGTGATCTTTTTCTGACCTTGTCAGAAGAAGTGTCTTTCATTAATCTAAATATTTTATATATAAAAAAAAAAAAAAGTTTTGTGTGGTGTGTTCCAAAATTAGTGGACTAACGAGAAAATTGCAATCTTCTGTCAAGGACTCGATATTGTCCCACGCTACCTACTTCCCTTGTAAACGAGTCACGTCTATTTTATATGTTTCTTAGTCATGGGAAGTGGAAATTCGGGGACTTTCACGTGAGACAAGGTAGATGCATGTTATCTAAGGATTATCTTAACTAAACTATAATCCAAGATCCTATGAGCACAATGGCCGGGGAGGGTTGAATCGAGGTTAGCAATGACACATTTGAGTACTGCAACGCGTGAAGCACTTTTTCTTACCACAGAAAATACGAAGACAAAACCAAGGGAAAGTAGGATAATCTAGAAATAAATCAGAACCCATAATCGTAGTAGCAGAGATAAGATTGTAAAAGAGACACGACACACAAAAAGAAGAAAAGGGCACCAAGATAAGAGCATATAATATGTGATCCAGGGCCATGGTATTTTAGACAAAATTTTGTGATATAATGTAATGTGCAAAATGTTCGATGCTCTCTTATTGATTTAATGCACAAATTACATAAATAATGGTTAACCAACAACAACCGACATATAATTATAATTTATGTTCCTTAATCAATTGGTACAAAATAGGAGTGTACAAAAATTATTTTGATAAAAAAAACTAAATCAAACTGATTTTGAACTGTTTCAACTAGTTTGGTTTTATATTTAAATAATCAAATTAGTTTAAAAATTAGTTTAGAATCGAATTGATTTTAAAAACTAAGTCTGAACTGAATTGATTTTTGACCAGTTTTAAATTATTTTTAAGAATCAGACTAGTTTCGAACTGGTTTTCAAACTATTTTTTTCGAGTAAAAAAATTTATATGAAAACTAGTTTGATTAACCGAACTGATTTTGTAAAAAATAATTTGATTATCGTTCGATTATAATCCAATTCAATCTTAACTGATTTTTTTTTCACACCCCAGTACAGGGTTGGAATTTGTTCATTATGTGAGATTATGGCTTATACAATTGTTGTAAATGTAATGCCGCATTATTCATATTTATTTTACGTGTTAGTTTACATTTATTAAAATTTACAAAATGTAAAATGATATTCATATTATTTAATAAGTTTCAAAAAGTTATAACTAATAATGAAAATATATATTAAAAATAGTATATCAGAAATTAAATACTTGTTAGTTCATTCCTCTTTCTTTGCCTTGCCTATAGTCAAACCAAATTTGCTGTAACGACGAGGGCCCAAGTCTTGTATTATAAAAATAGAACAAAGGAAAGAATATTCACAGAACATAAAGATATTTGTCTTGTGAGTAATGCTATTTTGACAACATTTTCACACAGTATATCTTACAAAAAAAGAGATAAGAAAAAAAAGATAAAGTACGTAAAAGAAAAATAAATTGTGAAAGTATTCTAAAAAATTTGAATGAAACAAGTATCATCCTTTTCATTTTGCACGAAAGGCAAGGGGAATAGTACAAAGCTCCACCAAATATCTCTCTGACCCCTTTTTGTGTAAATTTTGATCCAGTCATCTAGCATTTTATATAAAAGATATCTAGAGGGAGAAGATGATACTTTTCTCATGATATTAGCAACATACTCTGTGACATACTTTATTTAATATATTCTTTATTGAAAACTATAAAATTATGAATAAGATTCATTAAATATGAGAGACCTATACACTTTTATAATTTCTAACAAATAAAAAATTTAGAAAGTCTTAGATTCTGTATGTTTATCTTTTTCTCACATACCACCCAGTTAAGTGTTTTGGGCTGCTTGGAGGACTGAAGAAATGCTACAATCTGAGCAATAATTGTGGTTAGATATCTTTGGTAAATATAATATAATACAAGTTTTTCTGTTTTATACATTTTAAAAATAGATCAGAATATGACATTGGATTAAAATTTAATACATTCTTGTTAATATTAAAAAAGATTAAAGCTGTTTGAGATGCTGCTTTACCTAGTAATATAACTAAAATAATGGATATATGTGATAGGTAACTCCCATCTCATGAACTATTAGTATTGAGTTAGACCTATATCAATAAGTAATATGACTAAAATAGTGTACATAAGTGAGAGATAATTCTTACTAACTCTTTACTTCATGATCTAACTTTTGAAGTTAGGTTGGACCGTGACCCAAATTCTAAGAAAACCAAAAAAAAAAAAAAATGCAAAACATTTAATTTTGTTCTGTCTGGAAACCAAATGCTACCTAAGTCTACAACATCTATATCTTCACGTATCACAATAGCTCAGCCAAATATGCTTTAAGAAAAATGACAGGAATGATCTATATAAACACAGAACAAATCACTTCTCGAAGCTAACAGCAAATTTAGAACACTTCAGAAAACTTCCGTGTCCAAATTGCATAAAATGAAATATAATGTTCATACATGGTGTCAAATGACTCAGATGAATTGTTTATGATTAAAATGGACTACAAAACATCAAATTTATTAGCCGATTGATCATTAATTCCACATATTTATTAAATTGCATGGAATTAGCAGATGATATTTTTGTGTTGTCCCTTGTTCTTGCATATTTGGTGAGTGATAAACGCTCTGGAAGTTTGTAAAGGATTAAACCATTCCAGGTATCATTCTATAACAGTTACAAGGTAAGATGTTTATCTATCATTGGACGGGATTGTTGCCATCTAATGTTAAAAGCACCTTATATAGATCAGGACGCCTATCACGGAATACCCCCCAACAATGCCTCGTTGATTTGATCTTGTCCAGATCAAACTGAGCAATAAGAACAGCTTCCTCTTTATCATCAGCAACTGAAACAATTTCTCCTGTAGGTCCTGTATATTGATAGAGAAGACAAAAATATAAACAGATAAGTTATGCCTGCAGCTAAACTTTCCAAGTGTTAGAAGAAATGAAGAAAAAAAAATCGATTAAGAAAAAGAAGAGGAGAAGGGAAGGGAGGGCAGGGGGTGGGGGGGAATGCTACAAAGCAAGAAAATATTGGTTTTGGGTTGAGATGAATGTGGAAAAAGCATGTCATCTTTTAAAAGAAGGGTTTTCCCACACTGGTCAAACTAGTGAGGTGTGCTTCTGTGCTGAAAAGAAAACAGTTCACAAAAATTACCTGCTATGAAGGAGTTTCCGTAAAATGTTATCTCAGTTTTTCCATGTTCAGTCTCTATTATCTCCTTTCCTATCCTATTTGAAGCCACAAGAGGTACCTGCATTTTCCAAAATTATTTGATCAAATATGTTGGAAAGTTTAAACATAAATGTTTACACAAGTGGTTAAACCCTTCATATTTATATAAAAAAAAATGATCATACAGTAAATTTCCTTTTCTCTAATACAAACTTTAGCATAGTATATCTTGGATTATTTTAGCCAACAACTAATGCTGAAGGAGTTCTAGATTAGGAAATAGAAACAACTGTGAGCATGACACATACACATATAAGAAAGAGATAGCAAGATATGCACCTTATAGATACACATTATAAATGAAAATATGTGGATGGGTAACTATTAGCTTGCGTACAAAACCTACCAAATTGGCCCCAGCATGTCCTTGCATTACTCGTTTCCAGTGGTCACGAGAGTCAATGCTTCCATCATGAGGTTCAGACCCAATAGCAGTAGGATAAAATAGAATCTCAGCACCTTGAAGCACCATTGCTCGGGCTGCCTCAGGAAACCACTGATCCCAGCAAATAGCTGACATGAAAATTAATTAAAATAGTAAAAAAGATAATTCTTCAGTTTCCTATCTGGGAGAAAGATGAAAAATGCAGCTTCCAAAATGTGTTTGGTTGCTTTAGCGAAGCAAAAATCAAAATTGGGAAAATGTTTTTTGATAGATTCAACATTTTTCTTTTCTGATTGTCTAACAATCTTGATACAGCCACACTAAATGAAGTTTTGAGTACAGGCAAAAAGAACAGAATGCAGTTATAGTAATTATAAGTTCTTACCAACTCCAATCTTTGCAAATTTAGTCTGGAAAACCTGTTCAGCAAAAGCCTCAATGTTACACTATGTTCACCAATCATTAAAAAAAACCCATAAAACCAAGGTTATTCCAACCAGTGAATATCAATTATGGCTATCTTAAGCACCTACCTTAAATCCAGTGTCACCTGGATTAAAATAGAACTTTTCCTCGTAACCTGTAGGGGAGATTGTTTGATGAGTTAGGATGTAGACATACTAAATGACATATAAATGTCCTGAATATTGCATACCTGGTCCATCTGGAATATGGGACTTTCTATAAATCCCAAGATCAGTTCCATCAGAATCAATTATGGCTATTGAATTATAATGTGCATTGTTTGCCTCCTCAAAGAAGCTAACTGGTATGACTACACCTAACTCTTTTGCAAGTTTCTGCATTCTGCATCATGAACATTGAAACAAGAATAAGATTCATTACAGGATGATGCACATAAAAGACTAAGCCAATATTTGTTCCTCTGCCCCTTAAAACACCATAATACGGTTCCAGTTCATTGAGTGGCATGCAAGCAGTGACTAAGAAGCAGATTACAGAAGCTACTTTTTCAATTATTTTACCTGAGGATTGTGGGATGGTCCTTATGTGGCTTAGCTCTTTGAAAGAAATCCACTCTTTGTGCCTGACAGAAGTAATAACCTTCAAAGAGCTCCTGAAATTATTCAAACATCATTAATATGATCCAAACACGCAACCAATCAGGGTTTTCCATCTGAATTAACGAGTCCAGTAAAATTACTATCTCTACAATGATGGGATAACTAGATAAGGAATCTGTATTTTTCTGAATGAACATCAAAAGTCATAAAAATCCCATTTGTCAGCCAGTAGTTTTAAAGATAAATAAAATTCCAGCAAAAACATTCTGTCAGTGCCAGCAATTACAGTCAAGAATCATCAGCATTATTAAGAAATCAATGCCAGATTGCCAAATATTTAGTGTAAGCAAGCAGTGCATATTAGATTAATAAATAATGCAGAAGTAGAAATGTAATTTACCCAAATGTATTCCAAATTCCATTTTACACAAGCATATTGCAGAAGAGCAATTCTGCTTCCTGTCTAACAGATTCTCTCATAGTCTCACTAGATTTTTCATCTAGCATATCATAGTTTGACTCAAGTCAAAGTCCTTGACCGTAACCAGTTAAGATTTGTAATATTGTACTATTCATGGTAAAAAATAGTTATATAAAAGAAATACCATCACAAAAATGGTTTTATGCAACCTACTTAGTGAATTATAAATCATGGGAAGTCGTCTTAAAGTAAATTGGTAACCTAACCAGATTTATGCTTCTAACCTACAACCTCAATATTTGCATTGCTATATTGGAGGTTTCACCTCCTCATTTTCCTTAAAACAAGATTGCTTTTAGTTAAAGTAGTTGATCAAATAATCATATGGTTTTGAATCCCAATGAATGAAAAATACACATAAAATCCATTTATGCGCATATCCTACTTGATGTTAACCTTATCAAGCAATAAAAGAAGTCAACAAAAGATTGTATGGAATTAGATATTCTATAATTGATATGTAACACAAGTAGGAAGCATTGTCAGGGAAGGCCGTCCCAGGTTTTAAATATGCACACCTGAATCAGAATGATGTTCGCACCCTGTTTATGTGCAGCTCTAATTAGCCTGCACAAGAGCCAAAAAAGCATCACATAACATGCATAGAAATTTCATTTCTGCCACTGATTAGTCTACAAATTATATTATATACTTAAACAATAATCAGGGAAGAAAAACTGAAGCTCAAAAAGTTTCAGTTAGAAGCAGAAACAAAATCCAGAGGACAATTGAATTAGAGAGCCTGCTTGATTCCCTTCTAAATATGGACATCATGGTCTCATAGAAATGGGGTTGTTTTCAAAAATCAGAATGTGGATGTGGAATCAATCATAGATTTGTCAAAGGTAAGAGTGTGGGCTTGGCTACAAGCCAAGGTGCCAACGTTCAAGGTTCCTTTTGTAGAATGGCATTCAAATCTGTCAGAGTGTTTAAATCTCCTAAAGAAATTATATATAGTGCAGTGAGAAATGAGTCTGAGGTCTGTCATTAGACTTTGTTCTATAGCAACTGATTTGCTGTAAAAATTTGTTCCATTGTAACGTTTCCTCTGAATGTGGGCCATAATCAGTGCAAGCAAGAGCTAAAAATGAAACCTTTTAACCTGGGCAGCTCATAAACTAGTGACCCTCATCACCAAGTTCAGGATTCAGAACATGAAATTGGGTTGCAAGGGTGAACAATCCGAAATGAATTGAAATTGAAAGTGGGTAAATAAGGAAATAGGTGAAATTGTTACGGTGTTACCTCTCGGCGGTGGCGATATTAGTTGAGACATCATCGGTGCATGCAAACTGCAAAGCAGACACCACCACGGTTCTACCCTTCTCCATCTACAGAAACAACGTAATAAAGCTCAAGTTTTGGGAATATGAGATTATTGTTTCCTTGTTGCCTCGTGGGAAAACACTGCACTGCACACAATAGAATTATATTCCGCCAACTTTTTAGACTCCTACATAAGTGTAAATTAAAGAATAAATAGACATTCTATTCTCCTTTGCATATTATTCTTGTTGAAATGTTAAAAATAGTTCTTATCTTTACATAAGTGTTGTAAAATAGTCATTGTTGCTAAATTTTCAAGTAATGTCGTTAGTGAGATGTATTGTTAACAATTTAGTGCCACGTAGACTTAAATAACTATCAATTCTTTTCAATGGGTTGAAGAAGAAAACCATGTTTCTAATAATTCTTATGTCACAAGAGCATCAATGTTAGTGGCTAATTTGAAACTACAAATTAAAGCTTGGTAGGAGAAAATAAGAAATTTAACAAACCTTGTGTTGTTAGGTTTTTCATTTTTAATTATAATGTTAGTTTTAGGGGATGTATTTTAAGTAAAATTTGTAATAGCATCTTTTGATATTGTAATTGTTGTTTTGCTAAAGAATGTGTAGTAGGAAGAAATTTGTTGTCACGGTCAGTTACCCATTTCAATTAAATATAATTTGTTGTTGAAATTTATAGTTTAATCAATTCACCTAAACCGAGTTCAATTAAATATAATTTTTATTTATTTAATAAAATTTGTTGTTGTATAGCCAGTTGAATTAAATATAATTTTATTTTTATTTATTAAATAAAATTTCTTGTTGTATAGCTTGTTAAAGTTATTGAAGTAGCAAATGTATGAGAAATTTTGAAAAACCAATCACGAAAAAAAATCACTAAACCAAGTGGTCCTAGTCTAGCTCCAAAATAGTGTGTAAATTATAAAAGAAAGAGAATAAACAAATATTAAATCATGTGATTATTTTTCAAAGTCTAGAAGCTATAAAGTTTAACAGTGGTCCTAGTCCAGAGAACTGCTAGCAAATATCATTTGACACTTCCTAAACCAGAGAACCAACATGACTCAGCCATAATTTCATTTCACATACCAAAGCATGATAGTTACAAGCAATTGTTTAGCAAGGCAAGCTTTCACACCATAAACCAAAATAGATAAGTGAAGCTTTCATATACAAGTATCGTAATGTTTACATTGTTCAAGCTTTCAAAATATCCAACTACTGAATCATAATAAGTGAAGCTTTCATATACAAGTACCATAATATTTACATCATTCAAGCTTTCAAAATATTCAACTACTAAATCCTAATAACAAAATAAAATTAGTGATATACAACTACACATCCTAATAACAAAATAAAACAAAAAATGGGTCTTCAGTTTTCTTCATTTTTTATACTGCATCATCCTTATCAGCAACCTTCCTTTGTTTGGGTCTTGTTATGTTTAGCTTATTCTTTGCTACTAGTGGAACAATAGTTGCAAGGACCTACATGCAAATGCCACACATGAATAACACTTGTAATATATAAAAATAGAGTGCTGCAAAAAATTAGGTTGAGATAAAAATACTTTGTTGTGACAAATATTTACCATGAACTTCATGTCACTATCTTGTGACAAATTAAGCTGAGATAAATTAATCTCCACCGGACCTTCTTGAACATGAGCAGCAGCTTCTTCAGCCTCATTCAAAGCTTGCTCATCTTGAGCTAGTAGGTCGTCATCCTCATTTGAAGTTGGTGGTGCAACATATTTCTTTGGCCTAATAGGAACTCCAATATTTTTGCAGCTTCTGATGTTATGATGGGTTTGGCCACACCTTCCACATGTAAAGTCATGCAATTTCCTATTTAGCCTATGTCTTATGACATTGTCTTCATCTATAGATCTCCTTCTATTTTTCTTAGGCCTTCCTCTTTGTACCTTTTTATGTGGTGGAATGGGTTGTGCATGTTGTACCTGCGCCCAATATTGTGGTCCTTGGGCTGGTTCAATAAAATGGTGATATATCTTATTATAAGCCTCTATTGACAGCCACTCATGACACATGTCCTCAGGCTTTCCTCCTTTGTGACTTATTGTTGTAATGGCATGTCGGCATGGCATCCCTACATCAAAGTTGTAAAATCAACACACACATGTAGGTTACGAATGAAAAACAAAATTGTACAGAACACAACCTGTTAGTTGCCAAACTCTACAAGTGATGTCCATTAAGCTAAATTGACCTCAACCTTTTTCCCTCACATGTGGACCTCATATCTGACGCCCATGTTATCACCACACCAAATTGGAGTCCATTGATTAGGAAAATGAATCTCTTTTTCTAGTCTTTTGTACTGAATTAGACATAATGGTCCAGGGTTTCCAAAAAGTTTAACCTTATGGGCAGCCATCTTCTCATGATGTAACATCTAATTTCTTCAAGCATGGTGAGAATAGGCTTGCACCTATACTGCAGAATCTTGGAATTGAATACCTCACATGTGTTGTTGCATATGTTGTCCACATTGGGTATTGTACTGAAATGGGCTTTTGTCCATGCTTCCTTCGGCCATTTATTCAAGTACTCCCAAGCTTGGCAGTTGATTGTCTTCAAATGGGTCATATGGCCTTCAAACTCAGCAACAGTAGTGGGTCTTTCCCATTGCCACATAATTCCTTTAAGTTCCTTGCTTTTCCATTGCTTTGTAAAAATTTTCCAAAGATGCAAGACACAAAATCTATGAGGTGCACCAGGCATGACTTCCTGTAAAGTTGGAATAAGTACCTGAAAAAATGTAGTAGTGTAGTAAATACTTCTTGACTAGTCCCTAACTTATGTCATTAACTTTAATTAAATACCTAACTTATGATAATAATTACAAATCACACCATGTCATACCTTTTGCATGTCTGACATGAAATCCCACCCATTCTGTACGTAATCCCCAAGATCTTCATGTAACAAAGTTAAAAACCTTTTCTAATTGTCTTTGTTCTCCATGTCCACCACAGCATAAGCAATAACAAAGATGTGGTTATTGCCATCAACCCCAACAGCAGAGAGCAAGTTTCCTCCAAATGCACTCTTTAGGAAATATCCATCTAGACCTATGAATAGTCTACATCCAGCAACAAACCCCTTCCTACAGCCAACAAGACAAATATATAGCCTCTGAAATTGTGGTGGACCTTCTGGACTTGGCACTGTGTTGATCTTAACTATTGATCCAAGATTGCTCCTCAACAACTCATGTGCATAATCAAATACTTTGTCATATTGTTTCCTCTCACTCCCTTCCACTAGTTGCTTTGCTTCTTTCATGACTCTCCACATCTTTGTAACTTCAATGTGAACTCCCAACTCTTGCTTGAAATAATCCAAAGCTTAAGCACATTTAAGGGTTGGCTGGATTCTGAGTTTGGCCTCAAGTTTGTTGACCACCCACTCTCTATTTGCTTGTTTGTTGTTCATTTCTCTGCAGAAATTATGCCCATGCTTAACTAACTTGATTTGAAAAGTTTCTGAGTTCATTCTTTGCACAGTAGATCTCACAATCACAACATGCCTTCTTGCATTTTGCTCTAGCCCTCTATTTATCATTCTTCTTCCACCTGAACTCCCTTCCCATGAATATGCTATACTCCCTCAAGGCAGATTTAAATTCAACCAGAGTACCAAACTCCATCCCTAATTCCAACTTTTGTTCACCAACTCGACTACTTTCATTATATTGAGGATAAACTTTGTCAACATCCTCATCTTCATCATCACTACTAATGAGGTTTTTGAGCTCCTCTGAATGATAACCATTTGTTTCAACTTCAACTTCATCTTCCTTCCTCGTACAAGAGAAATATGTAAATCACTCATCATTATCATCTTCATTATTAGGATTACCAACCTTTTCCTCCTCACCACCACCAACATCTTTCTGCTCACCAACAACATCTCTCTCTTCACCACCACCAACATCTCTCTGCTCACCAGCACCAGCGTTCACATTAATACCTTTCTCTCCACCACCAACATTTGCATCAATGGTGATCAAGTACAAATAAATTATATTAATTAATTATAAACATTAAATTCCAAAATTATTCAAAATTATGGTAACCATGTTGGATCAAGTACAGATGAATTAAAACTTACCTTCCTCATGGCCAACAACAGGTACATCATCTAAATCATCCTCATTCTCAACAGCTTCTAGAATTGGATGACATTCCAAGTACAACATTTGTAGGACTTCTTCTAAAATTGGATCTACTTCATGATGAAAATAAACTTTTATCTCATTCTCATTTTCCAAAGCATCCCTCACTAAGTATAATATATCTCCATCTGTTGTACAACTCCTTAACCCATGATTAAAATCTAAGTCCTTATCAATCAACCAAAAACAATCTCCTATATTGTTATATTTCTTACAAGCTTTCACCAGATCACATAGGATAAATGTGTTCATGCAATCTGCAGATATATCCTCCCAAACATCCAATTCTCCGCCTATATATTCAACTTTTCCATCACCGGCACGTGGAGTGAATCTTCCTCCATGATGCAATATTAAAGTTATATTGTCATTCATTCTACACAATCAGAAACCACAAACATTGTCATATATTAGGAAATAAAAAACCTAATTCAAACATAGGCACATCACACAACAAAATGCAAAGTCATCTATAAAAACAAAGCATCATAAATCAAAATAATAAAGGACCATAAACCTCACTGCAAAGCACGAAGACAATGCAAATGAAAACCCTTCAATGTATAAAACCCCAAATGAATCCATGAAAAGAATGCAAACGAGAATGAACGCAAAACAACCACGAACCTGACTACCAAGCACGAAGACTCATAATCACCGACAAAGGGAATGCAGTCGAGGAAAAAGCAAAGTGCGAACAATTAAAAAACCCTACAAATCGCAGTAAGACAGTGAAACCCCGTTGTGGGGGAAGATGCGTTTACTTCATTTTTGAATGCTTTTTAACCTAACTTTTCCTAATTTTTCAATTCAATCCTCGCCACATGAGATTGTTGACATGGACTCAAACTTCTCACATGGTTTGCTTACATGGACTAAGGTTTGCCACATAGACATTTGACTAACAAAGGAAATTAGATTCTAACAACAGGGATTTATTTGTATAACGAATGTAAAAATAAGGATTATTTTTAACATTGCAATAAGCTAGGGACTAATATGCAAAAGGGCTACAAAGTCAGGGACTAAAATACCTATTTACTCGTAAATTAAATAAGCTTCGTATAGCTGTGAATAAGATTCGAGGCTTTTTTTAAAATAATAAAATAAAAGATAAGTTTGTTTAAATTTAAAATAAAATAAAAAACTTAAAATAAATATATTTTATATAAATATTTTTTAAGGAGTAGATAGGGTTGTTTTAAAAAAAAGTAAAAAACTTATTATTTTAAGTAAAAATAATTTAGATAAACACATGACAAAATTATTTATTTTATTTTAAAACAATTATTTTAAAAAAATAAACTTAAACAAACTAACTCACTCATAATAATTATAACTTTTAATAAAGATAAGTACTTTTTTAGATATACATATTTTTTTATTTTAAATTATCTTTCAATATATATAATTATTTTCATTTCTCTTATAAACATTTAAAATATAACTACTGTCACTACTTTATTCAATAACTTTTCTTTTTATTTTAAAAAATATAAATAAAGACATATAGTGTCTCTTTTTCAACAAATAATAATAATAATAATAATAATAATAATAATAATAATAATAATAATAATAATAATAACTTGTTAAAACCGTGCCTTGATTTTTTTAATTAAAAATATAAAAATGATTAAGAGATACATAAATAACTTCTGTCAAAAAGAAAAGAAAAAAAATACAAATAACTGATTGAATTTTTTTTTTATAACAACTATTGTGATTGAAAAGTTATTTTAAAATAGAACAAAATCGTCTAAAAAATAGGTACACGAAATAGGAATATTTTCTTAATTATTAGTGTAAATAGTAATAATAATAATAATAATAATAATAATTCTTCAACTCAACAGCTAGAAATTTCCAAAAACTGCATCATGTATGATACAAAGATATATATGCTCAGCCATTTCCAGATCAATGATCATTGGCACGTAGGACAATCAATGAGCTAAAGGCAAGGGTTTCCATTAGGCTGATATCTGCTCATGCTACCCAACAAGTACTTCCTTAGTCTCTCCCTTATCAGTTTGTTATTTTACTTATGTATTAGATATTATCTAGTTCATCAGTTTGTTACTTCCCTTATCGGTTTGTAATCTACAGCTATATAAGTCCTATCACCGTGTGCTAGACTTGATGATCTCAATACTAATAAGTTCCATTACTATTCTATAACGACCACCTATTCATAAACAAGAAGGTTTAATACACCACTAGATCCCGAGAATTTCTAATCAAGTCTCTAAATTGAAAAAAAAAATTGTAAATAAGTCATTGATCTTTTAAACCCCGTAAAATGTTATTTTTCTGTGGTTTCAAGCCGCCATAAACTAACTCTAAGGATCCAATTACACAAATAGTAGAAGATCAAGGATTCATTTACAGTTTTTTTTATATAAAAAAAAGTTTAGGAACCTTATTAAAAATTTCCAAAAAATTGAGAAACCTACTTATTTATTAAATCTAAACAAAACACTATAAAGATATGCTTCACATCTGGTTGGCTTTGTGCTAGAGAGCAGCCTTCTCATTTCATTGACTTTTACAAGTTATAATCCTACACTAGATTTTGTCTGGGACATTTATTCAGATTTTGTTTCAAGTTACTGGCAATAAAGCATAAAAGAGAATAAAAAACTTGACCGAAGCATCTATGTTAAGCTCAAATGAAATCATTTTTAAGTTAATGGTAATGCCTTCCTTTTAGTAGGGTCAATTTGTAAGTATTAGTTGCTCCAAATGAGCTAATACGCGAAACCTGTTATCCAGCTGGATCTGATGTTTACAAAGCTCATTCTTGTTATCATTTTGGTGGTCTGCAAAATTTAATAACTTAAAAAGCTAAAACGAAGTAGAATATGCTCTCTTTGCATAAAAAGAATAATTTGCTTTTAATTCCACCGAAATGCCAATGGTGTCATGAACTTAGAGTCCTAAGTCCTTTTGTTTTATTTTGTTGTTCCTCTTAATGATGAAAGTGAAGATTGGAGGATGTATGGAAGACAGTTTAAAAATATTGACATTTGACAATATATCTAGACAGTATTAAGTCTTCATGCATTACCGATTTTTGGGTTGTTATCCTTCCCTGCTTCTTCGTTCCTAAGTATGATCTAGATCATTTTACAACTTCATACAATGTTATACTGCTCAAGCATATCACTTATAGTATGTATGACTATTGATCAATGTGCTTGATCATATCACTTATAGTATCTATGACTAAATAACATTACTCTAACTCATTTAACAAGTTCAACAAAAGCAAAATTAAAACTAACTTTTGTTGTTATGTGGTTGGACTTTGGCATGAAGAGCTACTCATGCAAACTTTCTTGTCGCCTACGTCTCTAACAATTCTCAGTCTCTTTGATGCCCTCAACTAGCTAAATGACAGAAACAAACAGCTGCAGACTGCAATAAAACTTGCTTCGAAATCTCCACACTTGTTATAATACAAGCAGCCAGCATACAGTGTAGAGATCCCTATAAATAGATTATGAAATTCAAAGCACATCATCTTCAAACCACATTGATATCTAATTAAGTTTTCCTATTGCCTCAAACTTTCAGCCTCATAGATAATTACAATCATGTCTCCCCCCATCTTTAAAGTACTCACATTGATCATATCTGTTTTTGCCATCATGCAAATATCAACAGCTGGTGACCCAGATATTCTTACTGACTTCATAGTCCCCCCCAACACCATACCTGATGGCAACTTCTTCACCTTCACTGGCTTCCGTGTCATTTTTTCACCCAACAACACTGTCTCAGATTTCAAAGTGTTGAAGGCAACCAAGGTAGAATTTCCAGCCCTTGATGGACAAAGTGTCTCATATGCAATCCTTGAGTTCCCAGGTGGCAGCATCAACCCACCACACACACACCCTCGTTCTGCAGAGTTACTCTTCACCGTTGAGGGTTCCCTTCAAGTGGGGTTTGTGGACACAACCAACAAGCTCTTCACTCAAACACTACAAACCGGAGACCTCTTTGTGTTTCCAAAGGGTCTCGTGCACTTCCAACACAATGCGGATCCTCAGAAGCCAGCACTCGCTATATCTGCCTTTGGAAGTGCCAGTGCTGGGACTGTGTCAATTCCTAGCACTCTCTTTAACACCACCATTGATGACAATGTATTGGCTCTGGCCTTCAAGACTGATGTTGCCACCATTCAAACTCTGAAGAAAGGCTTTGCTCCTAAAGCATGATGATAATGGATAATGGATATTGCCACTAATTGCCGCCTTTAGGTTCCATATTGTATCACTTTGTTTGCTTTGTTACACAGGCTTCCAATTACCCCTGCTAGTGTTATGCTGTTCAACAATAAGTAGTTCTACAAAAGGGCATAAGATGCGAAATGCTTGATCTAATTGTTGTAATTGTTATCAATTGAAATACAATAAATAACTTTCTGGTATTACCAATTTCAAACGAGTATTAGAGTTTTAGTGTTGTCAATTTTCTGACATAATTTCAAGACTGATGCTGCCACTTGCCACCATTCAAACTCTGAAGAAAAGCTTTGCACCTAAAGCATGATAATGCACCTTTAGCTTCTATGTTTGTGATATTTTTGCCTGCTTTATTACATAGACTTTTTCATATAAAATAAGCTAATTACTACGAGTTTTTTTTAAATAACTTTTTATATACCAGAAGAAAATAGGGATTTCGTACCTCTTTATATTTTTTAAAAATAAAAGAGAAATGATAGGTGTTAAATAAAAAATAGAACGTATAGTTTTTTTAGAGGAAAATAGAACGTATAGTTTTTTTTGTTTATCCTCTTGGGATGTTCTTAATATTATGGGAGTTTGCCTTTTTAGGACTTACAATACTTTACTATATTTTTTGGCATAAGCATTAGGACAATTTTATAGGACTTATTTATAATTTCCTTAAAATACGAAAATAAAACTACATTTTTCTAAAGTTGAATAAAATAAAATCATGATGAATTTAAAATTAAATAGAATCTTACTACCTGTAGATTACACTGGCCTCGTATTTCCACGTTGATCCCTTATTTACTTGCCACGCCCAACAATACCCAATAAGAAGATTCCATTCAACAATAATAAGAATTTTGCTACCCAAAAAAGTTCATAGCCATTATTATTAACATATTTCCTCTACCTTTCTTTCTCCTTCAAAAATTCACCTCACCTTTTCTTTTCCCTATTAGCTCCGAACCCGAACCTGTAAAATGGATCTACTCGACCCGAACCGTTTCCGCAACCGCAAGCAACCCACCCTCTCCTCGCGGGAACGCTTCCTCGGCGTCCCATCCCACGCGCCGCGACTCGAAAACCCTTCCTCCGACGACGTCGTTTTCTCCAACAACGACGACCTAATCGAAGACGACGTCGTTTTCTCCAACAACGTTGACTCCACCGAACCCTCTTCTTCCTCTTCTCCAATCCCTAATCACCACAACCACAACCACAATAGCCACCACAAAGGCTTTGCATACGGTCCCTCCGACGCGTCGTTCGGCATCCTCGCCGCGCTGCCGGAGAACGACCACGCTTCTCCGAACGGTTCGCACTTCTTCCACCACAAACCCTCCGTCTCTGTCTCCGTCTCGCTCTCCTCGTCCTCCTCCTCCTCCTCCGCGCGCCTCATTCCGGCGATTCCGAAGCCCCCGCCGGACCGCACTCCCTCCTCCTCCCTCAAGTTCCACCAGTCCGCGCCGGTGAACGTGCCGCTTATGCCGATGAGAAGACACCACCACCGCGAGTTCGACGATGACGACGGTAACGAGGACGCGGCGGAGGAGGAGATGCTGCCGCCGCACGAGATTGTGGCGCGGAATTCCGCTCAGTCGCCGATGCTGGCTTATTCGGTTCTTGAAGGAGTAGGGAGAACGCTAAAGGGGAGAGACTTGCGTCAGGTTCGCAATGCGGTTTGGCGCCAAACAGGTTTTCTCGATTGATTGAACTATGAAGAAACGCTTTTGGATTTTCGGTTTTGCGGTTTCATTCTTTTAGATATGTTCGTTTTCCTTTTAGGAAGTGCTAAAGCCCTAAAGCCTCAATTGATTGTAAAATTGAAGAGTTGGTCAATAATGGCTTAGTGCTTTATTGTTGGTTAATTGGTGTTTGATTGCTGTATATCTTATGCAATAATTTATTTTTGTGGTCCATAATGAGCTCTATTGGAAGATGTTTTGCTGTTTGCTGATGGCTTTTTGAGGTTTGTGTGAATCATCTGTCTCTTATTTTCGGGATGCATTTTTGTTTAGACCACATTGATTGCAGAGTCCTGTTGAAGCTATGTAGTGTTTGGTAAAAGTCAAGTCATTGAAAACGAAACTAACGTAAAAGAAGAATTGCTCCTTCAGGCATTGGAACTGGGCAAGGTAGGTTGCTCAGTCTTGGGTGTTTGGTGATCCAAACTGAGATTTGTCAGCAGTCAGCACCCTAATTATCTGCAGTGATTGTTTCAAAACAATTTTGAACTTTTCTTTGTTGTAGAAGTAGGATGCAATGGTTTTTTATGGTCTTTGTTTTGGTCTAGTGGATTGAGGAATTATGAACTTATGATAATTATACATTGTTTGTGGTTTTTGGGTCTATAGTCTGAGAGACTAGAAGGGTAGGGAGTGGCAATGAACCTAGGCCTTTGGGACCAATGTTGTTACATAGCCGCTATGGCCCCACCATGGCGGAATGGTGTGGTGGTGGATTGCCAACCACCATAGGCAATTTGTGAAGGAAGACCTGCTATGGCGGCGCCATAAGATGCAATGGCATGTTTATATGGCAGAATTTCGGCCTTCCACCATCCGCCATCAATCAACACTGTTTGAGACTTGGGTATTCATTTTGTGCATGTTAGGAATGGCAAAGGATGGAACTGAAGATGAGTAAAACTATTGAGTCAATTTCTTCCCTAAGCATGCAGCAACCTTACTCCTTCAGTTCTCTTCTATATATGTTGTTTTTTTATATCTTGTATGATGGTTCCGCTAATATTGATAATTCATCCTTTAACAAATAAGAATTAAGATTAATTGTCATGGTTTCTTTTGTACCCTCAAATATGCCACCTTTAGTACTTCTTTAATCTGAATAATTGACGAGTTTGATTAACTTGTACTATTTGTGAAACGTATAACACACATACCCAATCTCTTTAAGTTATCTGTAGCATCTTCTTCCAGTCAACTTATTTTAGCTTTTATTGAGTACTACTAATTATTTCCATATATGTATTCCATTTCAGCGTTCCCATCTTCTGGTATATTTGTTGTTTGATGGTCATCGCACAACACAAGTAGTTTTTGAGATAGAACAGGCCGTTTGATAGGTAGTAGGTATAAGCCTAATTGGGCTACCTAGTTGTTCAAAGTTGCATTGACGGGGTTTGGTCAAATTGATAGATGTTTTGACTTCTGGTGACATGGTGTTGTAGTTGTAGGTAGGACTAGTTATCCCTTGTTTTTCTAAATAACAAATATTTAGACTTTCGTCCTGTGCTTCATCTTTTGTTTTGTTTTGTTCTTTGACCATTTCTAAAATTAACTTCAAATACATGATTTTGTGGTGTCCGGTCCTTCATATTTTGGCAAATCAAATGCATTCCAAGGATCTTTGGCTTTCGTTTGATAATTTCTGAAATACATATGCAGATAATGTTTTAATCCAGCCATATGTTTGTGTGATGAAAAATACTTGATTAGCCACCCTGCTGTCTTGTGTTCTGCTTTCTTCAATTTTCTTTCTTCTTATCTGTCTGTTTTTTGTTTAAAAACTTTCAAGGTTTCTGTACAACTCTCCCTCACAGCGGGTTTCTTTTTTGGTGGGGATGGGGTGGAGATAATGTATATGAAGTAATATACACAGCATAGCAATTCGATGATACGTGGGTAGCTATAGCTTAGAGTAAGATTCATAATTTTTTTTAGGAAACGATTATTTCAAGTTATTTAATTTCATTAGGGGGATAACATTCTTGGGGATAGTATGCTTGGGTATTTAAAAAGAAAGTGGTTGGTTAACCATTAAAATTCATGGGAATATTCTTATATTCTCGAGAATAATTAAAATACGTGTTTGGTTCACATTATATACTTTTTTAGAAACGCATGTTATAATCATCAAAATGCCTCTATTTTGTAAAAAATATTAGTTTTAATTTGATTTTTTTTCCTTTTGCATATTAAAAAACCAATCAAGATATTGGCATGAAATGCATTTTTAAGTTATATATATATATATATATATATATCCTCATTCCTTTCCTTTGTTCTGCTCAAATCTAACTGTGTAATATTTCATTAAAATGGATCACCTGAGATAAACTGTTCTCCACTTTCTCTCAAACCAATTTGAACACAGAATTTCACTTCAAATCTGCAATCATTGCGGTAGAGTCTGCAATTTGGGATTTTCCTCTGAACTTTTCTCCCAAACTGAGTTGAACACATAGCAAGATTCTTTTCGAGTTGCAATCGTTGCACACTAAATTGGCCAATATTTTGGGGAAAAAAAACTCGTAAATATTAATTGTTTAGGCTTTTTCAATGATTAAGCTGGTAAAAATATAAGATTTCTTTAGGTGGGTGGTGGTGTGTTGCTTATAAAAATCTCACTAAATATTCACGGTGTAGCAATTCTTCATTGCGTTGCTTATAAAAATGTAGAGGTTCTCTTTAGTCTTTTTGCTCTGTACCCATGAAAATAATCCAACGCCATCAGCAGCAAGGTTCTCAAAGCCGTCGACGCTCAATTCAACACCAACCAGCTCTTCACCGATCCGTCCCAGTCCTCCGTCTTAGTCTGCAACTGCCTCGTTTGCGATGAGTAGCTATTACTCACCGTAATGCTCTTGTGCCACTGCCTCGCCGTCGCACCTGAACACCATGTTCATGAAGTACGGTCTCAGCCCACCATTGCTAAAAATATAACAACTAAAGGTATTGCTCAAAAGAGAGTTTGATTTGGATACGTTAGTTGATTAATTTGATACATAAATCATCAATTTGAGGGAAGTAAACGACCATGCATTCCGCCGAGGAGCACTGTCGAAGAGACAAAAGTAAGAAGCATTGGTGTTTCGGAGGATGGGAAGAGGAAGAGGAAGAGGAAGCGTCAAAGCGTGAAGGAGTAAACCTCTCGGAGCAGGAAAAATCTCTCATGACAACTTAAGTGAATTGATAAGAACCCTCGGATTTAAAGGAAATATAGGGTCAGGAAACAGGATTTAGAGTAACTTTAAAGAGCTATTCATGGAATAAGTGGATTTTTTCTCTCAATATATCTATAGAGAGTTTAATATGACATCAAAATGCATAAAAATTGGTTTAGTATGTTATGAAAACATATAATGTCGAGTGGCTAGCTGGTGGAGTGACATAAAATAAGATCCCCAACACGTGAAAAGAAAGGTAAAAACAATACCGTTAAAAAATAGTTTTTCAATCACATTCTTTAGGCAATTAATTTATAAAAAAGCATTTTGAGGTTCTGTATTATATAATATTAAGGATAAATTCTAAAATAAACATAGCAATATGAGCAGCTCATATAATTCTGGCGGTACCAGTTAATAGCAATTGAAATATAAAATTGAAGTATGAGTACCTCCAGGAGCAATTCAACTTTACCATAACGAAACCCTTTCAAATAATTTTTTGTTAGTCCAACGTCATTCAGCACAAATCATTTTCTACAAAACAGTTATGAAACATTGTGGCACATACTAGTTAACAAATGCTTTTTTCTTTTAATGCTGAAATGCTTATTTATTTTAAAAAGAGGAACCTGAAATGATGTTAGAGCATCTCTAGTGACAGATTATTTCACTGTTCTTACTAAATACGAGCTCACCTTCTACAGACCATCCGTTGGAGTGCGACACTGGATCACCAGGTCAAACGAATGATTCTTCCCCAAGAATGGGTTTGTCGAGAATTAAATATTTTTCTTCAAAAAAAGCACCAGATTAGAGAAGAAGAATTATGGTTGCATAGGTCTGGAATTAAAAAATAAAAAAAATAAATCACATGAAGAACAAAGAACAAACTAAACCCAGAATTAACAAACACAATCAAAACTCAAAAATCAATGATACAGTGAATGAAAATCAAAAACTTAAAATCTATGCTTGTTCTTCGAGGTGTGATCTTTACCATCGAACCTCTGGTCAAGATCGTGGGCGAGCTTGAAGACGCATGCGGCGCATGATGCTTCAATCGCCTTCCCTCTTTTTCCTTTTGCAGAACAACGTTAATTTTTTTATTTTTTTTTATTGACACAAGGGACAATTATGAAGGATTTGGAAGAACTAATCGTAAAAATAGCATTTTCTTCATCCAAATTTTCTTGGCACAAAAAAAACTCACTCAGTAAAAAAAAGTTGCAAAGTAACTATCATCATAGTTTTAAAACTCAAACGGGACTGGTCAATTTGATCGATTCATTGAGAAACTAACTATTACTTGGGTTGGTCAACTAAATGGATCAAATATGCAATCGAATCAATCAAAACCGGTAAATTTAGCTCTGAATCGTTCAAAACCGGTAAATTTATATCTGAATTGTTCAAAACCAGTAAAGACTTGATACTGGTTCATCGATTTTAACATCTCAATTTTTATTACTCTTAGTTGTCATTCATTTTCTGACTTACACAATCCTAGTCCTAAGTCTAGTATGCTACCCTTTCATATGGGGTATTTGTCAGTGTCTCTCCTTTTCTCAAAACGTGAATGACAACCTTAAGAAAATTTCTTCACATCATTGACACTCATATGTTGACCTACACGTTAAATGCTTTGTAACTAAAAGTTAAATGCATTTAAAATTCAAGTGGTAAACTTATAAATAAATAAAACTTAAAGTTATTAAAACATTACCCACATAATCCAATGACGTATTTTCTCAATCGAGTCAATGATTGATTAGATTTTCAAAGACTATTATTTATTTATAATAGTAACCCTCCCACACATTGTTACCTTGTCACTATATCACAACATGTGTATAGAAATTTCAAAAACACACAAACCCATATTTGAAACAATTCATAACCAAAATGAAAATTTGAAAAATAAGTTCACTAGAGCAAATTCAGATCAATGGAGTACACTAAAACTAGAAGGGACTGGATTGTAGAAACCACATGGATCCTCCATTAAAGGCAAGTATTTAATGCAGTTCTACAATCAGGAGTTAAATTTGAGATCACCCATTAAATTTAAACAACTCACACAATATAATTCACATGCTCGGTAAGTAATTTTACATAAAAGTAGAAAAAATGTATTTAACAAACAAGTGAGTGTAAATAGCAAAGCCTATTTGAAGAGCAGTTATCAAAATCGGACCGACCAGTCGAATTGGACCAGTTTTACTTTGGGAGTTGCTACGTGCACCCAGCATTATTGCTGGGGCACCCAGCAAACAGTGAAGTGGCGAAACTGCCCTTCAGCAATTATTCTTCCGGAAGAAGGTTCTTCCGGAAAAGTTCCGGAAATAATTTTTCCGGAAACTTTCCGGAAGAATAATTTGTGTCTTCCAGAAGTACTCACAGAGAACTTCCGGAAGAACGTCATCCGGAATGTTTCCGGAAGAAGGTTCTTCCGGAAGAATTCCATTGTCTTCCGGAAGAAGCTTCTTCCGGAAGTTAGTTTTTTTTTTTAACGAATATTTTATTTTGTAATAATTTACTTTTAATTGCATAAACTAATTTATAAAATAATTAATACTATTATGCATAAATAATTAAATAATAAAATAATTAATATTAATATGCATAAATAATTAAATAATTAGTGAACGTAATTATGACTAATATTTATAATTTGTTTTTTACGCGCATGTCAAATATTAATTTAAACCATAAAAATTAATTAATTCCTAAACGTGATTATTGTTTTATAACAAAATGAAGAAAAAAGAATTTTTATTTTATAATAATAAGTAAAAATAAAATAATATTTAATGCGTATGTAATGACGATTTTGCCCTTGTGTAAATTTCTTTAAATTAACGTCTTCAGGCTGTGTTTTACTGCGCTTTCTTTGTTTCTTCTTCCGTTTGCTTTGTTTGTTTTTTCCGTTTGCTGTTGTTTCGGTGGTGGTCCCTTCAGCAGTCTGTTGGTGGTCCCGTGAAGTGAAGTATTTGAAGATTTGGTGGTCCCATGTTCCGTATTTGAAGTTTTATTAGTGGCTGTTGTTCCTATTTTGTCGGAGGTACGCGTTTATTTCGTTTTCCGGTTAGTTTTTAGAGAAGAAAAACAGTAAAAAGTGTATCCGGAAGAAATTTTAGGCACAGAAGGAGGAAGGTCCGGAATGACCACTTCCGGAAGAAGGTCTTCCGGAAATTACGAAGGCCAATTCCGGAAGAAGTGCTTCCGGAAACTACTTCCGGAAGACCTTCTTCCGGAGTTGGCCTTCGTAACTTCCGGAAGAAGGTCTTCCGGAATTTACGAAGCCCAATTCCGGAAGAAGGTCTTCCGGAAGTAGTTTCCGGAAGCACTTCTTCCGGAATTGGCCTTCGTAACTTCCGGAAGACCTTCTTCCGGAAGTGGTGAAGGCCAATTCCGGAAGAAGTTCTTCCGGAAACTACTTCCGGAATTGACCTTCACCACTTCCGGAAGACCTTCTTCCGTAATGTTAAATTATTAGTAATTTTTTTTAATTTCTGTTTTATAATATATATATATATATATATATATATATATATATATATATATATATATATATATATATTTCTGTTAGTTAATAATGAATTATTGGTTTAATTAGGTATAATGATATATATTGTGGATTATAATTTTTTTGTTTTATAATGGTATATATATATATATTTCTGTTTTATAATTTTTTTTTATTTCTATTTTATATATGTTGTGGATTATTGATTTAATTAGGTATAATGGTATAATATTAAATGATTTAGGTAACTTAAATGTATAATGGTACAAAAATGTTTTATTAGTTGTTTATTATAGTGATAAGTTTAGTTTAAGTAAATAATGTAGTTATAAATTTAGAATATAGTGATAATTTTAATATAGTCGTGTATGATGCATATGTCCTATTAATATGTTTGTTATTTAAGGTGTAGTAAATTTTTGGATGTGGTTATATGATAATTTGAATGTACTTGTGTATGATGCATATGTCCTTAAGATGGACGAAGATCAATGGAGGTATGACTTTGCGATGTCACAAGAAGTTCATATGGATTATGATTATGATAATCAAGAAGAATGTGGAGTGAATGAACCACATGTCGATTGTTCAAATGCTTTTAATACATCTCAGGTAATCATAGATAATTTGAGTCATTGGTTGAATTGATAGTTTGTATGAAAATTAATGTGTTAGGGTTGCGTTGTAGGTATTCGCTACTCGAGATGATGTTTTGCAATGGGCTCGAACAGTTGCCCATGAAAATGGATTTGTTGCAGTGATTATGAGATCTGACACAGAGACCGGTAGCAGAGGAAGAAGTTCATTTGTGTTAATTGGGTGTGAAAGGAGTGGTACGTACAAGTGTAGAAATAAAGAATTCGTTAGAAAAGACACCGGGAGTAGGAAATGTGGTTGTCCCTTCAGGCTTCGTGGGAAACCAGTGCGTGGAGGGGAAGGTTGGATGGTGAAGTTGATCTGTGGGATTCATAATCATGAATTGGCGAAGTCCTTAGTTGGACATCCATACGCCGGGCGATTGACTAAGGAAGAAAAGAAAATTATTGCTGATATGACAAAGTCGATGGTGAAACCGAAAAATATCTTGCTAACGTTGAAGGAACACAATGCCGACAGTTACACCACGATAAAGCAAATTTACAATGCAAGAAGTGCATATCGTTCTTCAATAAGAGGAGCTGATACCGAAATACAGCATCTGATGAAGCTTCTCGAACGTGATCAATACATTCATTGGCATAGATTGAAGGATGAAGTTGTGGTGCGTGATCTGTTTTGGTGTCACCCAGATGCAGTAAAGTTATGCAATGCATGTCATCTGGTATTTTTTATAGACAGTACCTACAAAACAAACAGGTACAGACTCCCACTACTTGACTTTGTTGGAGTGACACCAACGGCGATGACATTCTCTGCTGGGTTTGCATATCTGGAGGCTGAGCGTGTTAACAATATTATATGGGCTTTGGAACGATTTCGAGGCCTATTTTTAAGACACGATCGCCTCCCTCTTGTTATTGTCACTGACAGAGACCTAGCACTGATGAATGCAGTGAAAACTGTGTTTCCCGAGTCTACTAATTTGTTGTGCAGGTTTCATATCGATAAGAATGTGAAGGCGAAGTGCAAATCTTTAATCGGGGAAAAAAATGCGTGGGACTATGTAATGGATAACTGGGGTACTTTGGTTGATTGTCCGTCCGAATACGAGTTCCATGAGTCATATCAGAAGTTTCAAGTTGCTTGTTCGCCTTGGCCGATGTTCGTTGACTATGTTAACGACACATGTATTATCCCCCACAAGGAAAAATTTATTACAGCATGGACGAATAAGGTCATGCACCTAGGCAACACAACAACAAACAGGTATTAACAACTGATTTTATTTGTTAGTAACGATTAATATTAAATGGTATTTAATTGTTGTATATTTTCATGTTTGTTGTGTATTTTAAATGTAGGGTTGAATCAGCTCATTGGGCTCTCAAAAGAGTACTACAAAATAGCGTTGGAGACCTATGTAGTGTTTGGGATGCCATGAACAACATGATCACGCTGCAACACGTCGAAATTAAAGCATCCTTTGAAACCAGTACGCATGTGGTTGGCCATGTATATAAAAAAACCTTATACAAGAGGCTTCTTGGGATGGTTTCGAGGGATGCTTTAAATCAGATTGCTTCTGAGATTGACCGTCTACGTTATCTCGACAACAATCTCTCTTCTTGTGGTTGTGTGATGAGAAGTACGCACGGGCTTCCTTGTGCATGTGAGCTTTCTAGGTATACTGCTACCAGCATCCCATTGGAGTCAGTCCATCTTTTTTGGAGGAGACTTTGCTTTTCAGACCAAGGGTTATGTGAGACGGAAGTCACCATCAAGGAAGAAATAGAGGTCATATCTAAAAGGTTTGATGAACTTGATGTGGCTGGCAAAGTAAATCTGAAGAGTAAACTTCGAGAAATCGCATACCCTGATCATAACTCTATGTGCCCTCCTCCATCAAAGGTGAACACTAAAGGTGCACCGAAGAAACCGATGAAAAGAAGTCAAACATCCACAAAGCGTGATCCGTCTTACTGGGAGTATGTTGATGCTTTTCATTCTGTTCAAAGCAGCAACTCTCCAGTGAAACGAAGTGCATCATGTTCTCAACCGCGTCAGCCAACAAGGATCATCCCGATGTTGGATCAATTTGCGTCATTCTTTCAAGGTTTCATTCGTGACGTTGTGGATGTGAAAGCGGACGGTAACTGTGGATATCAGTCCATTGGCGCTTTATTAGGTATGGGGGAAGATTCGTGGCCGTTAGTGCGTAATGAATTGCTTAAAGAACTTGGCAAGTGGTCACATGAGTACATGAACCTCTTCGATGGGACAGAGAGATTTGAACAATTAAAGTTGTCCCTACTTGTTGATGGATTTTCAAAGGTATGTTTTTAGGTTAATTTTTTTTAATAACAATGTTTAAATTACTTACATGTGTATGTTTGGTTCATTCAGGTTAGTGTGGACAAGTGGATGGATATAACAGACATGGGATATGTGATTGCTTCACGGTATAACGTAATCCTTGTATCGTTGTCCCAACAACAAAGCATGACATTTTTCCCTCTTAGAAGTCAACCACCACCTGACTCTTCTGGCCACCGCATCATATGTGTCGGTCACGTGTTTGGAAATCATTTTGTTCAGGTACATTGAACATAGTTAGTGTAACAATTATGCAATGACTTCGCTGGTTCGTTTGGCACGGTCAGCGCATGATATAATGTTTGTTCATGTACAACAGGTTTATTTGAAAGACCATTATCCGTTGCCGCCCCCAGCGCTGTTGTGGTCAACCCATTGTTATTCTCAGGCAAAGCAATGGGCAATTCCATATATTAGTAGAATGCAGGAATACACAAGCTTGATGTCATTCAAAACACACTATGTAGACCTAAATGAAGACTAAACATTCATTGTTTATTTATTTGTATTCATTATGCGATATAATTCGTTGTAACCCGTCACTAACCAATTAATATTATCAACTACTCGTTTGGTTAAGCAAGGAAATTGTTGGTCCAACAAAAATCATTTACGCGTGCAGCATACATCATTGTCATAATTGACAACACATAATGACATGCATGCGTATTACAGTTTGAGCGTGACAACACATTGGTTGACTTCAGTACACATTTTGAAACTAGCAGTCGCTCGACAACACATTGGTTGACTTGACTACACATTAGCGACAACACATTGGCTGACTTGACTACACATTTACGCGTGTCTATTTTTTTGTAAACAAAGTTAAACAAAGGCTCGGTCACAACCATCTATATATATGGCAGACTAGGCTACTAAATCACACATTATTTTGCTTTCAAATAATCTCCCAACTAATACACAAACTATGATATTTGTAGGAGAAACTAGCAGTCAGACGATTGTCAACTCAAGGTTGGCTTTCATTTATCCAAATGGATCGATTATTCACAATGATACTGGGGTTTACTTCCAAACTTCAACTTATGAAACGAGACTATTTTTTTTGGATTCTTTGACGTCCAAACAAAACTTACGATTGTCAACTCAAGGTTGGCTTTGTTTTGACGTGTTAGTTGACGGAACCATGGAACGGGACTATTTTTTTTGGATTCTTTGACGTCCAAACATGAGAAATGGCCGTCCTCCGTTGTCTCAGGGGACTGCCACACCCACGCAAAAAAATCCCAAACATGGGTACTTGAACATGGAAAAAATATTCATTTATATAATTCTTACAAACAAAACTCATGATTCTAAAAACTTATGTTTTTTATGTAATTCTTACAAACATGGAAAAAGGGTTCATTTATGTAATTCTTACAAACATGGGTACTTGAACATGGAAAAAAGGTTCACTTATGAATTATTAATCATTTTAAAAACTTTTATTTTTTATGTAATTCTGACAAACAAAACTCATGATTCTAGGTTCCTTTTTTTTAAAAATAAATTTAAAACAACCGTAAACTTCGCTTAAGGACCACAAACAATCGGAATAACAAACTATATTATAAAATAATAAACTGTGCAAAACACGTCAACTATATTAAACAAAAACTGTAATAATTACAAATATTCATGTCAACTACAACACAACAAAATAAATACAATGATCAATGGTCCGTGCGGCGTCTCTAACGAGCCCTGACCGTCCCATCAGCACTGGGTCCCCCTCTCGCAATTGTCAGGCAGTCCTGCATAATGTCATATAACTCTGTGCCTGCAGTGACTATCCTAAGGTTGAGCACACGCTCCAACCTCTGTGCAATCGCCTCATATCCCTCATAATCATCCTGTCAAAGTCAGTAAAAACATTTATTATGAAATTCAAAATAAACAACAACTCATAAAACATTAAACGCGCAAATAATCTTACCACATATGGAGGGGGGTCAAATGCCACTGGAACCTGGGGGCTGGGCGGCTGTATGTAGTCCTCAGGGTCTGCAGCTGGTGCATTCCTCTGCTGGTCAGCTGCCTGGGTCGGTGTCATGAAAGGGTGAGATATGCGGAAAAACCACTCAATGTAATCCGCAGATACCTGCCCAGGCACTAAACAAGGCTGACCCGCAGGTAGTAAGTGATCCGCAAACTCAATCCACCTGTCATCTATCTGATCCTGTGACAATCGTGCACTAACAGGCGGCGGAGGGATGCTCTGGATGTAACCGAACTGGCGTACCACCCTCTCCGATCGAACTGCGACGATCATAGGACCCCATCTGAGCTGACCCTGGAACGATGAAATCTCCTGAAACGCCCTAACACCCCGATGCTCTGTGTACGGCAACCAGGACACATCTGTGACGGTCAAACCATCACAACGTGCCCTTTAGGGTGCTCCTGTGATGCCTTTCATGTGCGCCTTCGACGTCAACCACCGGGAAGCACGTGGGGACGTCTCCTGATATGTATCGTCAGTCACGCACTGATGCACACTAGGGAAGTGCTCATAGATCCAGCACTACACAATAATTGAGGTTAACATAACATAAAAACATGTTTAAATCATAATCGAACCTAACATATTAATAAACACAAAATTTACCTGAAATAGCGTCAAGTACCCCGCAAGCTGTCGAGTGGTGGTCCTACAAGCCTCATCTAACTGGTCGTACATATGAACCAGCGCGGCAACCCCCCAAGCGTAACCACCACTATGAGCGAGGTCCCGGAAAGCGTCAAGGTGGACCACATGCACGTATGTTGCACTCTTATTAGCAAAAAGAGTGCAACCGACAAGGTGCAGCAAATAAGCGCAAGCTGCGACAATCCACCGCCGGGCCTGACATCTGGTCTCATAAATGTCACGAACCCATCCTAATCGTACATATGCTCCACGTGTGAGTGCTGTCTCGGCTCTGGCCTCCTCCGCAGACACTTCCAGCAACTCCGTGAGCAAGAATCTGGCCTCCTCCGTAGAAAGAGCGTGGAAACTGTGCAAGGTGCCAGTGATGGGCAAATGTAGAATGGACGACACATCATCCAATGTGATCGTCAGCTCTCTTACTGGAAGGTGGAAGGTGCTAGTCTCACTGTGCCACCTCTCCACAAATGCGGATATAAGTCCAGGATCGCCAGTAATAACTGAACAATCTATCAGTGGACTTAATCCTGTGGCAGCCACCAGGCCTTCAATCTCAGGCACTGGCCTCCCAATCAGTGTCAGCTTCCTCCCATGTGACACTAACTTCAAATCAGGACGTTCCTGATTTGAAGTACAAATTATACAATTATTAAAAAAAATTAATCATAAACAAATAAATAAACAATGACAAATAATTAACAAATTAAAATACCTGTCCACTCCACACGGCATGTGCAACATGCTCGGCAAATGATGTGAGCACTGACAGGTCACGTGGACCACCAGGGAATCCCTCTGCAGCATCATCACCATCTGACCCCTCACCACTATCAGCACCCTGTGCGTCCGCACGCATCTCAGGTGCCTCCGTAGGCTGCTCAGGGACATCATCAGTCATGTCAGCGACGTCCTCAGCCATATCACGTCCCTACGTAGTCATCTGATGAACGCGTAGTCTACGAGCTGAGGCAGTAGGCCTACGCCTCTCGGGAACATCGCCAGCATCCTTGTCAGCAGCTCTATCTCTGCCTACAACTCTACCTATGGCACGACCTAAACCTCGTGTTCTGGCCATGATCTGTAAATCATGTCGAACACGTATTTTTTTCGGTCAAAATATACACAATTTTCTTTATAAAAAATCAACTTTATTTATAAACAAATAAGACTAACTTAAATCAAATTATTTTCACACATACACGACCTAATTTTAAAAAAAAAATTAAACAACTTCATTTATATAAAAAAAAACAACTAATGTAAAATAAAATTATTAATAAACATGCACAACTTAATTTTTTTTTAAAAAATTAAACAACTTCATTTATAAAAAAAAACACAACTAATATAAAAATAATTCATTACTAAACATCCACAACTTAATTTTTAAAAAAAATTAAACAACTTCATTTATAAAAAAAAACACAACTAATGTAAAAAAAATTAATTAGTAAACATCCAACTCTTAATTTAAAAAAAAATAAGAAACTTCATTTCTAAAAAAAAACACAACTAAATTACTTAGTAAACATCAACAAGTTAATTTTTTTTTTAAAAAAATAAACAACTTCATTTATAAAAAAAAAACACAACTAATATAAAAATAATTCATTACTAAACATCCACAACTTAATTTTTTAAAAAAATTAAACAACTAATGTAAAAAAAATTATTTAGTAAACATCCACAATTTTTTTAGTAAATAAAATACTTCATTTATAATAAAATAAACTAATTAATTATAAAAAATTAGTATTTTTATAAAACTTCCAAAACACTCAACTTTAATTATAAAAATAGACAACTTCATTTTTAAAGAAAAAACACTAATTTAAAAAAAAAACAATAAACAAAAACAAACACAACTACTTTTATAAAAAAAAATTAATTTACAAATTAATATTTAGTAAAAATACACAATTTAAATTATAAAAAAATATGACATCAAAAACCCAAACTTCATTTTTCATAAAATCTAAAAAACAAAATAACCAAAATAAATAAAATAATTCATTTAAAAAAAAACAAAACAATTTCTGTTTAAAAAATTTAAAAAAAAAAAAACACAAAAAAAAACAAAAAAAGCACTCTCGGAAGAAGTGGTTCTTCTGGAAATATTCCGGAAGAAGGGGTTCTTCCGGAAAGGTCTTCCGGAACTTTGAAAGGTCTTCCGGAAGTGCGCATCTTCCGGAATTCTTCCGGATGAACCACTTCTTCCGGAAAGTTCCCGGAAGAGGTTTTCCGGGAGTCTTCCGGAAGAAGTGTTCTTCCGGAAGACGTTTGGTTACTTCCGGAAGAACACTTCTTCCGGAAACTTTCCGGAAAAGGTTCTTCCGGAAGACTCCGTCGTCAGCCTTTTGCGCCATTTTTTCCGGCGTCCTCTCGTCTTCTCCCCTCTCGTCTTCTACCCTAAGGTTACTATCCTAAGGTAACTATCCTAAGGTTCCATTGCTATGCTAACAATGCTGCATATTACAAGCAAAGGGTAGGGAGGGAGACTAACCTGTTCGCGGAGAAGAAGAAGAAAACCTTGCCTTGGGCGCGCCTCGTGGAGAAGAAGGAAGTTCACGAAGAAGATAAGAAGAACGAACCAGGTTCACGGAAGAGGAAGAGAAGACGAAGCTGTTCGAATAAACAGTGTCTTCCGGGAGGTAATTCGCGTTTTTTATAATTTTATCTTAAAGGGCAAAATGGTAGTTTCAATAATTTGCTGGGTGCACCAGCAATATTGCTGGGTGCACCTAGCTTTTCCCTTTTACTTTCGGCGTGCAAGCCAGAAAATTCAGCCGGTTTTGGCAACCCGGTCCAGGTCTCGCACGCTATTTTTTTCAATGAAAAACAAAGAAAAAGACAAAACGACGTCGTTTCAGCTTGGAGACGCCCCAAATAATCGAGACGCACCGTTTTGTTACGTTCATCACACTTGTCTCGAATCTCTCACGAAGCACAAACCCGAACCCCCAAATCCCCTTATCTCTGTTCTCTCATCTCGCCGCCGGCCTCCGCGCCTCTGGTGTCTGGATTCTCGAACTCGCCACCGTTCGTCGCATTGCACGGAGCTATTTCTTCGCCGCGCCGCCGCACTCGTCGCCTCTGGTGGTTTTCCTCGCCGCAGCACCCCCTTTTCTGGTCTCCGCAACTTTGTTTTTCAGGTACTAGTCTCAATTTCTTGTTTTCTTGTTTCAATTTCTTGTCTTTTATTTTTGTAAGTGAAGGAGGAGTTTTACTGCTCGCTTATTTCGTATGTTGTTTCTTCAATAATGAAGGAGGAGACTATGTCTGCATTGAAATTTGTTATGCAGAACTATACTGCTCTGTTATTCGATATGTTTTTTCTTTAATAATAAAATACTGTATTGTTGTGTGTTATTGAACTATTGTTTATGTACTTGTGTTATCAACTTTGATAGTTCAACTGTTATTTTTGGATGCTATGTACTTTATTATGCTAATGTTCTTAAATTTGGAGTATGGATGGCCTTCTCTTCATCTCTTGTTATGAACTTTATTTGTTATTTGGAATATTAGGTACTTTAAATTTGGAGTATGGATTGATCACACTAGTAAATGCTCTTTACTCTCAAGTCTGAACTGCGTTAATATGATTGCAGGGTTTGGTCTTTATAAGAAAGAAGTATGCCTCATAGAACCCGACCTATGACGGCACTCTTGTTGTTCACTGCACTAAATACAGTTTTATGTGCAACCATTACTCCAGTCTATGATTTTGTTTGCTTTCATCCGTATTGGGAAAGAAGGGTGAGATTTTTGCTCATTTCTTTTTCTTTTTAATTATTTGTTTTATTTTTCGTTGTTCCGTTCCCATCTTCTGGTTCCTTGTGTCAATGAAAAATTGAAAATTATGTGAGATTACCCTAGTTCAGTTGGAGCACTGTTGTTATTGTCCTAATCCTTCCATAGAGGCATAGAGCAGATCTCAATTTCATTAATTCTTCAACTTGGTTATCGACTACCATGACTCTTTTTTATGTTAAATTTGTTACAAAAGAAAACACAAAAAGACCAATAATCACAAAATCCTCTTATGGTTCAATGTGAGGAAATTATAAATTGTCTGTCTTTGGTAATCATGTAGAAAAATTCCTCGTTAATGGCTTTTGATCTTGAAGGCGAGCCTTAATGCAAACTGTAAGGTTGTTGCCTTGTGACTTGACATCATAGATTTAAATCCATTCTCATGTCCCATTAGGGGAGTCTCGTGCACTGAGGTACCCTCTTTTTAATGGCTATTGATCCCAACCATATTCATATATTGGATGTTTGTTTTTGACCTATTTAACTAGCAGCTGATGAGAAGTAGATCAACTCCAATTTCTCTTTTTAACTTCCCTCTGTTTTGTATATATACATTCGAATCAGAAAGTGTATCTTTTTTGGAATCTTACCATGGTTCATAGGAAGTGTGAACCAATGCCATCTAATCATATGTAGTGAATAGTGGTAGCTATGGCTATGCTTAGAACATGCAAAAATCTATGTAGATAAACTGGCAGAGAAGATAGCTCTGTCACTGTAATGACTTATGAGTATGGTGGTTATGTTTTGCTTAACCTATCTGTCATTGTGACTTTGTTAGACAAAAGTCCTCCTTGAAAATCTCCCTCATAATTTGAAAGTTTATTAAATTTATAGTTGTAATGTTCTTATTCCATGTACCCTATGTTTGATAAGCATTCAAGTATTGGCTTTTTGGAAATGAGAAAAATCCTAAGTAATTAAGTTTGTGGAATTTCGTATGCATTTGCTTGGTTTTGACTTTTGACTAGTTTTGAAATAGTGGGAGCAATTTATCTGTTAGTAAGGCTATTTGGCTAACTGTTCTTCAATCTAATGTTACAGAGGGAAAGGCGTCGCCAGCAACGTGAAGCTACTATAGCTAACAGTTCAACATAGCCATTTGGAGAACCTTTTTTAACTAGGGTTTTTATTGCCCTTTCCTTTCCTTCATGATGTAAATAACCATGGAATATCTTGGAATGAAATCTGAAAACTTGGACCTACTTGGCCGTTTTCGTTGGACATTTTTATGGCTTATTATCATATTGATTTATTTAGGCCTAAAACCAAATAGAGATACATTTTTTTTTATTTTGCTTGTTTGGCAGTTGATTTGTGTTGCCTTTTGATTCAAAAATTCAAGTTGGTAAACTTGAGTTATCAGGGCTTTTTCTTGTGAGTTTTATTTTATGTATCAATGCATTTGCCACATGGTAGACAAGGAAACCACTCAAGAAATTAGAACTTTCTTCGTTTCTGTTCTATCAGATTGTTTGTCAATTGTCACACAATTTTTCAAAGCAGCAGACCAAAAGAAGAGTGAAAATGCTATTTCAGAGACAAGACTATCTATCAATTACACTACACCATGTTCATTTCTGGGAACCGATATTTTGAAAACTAGATGGAACTTGCTAGTCAGACCATATGCATTGGTGAATTGGCTAATGTATGGTTCAAATAAACTACAAAAATGGTCTAGAGGAAAACCAGTCAAAAACTAGAAAATCTGGTAAAATAAACTGACAAAAGATCAGTTTGTAATGGGTCAATAAAAATGCTTAATAAAATTATTTTGATTTTTTTTCTTGACAAAATGAAAAAATTAACTTAAAGTAATTGTTATTGTTTACTCTAGATTTACGGACATTGTTAAAACTTAAATTTAAGTATTATGATATACTTGATTTGAACTTTTGTGTGTACTTTGAATATTAAAATACTTATAAAATTATATTGTTTTTAATTTTAGGTATTACAAAATATGATATTATTATTATTATCAATACTTTCGATTTTATTGAACCTTAGACTAGTATTATGACTGGGCCAATGACCAGTCTGATTTGAAAAGAGGGCACTTTTTAAGTTCTAATGACAAAAACTGGGAGATTTCCTTTTTGAATTTTCATGTTGCTGAATGCAATTATCCGATCATCATGCCATGAGATATTATAAAATTCCTTGCTTGAGGTTGCCATATTCCATCCATGGTGGCTCCTCGCTCTTTTAAAGCCTTACACATTGCCATTTTGAATGGTGTAATCCTAGCTAGCTCGTTTTATAATGGGACAATAGCAGATGTTCCCTCTGTTATGTTTACTTAATGCTTCATTTTCTTTTATTAGCATTGCCTTCCATAATATGCTTCCTCTAATTCGTTAGCTCCATTTAATACTGTCACGGTGGAGTAGCTAGCTGCTTGCCGTTTGTAAATAAACACTTTATTCTTCTATCACGTTGTGGATTATTTTTCTTTCTTAAACTGTGCTATGAATTGATCAATGTGCCAAGAAAGTCTCTTTCTTAGCTTGCATGTCCACTAGGATAAAACAGGTCCACAAATATTTCTAATTTGTCAAAGTACTTATATGTACTACTCTAATTTTGAATAAATTACATTACATAAATTGAATTTAATTTATAAAAAAGTTTATTTTATTATTATCTTATCTTGTCTTCTAAAGTAAATACTGGTTGAAGAGTTGATTCAAACCAATTAGTTATTATGTTCGTGAAATGAAATCCAAAAGCTGCTTCCTCCATTGGCACAGACACAGTCAAAGTCAACACAACCATCTTAACCATTACAATGAGTTCGCATCTTGCAGTATTACATGTTTAAGCAAGGGAGTAGCCAAGGAATTTAATAGTAAATGCCAAATATACGTCTTTAAAATATTTGTTAAAAGAAATATCATTGTAAACCCATACAAGGTCAATTATTCCTTGTGAAATTTGTGCATGTCCGATCCATATAAACTTTTCTTAAATAGAATTACCTCTTATATAAGACTCTTATACAAGATTATGTTTGATAAAACTAATTAAAAAATTAATTTAAAATTGAAAAGTTAATTAATATCTTATTAAATTATTAACTAGAAATTAAAATCTAATGTTAAAAAAAATACTAGCCACTAAGAAGTTACTAATTAAAAAACTTGTTTACTAAATAATAAACAAACTTTTCAACTAAAAACTAAAAATTAATTAAAATGTCTTGTCGAATATAATCTAAATAATACTTATGAAAATAGAAAAAAGAAAATATACAAAATGAATTTTGATTTATAACCTACATATTATAAATTAGAAATTAACACTCATAGTTAATGTTTATATAAAACAACTATAACAAATTTTATGGTATTTTTTTTGTTATCCTTGTTTTTTCGGTAAAAGATTAATAAGAATATTTTATTTTATTCAAAAGCTATATTAGAATTCCGATATTTTTAAGGGCAGCACCAACTTATATGCGAAAGAAAAGCGACTTTATACTGAACATACTTTTTACTTCGTTGCACCTTGATTGGTCATGAGTTCATGATTTTGCAAATAATTATTTTGTCAATTTGTGTATCACTATATTATGTTCGTACTAAATAGCAACTTTTTTTTAATAATTTGATCCACAAGGATTTGTGAGTATAATTGTTAGGGAGGTCCATGCAGTTGACAGAAACAGCGGAAAAGCCGAAAAGCGAAAATATAATTAACTAATAAGCTCACTACTTGTGTAAATGTTGGTGGTAAAGCGTCCAAAGGGGGCTATGGCCAGCAATCATATTGGTAACGAATTTTTTCATGTGAAAGCATTCAAAAATTAAAATCTTGCAACAAAATTTGGGTTGAATAGTCAATGGGCAAGTTGGGTTCTTCTTCTTAAGAACATTCAATGTAGTACTAGTGCCTCCTGTTTGTCAATGTAACGAGAAAAAAAATACTATTATTTATTAAAAATATGACATACATAATTAGAACAATCTTTGTCATTTTAATTTGGGGTGTCTATTAGCTACATAAAAGAGACATTAAGACTCATGACCAACCACTTACCATTCATTAATATTGAGAGTAAGTTAGTGTCACCTACGATAAGAAAAAATATTATTTCTAACAGAATATTTCTCATGGAGAATAATCTGTTGACAAAAATTATTGATGAACTATGTTTTCGTCGAAAATTATAATTTTTCTACAAATTTTTCTCACAGAATATATGTCCATCAAAAAATTAAATTTCTCCCAAACAAAAACAACTCAATCCTAGTCCTCCTCAGTCATCTAGCGCTGCTAACACTCACTCAAGGTCACGACTTGCTCAACTCCCTCTACCTCTCTCATATCTTCCAACCCTAACATTTTGTTCTCATAGCCAGAATTAGCCCCCTCGATCAGCATGCCAAACGATAGAGGGCAAAGTCTCTTACACTGACAACTACGATTTCTGTATGGTTTGTATTCACTTTCAACTCATGTCCATCTTATGATTTTATCACCCCCTAAGTTCGCTTACTTCACTTAATAGAAATACCAAAAGATCATGATGAAATTGAAAAGTAGTAATTCATGTCTTCTTAATTTTGTAAAATTAAAGAGTTTAACTTCTTTACACCGTGAATGTAACGGTCAACTAATCAACAGTCATAGTATGATTTTTAAAATAGATATTATAAAACTGAATAAACGATTGTAAATTAATGAAGATTGTAACTGTATAAAAACTTTCAACTTTAGATGTATAGACTATTTATTACTTTTTTCATATATACTAAGGAGTTATTTAGATAATTTTTTTCATATATAAATACTTTTAGGAAAAAAAATATAAAAAGTAAAAATAAATTAAAACAAACTTCTCCATAAATTAAAAATAATATGTATAAATTTTAGAAAAGCTAATATAATTAAACTTCTATGATTTATGGTTTAAGTTAATTTTAACTCTCCGAACATAATATATATAATGTTTTAATATAAAAAAAAAAATACTTTTACCGTCTGTTGAATGGAGAAATTTAATAAGGTAATTCAATTTTTTAAAGGATTTTGATTATTTTTCAATTAAATAAGGTGTTTGGATAAAAATTTGAAAAGAAATAGAATGAGGATTTTAAATTCTTTCAAAAATAAAAGAATTTGAGATTCTCTTGTGAACATAATATATATAATGTTATTGCAACACTAATATAGTAATATATATAATGTTCTCTCTCGCTCCTTCATTCTCTAATTCTTCTCTCTCTTGCAGCAGTTTCTCCCTCTGCACTATTTCGAGAACCTCCGCACTTGTTCAGCTGTCGACGACGATTTGTGGTGACTGCCGTCGAAAACAAAGAAGAAAAAGAAGGTGATTGTGTTAGGATATGACAGGTTCTCTTTCGCTCCTTCATTCTTGCAACAGTTTCTCCCTTCGCACTATTCCGAGAACCTCCGCATTTCTTTAGTTGTCGGCGACGGTTTCTAATGACTGCATCGGAAACGAAGAAAAAAAAGAAGGTGATTGTGATTTCTGGACTTATCGATTTTGACAAGAGCCGCCTCGCATTGGAACTCGCAAAGCGCCTCAACGGCAAAATCGTCAGTGCAGACTTCGTCAACATGCACATTCAAACAAACATTTTATTCAACTTCTTCTTGTGCTTTTGCATTGCGTATGAGATGGCAATGATACTCGTTTTATGCAACTTTAATTGATGTTGAGCCAAATGTGGATAATTAAGTTTGTTTAGTGCTAATAAATTATTATTGCTGATAAATTATTATTGTTGTTGATGTTGATAAATTTTTATGCAACTTTTATTAATTAATGATGTATGCAAAGGTAAATTGACACAATAATAATAATGTTTATTGAAAAGTATATTAAAATAAAACAATGTATTAATAAAAATTTTCGTCCAACCAAATCAACAAATATGCATAGATAGGCCGGCGGATCATGAAGAAATTTTGAAAATGAAGAAATTTAATTTTTTATCCAAACACAAAATTTTATAAATAAAGAAATTTAAATTGAAACATTTGAAATTTTCATAATTTAAAATTCTTACCTCATCAAAATACTCTCTTACAGAACTAGAGAGTTTAACAATCATTTTGAAATGTACAACTCTTTTCATGTTTTCAGGCATTAAGGTCTCAGTGAAGTGTGAAGGTGTGAAAAACCTGGCTATGGCGACCACAGAAGATAAGGGCTTCTTCAAGGTTGACCTTCCCTCAGACCATACAAAAACTCCCTCATCGAACTGCTTTATAAAACTTCTTGGGGGGTCAAATAGTCTTTATGCCTCAAAGAAAAACCAAGTCTCTCAAATTGTTAAGGGAAGAGAGAAAAACACATATACCATCTCCACTCCTCTTAGTTTCTTCACGTCGTGACCCCAATACACAGAATGCAATGCTTCTAACCAGTTCGGTTCATCCAAAAGCTTTGATCTTCCGTTGCCTCGGGAGTGGGGTTTGGCTCCTAGTAGCTTCTATGTTCCTTTCTTCCCCATCATTGGAATACCTTAGTTTGTAAGTTCCAGTAAAATATGATATATGTAATCGCTAGGAAGAAGAATAAAAACACTGTTATATGCTCTTGTTCTTTACATGTTCATATATGCTGTCATGTCATGTGTGTAACTTATGAAAGAATATGGCACATATATGCAGTTGTGTGGTATTAAGTTTTAATGCATGCAGATAAATATCGTGTTCCTTTATCAATTTATATGTATTAGTAGCACTATGTTATGATATTTGATATGAAAGCACTATTCTGAATATATATTGACTATTGAGTAAAAAACACATTATGAACGACTACAACAAAAAAGGATATATATCTACAATAGTACAGTCTCACTCCCACTTCTACTCTTATTAGTTTTGTCTGGTTTAGAAGAAAAAAAAATAAAATAGAAGATAAATAATTAGAAAAAATATAAAATAAAAATAAAATAATATATTTTATTGTTTGTTTTAAGAAAAATAAATAAAAAATAATATGGAAAGTTGTTTAATAGGAATAAAATAAGAAATTAAATATTGTGGGCCCACGTGTTACTAACTTATTTCCTATCAAAATCATTTCTACCAAACTTTCTCTCCTCATTTCTGTCTAGGGTCAGGTTGATTGCACATAAATAGGTGAGAAGAGGAAAGAAAGAAAAGAGGCAAGAATTTGAAAGAATAGGATGCTTTTGGTTGCAATGAAGTGTGCAGAAATATTTTTTAAAAAAACATGTGACTCACATGTTTTGTTTTCCTCTCTCATAAGAGTAGACGGGAGAATAAATTATTACTATGTTGTCCTTGGTTTAGTGTGGACAGTTTCATGGTAAACGCATGCCCTTTGGTGAAGCAACTACGTGTCCTCCCTTTTCTCCTCGTTACATAAAAAGATGGTGAATGGTGGAGGATGTGGTATTTTGTAGACCGTGAAAATGTTTTCTTTTGTAAGGACTATTTTTTGTGAATTGCTTATAGATGGATATTGATGACCCAATTTTATTTGTTATTAATATATTTATCTGTCTATGAAAAAAATATATTACGTGACAAGTGTTAATTTAATAGAGACGAATTCGGGATGCCAAATGGTCCAACTTTGCTAAATAAATATAATATGATTCATCTAGTAAATATCTTATTTTTAAAAGGTTAAAATGATCATTTATTCAATGAATATATTTTTTTATTATTTTATTACTTACCATACAACTTTAATTCAAAAAAATTATTATATTCTTATCTATTTCTTTTCAACTAAACCATTTTTATTTTCACTCTATTTTTTATCTATTTTTCCTTTTTCTCTTCTCACTCATTCTCTTCTCCCAACCAAACAATCCTTAATTCCATCACTTGTACCAAACATAGGATAGAGTCTAAGGTGCAAAACTAAAACATATTTCACCCCGTTCAAAAGGAAAAATAAATTACTTTCAACCGTTGGATTTATTAATAAAAAACACATAAATGGATGAGATTGATTCTCAATTTTCTACTTTATTTTTTTTTCTTTTTACTTTTTTTCTTCCTCCCCGTTATACCCTTGTACCTTTTTGTCCTCCTTCCCCTCTTCTCTACCAAAATGAAAAAAAAACTTAATTATTGACCATTGCGGCTATTCTTTCCATTGCGGATCATCGTGCGGTAGAGATTTGTGGGAGGGCAATGTGAAAAAAGATGCTAGGTGGTTCGCCGTTAGGGTAGGTGAAGATGGAAGTGGTTGGGTCTCTGAGGGGAAGAGATGGAAGGGGTTTTCCAAGAGTTGTTTGTGTTAGTGAGTGGAAGAAAGAAAGTGGTGTGTTGGTGAGTGGAAACATTGGTTTGTGATGGTGGTCTACGACGGATGTTGGGAAAAACCCAAATCCCATATTGGCTAAAAATAAAGCCAAATTAGTATATATAAGTGACGGACAACCCTCACCCTTGAACTAGTTTTTGGGGTTAAGTTAGGCCTAAAATCATACTCCAAGATTCTAAGATAGTATTAAAGCATATTCAAAAGATTAATCCAAAAGGTCACTCACTATTGTTATTCACGGACCAAAAAGTCCAAGAAGTGGTAGGACATGAGGAGTGTATTGAGAAAAACTCATGTCCCACATTCAAGATTAATAAAAAAAAGGGTCATCAACCATTATTGGTTACGCACCAAGCCCAAGAAGTGTTGGGCGTGAGAGAGTGTGTTGGAAAAAATTCCAAAAATAAAGTCAAATAGGGACAATCCTCACCTCTTGAGCTGGCTTTTGGGGTTGAATTAGGCTTAAACTTACATTCTTAAGGTTCTAAGAGGGGAGTGTGTTAGTCATTTGAGATCGATCTGGTGTGAATTTTGAATTTTAAAAAAAATTGAATAATTTAAAATTTTCCTGTCATATTTTCCTAATATTATTTTTTTTACTTTCTTTATTATACCAATTTTCTTAATAAATATTAAATAGATTTTAGGTTTTCAAGACCTTAAATATATTTATATTTTATTTATAAGATAGTAAAAAAAATTATAGTACAGTACGTACGACATTGCTCGTACTTGTTACAGTCGAATGACGCGTAGTTTGCCAATTTTGAACTGATAAACTCATAGCTGTTGCCTATGAGGCAGTCATTTGATAAACTCATAGCTGTTGCCTATGAGGCAGTCATTTTAAATCAATGGTTGCTATTGACGATCTTGAAGCACTGAAAGGACAGCACCGTATCATCAATTTTCCCCAAATAAACCAACAACTTTGCAATGTCGGTAACTAACCATTATTTCCCGCGCTTTCCATAAAATAAGAAGATTCAGACACGGTCGTTAGATCGAGTCCAAACTCCCAAGACCTTTGTCAGGTCCCCCCATCATCATTCTCATGCATGAGTCCCATGACTTCAAGTCAAGCATATCGACGTAGCTACTTAATTACTAGGCACCATTCCTTCAACCAAATTACTCGTTTATAAATTTGTTAAATATTTAGTTTTGAAAAATATGTGCATTTTAGAAAATTAGGATTAGGGTGTGTTTGGTTTGTATTTTTATTTTTTGTTTTTATTTTTTGACTTTATTTTTTAAAAATTATTTTTATTTTCAAAAGATTAAAAATCTAAAAATATGTTTGATTTGACTTCTTATTTTCTGTTTTTATGAAATAAAAATACTGAAAATTTATGATATATTGATTTCTTGTCTTTTTGTATTTTTAGATTTGCTTAAAATTACATTTATTGTCACCTCAATTTTATTTTATCCGAAATGAGGTTTCTATTTTCAACCGAAAACATTAAAAACGAGAATTTATTGTTTTCATTTTCTGCTTGTTTTTTATTTTCATTTTCACTGAAAATGTTTTCAGAAATCCAATCAAACACATTTTCATCATCATTTTCTATTTTTAGTTAAAATGAAAACAAAAACAATCAAACCAAACACCCCCTTAGTTATACACTTTATAAATATTATTTTATTTCTCTCCATAAAAATATCAAAAAAAAAAGATAAAGGCCAATATATCAAATACTATCAAAGAAAAGGAAAAGCTTAAGTTTAGGTAAACTTGTATTGATATGTTTAATTGTTCTACTGGGTTATAATGGATCGATGGGAATTAATATTTGTGTTTTTATTTTTATAATGTACAAATGTGCAATATTTACCTATTAGGATCAGCCAATGATGAAGAATTTGAACAGTTTATACAAGATTTTAAGTCCAAATCTTGTTATCATACTTCTACTCTAGAAAAGTGAACAATGTTTGTAAGTGATTTCTATAACTTATGCATAGTTTAGAAAACCATAAGTTCCGTTTCATATAAAAAAAAAAACATTTTTTACTTAGATTTGAGAGGGATTCATCTTTCTCGTATCTCTTTCATTCCTTTACTAGACAATGCAATCAATTGGAAGAGGATCCAATACTTGGAATATTGGATTTTATACGTAGATTAATTAATACGGGAATCAAGAAAGATTTGAAGATATTGTTCACTCCTTTGAAGCCGTGGCGAGAGCGTGGCCTTGACGCGGAAAAGGAGTAGACATGGCAACGGGGCGGGGCGGGTTTTAACATACCCGCCCCCGCCCCCGCTTCACTGTACCCAGCCCCGCCCCCGCCCCCAAACCCGTCGGGGATAAAAATTATACACCCAGACCTGCCCCCAACGGGGACGGGTTTCCCAGCCCCGCCCCAACCCCACCCGCGAAAATTGTAGTAAAAAAAATTATTTTTTTCACAGTAACAAAAAGAACTAATTTAAGGGAATAAGGGTAAAATAAGGCTGATGAGTGATGAAGGAAATTAGGTTTTCACTTTTCAGGATCCTTCTCCATATATACTTGCTAATTTAAGGGTAAAATAAGGGTAATTTGATAAATTCGCGTATACGGGTGCGGGGCGGGGGTGGGTGCGGGGCGGGTGTGACTACCCCCCGACCCCGGTCCCGGCCCCGCATTAAAACCACGGGTTTTCCCCGCACCCGCACCCAGACCCAGTTAATTCGGCTTTTCCCCGTTAAAATCGGGGCGGGGGCGGGTGGAACCCGACGGGTGCGGGTTGTGTTGCCATGTCTAAAAAGGAGTGACTCTGAATGATTTTATGTAACCAAAATCCGCATTAATGGTTCATGATAACACACAGGAAACCAAAACCACACTAAAATAAGAAAAAAAATTCAAATAGAGTCACATTTGTGTCTGTGTACCTGCAGTTTATATCCCATAGTTTTCTCTTTCGTTCTTTAATCTTCATAATTTAGATATGGCTTTTACGTCATTACGTGTTTACTCTACTCCACCCTGTCATTTTTTTACTCTTTTGGATTTTATGTAGGAGTTGCTTTCTAAGTTCGACTTGGAGTATTTATTTACGTTTTCTTTACTTCAATTAAGAACACTGAAGATATTGTAGATTACATCAACGTTGCTAATTTGCTATATACTCTACGTATTAACCCAGTAAGTTACTGGTGTATGGTGTATAGCTACTATATAGTAACCAAGTATCAAATTGAAAGATATTTTATATTTAATTATTTTTTAGTTTTAGTTAAGATTATTATACTGCGAAACGTAACCCCGAATGTAAATTTGACTTTAGCTTTCCATTCTTCAGATTCCTTATCAGTTTAATTATTCTCTCTCCAAACTTAATAAGAAACAATTAAGTGAATAGAAAAATAAGAAAAAATAATTTTAAAATAATAATTAAATTAATTGACAAATTTAATATGATTAACTAAATTAATTAATTTTTTTAAGTGATATAAATTTGTTAAAATAATTTTATTATAATAGGACGATGTGATACACAAATACTTCTTCAAAATCATGTAATTGTAAATTAATGTGCACCGTAGCATATGCCCGTATGATTAATGCTATTGTGTTAAAATTTAGGATTTTTGTCTTAATCGGTCTTGCATATCACCCTACCTTTTTTTGGAAAAAATGTAAATTATATTAAACTCAAAATGATACAACAATAAACGGGGCATACCCCGCAGCTAGAGAAAATCAAAAGTCTCCCTAATACAAGAAGGTCTATATCAAGATGTTAAAACAAATGCAATAGGTGCATTTGTTTATACATAAGAAACTTAATCTTGCTAATAACCTCTATTACAGAAAATTGATAATATTCAAAAATCAACTTGTTCCTAGACAGTCAGATGCAGTAGACTGTAATTGCTATAGCCAGACAACGTAATTTTTCTTGAACACTTGATGTGAATCTGTCCCTAATTAAAGAGTCAGTAATGCACTGTAAAGAAGTGAAACGCCTACGGAAAGGAGCCAAATCACGAATGTGAACCCAAACTTGGAGAGATTTCCTGCAAGAAAAGAATAAATGAGCATTTGACTTGGTCTCATTTGAACATAAAGGCAGAGGGAACCCTTGTTCAAAAAAGCAATTTTGTCAAGAGTAAGCAGCCGGTTCTTTTTAGCAAGCCACAAAATGAAAGACATCTTAGGGGGCATTGCTGGGTTCCATATAACAGAACACCAACTAACAGTAGGCTTGACACCTCTAATGTATTCATAGACTTTGCCAACAAGAAATTGTTCATTGGTACTCCAAGATTGAATCATTTTTTTGGCCTCTTTCGTACTTAGTTCTTTGGAGATAATAAAGTCCCTTATTTAAATGATTTTCTTTATCAAAACTGAATCTGATGAATAAGTATTATAATTCCACACATCGCTCCCTCTGAAATAGTAATGGTGAACCCACCGAACCCATAGAGAATTTTTCTTACAATGAAAGTCTCACAGGATACGGGAAAGAAGCGCAAGGTTCCAGTCCTTGAAATTAAAAAGGCCTAAACCTCATTCTTTTTTTGGAGAACAAACTACTGACCAAGCAACCAAGGACTTGTTTTTGCCAATATCCGCTTTGCCCAACAGAAAATTATGGCACGAAGCGTTGATCCGGTCCAGAACAGATTGCGGCAAAGGAAAAATCCTCATCCAGAAATTCACAATTCCTTGAATAACTGCTCTGATCAATTCTAACTTACCTGCATAAGATAAAGACTTCTTGCCCCATCCCTGAATCAGGCTAGTAATCTTGAAAAGCAAGGGAGCATAATGACATACATTTAATCTAGATGATAAAAGGGGAACAACCAAGTATCTAAAAGAGAAGTCATCCAAGCTAAATCCAGTAAGCTGCTAAATATGAGAAAGCTCATGAGGCCCAATACCAGCTGAGTATATGGCAGATTTATCAGAGCTGATGGAAAGCCCTGAAACCCAACAGAAGTGCTGAAGCTTGGCAAACATAGTTGACACAGAAAGGATATCTCCTCTAGATAGAAGCATAATATCATCTGCAAAAACCAAATGAGATAGCTGAATACCTGCACAGTTGGGATGAAATTTAAAATTGGCATCATCCTTGAGACTGCTCATATCTCTGGAAAAGTACTCCAAACAAAGCACAAACAGATAAGGGGATAGAGGATCCCCTTGTCTAAGACCCCGCTGCCCTTTGAAGTGACCATAAATAGATCCATTGACTGCCACACTAAATGAAGTGGAAGAAACACATTCCATGATCCAAGTATAGAACTGGGCTGGGAAGCCAATGGACTTAAGCATCCAATCCAAGAATTCCCAGGAAATGGAATCATAAGCTTTATGCAAGTCAATTTTTAGGAGGCATCTCGGAGAGAATCTTTTCCGGGCATATTTGCGCAAAATCTCTTGAACTAGGAAGATGTTGTCCATCATCTTTCTGTTCTTAATGAAAGTAGTTTGAGTTTCCCCAATAATAGTCTCAAGCACTGGGGCTGTGCGGTTGGCCAGAATTTTAGACACAATCTTGTATAACAAATTATAACAAGATATGGGTCTAAAATGGTTAACCTGGGAGGCCTGATCATGCTTAGGAATAAGCTCAATAATAGCATGGTTGAGCTGTTTTAGAATTTTTCCAATTGTAAAGAATTCATTAATCGCTGCAAAGATATCATCACCAATGATATTTTAAGCCTTCTTGAAGAATAAAACATTGAAACCATCTGACCCAGGAGCTTTATTGTTATCCATCACAGAAATAACGTTCCAAACATCTTGCTTAGAAGTAGGACAAAGTAAGACCGCAAAGCAATCAGTGGGAACCTTAGGACCCCTGTTGCAGATCGAAATGGAAGGAGTTTGGGTCAGCTCATGAGCACTAAACAAATTCCTAAAGTGATTCACAAAAGCAAGGGCAATTTCATCTTGGGAGGATGTGTTATGCCCATCCTCTAGCCTTATGGCAGCAATAAATCGGCTGTGTCTGTTGCGCTTGATTAAAGTATGAAAGAATTTGGAGCATTTATTAGCCTGTAGGAGATATTTGTTTTTGATGAGCTTAGCAAATTTCATAGACTCCATTTTTCTAAGCATAATGGTCTGCCCTCTAGTGCGGTTTGCCAGAGCAAGAAGGGAATACCTTAATGTTATATTTTGTGGAGTGGGGGCACTCAAGTTGATTTAGTCGCCAAAATATCCAAAATGAATGAGTTAGAGGATTTCAAGTTATGTTCACTGGTCTTGCTTTCACATAGCACGTGCGTCAGTTGGAATTTTGAGTCCTAATTAAAATTATATTAGTATATGAATTCAATTAAAATACAATAACATTGTAAGTATTTGTTTACATTGAGATTTACTTCTAAATTATTATATTATAAAAAAAATATCGACTTTATAAAAAAATATTTTAAATATGAAGTATATATATACAAAAATTGTTTCTATTTCAATTTATAATATAAAAATTTCTATATTAACAATATCAAAATTAAACTCTAAACTAGGAGTTGTAATGTAGAATTGAGCTTACAATGCTTTTCTCATTTTCCGGCTCCTCCTTAGGCCACCATGGGGGGTTGGGTGTTGGCTTGCATTTTATTTTGGGATTAAGATATGGTGGTGACTTGTGACTTGCATGTGAATATGGTATTTGATTTTGCTTTATTAGATTTAGGTTTTAAATTTGCCACAAAATTTATTTTAGAAATATTATTCGTTAATTTAATTTTTAACTTTAAATTCCAATAACCTCTTCCCCCCCCCCCCCCCCTTGCTTTTTTTTAAGTACATTCAAGATTTTGCATTTTTTACCCAATATTTAAGGATTACATTGCAAATTTGCAATTATTATGAATTGAAATCAACTAGAACAATAGATAGCCTGTAAAATGATCTGACTGTTGATTAAAAAATTATTATATCGAATTGTCTATATTAATGATGAACTAGTCCACCACCCAAAAGATAATTCACCCTAGAATAAGGGATACTTTAGCCGATCAAATACATACTTATTCATTTTTTTTAAAATAAGAAAAGCAAATATATTTTCAATAAAATATAGCAATAAATTGTGAAATTATCAAATTTTATTTGATTGATTTTAAATAAACGATTATAATAAATTATAGGGTAAATAGTTACTTTTATTCCTGAATATGTAATTTGTTGACAAATGTGTCCTTGAAAGATGATAATACAAAATTTAGTCTCTTAAAGTGTAAAAAGTACAACAAATATATTTGGCCGTTAACTTTCGTCTATCACTTTTAATAAAATAGTATACATCGCACAGAGGGATAGATTTATCCTTGAAATGATTGTCAACTTGATATCTCTAATTGTTAGCATAATGACATCTTTGTAATATAATTTTTTTTTTACTTTTCGTCTTCTTACTTTGCTGACAAATGCAACCTGAAAGATGCAAATACAAAATTTAATCTCCCAAAGTATAAAAAGTGCAACAAATATATCCAAAAGTTAGTAGTAAATTGTGACTAATTATTATAATTTGAAAAAAAAATTATAATGATTGTGATAATTTTTTTTAAAACTCGTAAATTAAATTGAATCTAAAATAAAAAAGAATACTCATTTTATAAACTATAAATATTTTTTTACGATCTCATGTTAATGAAAGGTTCAAGTAAAAAAAAATGTTTATTGTAAAGCATTATAGTTAAATTAGATCCATGAATAATTTTTAGAAAAAACTACAATTGCAATTACACTTTTAATTTGTAAAAAACACTCACCTCCTTTTGATTGATTTATTTTAAGGTTATGATTTTTAAAGTGATTAGTCAAAAAAAAAATAATTGTGTATAATTTTAAAAAATTAAAAATCAACAAACTTTTATTATAATTTATAATTTTATGTCATTGCATATACTAATAGACATTCATACTTTATTATGAAAAATTTATTAAAAAAAATTAAATAAATAGTATTTGATTAAACAGAAATAATGATTTTCTTATCGTTTTACAGTAAAAAAAATTTTTTTTTTGTGTTGATAGCATTTATTCCAGAGTTAACAACCAAAGTATTGATTTTTTTTTTTGTAGTTGAAGAAAAGTAAGAAGAATTTATGAAAGCAATAAAAATTCACTTCCATTTGATAATATTTTATACATGTCTCAATCGTTGATGAAGCTTAAAAATTATATAACGGAAACAGACATATACTGGTGTGATATAACTCTCCCAAAATTTTGTCACAATCATTATAAATTTTTCAAAATTATAATAACTAGTCACAATCTATCATTAACGTCTAAATATATTTGTCACACTTTCGGAGACTAAATCTTATATTTTCATCCTTGAGGGAAACATTTTGTGAGCGGAGTGAGAAGATAAAAAGTAAAAAAAAATATTAAATGACATATTAGAGATGATCATGTTGACAATCATTTCAGTGACAAATTTGTCCCTCTATACCATGTAGATTATTTTATTAATCATGACGGACGAAAGTTAACAACCAAAGATATTTATCGTACTTTTTTACACTTTTGGAAACTAAATTTTGTATTTTAATAAAATATACATTTTGAATTATACATTCAAAATATAAATTTTATATTTTCATCTTTCAGGAACATATTTATTATGGAATTATACATTCAGAAACAAAAGTGGTTATTTATCCTAAAAATTATATTTTCAATAAAATATAACAATAAATTGTGAAATTATCAAATTTTATTTGATTAAATTCTAAATAAACGATTATAATAAATTCTATTATACTAATGTAGAAGAGCCAACTACCTAAACTATTAACTATGATTTGATCGTTTACTTGTGAAACTGAAATTATATAGGAGAGGACACCTGGGTACGTATCTTATGGTGACATCACTATGGTACAAGATAAATAAATAAATAATATTAGACATGAAAATTAAGACTTGTTCCACCCACAACAAGATTCCCTGATCCAGCAGATACCTAGCATCGGCGAATTGACAAATACAATTCGCAAATAAGGATACACAAAAATTTATAATTGTAAATGGGTTGGGCTTACATAACAAAACCAAGAAAAAGGAAAGAGAGAGAGAGAGAGATGACCAATTCAAAAGGGGATGTTTATTGGTACAAAACCACAATGATAACAGAAAAATATACCCATAAGGGGAAGAGAAACACTTTTTTGGGGCACAAAGACGTTTTCCTTCCCCTGCAACCGCGTGGAAGTTTCTAACCAGTACCCAATCCCTACTCGATAACTTTTCTCATTTCACTCGGCAAATATCCCTGCCCCACTCATCTCTTAACATGTCATTTTGGTTCCTCTGTCCTCTCCATATATATTCTATCTCACCTCATTATTTGAAAATATGCAAACGGTAACTTAGCCTAAAATAAATAAAAGAAAAACATGGATGATCTCCCACCAGGTTTTCGATTCTACCCAACAGAAGAAGAATTAGTTTTCTTCTATCTACACAACCAGCTAGAAGGCCAAATACACGACACAAGCAGAGTCATTCCAGTCATTGACATCAATGGCGTAGAGCCATGGAACCTTCCATGTACTACTACATGCATACCACTTTAATTCTTTAATTTTGTTAGTTGTTACCACTCATTCTTTAGTATGTTTCAAACCCAAATGAGTTTTGCTAAAATGGTTTGGTTTGTTTTGTTGTAATCAGCACTTGCAGGGGAGCTTTGTCGTGGAGACACGGAGCAATGGTTTTTCTTTTCACCGAGACAAGAGAGAGAGGCCAGAGGAGGCAGACCCAACAGAACCACAGCAAGTGGTTATTGGAAGGCCACTGGTTCCCCTGGCCATGTTTACTCTTCTGACAACAAAGTCATTGGGATGAAGAAAACCATGGTCTTTTACAAAGGGAAAGCTCCCACCGGAAGGAAAACCAAATGGAAGATGCATGAGTATAAAGCCATTGAACACTCTGATCAATCCAACACTGCCCCTCCAAAGGTATACTCATCATTATTATAGTAAAACTTCATTCCATTTTTTCTTTTCAATTTCGCGAATTTGGTCCTTTCATGTTATTTTTGTCAATTTGAACTTCACTATTTTAATTACGTAATTTTAGCCTACGTGTTAAGTTAATATTTGATATTTTGACAGGAAATGCTGACATGACGATCTAACAATACTGTCACGTTAGCAATACAATGTGACATTATGCTATATTATCACGTCAACGTTTTTGTTGTATATTATATGTTAAGTTAGCTGATAGACTAAAATGGAGAGTAGAGGTTTGCAAAATTGAGAATTATGAAAGTAATAAGATTAAAAAAAAATGCATATCCAACGTGCCAATCTGGTAGTATAGTGGTAGTTGCTGCTGTTGGTTGCATATTTCACACAAATTCTGGTGCTAATATAGTTTGTGTTTTTGTTATGTATAACAGTTGAGGCACGAATTCAGCTTGTGTCGTGTTTATGTGATATCGGGAAGCTTTCGATCGTTTGATCGACGCCCACTGGATATGCCAAGAGTTGAGCTACGAGTTGTTGATGGGGACAGAGGTGCTGCTTCAACAAGTGCTCAAGCTCAACAGAGAAGTTCTTCTCATACTTCCCACTCTGGTGGTGATGCTCATGTCACAGATGCTGGAGCAGGGTCAAGTGGAACAAATTGGAATGCAAGTAATAGGGTTGAGGAACCACTTTGGGAATGGGAACAACTTGATTGGCCATGACCCAAAAGTCAAGAACATGCTCAAACCTAGCAAGACTTTCTTAATTGAATAACGTCGTTTCAATTAAATTAATCATATAAGTTGTAGGCGTAGTTTGGTTCGATTTCCTTCACCTCGAAGGGCCATGTAATGTAACATAATCATTAGTATTTGTTGTTTAACATAGGATTGGTTTTCCCCGGGAAAATAAGTTGGGAATAAGATCCAAGCATAAAAAGGAAGGTGGTGTGGATCTTGTAATTTTGTTTTTGTGACTTGTTGTCTTGTAACGATAATCAATCTCCTTTTCAACCCTAGAAATTTTCTTTCTTGTTTAGGAATTCAAATGAAATTAATCAATCTACTATTTGCTTATGAATTCAATGATGTCTACGTAAATGTTTTTTTTTTTGTTCACATTCTATCGAGTTCGCTCATATCTGTTGTGGAAAAAATAGACCATTTCAAGACAGATTTTACATGGCTTGTATGGTTCCAGAGTTTCAGGTATTCAATTTGGATCAAAACTAAAAAAATAGTGCTGTCTCTTCAATCGGTTCAAATAATTGAATGTTTTGATAAGATTTTCAAATAGCATGGTTGAGCGGGTTCATATTTCAGTGGAATCCAGGTACCAGTCAACCGATCTTACGTTTTCATATTGATGTATTGAAATTTTGGTCAATTTCCCAGTGGGTTTCCTACATGTGGGAAAGGGATGAGAGAGGAAATGCAAACTTTGGCAGAGATTTTGAAATGCATGTTCTATTATTCATATTAGCGCATTGTTTTTTAAAAAGCTGCAAATTTTTTTATATTTTGTTCTATAAGATAACATATGCGTGGAATGTGTACAGAAATTAATCAACTAATAAATGATTTAATAAAAAGTGTAAGAATTGAGAAATTCGCAAATAGAGCTCATTTGTTGGCTGTGAATATTGGCAACAAAGTGGTTAATTTTTATTATAACTAGACTCTACTTATATTACAAATAAAAACAAGTATACAAGTCACGAAGAAATTTTATATCTTAAAGTTGGTAACGTCGCGTAAACCGATTTTTTAAACTAGGTAGAAAAGAAAAAAATGGACAAGCCAAAGGATCACAACCCTGATCAGAAAAGGAAATTAAACTTTGTTCCTCTTAGCCTTGCACCTAGTCTAGCTCTACCTTTTATCAAGTCCGAGACACCAATGTGAAATTAAAAGTAACACCTTGAAACACAATAATGACAATATTGATATGCATCACCCAAATAGACCATATCCATTGTCACCCTTATTTATTAGTTTCTAAACTAAGAATTAAGAAATTAAAGTGATGAATATAATATTAGCATTTAAATTTCTTTGACTTTAGAAACTAGAGAGATGGTGAGGCGATGAGGTCATCTCCATGCTATTGGAAAACATGCTTCAGAAGACCGCTTCTTAATAAGAATCATTACCTCCTAGTTCTTATATTTTTTTTTTTATAAAATTGATTTTGATTTCTATACTTTTTAATTAATGAATTTAGTTCTCTAAATATGTGAACTTATTAGTCTTTTACCCAACTCTCTGTGACGCTAAAAAAATGGTACTAAATATTCTATTTAAATATGAAGAGGAATTAAATTTACATATTTTTAAAAGTTAGAAAATAAATTTATTAAATTGAAAAGTATAAAAATTAAAATTATAATGAAAATATAAGGATTAAAAAATAATTTTTTAAATCAACTAATTGAATACAAATATTAATGTGTTAAAGTTAAAATAGAATTATTTGAATACTATCAGAGTTTGATCCTTAATAGAAATAATCATTGGAAAGACTTTACTTACCTTTCACACTACATATTAGTCAAGATTTCTTTCCAGATAAATTGGATGGTTAAGATAAAAAATATATAATTTTTAAAATAAAAATATATATATATATTATGTGTATCTATTTTTATGAAATAATAATAAAATATAAGAAAATAAGATTATTTATGAAATTCATCTAATATAACTCAAAATAATAAGGCTTAATTACAAAAACAGTCTCCCTGTTTATACCAACTTACTAAGTCGATCCTCCTATATTTTAATTCATCATTAGAGTCCCCTTTTCTTTTTTCAAATTGATTATTTGAGTCCCCATGACTAAAATTAGATGTTGATTGTTAAGGGAAAACGTTGATTGTCATGTGTTAATATCTTATTGGACACTAAAATGGTGTATGAAAATTAACCTTCATTGGCAATTACCTCAGGCAACCCCAAGACCCCGTAATCTTATCCCTCTACCTGGACCCCTTAAACGATACCTTCTCATATTTGTTGTTCTTTCCCTAAGATCTGTGTGCTTTTCAACTTTGTTCCAATTTTGGGTCTTATTGCTCTTTCAATCTTAGGTTTCCTAAACCTTTTTCTGTTTATTTATTATTTCTCTCTTTTGGATCTCGTCATGTTTTCTATGGTTTGGAAACAAGTTTGTAATTTTTTTTGTTGAACGGTGTTGTGACAAGAGATGGTAGTTAAAGAAGCAACGCTGGAAGCTGGAGGTAGAAATTGTTGAGGCTTTTTCTTGTTTTTCAAATTTCCTTATTTACTGGGTTGTGAAGTGTGGATTTATTTGTATCACTAGATGCATCACGGTTAAAGGTAGCGCCATTTTCCTTATTCCCTATTTTTTTTTTTTATACTTTTTTTTCCATTTTGTTTCCTTTTCTTTGTAAATTTCTTTAAGCACCATTGTGAGGTTTGGATCAATTTGTAATTGGTATGTGCAATGATGATCCCATTTGATTCGATGTTGTTTTTTCATCGTATGTTTGGGTTGGTGTTTCCAGAAATTTTCATTTGATTTGACCTCATAAATTTTGTGATAGTAATCATGCTTGCTGCTCCTATTAATGGATAGCCCATGAAGAAGAGGGATTTTGGGAAAATTAAAAGTTAGGGATTTGGGGATAATGAAAGGGATAAGCTTACGATGGGTTACAGTGAGAGGAAGAAACTTTTGGGTCTACGACGTTGAGGTAAATTTTAAGGTAAAGTGAAGGTTACAAAGAAAAATTACCAATGAGGGTTAATTTACGTACAACAGTTTAATGTCCAATTAGACAATGACACGTGACCGTTAACGTTTTTTTTGTTAACCGTCAACGTTCAATTGTAACCATGGGGGCTCAAATAGCCAATTTGGAGAAAAAAAGGACTTTGATGGTGAATTAAAATATAAGGGGACCGATTTAGTGAGTTGGAATAAATATGAGAACTATTTTTGCAATTAAGCCAAATAATAAAAAGTAAGAAAATGGATGGGATGGCTAGGACATAGATGACCTAATTAATACTTATTGGACGGAATTGTTTCTCTATTTTGTAGCATAAGTGGCAAAGTTCAAAGTTGTCACTGGCAACACAGGCACTGTGCTTTGTCGGAAACTAGAGAAGCTGCAGGCGGAGATTGACTCTAGCTTTTGCTCACTTCACACTCGGAAGTGAGTCCTTATTGTTCTCTTTCTCTTCTTTCGTGATTTCGATTGCTGACATGAATTCTGGCTTTGTTTATTGTTGTTCCAATTGGTTCACAGTGCCAAAGGTTTAGTTCACTGTGTATCAAAATCCATTCATTCCATTTGTTAGAAGAAAAATATTGGCAATAATGTTTACTTTTTTGGTCTCATTATAATTATTGTGTAAAAGAAAAAATATGTTCTAAAATAATTGTTATTTTAATTTTTTAGTATAACATTAATTACTTTTTCCACTTATATCCCTTATAATATTCATGATAAAGAACAAAATTTATAAATAAATTAATGATGATATAAGCTTAATTTTTGGACAAATACTCATTTTAGTCTTTGGAAGGATCAAGCACTGACACTTCGAAAATTGAATTGTCCATAATGTTAAAAAAGTGTGTAGTTATGCTATTAACTCTACCGTTAACTCTCACACTTTTTCTTACGTGATGCTTTTAGACCAAATTGTCATGACAAATCTACACGTCCATGTTGCTTGGTCAGCTATGCAATTGGGATAGATGGGTAGAATAGACTTATTTGTGAGCCAAAATTTGATGGACTAATTTGTTATCTATGTGTGTGAGAGATAGAGAGAGAATAATGGTTATAAAGGGGTTAATATATACTAACGTGAAATAAGGTCTCGTTCTTGACATTAAAGAATTATCTCAAAACCCCTAATCATCACTAATGTAGAGAGATAGAAAGAATAGTCTAAGGAAGTGAAATCTTGTTTCTCTTATCTTTTAAGAAATCAAGCGCACCTGAGAGAAGTCTCTCTACGGAGAAAGATACACATTGTTTATCTATTACTTGTAAGAATCATATATTTCAAGATTTTACTGGTTTCCTATAATTGTTAATCTCAGGAACCCTTAAGATTTATACTGGACACCTTTTTTGTCTTTTGTTTTCTAGATTTGTCTCTGGTTGCTTCTTTTTCTTCACCCTACCGACATCATCGTTGCTTCTCTTCCAACCACCATCGCCGCTTCACCAAAAGTGCTTTCCTCTTTACTGGATTTATTGTATACCAAAATCATGGGATCCTCTCATCACGACACGGTTGCAACATGACCTCAAAGGTGTGCCGCTTCTTATCAAGAATTGCTACTTGCTATCATCGGATGCTACTCTGACATGCAGGTGAGCAAGAATGCTCTTCTTCCTTAGTGGCAGTGATGGATGAGACCATAAGGTACATGTGCGACGTGACTAGGTTTGGGATTGCGATTCAGTAAAAGGGGAATGGGTAATCTAGGAAAGACAAAGAGAAAAAAAAAGAATATGGTGACAAATTGGTCTTTTCCATTCATCAAAAAATGTGGCTATCTGTTTGCATACATGGAGTGTCACATAGCCAAGTCAAATGTCATATAGGCGACTTCATTAACGTTAACAGATTGAATGAATTTTTTGTACTTTTTGAACTTTCAGTGACTAAATTTTATTTTATTTTTATCTCTCAGGGACTTAACTATCAGTGTTTCACACTCTCAGGGACCAATTTGGATATTTACTCTTAATTTTATAAAATTACTATGCTCTTTCATCTATTTTTTATTTTTTATTGGTCTATGCAAAACAACTTAGGAACACGAAAGGAATACTAATTAGTGACAATTTGACAATTCTGCATTTTGATTAGAAGAGTAGTGAAAGAAATTTGAATATTATAACACTTCTCTTTCAATATTGTTTGTCTCGATTCATCAACTCTAAAACTTTGTTATAGTGCAAATAAAGGTCCTTCAAAGTCATTTTCAACTTTTACTAAATGTTAGGGGTTAATGTTCTCTTTGATAGCTAGTCTAAGGGTTGTGGATCTTTAGTGACGATAGAATTGTTGTAGTTTTGATAGATATTACAAAAGGTAAAGTCTCACATTGTGTAGGATAACCTTGACTTACTAGTTTACATATCAACTTGTGATTTGTGCTTACAAAGTATCTAGCAAGAGGTGGAAGTCCATGCAAATTTCTCAAAACATGTTCCACATTTTGTGGGTGATATTAAACCTCCATATATCCTTTGTCTTTGTGATAAGCTCAAAGAGTTATGCTATCACTATTCCTATTTGTGTATAGTTGTTTGCTAGTGGGAAGTTTCTTGTGCCAAAATCACTCTTGTTTGGATTAGGAGAGGAATAAGACAATAAGAAAGAAATAAAGGAGAAATAAAGAAAAAATGTTGTTTGGATGAATAAAAATAAGAAGGAAAAAAGTGAGAATTTTTCTCTACTTGTTTGGTTGAATAGAAAAGAGAGTGAAAAAACATATTATATAAAAAAATGTTTTTATAATGATTATAACCCAATGCCCTGATCACTTGAGCAAAACAGGATAGCTAACTTGTTATTTAAAAATTAAAATAGTCTTCAGCCTCGTTTCCCACTATACCCAAGTTCAACAACAGTTACAACGTACAGGTAACCTTTGAGACCTTAAGGGATAATTTGGTTAAAAAAAATATTATTTAAGGAGAAATTTTCAATAAACAGTGTAAATCTCACACTTGCATCGCATTACTTTATTTTTTTTTTCAATTTTCTTTCATTCTACACAACCAAATTATCCCTAAGGAAGGAAATATTTCTCTCTTGCTCAAACCTACTCAGAATTTCTGGAAGGTCCACTGTTTGAGCCACTTCTTTGTCACACCAGATTGGGCTCAACTCGTTTGGTCCATGTTAGGTAACTCTATTTCACATCTAATTAATTATCTATTCAGGACATTATGCTTTAGCTTGACTATTATAGCTTCTTTTTTTTCCCTCTAATCAAGATTGTAGAATTTCAACTCCAATTGAGCTTATATGAATGATAAAGGAGTGTTTGAAGCCTTCTCAAATAATTGAAAGTATTTGAGTTGTTCTATTATATGGATAACTATTTTGTTTTCAAGGTTTGGGTTGAACTTGTGTGAAACAAGGTTTTTAAAATTGGACCATGATTAAACTAGTGAAGAGGGTGATTTAAAGTTCAATGGTTCAATCGTATTTGAATCAATTTTATATTTTTTAATAATATATAATATTTTAAATAATAAACTAATATATATTATAAAAATTAGGATCTAAAAAATTATAAATTAACATAAATTATTAAATTACATGTTTCCTAAAAAGAACTAATAATAATTGATAAAATAATTAATACTTATGTGAAATATTTAAGTATGTATTTATTTATCTTTAAGATATTTTAAATTAAATAAAAAATTGAAATTGAAAAGGACCTATTTGACCGGTTATGAAATGATTCAATTTTTTTTTAGTATCTGAATAAATCTATTCCCGATTCAATGGGTCCAATCTAATTTTTAAAAACATTGGTGTGAAGTGCAAGCATCTAAACTAAAGGTCATTTAAACTTTTTATAAAATTGATTTTTTTTTCATTACTATCCTTCGTAAACAAGTGTCATTTAAACTTTTTAATATAATATTGATAAGATTAATTCAGTAAAATTCCTATTTTTTTTATCATTTTATTTCATTAGCTTTTATTAATAAGAACCTAAGACGGTCATAATACGGAGGAATATATATATCCATATTAAAAACTCATTGTATGTTAAATGCCTGAGTGAATATTTCATTTGAATATTAATAATATTTTTTCTCTTAAATATAAATAAATCTCAATGGAATGATATTTGATTATCCTTAAAATATTATTTATTTTAATAAGTTTAAAAGCTTTTTTTACTCTTGATATTACATTTTAATGAGAGACACTTTTTTAAAAAAATATTTTTAATTAAAAATAACATAATTTAATAAAGTTAAATTATTTCATAAATAAGTGTAATATATATATATATTTATAATCGAGACCACAAAAGTAATATTTAATGTTATATATTAAATAAATGAGAAATAAATATGGCCAGAGGGGTGGGAAAAGGCATCGGGTTGGGTGTGTCACTTCCCGAATCCTATTTGTCTACATGTATCTGCCAATTACCAAACTCTATTATAGACAACACAACAAATCACCTTCCTCGTTTCTGCACAATTTCCTTGTACTTTTCTCCATCACTCAAATCAGAAAATCACCGCAAAAAATGGGGCACTATTTCATGTTATTTTCCCGCACCGCCTCTGTTGATCAAGCCTCACCAACCCCTCACCCCTCCATTCCCTCTTCCTCAAACCCATCACACAGTATCAAGAAAACTCATCAGAGGCGGCAAGAGGGTCCACAGCACCAGCAAGTTCGGAAACTTCCTTGACTTGAAACCCGAGAACAAACCTGAAGCCTTAAATTTTGACCTTCCATGGTGTCACCCTTCTGAGTTCTGACCGTGCTCATTTTGATGTGATCATCATTGGTGCTGACCCTGCAGGCACAAGGCTCGCGGAGCAAGTGTCCCTCTATGGAGTTAAGGTTTGTTGTGTTGATCCTGAGCCTCTTCATGTGTGACCAAACAACTATGGTGTGTGGAGAGATGAGTTTGAGAGTCCTGGTCTCGAGGATTGCTTAGACAAAACATGGCCCATGGCTTTTGTTTATGTGAATGATGGCAAGTCCAAGTATTTGGTCGGTGTTATGGGAGGGTTAGTAGGAGGAAACTGAAGGAGAGATTGGTTGAAGGGTGTGTCTCCAATGGGGTTAGGTTTCACAAGGCAAAGGTGTGGCAAGTTGAGCACCAAGAGTTTGAGTCTAAAGTTTTGTGTGACGATGGGTGGAATTGAAGGGGAGTTTGGTTGTTGATGTTAGTGGATTTGGTAGTAGTTTTGTAGCATATGACAAGGTGAAAAACCATGGTTTTCAGATTGCTCATAGTGTTTTGGCTGAAGTGGATGATCACCCTTTTGATTTGGACAAGATGGTTTTGGTGGATTGGAGGGATTCTCATTTGGGGAATGAGCCCTACTTGAGAGCTAGTAGTTCAAGGTTCCCTACTTTCCTCTATGCAATGCCATTTAGTTCTAATTTGATATTTCTTGAAGAGACTTCCCTTGTGAGCCGTCCAGTGTTGTATTACATGGAAGTGAAGAGGAGGATGGTTGCAAGGCTAAGGCACTTAGGGATTAGAGTGAAGAGGGTTTTGTAGGATGAGAAGTGTTTGATTCCAATGGGAGGACCTCTTCCAAGGACCCCCCAAGAAGTGATGGCTATTGGTAGCACTTCTGGGGTAGTACACCCTTCCACAGGGTACATGGTGGCTAGAACAATGGCTGTGGCTCCAGTTGTGGCTTTTGCTATAGCTGAGTGCCTTGGTTCCACCAGAATGATCAGAGGAAAACAGCTTTCTGGTAAAGTTTTGAATAGCATGTGGCCAATTGAGAACAGGCTAGTCAGGGAATTTTACTCTTATGGAATGGAGACTCTCTTGAAGGTTGACTTGAATGGAAACAGGAGTTTCTTTGATGCATTTTTTGACTTGAAACCTTATTATTGGCAAGGGTTCCTCTCTTCGAGGTTGACTTTGAATGAGCTTGTTTGGTTAAGCATATCACTGTTTGGACATGCCTCAAATCCATCTAGGTTTGATATTCTCACAAAGTGTCATGTTCCATTGGCTAAGATGATGGGCAATATCGCTTTGGAGTACATTGGATGATGATGCAAGGTTGTGAAATGCGTGTACAAGTTTTGTTTTCATTGGTTGAACTTGCATGTTGATTTGTCGAGTTATCATTGCTATATATATTTGATAATTAGGCTGCTAATAAAAAATTAATTCAGTTGAGTTGAATGTGAAATAGACATCCACTCCTTGTGCACTTTTGTCTCCCCTGGCTATATAGTTTTAGGCTGATCTCAGACTCAGAGCCACTCTTCCATAGAGTTCCACTCCTTATGCACTTTTGTCGTTTGTGTATGCGTAATGACTAATGAGTGAGCTAATGATTCTAATTTGATTTAGTTGTATGAAAATAAAGATGTCTAAAATTAAAAACTAGTGACTTTCAAGTGAAAAAAATTAAACCAAACAGAAACTAGTTAGTTAAGAGAACATAAGCTGCTTTAACAGATAGACAATGATAACATGTTACTATGTGTGTTTGGTTTTGCGTCAATTAGCGAAGTTATATATAAAATTCTTGAATTGACGTGAGTTTATGGCAAAGTGCCACCAAACATGCACTTATACCACTGAACTAGCTAAAGTCACCGGTGCATATAACAAACAATTACTTGAATAAGTAACAGTTAATTAAAACGATAAATTGTGGCACAAGTAGTTTAGGCCTTTTATGTACTACGAAAGAGGTTCAATTTCTTGCTATGTAAATAGAGCCCTAATAGTGAATTTAGAAATTGTCCTTAGAGTTAGTACTCTAGTTTTTCAAGAAATTAGTTTCATAAATTTCTATTATGAAGATCTTGTGTTTAGGAGAACGAAAAAATTAATAGTCCAAGTTATTAAAGTTGTAAAAATAATTATATTTTTTGATAAATTTAGAATCTCTTGATCAAAAGTCAGTGACAAGTTGTTTGAAATATTATGATCTATTTAAATATTAAAAAATGGTATATCATAATGAAAATCATATAAAAATTATAAATAATAGGGTTATGCAAATTCAATTAATTATATTAGAAATGTTCTAAGATAAAAAGAAACATAAGATGTATTTTATAATATGAGAGACATATTTACATTACAATATCCTTTTTTATGATTTAAAAATTATAGTAGTTTATTTCTCAAAGGAAAAATATATGTTATCTTTTATTATATTTTAATATAAATAAAATTGTAAAGATATGTATTCATTTTCTAAACAATTCTCAACATGACAACATGTCTCCAATTTTAAATCTTTATTATTAGTTTGGGATTTTAAAAATAAATACTTTAGATAAAAATTTAAACCTAATAACGAGAGTATTTAAAATTTAAAATTAATATAAAGACCGGAAGAAAAAAAAACTTATTCTTAGAAATTGCTTCTTAATTAGTACTTCATAATTACTAAAGAACGTTAACACATTTTATTTTGAATTTGATTTTTCATACTAGTACATTATATTGTCCTGCATATTTTGCATCGAGGCTAAGAAGCGAGTTACGAAAATACCACTAAGCGGAACCGTGAAAGTGAAAAATTGAATAGTGTCGAGAAGTGACTTGCACGAAACTGCAGCTTCCGTGTCCTCCTTTTCCTATGGATCCTTGATTGAGGGCATTGAGGTCACTTCCTTCCAAGTTCAAAGTTCGAAGCCATGCGAATGAAGCCAATCCAGCTCCCGGAGCCGCCAAGCCCCACGGCGGCGCGTGGCACTCCGGACATCTTCGAATCCGGCGTCCACACCCTCGTCCGCCGCGCCGTCGTCATCGGCAACGGCTTCCCCTCCTCCGAGAATCACAGCATCGGTTTGCTCCGCGCCCTTGGCCTCTCCCACAACCACCTCCTCTACGTACGCATACGCACGCTATTTATTTTTCTTTTTAAACTCTCTCTCTCTCTCTCTATATATACACTGATTCATCATCTCTTTGTTACAGCGCGTTACGAGGCCGAGAGGTGGAATCAACGATTGGCTCCATTGGCTTCCCCTCTCTGTCCATCGAAAATTTCATTACCTAATTTCCATGTTCCGCGCCTTCTCCTCCAAATCTCACTACCTGCCCCTCACTTCCCACCCTAACGGCTTGTCCTCTATTCTCGAAGCTGATGCCAATCACATAGTCAATTTGGCTCGCGAAACTTGTGAAAAGTCAATTTCTATTCCATTTCTTTTAACTATAATATGATGTGTTATGAAAAGTAATTTGAATCTAATTGATATTTTGATTTTTTTTTTTTTGTCCAGGGAGGGACCGTTATTGGTGGTTGCATCTGGAAGAGACACCATTTCTGTTGCGAGTTCCATAAAACGTTTAGCTCCTGACCTTGTTTTTGTTGTTCAGGTATGCACTTGCATTTTATGCTGTGATTGATTTTGTTCACCTTTGCTGTGATAGCTTGTAAAGTCTGGGCGGTGGTGTTTTTGTGCAGATAAGCAACGTGATTCAATTCAAACTGTGCTATATGTGTTCTTACTTATCCTAGGTTTTGCTTCTTTGATAAACGTGTGACTGCTATGGTTTAGTGGTTTTTTGTTTGATTTGAACCTGCAATATAAAGTAAAGAAATGTGTTCATTGTTCAGTGCCTTAAAAGTTCACCAAGAGTGAAACTCAGCATGTGGTTGACAAATGTTGGTGTTGCAATTGCATTCCAAAATAGGAGTAGCAACCTACTTTCTTGGCTTGGGAATTTTCAGTTTGTATTTCAGCTGTTATGCTAGTACAGCTCTTGGATTCCATGGCATGGTCTTGACTCTTGAGTCTTGATAGGAGATTGAGAAGATTCTATGCTTCTTCAATACTCCTTTTCCCCAATGTCTAGAGCTTGTATTTCTTTTGCTTAATTTTTTTTGCATGTTACTGTTTGTTTTAATGTCTTTCCAATATTTTTAGGCAAATAATTTTAAGATGCTTAGCTGAGCCAGACGTTTTTAACTCTTAATTTATCCAATGAAAATATATAAAACTATGTGCTTGTTCCTAAGAAATAGTAGATTATCTATGTTGTATCAGTCATTCAGTCTCAATTTGTACTGTATGCGGTGTGGTAACTTATTGCATTTCTATACTACTGTGGTGTTTATTGCTTCATTTAAGCATTGGCTTCAATTTGTAACTTTGACTATTATTTTCCCCTTCTGGACAGATACAACATCCAAGGTCTCATTTGAATAGGTTTGACATGGTAATTACACCTCATCATGATTATTATCCTTTGACTCCAGAAGGACAGAAGCAGGTTCCTAAGTTTCTTAGAAGGTGGATAACTCCACGCGAACCTCCAGATAGTCATGTGGTATGTGTAATGTGCAGCATATTATGTGACTGCATTAGATTTTACTGTACTGGAGATAATGTGGTTTTAGTTTGATGTTGGCTATTGTCTATTGCTGAGGATTGTATGTGATAATTTATATTAGGTTCTGACATTGGGAGCCTTACATCGAATAGATTTTGCTTCACTTCGCAGTGCTGCCATTACATGGCAAGATGTGTTTGCAAATGTTCCAAGGCCATTGCTCGTGGTCAACATTGGAGGACCAACAAGTAATTTCTATTATACTTATCCTAGTCATGTTTCTTAATTATTTCTCAGTTTTCCTGTGGTTAAATTCCAATGTCTTCTTTGGGATAAATCTTTATATCATTGTAAGTGAAACACTGGGATGCATTAAAATTGTAAAGGTTGTGAAAAAGAAGGACTAACAGTATACCCTCAGAAGAAAAAAAGGATAATGCTTATGATCCAATTGCAAGGTATGGGACTTAGTCTCGCATTGGAAGTATGGGATTCTAATGTGGGGTTTATAAGACCTTGGGCTCTCCAACTACAATGGCTAACTTTTGTGATGTGGTTCTCCTAAGATTCTTATAAAAAAATCTTTGGGAATTAGGGGAATCAGCAGAGGGAAGACAGAGTACATCATTAGAAAGTAGAAACCATATGAAGGCTTTGCAGACAGTGGGCTGACATTGCAATATACATTTTACTGTGCTGTAGCAATGGTTTAAAAGAAGACTAAACTTCATGTAGAGTAATGGCCCTGGGTCAGAATTGCAGTACTCATGATTTTTTTTCTATACATAAACTTTCTCATGAATTTAATAATTAGCAATGTTAGTATTGCACACTTGGGGGGGGGGGGGGGGGGGGGCAACAAAAGTTTGAAGTTTTAACTGGCCTAATTGTTAGTATTAGCAATGAGGATAAGGATTTATGTTTGGTAACTTCACTGGTCAAAAGATATACTTATTCACCTAATTTCCATTATATATACAGGAAACTGTCGGTATGGTGTCGACCTTGCAAAGCAGTTAGCAACATGTTTGCTCAGTGTTCTTGGTAGTTGTGGGAGTGTAAGAATATCCTTTTCAGATAGGACTCCACAAAAGGTATATCATACCATGAAGTTTCTTAAGCTGGTATTATTGAGCGAATTTTTTTCATCTCTGACACACTTATTGTTTCCTTTATTTGTCTTTTAAACAGTTATCGAATATTATAGTCAAAGAACTTGGAAATAATCCAAAAGTTTATATTTGGGATGGGCAAGGTAAATATTTATCCAGGTTTAGAATAGATTATTTAATCAGATTTGTTAAATTTGTTTTAACAGTCAGAATGTGGTTAATCCATGTCACTAACACAATTTTCAGAACCAAACCCACAAATGGGGCATCTAGCTTGGGCCGATGCATTTGTTGTCACAGCAGATTCAGTTAGCATGATAAGTGAAGCTTGCAGCACTGGGTATGTCTGTCAGAAATATTTCTATGATTAGATTCTCCCCACTCTGATCTTTAAATGATTTTACTGAAATTTAGTATTTATAGAGTCCACTGATGCTTCTTGATTTGTACCTGATTCTATATGATTTTGTTGTTGCTATTGTTGTAGATTGATACATGTAATTTTTTTTATCTGATATTTGTTTTTAAGAAATCAGTTTTGTTCCTCCCACAGGAAGCCTGTGTATATTATGGGAGCTGAGCGTTGCAGATGGAAGTTCACAGAATTCCACAAATCATTGAGAGAACGAGGAGTTGTTCGGCCTTTTACAGGGTCTGAGGATGTAAGTTGGATTCCTACTTACTCATCAAGTACATGGACTGAAATTAATATTTCGAATTGTTGATGGACGTTTTTCTTGGAATTATATATCTTGTGCTGTCAAGTATCCATGTTTTAATCAGTATATATTTCCTGAAATTTTCAGATATCGGAAAATTGGAGTTATCCACCCCTTGATGACACTTCTGATGCAGCTAAACGGGTTCATGAAGCGCTTGCTGCCCGAGGGTGGAAACTGAAGATATAGAACACAATTATTAGTTCACATGATACTCAATTTTTGTTATATTTATCGTTAAGGTCGTAACCATTTGTTGTTTGGAAGATAGTGTCCAAAATTTCATGTTTCTTTGATAGCACGAATAGAAAATACCGTTTGGGTGTTCGTCATTCTTTCCACCATAGCAATTTTCAAGGATGTAATGTAGTATAAGGTTAACTGTGCGATTGCAGCTTGTAAACTGGGAGGAAATTTTTTACTTTTTTGTGCCGATTGACACATTTTAATAAATGAGGTGAATAAAAAATTTGTTTGTGCTGTAAACAAAATGAACTGTTTATTTTTTATTGTATCCTTCTTCTTGTTATTTATCTTCACTTTTTTCTTGTGATCCTTTTAGCTTCGAGACGTCGGTGTACTGATAAATATGAAAAGGTTTATATGAACTGACATTGCCAATAGCTGACATTTTTATTTTTAATTGATGTAAGCTAAAACCTGCAGTGTCTTACACAAGAAAATGTTATAAATTTATGATAATTTTAAGAATGGATTATAGTGCTTTTAACTACTAGGCCTAGATGCAAATTATAAATTTTCGACTGATTAATTTTTATGTATGACCCAAAAACATGACACAATCTGCGTGTCCAAGTCCCACCAAACCCCTTCATATGTACTTGGTTTTTTATGGTGTTTGTTTTTGGCTTGAATCATGCGACCTGCCTATTTTGTTTTCGTTTGTATTGCACTACTTATCCAACCCCTGCACAAAATTGAGATATATAATATACAAATAAATAAATAATTCACAAGTATAGTTATTTATTGGTTTATCATCATTCGATAGTTTAGTTAGCGATTTTGTCACATTCTTGGGAGAGAACATTACAGAATCAAGGAAAAGTGCTTTTGGTACTATGTGGAGCAAGTAAGTTCTTAACAACTTCATTACAAACCTTATGAGAATCAGACTTCACAGAAACATAGAGCATCTTCACTAACCAACCCTGTTAATTAAATGGCTCAACCATTATGCATCCTCTATATATACACCTGTAACAATTTCAACATTACATACTACAAAAGAACTGCAATAGCCCGTTGTGATGGACTCAGGGAAAGAGGGTGAGGCACCAGCAGCCACCAGCAGCCCAGAATCGAGGAGGACCAGGAGCAATGGAAAAGTGAAAGCTTTTGCTGATGCTGCGCCACCTTCTGCAACTGTAGTTTCCACAAAAGCTACCCCACTCCCAAGAGGTGGATGGAAAAAGGGTGTTGCAATCCTTGATTTCATCATTAGGCTCGGAGCCATTGGTTCTGCTCTTGGTGCTGCTGCCATCATGGGGAACAGTGAACAGATACTTCCATTCTTCACGCAGTTCTTTCAGTTTCATGCTCAATGGGATGATTTTCCAATGTTCCAGTAAGTTTATGTTCCATAATAAAGATTGCGTCCAATTTTGGATATCACAAAACATTTTCTCTTCTATAGTGCTAGTGCTAATGCTATGTTACTATATGTATACCACTTTTCTAACACACATATACAAAAAAGAGCTCACAAATAGTTACACTTATTAGATATAAAGATCATTCTTTTATTTAGGTCTTTACATGCAGGTTTTTTGTGTTTGCAAATGGAGCAGCAGGTGGATTCCTCATCCTCTCCTTGCCATTTTCAATTGTCTGCATTGTTCGGCCTTACACAGTAGGGCCAAGGCTTCTACTTGTGATCCTAGACATAGTAAGCTTGAATTATTGACCAACATGTTTTGTTCAAAGTTCAAACAATTACTTCACTTTAATATTTACTAGAAACTACATGTTGCAGTTAATGATGGCTTTAGTGATGGCAGCTGCTTCATCTGCTGCAGCTGTTGTATACTTGGCTCACAATGGGAGCCAAGATGCAAATTGGATAGCCATTTGTCAGCAGTTCACTGACTTCTGTCAGGTTACCAGTGAGGCTGTGGTGGCTTCTTTCGTTGCAGCATTTCTCTTAATTTGCTTGATTGTGGTGTCCTCTGTGGCTCTCAAAAGGGGTTAAAAAGATAAATTGGATTGGATGGTAATGGTGGTGCTTGATAGAAGTTACTCTTGTATAATTATTATTGTAAAGGTGTATGAGTTCGAGGTGTAACTGATGTGTGTTACATTAAAGTTAAAAATCATGTTCAAGTTTGTGGTTCCTAAGTTCCAACAAATTCTACATTGTAAATCTGAGTCCAATGCTAAAAGCCTTCCTTCCTCATACGGTTTTTTTTTTTTTGACCGGTGTTTATTTCAATTCCTCTATTTTTTAATTACCTTTTTATAGAGAATAATAAAACAAGAGAAATTTGATAAAAAAAAAAAATAAAACAACAGAGATATACATTTAAGAGAAATGCTAGGAAAACTATTTTTATTTACTCTACTTTATTTATCAGTTGAAATTTATTAAAAATTATAAATTTTTGTAAGTCTCACATTTTATCTTAATTTATAATTTTAACCAATAAAAAAAATATTTTAAAAGTATGTTATTAGCATTTCTTTATCTTATTTACAAGAATACACACAAAATTTAATTAATATAATAAAAATTATTATCAAATATATCTATTTTTTGTTAAAAGTAAGATATGCTCCTAATTGAAAGTTACGGAATTAATTTCCAAGATCTTTATTCATTGGAGTAATTTTTACATTAGATTCTTGATGACAAACTGATCTTATCTAAATAAAAACTGAAACAAAATTCAAAAACTGAAAATGAATAAATTGAAAAAAGTATATGTTTTTAGAATTAATTTTGAAAGTTAATGTAAACAAACCAAACTTATATATAAGTATATGTTTTTATTCTTCACAAAAAAAGTATATATTTTTATTTATAAATTTTATATCACTTGTATTCACACTTTTATTTCTTATATATTTTACAAGATTATCACATAGTTTATACTTATTTATAAAAGTATATTGAATTGAAAATATTTTGTGACTATTTGAGTAAAAATATATAAATTCGATTATCAAATAATGTAAAATTATTTTTAACACTCCATAGTTTGAAAAGATATATTACTATTAACTTTATATAATGATTAATAGATGATATATTAGTATTTTCATTGTATGTTTTATTATTTATTATTTATTTAATACTTTACCCAAATAAAAATAAGACTGAAATAAAAAGTTAATATAATTTAAACCATTTTAAATTAGATCAAATTGAAATTTTGAACGAACCAATTAAAAAGAAAATTTGAAGTAATTATATGAGATGATTTTCTCACTAGAAGGCTATATTTATTTATGCCTAGGGATTAGTTAGGAGGTTTATTTTGTCATTTTAGCAAAGGATTTTCTTTGGGAAGAAGTTGAGTCTGATCGACTCAACCTCAACCTTCTCCTGGTTCCTGCATTGCGTTGCTCTCTCTATACCTTCTAATTCCCAAATTTCTAGGGTTTGGTACAGAGAGAAAAAGGAACATAAGATGTCTCAGAACGGGAAGCTGATGCCAAATCTAGACCAGCATAGCACCAAGCTTCTCAATCTCACTGTTCTTCAACGAATCGACCCTTTTGTCGAGGAAATTCTCATCACCGCTGCGCATGTCACCTTCTACGAGTTCAACATCGACCTCAGCCAATGGGTTCGCTTTCTCTCTATATATCATTTTTTTTTCATTCATTCCATCTCCATTCCCTATCAATTCTCATCATCGCTCTCTTCCGCGATTGCTTCGCAGAGCCGCAAGGACGTTGAAGGATCTCTCTTCGTTGTCAAGAGGTTCATACTTTTCTTCTTCTCTTTTTTGTTTTTTTATATCACACAAATTCATCACTTTAACGATCTAAATTTTGGGATTCCAAGTTTATCTTGTGCTTATGGCGTTGTTTAATTTCAGGAACACGCAACCGCGATTTCAGTTTATTGTGATGAACCGTCGCAATACTGGTTAGTGACTCCGTCTGCTTCTTTTTTTTCTTTTTTCTTTTGTCGTTTAAAAAAGTGGGAAAATTGTTCTGGTTGTTGAAAACTGGGCGTAACGTGCAATTGATCTTCTTCGATGATAGTATGAATTGCTGACACTTGGCTAATGTGGTATTTGGATTTGGTTGTGAAAACTTGTCATTTTGTTTGTCTTGTAAAATATATTAAATGTTAGTTATTTTATTCTTCTATGTTTGATTGTGTGAGGTAATATATTAATATGGTTTTAGTAAGTAGGTGTGCTTTTAACCTTAAAATTATAGGATTGGGGCTTGGGTATTGGCTATCGACATTGCACACGCAACATCTTGCCATCAATATTGTGAGTACTATGAATTAGTAAATGCATAAACTGTAAATGTCTTTTAAACCTTGTTTTAAGGATTAAATAGATACTGTATTGATACTAAACTTGGTGGTGGAGAACTGCCTAATGTCCATGCATGTAACTTGCATTTTACCCTTTTCCATGCTGGCATAAGCAGAAAATTTGGTGGAGAATCTCTTGGGCGATTTCGAGTATGAAGTTCAGGTTCCATATTTGCTGTATAGAAATGCTGCTCAAGAAGTGAATGGTATCTGGTTCTATAATGCACGTGAATGTGAAGAGGTTGCCAATCTTTTTAGCAGGTATTGCTCTTCATATGGATTGAATTATGGAAATGCTATGTGTCTCACATGGTCACATTTTTTTTTCATAGCTAAATTGTCAGATTTTGGCAAAATATTGCCATTTTGTATTGTGCTTGTTTGGATTATTTTATTTTATTTTGCTCAAAATAGTTTATAAGCATCATCTTTATGAGTGTTTTTGAAAAAGAAGAAAAACATTTTTTTCCAATAGTTTAAGTAAATTCTGACATGGTTGTAGTGTATTGTTTGGAAACTTGATGTGTGTAAAGTGTAGGTGTTTAAAGTCACTGACTGAAAGTTGATTTGGGACACTTCCAAGAGATAAAGAGTAATATATCCTGTCCTTTTGTCTTTTGAAAGTCAAACACTGATGTACCTATTAGGTATTGAATTAATCAGCTCTCCTCGTGCCAGTTCCTAAAGGATGTTTAATTCAACTCAAGGGTTCCTGACCAAAATATGGTGTTTTGTATGATGGTCAAATTAAATTTTCAAGCATTAGTTGAAGCCTTGAAGGAATCCTGAACTTAGTTGATTATATACCATAGATTTCATATAAGCTATATGTGCAACAATTAGCTTTGTTCTGTTTAATGATTTGCTTTGCTTGTCAATTCTTTTTGCACATTACCATGGGTTTTAGTTGGATTTTTACTATATAGTCTTTTAACATTGTCCAATGTACTGAGAATCTGAGATTTAAAAGTATGGTGTCACTTATAAAAATTGGCAAAACTTGGATTAAGCAATACTGATACCCTGTTATGTAGATATTTTTCTGATAAAAATGGCAAGAAAATGATCAAAATATTGTACATATACAAAGAACGGGAAAACAAAGATTTAATTAGCTGCTCCATCCATTACAACTATATCCCAGTAGTGTCTGAGAAACTGTAGATGTTACCTGTGGAGAGAAAGGGTAGTGGAGGACAAAAATAATCAAAGTCTCCCTGTTTCTCTCTCTTTTTCTTATTATTCTGCAAATGTTTTGCAAGACACAAGTCTCTTAGCAATGTCTTTAGTTGCTGATGTTAGCATAGAGATCTAGATTTATTTGGAACTTATAAAAAAATCATGTACATATGATTCATATATATTTGGCTATTTTTCAGGATCCTTAATGCGTATGCTAAGGTTCCTCCCAAGTCGAAGGTTTCTTCCACAAAGAGGTAATAATATGCTTCTAACTGGTTAAGTGACTCCGTCCAAGCATCTGCTTGCTCCCCCATGAGTGGCGGGACTGGTTTAATAGATGATATTCTAGTTTTTTAATTCTAATCAAACTTCTTTTATGTACTCATATCCATGCTCCTGACAAATGCCATGGATTTGAAGTGATCTTGATGGATGTGTTTTCACTCTCTCTTTCTCATTTCTGCTGCATGCTCTGTCTTGTCTCTTTCTTGTCTGCTGCTTTTGTGGGCTACTTCCTTACTTTCCAAAATACTATCCTGGATCATTTCGTCCCTCTTTTAGTGGAGATCACCACTTTTAGCTATTTGGAATTTGGAACCTGTATTTTGGGGAGATCAACCCCTGTATTCCTAGTTTACTGCTTGGATTTATGTGGGATATGATGAGTAGATTTATTCTGTACATGTTGATATATATTAATTATGCAACTTACACCTAGTCATGTTATCATATAATTGTGTATGTGTAATTGTATTTCTATTTTGGTTGGGAAAGGGGACAAGTTCCTCTATTTGCCCATTATTGTTTTCTTTTTATATGGTGTTCTACAAATACCAATGTCTGTTTCAAGGGCATTTGTGTTCTTACTGTCTTTGATGCAGAAATATTGGGCAGCATTGTTGCTTTCTTAGTTCTCTTCTTTTTCTATACTTTTTTCTATTTATTTTTTAGGCTTTGGAGAATATTTTACCCTCATTGTACTATTCTCATTTTCTCTCTGAAAAAAGGGGCATTTTTCTTGTGTCACCAAACCAATAAGTGATTATTCAATACTTGACAGCTCAGCTAGCATACCTTAGACATTAGCCATTTATTTTTTGACATTGTATACTTTGAATTTGAGTAAATGGTTCTGCTTATACTTATTGCAGTGAGTTTGAGGAACTAGAAGCAGTACCAACTATGGCAGTAATCGATGGTCCTCTTGAGCCATCATCATCTACTACTTCCAATGTGGCTGATGTTCCTGATGATCCATCCTTTGTAAATTTCTTCAGTGTATGTACCATTGTGAACTGTTATTTGCTTATAATAATTTGTTATTGCAATTTTTTTATCCATTCATTTTTTTCTTTAATGTGTTGATGTTTTTACTGTGGAGATGGATAAGTGCATGTATGCTTAACTTGGTTGTGTGCTTTGGTTTCTGGTACTTGTCTGCTTTTTTTTATCATGCAACATGTCAATATATAACAGTTTCAGCTATATACTAAATACTAATAGACTTAACTGCTGATTTCTATTGGAGAAAACAGGATCTGAATTTAATCTACAATAACATACTGGACAAAAATAAATCTATTGAACTACGCCTTATTCCATCTAATGTCTTAAATTCTTCTTTCACTGCAAGTTCCAATTATAGTATCTCATTATAAGAGACTCATTTTTACATTTATCTTTTGCATTCAAACTTTATTTGGTTGTCCATTTTTTTGGTGTTTTCTTTGATAGACTAGTCCAGACAATTTGAAATCCATTTGGCTGTCAATTTTTTCAGCATTTTCTTTGCTGAGCTGTAGGACCCACTGATGACTTTGGTGCTCCACTTATGATTTAATTAAATTGATATTACAAGGATTGTTTCTCATGATAAGTTATTAAATATTTGTAAATGAGTTCTGATGAGGTTGATTTTTTGCTGATACTTTACTATTGCAGGCAGCCATGGCTATTGGGAATACTTCAAATGCTCCAATTAATGGACAACCTTGTCAGTCTTCGGCTACAATTTCTTCATCTTCAGTGCCAACTAATGCTGCTACACCCACTGTACCAACCTTACAGATACCCACTCTTTCTGCATCTACTCCTCTAATACCTCAGCTTGATGCTGCTGAACTCATCAGCAGCAGTAACCGAACTGCAAAACTTGTGAAGCCATCTTTTTTCGTCCCTCCCCCTTCTTCAGCAATGATGATACCCCCTGTATCTTCATCTACACCTTCAGCCCCTCCACTTCATCCTGCTGTTAATGTACAACGCCCATATGGTGCTCCACTGCTACAGCCATTTCCACCACCAAATCCACCACCATCACTTGCTCCTGCTCCCTCTCCCTCTCCAAGCTATGGTCCAGTTATTTCCAGAGAAAAGGTTCGAGATGCTCTTCTGGTGCTTGTTCAGGTTAGTCTACTTTCTTGGAGCTTGCCTATGATATTCTGTGTAGGGAATTCAATGATCCTAAATGACTGTCAGGGAGCAAATAATTTTGTATGATCCTATCGTAATGTCATTCTATTTCATACCAGGGACAGATTATCATCATCTCATTTTATTTTTGCTTTTTGGTTGTCTAGCAGGACAATCAATTCATTGACATGGTCTATAGAGCGCTGCTGAATGCTCATCAATCATGACTTTCACGAGGTGTTTAATTATCATCTCGCTGGATGAATTGTTTTTTGGGCTGAATTACATTTGCTATACTTTTTAGGCCAGGCTATATTATGTCCTAAACTTTGAAATGTTTCAGTCGTATTCAATTTGTAAAATTGGTTGTGCTTTGTGGTGACCATTTTGATCTAGCTAGTTTCCTGTGTCTGTTTTTTAGACAAGTCATTGCAATTTAACTGCCATATCAACTGTATTAGTTAGGTGACATGGCAGGAAATGGTGAGGTCCAGATGAATGGTTAGCAATTCGGAACTGATTTCACAAATTATGTTGATCGACTGAAACAAATCTCCAAGTTATAAGGGGGGGTGCAAAGGTTGTTACTGAGCCTTGTTTATTGTGTATTTTATTAAATTGTTATGTCAAAGAAGACTTTGTATAGCACCATTGGTCAGTGTTTCAAAGAAAATGGATTGTGCTGCATAATGCAAGTATATAATCAGCCCGATCTTTTTGATGGATTACAAGTGTCAAGTGACTGAGAATCATTCTGATGATGATGACGACAAAGCAGTTCCTGTTTCCTTACTATATCAATTTGAAAAGTTTTATTATCATGAGCCAAGCTCAAATCCTGTGAATCAGTAAGGTTTAACCTTATTGTCCATTACTTTAGCAAATCAAATGCAAGACGAACCTAAAACAAGGTTTAATAGCAGCCTGTACATTAAAAGAGCAATTAGGCACAACACGGTGGGACTCACGAGAGATAGTTGCAGAATTAATTAGATAATTCAATTGAAATAAGCATTTGATTCCTAGACGAATTCTACCGTAATAGTTGCAGAATTAATTAGATATTTTACCCTCATCCTTACCAATTTGCCCCTCCCACTCACACAACTTTCCTCTTCACTCCGCCTTTGTCAAACACGCGCCACTCCCACCTTCGTCAAACTTGATTCACAAGGAAGAGGCATTGTTGCCATCGCTGTGAGGGTCTACCTTTGTCGTTAAAGGGAGTACAAGACAAAGAGTAAGAGAGGGAAGGAGAATGATCTACGCATTGTTTTTTGAGATCGAGATCTGGTCCCTCCAAATCCAAATCGTCATCAAGATGTAGATCAAGAATAAATCTTGTGATTTGATTTTTATATTTCTTGATTCTGATTGTTTTCGTTTCAAAAATGAGTTTCTCTTCGAGATTTGAAACATCATGGTTGCACAACAACGTCGAGGGACTTTCGTGGTGATGTTAGGGTTGTCTTTAGTGGCGAAGACGGCGTGATTGTCCATGGTGAGGAAGGTCAAGCAGTGGTAGATGGGGAGAGAGAAAAGGAAGGGGAAAAAGGGGTGCAAAAACTCACCTCATTTACTCTAGATCCACCACAACCATCATAGATCTTCTCAAAGGTGCTTCTCCCTATGACATTCACCAACATTTGTCATAACCAAACTTCAATTGATTTTTAGATTGATTTGTTGATGGATTTGAAAAAAATTAAACTTGAATTGATTTTGGAACTGCAATTAGTGGAATTAGGGAGGTGCAACAATGGTTGCCATGGAATCGGGTGGACAACAAGGGAGGTGCGACAGTCAGACATGTGGTGTATGTTGCCTGTTGGTGGATGGGGTGGGGGCAGGACAAAGTGGAAAAGAAAAGGAAAAAAATGAGAAAATAAAAAATAAAAATAAGAAAATCCTTTGGCCATTCATTTTTTGATGGTTATATCTAAGGGTTACAATTTGTTTCCCAACGTGGGAAAGTTGTTTACTTTCCAACAATAGAATTCATCTTGAATCTTGATAACTAACAATAAAAGAGCGCTCTTGTAAGCTTCGAGGGAGAGCTTATGCATAAATTTTTTATTGTTATCTAGTTGTTATGGGCATAACACCAACATGCTTCCAACGGTTTATTAACAGAGAAAGAAAATAGCATACTTTTAAATGTTGTTTTGACATGATGGAACTAATTTGGAACTTAAATTATGTTTAGTTATTTTGTTTTAATACATTAAATTTTAAAAGTTTTATTTTGATTTTTTATGTTTTTAAAATATATCATTTTTGTCTTTTTTCAATTTTCCATCAGAAATATTAATGTTTTTTTAACTTTTAAATTTTAAAAAAGGACCACAATGATAAAGTTTGAAAATATAAAGGATCAAAATGAATTATTTTCAAACTTAATGTATTAGAACGAAATAATTGTGAAACATAATAGATCAAAAATGACATTAAGTTTTTTAAAATAATTAATTTTACATAGTGACCGTTTTAAAAATCACTACTATTTTTATTTTATTTTTAAAAAAATAAACAACTAAAAAAATCATTATCTCCTCCAACCTCTTACACACATGAAAAGGTAAAAAATGCAACACCACATAGATCAAATGATATCAACACATAATCTCATTGGAACCACAAAAAATTCTTATACCCCTCATTAAAAATCAAAACTTTTCCTACTACTATGTTATTGGAAACAGAAGCAAGGGAGATTGGAGTAAGAGTTGTTTTAGTTGACAAAAACATAATCCTAACTCTCAAATTAATCTATATCTAAACAAGGAAGTCACAATGTGACTCTTTGTGAGGTTTGCGAATAAAATCGCCACTGTCATGCATGATTGGACCGGGCAAGTAGAGGATTTCTCATCTAACATCTACAATTGAGTCGAGCGAAAATGAGCAGTACAAAGAGGGGTTAAGTGGTGCATTTCACGGAAAGATGATTCTGATTAGCCTGATTAGTCAAATCTCATCCATAATTGAATGTTGTCGGTCTTGTTTGTTGTCTTCCTCAACGCGCTGTTGCCAGTGATGACGATGAGACAATTATTGTCATTTGGTGAGACAACAATTTTGACCAAGTAGAAATGTTGCAGCAAAGACAAAAGTGGTGGTAAGGCAACGATCTTCTTGGATCAGTAGCGAGAGGTATACTAACAAAAGAAAAATGAATTTTTATTCATTGTGATTCAAAACAATAGGTGAATGAAATTATTATTATTATTAAATGATTAAATATAAATATTTTTAATTTAAACATTATATAAATTTGAAAAAAAAAGAAAATTATATATATATATATATATAATATGCAACTATTTAATAGTGCTTTACTGACGCATTATTTAGGAAATTAATAATGTCATTTATAAATATTTTTACTTCTCTCTATTATTATTTAATAATAAAACCAAAGACGGAGATATAAAAAATTAAAAAAAAAAACTTCTTTTCTCATGTTTTCTATCACAGTATTATGTTTTTATTTATTTATTTATTGATGTTAATATTAGCAAAAAAATAAGATAAAAAACAAAAATAAATAACTTTTAACATAATACTAATATTTAGAAGTAAAAAACTTTAAGACTAACTCGAATCTTTAGAATTTTTTTGAACTGTTATAAAAACTAATCAATATAAATTAGTGATATGATTACTTTGATATAAAATTTAGAATTAAAATTAATTAATCATATATTTTTCAGATAAATCTTATTAAAAAAATTACCAAAATTTTAAAAAAAGGGTGAAAAAGTGTAGGGTTCTGAGATGCGATAGAACTAAAAGGGAGCATATATTGGTTAGAAGTTTTGATTACGCTTAGCAGGTCTTGAAGGAGGCAATGGCTCGCCTGAGCTCCGATCAGGTCTTGAAGGACAACAATGCCGCCGACCCAACTTCCGTTACCACTCTTTACCTCACTCACAAAGCTCTTTCCGATGTCAGCTTCAATTCAAATACCCTTTTGTTTTCTGTTCCCCTTTACACTTTTAACCACCAAAAATACTTACTTTTTTAACTTTGGAAATTACCCAGATAACGTTCTTGGCCAATTTCATAAACTTGGAAAAGCTTGACCTCAAGCTCAACAATCTCACTTCACTTGAGGTTCTTTTTCCTTTTTCTAAAAAAAATTATTTTGTATTTTAAAAATATAATTATTGGCTTTTGTGATTGATTTGTTGTGCTCGCTGCTACACCAGGGGTTGAGATCATGTGTTAATTTAAAGTGGCTATCCGTTGTAGAAAACAAATTAGAAAGCTTGGAAGGAATTCAAGGACTTACTAAGCTCACTGTAAGTACCTCTGGGTTTTATTTTGTTACTTTTTAGTTCTAGTTTAACTATTAATCCAATCCTATTTATGTGTACTTTATGTTTGAGTGGCTTAGTAAAATACTAGTAGTAAATTTAGTGGCAACTTGAATGGTGTATGTGTTGTTAATAGATTTTAGCTTGTTTGGTGCTCTTACTGATGTGTTAGTTGTCAGAACAATGGTACATATCTTTTCCTTTTAACAGCTAAAGCATGCGGAAAATTTCTTTTTTATTTCTAGAATTCCACGTTTTGGATATCTTGGCTCTCCCTAGGACTACTAGGTTATTCAAATTGCATTGGAAAAGCATTGCTGTACAGCTGTAGGAATAGCATCATGGAGAGTCTTATCTTGAGAATGATATGATTTTTACCTCAACTTCCAAGTATTATGACACCCCCTTTGATACGTATCATGCTGGAACTGTAAGTATGTTATGTAATTGTTTAATTTGAGATGAAAGGCCATTTCCTTTTGGCAATTACATCACTTGGTTGTAGTTTGTGTGTATCTTGTATAAGTGTTATTTATATCCTTGCTGAAAAAGGAAAACAGAGGCATGCCCAAGAGTTCAAATCTCTAGTATGAGATTAAATTTGCAAGCATTCTTTCATTTCACAGTGAATGTCTAATTGTTAATTAAGTATATTTTTCTTAGGATAAGATTACTAATTTTACTATCATTAAAGCTTTGTTGTTTACCTGAGTTTCTGAAACAATGATTCTTATGTCTGTTCCTTGATGTGCTTTTTTGTTTGTGCATGTATGTGTTTGGATTAATGAATTTATTTCTTGCTAAGTAATCTGTCTATGATTAGTTCTTCTGATAAAATTCATTGAGTTGCATGAGGATTTAGGAGTCACTTTTATATGATTACATGAACCAGGTGCTAAATGCAGGTAAAAATAAGCTTAAATCTATTGATCAGGTCATGTCAGTTGTTAGCCTCCGAGCACTGATTTTGAATGGTGAGACTTCTTACCTGAATCTTTCTCTTTATTTATATCTTTCTCTTTTTCTGCACTCTTACTTTTCTTGGTTTTGACAGAAAATGAGATTTCCTCTATTTGCAAACTTGATCAGCTGAAAGACTTGAACACTCTTGGTATGACTATACCTTGTATTTTTCTTTTAAGTTAAAAGTTCAGACACTTTCTGTCCCACCTAGTTTAGGATAATATTTGGTTGTTGTCTATTATTTTTAGTGATGGATATGACTTGGATGTTGTGCTTCCATCACAGATTCACAACAGGCTATATATTACTTTTGATCTAGTTTCTTAGTTATCAAGGATGAAACAATTTAAAAATTGGGAAGTGCTTTCTTGATAGATCCTAATACTTTTTTTTAGGATGTTTAGCAGCACAGTTTTCGTGTTGAAAAATGATCTGCATTTGAGCCACATCAGCTGCAATTTTCTATAATATCAAAGGATCATGGAGAAACCACAATGACAACCACACTTTAAATCCTTGATATATATATATATCAGGAGCAACTTATGTAATATGAAAGAAGTTTATCTTGACCATTTAATCTTGCTTGATCAAAATTACTTCATTTCTTCTCTTATGCTCCCACTGGATATGTTCCATCTCAATCTACATTGTATATATAGAAACCAATACTCTTCTCTTTGTGCTACTCTATGTCTATTGTTTGTTTGAAATGCATAATTATTTTGACGAAATAATATCTCACGATGGTCTGAACTTGAATTAGTTGAATATGTATGAGAAAAGTGTTCATAAAAAATCTTGAATAATCTTCAAATATCTCTAACTTCTGCAGTTCTATCCAAAAATCCTATACGCAAAATTGGTGAGGCTCTGATGAAGGTGAAATCTATCACAAAGGTAAGAGGTGCTCCAAGACGTTGAGCTCCTTTAGTGCTTATTTCAGTATTGTATTCCTATTGCTCATGATACCTCTCCTGGTTGCAGCTTTCGCTCTCATATTGCGAGCTTCAGGGTATTGACACTTCACTCAAGTCTTGTGTTGAGTTGAGCGAGCTCCGCCTTGCTCACAATGAGATTAAGGTGTGCTTTAAATATGTGACTTTCCTTTTTGATTCCACTTCCACTGACAATTATTTTTTGTATCTGTATGCTGCTTTCATATTTGTTTAATGACTTTCTTGCTTAAGAATTTTGTTGTGTTGTTTATAACTTCTTACTAAATTTTGGATTTCAGTGTCTCCCAGAGGAATTAAAGCTCAATTCAAAGCTCCGGAGTTTAGATTTGGGGAATAATGTGATAACGAGGTGGTCAGAACTAAAGGTTTGGTGTACATATCTGGAGTTTTCAGTTTTTCAAACATTTAATAGTTGTCAAGAACTCACCTTACCATGTATTGCAACTATAGGTCCTCAAATTGCTCACGAATCTTAGAAATCTTAATCTACAAGGAAATCCTGTTGCCACAGTTGATAAAGTTACGAGAAAGGTGATCCCACTGTGTTTTTTTAATTCATATGTGAATTCTCACTTGATTGTAAAATTTCATCCTTACTGTGGTTGTAATGTTACAGGTTAAGAAAGCGCTGCCCAAACTACAGATATTCAATGCTAGACCAGTAGATAAAGATACCGAGAATAAGAAAGGTAGCATAGTTGATGGAACTCATGATTTTTCAGTGGATCAGGCAGATCATCCATCAGATCAAAATGAGGACAATCATCTTGAAGCTGCTGCTGATCTTGACTCAGGGAGAAAATCAACTAAGAAAAGGAAGAGAACTGCTGATGCATCCAATAAGGAAGACAGGGTTGCTGATGAGGAAAAGAAAGGTCATAAAAAGGACAGGACAGATAGAAAAAATGACGGTCCTGAGATGGATAATAAATCAACTAAGAAAAAGGCAAAAAAGGATGACAAGCCCTTGGACAAGGGATTTGCTCTTGAGGAGAATGTTTCTAAGGTTGAGAAGAAACTGAAGAAGAAACATAAGAATGAGGAACAAAGTGAGCTTGATGTTATCGATGATGCAGAAGCTTCATTTGCGGAGCTTTTTAAAATCAATGATGCAGAAAATCTGAATCTTGTTGATGAAATGAGAGCACGAGACAAAGTGCCTAAGGATGTGAAATTGGCAGGTGACACAGTGACCTCATTTGCGAAACGTAAGAATGCTAAAATGCAGAATATTGAATCTCTATCAGCTCCAGAAGCAGAAGTTGGAATGGGAGGGCCATCAACATGGGGTGATGAGTGATGATATCTGGACATATGCTACAGATGCATCAAACCTTGTCTGCAAGGAGTTGAGGACCAATTTTGAGTTTGACTCTGCTGTTGAATTTCGCATTGCATTTGTCAGATGTTTGAGTCGAGCTCCTCAGCTATTTTCTGCTTCTGAATTCCATGGTATTTTTGCTATGCTTTAAGCTGGTGGTTATGTTGTTAATCGGTGAATTGTATGTCAGATTCAGGAACTTCCGTTCAAACTTTTTTTTTACCCTTTTTTAGTGAGTTTATTGCAATCAGTTCCAATAACTTTCTTCATCATTTCCATTATGTTTTATGCCCCTTACCCCTTTTTTACTTGACTAATGTGAAATGCAGTTAACAATTGTTATTTTACCTTTCAAAGGGAACTAGCAAAAGGATTTATCGTTTTTCACTATATAGTTAGGTTCAAAAAGATTTGATGAAATAGCTTGTAATATATTTTTTAAAATTATATATTAGATATCGTAATTATTTGAATGTGACTTTCATTACATGTTTGATTTGCTTGTAGCATTGCAAGGCAGATTTTGCTGGTATTATTTATTCTACCATAAGCAGAAAATTATGGTTGGTCTCTTAACAATTTATTTGCAAATTTTCGGCTTCCATTCACCATGCTTCATGACTCATGCCTCAGTTGATCTCAATCATCAATCTTCGTTGAAAATTATGCAACGTTTTATTAGCTTTATTTGGAATAGATGCCAAGTTAAATCTTAAAAGAAAAAGTCCAATGCAGCCGAAAATGACTTTCTTTTTGCCTCTTGACTTTTTGTTCTTCAAGTTGCTGCGTGACTTGTGTATTTTTGGGTCTGAATCAGTGTTTGATTGTTTTAAAACTAAGTAGAATTGTTCAACATGATTAAAATCTGTTTAAATTTCTTTTAATTACAAATTTCTATCGTACGTACGATGTAAAATAAGTGACCCTTAGTCTCTAGTTAATTAAAATAAATCTCTAATTTTCACCTTTTTTTTATTCAATTTTTCTGTTTGTAGTTTGCACTTTGCAGCACCCAAAGTGTAGAGGATTTATGTTTCACACGATGTGTCGGTTTTTTAATTGAAACTAACCGGCATTGTCTAATTAATTTTAAAGTATATACATGAAATAAAAAATTAAAATGTAATTATAATTAATTTAAATTAAAACACCTCATAATTAGATAATCTTAATTTTAAATCAACACATTGGTATCTTTAAAAAATTACTCACTTGATTAAATGATTATCATTATCCACATACTGCTCATCATAAGCTGGATTTTGTTGAGTCGGCGGCCATTATGAGGTAAAAAGTAAAAACTCGCCCATATTATTATATGCACACGCTCGTTACACAACTTGGAAGAGGACTCGGTAATATGTATTTACAAATTATTATTTTTCAAGTTCTAACATTAAAATATAATTTAAATAACTAAAGTTAATTTTTTTTATCAAAGCAATATTTATTACATTATTAATATAAAAATATAATAAGTTCTTACTTTTACTTACTTAAAAATCATTTTTAAAGACAGATATTTACAAAATAATTAATTTTTGAATCAACAAAATCATTTATTAATATATTTCATATTATTAATATACATTTAAAGTAAATTATCGTTGAAATTGATGATTTTTCTTAGTCTTATAAGTGATTTGTTTCTTCAAATTTAAATTTTTATGTAGAAGTATCATTTTTAAACTTTGAGGTCATCTCACTATAATTGTTGTAGAATTTTTTAGTCTACCTAATGAGATGGCCTAAAAGTCTTTGACCAATATAGTCTCACTTAGTAATGGGTTTAAGAATAGTCATCTCACAAGTTATGATTATTTTAAAAACATTTTTTTTCAATTGTTCACAAAAAAATATTTTTTAATTTGACCTCAACCAAAGTAATTTTAATCTTGGCTTCATACAAAGTAATATAAATCTGGCCTCAACCAAAGCATTTCTAACTTGGTCTCAATTAGTGTAATTTCATCTTAACCTCAGTTAGGACATTTTCAGTTTGGTCTCAATCAGGACATGTTAAGCACGCTCTCCACTAAAGTATCTTTAACTTGACATCAATCAAAGTATCTTCACTTCGACCTTAATCAAATCATCTTTGGCTCAACCTTGACTGCTACATCTTTTTGTCAAAGCCTTAGTTGGGACACTTTTGGATTGACTTTAGTTGGGGCATCTTTTAGTCAACTTCAACTGAGGCATCTTCAACTCCCTTGATTAGAGTATTTTTAATTTAACCTCAATCGAGGCATCTTTTGGCCAGAGCATCTTTGACTTGACCTTGTCCAAAGTATTTTTCGACTGACCTTAGTTGGGACATCTTTCAAGTGAAACATTTTTCGCTTGACCTTAACTAAGACATCTTGAGTCATAGGTATAAGTAAAGAAAATTTTGTATTGACTTTTTAAATTATAATTTTTAAAAGTGAGTCGACTTATGAGCTGACATAGGCCCACTTCACCTAAACCTATTTGACAACTCTATTTTTATATATAAAAAATGTGAATTTAAAATATTTATATCAATAAATTTATTTCTGTCAAACAAAATTCATATAAACAAAAATGATTAAATGATTAGCCATTAGTGTGCATAGTGTTTACTGCTTGTTCCCGGAAGGGATACAACAGTGATATGATAACGATAACTGAGATTGAATATTCAGCCAATTAGTAAACAGAGATGAGAGATTGTTTGTTCTTTTGTGGTATAAAAATGATATATGTGAGAGATTTGAGAGTTGAGACCGTGAGTTCAAATTCAACGGTTATTAGTTCCGAGTCTATTTTGATTTTTGCAGCATTAAATATTAAAAGCGATATAGCCAATAGGTGTGAACACATGAGAAAAAGTATTTCAACTTGAACCACTTGCCACACCAATGATTTATCCACCACCGCCACATCGCACACATGCATATGATATCTTCACGTACGCCATAATAATAGCGTGTTCAAGAACACTCGTTTTTTTATTTCAAGAAACTAGAAATAAAAAATATTCATTATGAATTTGAAAGGAGCACATATTCATCAATGATTGATTTTTTTTTTTCCACTTGTTTTGGTAAGCACGTTCAAAATTGGAAAATACTAGTAGTTGACGGATAAGTATGAACACGAAGAAGAGATTGAAGCAACGGGAAAAAGAGTTTCCAACTAGAAATTAAGCAGCACGAGCAAATTGCATGTGTTCCTTCCCATCATATCAAGGTCTATATCGCGCATAGTATCGTATCACTCGTCTTCTAACGCCTTCCAACCTCTCTAGTGAGTGACAAAAGAGCTAATAGTAGCATCAAAAAATATTTTAAAAAATTATTTTATTTTCAATTCAAACAAATATAATTATCAACGAAATCAATTAACATCGATATAATATATTCTGTGTTAATAAATTAATCAATCAATAGATTGATGCTAATAAGTTAATATAATAAATTAATTATTAATAAGTTAATTATCAATAAGATGTTAATACATAAATTAGTTTGATTAATTTATATTTTACGAATTGATATATATATATATATATATATATATATATATATATATATATATATATTATATGAAAAATATTTAATATTAATAAATTGGTATTTAATTGATAATCAATTTATGCATTAAATATATTTAATTTCAAAATTTATTATACTTTTTTATGGTAAAAAATTATTATAATAAACTACATTAACTATCAGTTTAATAATTTAAACTTAATTCAATCAAATAGAATTTTTCTATCGTTATATTTATTCTACTTGTGATTTTTCTCTCTCTTCTATTTTTCAGTTTTATTTATATTCCAACAAAAGTTATCCATAAAAAAAATTGAAAGGATATATAATCAATATTTATTCTAATTAAATATGTATCTTAAATTTTTAATTGTCATAACTTTTAAAAGTTTATTATAATAAATTATAATATCAATTGAGTAATATAATTATCAATTTAATATATAATATTTGTTAATATTTTTATTTATGCTCAATCATTAAATTACAAAATTTAGAAAATATATTTTATCATTTAATTAAAAATATTATGAAAATAAATATATAGTAAATTGTTTCATATTCAATTAAAAATAATATGCACAATTATAAGTGATAAAGAAATACATACCAATAGATATTCGCAACAAATACTAAATGTGTATCTTTAGTAAGTACTCATGGGTAATAAGTCCAATCGTATATGTATTTCACTGGTTTGTTAATGGACACGAAGACGAATATCATGATATACTCGTATATGTACATATGTGTTATCTGGTAATATTAAAATACACAAGTATTTCTTTTTTACTCAGCTTAAATACGTAAATATTCTTTATAAATATTTTTTATTTGTATTTATGTTTTGGAGTATAATTTTATTTGGACTTATATTTGAGTGTATTTTTATTTAAGTTTATATTTTAGAGAGTGATTTTTAGATAATATTATTTGAAGTTCACAAAAATTATTTAGAATTACTCATGGGTATTATTAATTGTGTAGAGCGTAGAATATTTGAATAAATTTATTTGTAGCAATTAAAATTATTTTTTTAAGAAAATATTAAAATAAATAAAAATTACAATAAAAATATTTTTAAACTATTTTTTTTTACAAAAATATCCTTGGGTACCTACATATATATGTGAATCTTTTAAAAAAATTCACACGTGAATATTTAGCTAACGAGAAGGATAAAGAGTGATTACAATATGTATCTATCCAGCTCATTATCATTCTTATATACAATCTCATGCATTTTTTCATAGAAAAAAAATTCAATAAAACACTTATAATATAAAAATATTTAAATATATATATGTATTGATAATTTTCTTATATATTTTTTAGATATATACATACATAAAATTAAAAAAAAAATTGATAAATATATTATAAAAATATAATAATATAAAAAATATAAATTGAAAGTTAACATCCGTGTAAGACAAAAACACAGTTTAAATAAAATAAAATAAATCATTATAATAAAAAAGATAAAAATAAATTAAATTGGTCATATTTTGAGTTTAAAAATTATGAACGGTTAGTATAAAAATGTTGATATCATCACCGGTTTATATTCATACATAATAATATTATCAGTGTATAATTTGTTTTTTTTCATAATTTTTTTATAATCCATATTTATTTCAATTAAAAAAAACATGATCTCAATAAGTTTATATATATATATATATATATATATATATATATATATATATATATATATATATATATATATATATATATATATATATATATATATTGTTTTTGACATATGCCGCGTCTTTTTACCAATGACGTTTAAGCAAGTGAATGTCGGTTGATTATACTGTATATTGTATAATTAACTCTCATTAGAAAATAAATTTCAAAATGATTTAATTTAAATACTCAATGTAAATGATTTTTATATTATTATCTGCAGCGATATGTATGGTAAAATTATTCATATATATATATATATATATATATTATTTTCTAATTAATTAACAATGTAAAATCTTTTTATAATGAGAATACATAAAATTAATATTTTTTAAAGTAAATAATCCATACGATATAATATAAAAGATTTTTAAGTTGCGATTTAGTTACAAATTTTGCTTAAATAAATTAAATGTGATATCATTTGAACTCACGATTTGTTGATCTGTTATATATGATTGCATTTATTGAAATGCATATTTAAAACTTTGTTTGTAATTTTCCGGGACGACCACTGCTACCGTTTTTTAATGAAATCTTTTAATTGTTTTAAAAATTATATAAACTATAATTTTCAATTATCTAACAGTACATCGAAATTTAGTTTAATTTTAATATATAGGAGAAAAAAAAAATCTAAACCCACGTGCATTACTTGCGTTATTGAATAATGTACGTGTGGAAAATTTTGAAGGACTTGAGATGACAGATTTTATTGAGGTGTTAACTAGAAGGATGATGCAAATCCCACGTAATGCTGCTGCTCATTCAAAGAATGGTACATTGGGGTTCAACAATTTTGGTGGTTGACAAATTAACCCCGTTTAGCGTCAAGCAAACTAGCAAAAGCTAATGGCTTAAGTACTTAACCATCCAAACACCACCTTGTTCACATTATAATGAAATATATGAATTTAATATCTATATATTGTTTTATATTGTTTTCAAACTGATTATATTATTTTAAAAGTTAATAAATTTATCATATATAATATATTATAATTGAAAAATTGTATAAACTCGTGAGTACATAATTTTTTTTGGGAATATATAGGTAAATTAATGTAATGTAATGTTTCAAGGGACGGCTTATTTGTATTGTTCGAAGGTCAAGTTTTGGTTTTGAAAACGGTGATAGCTTCATTAATTACTACTTATGAAATCAATTTGGCCGACCCAACAAAAGTTTACTTATCATCTTTGACTTTTAATTCATTGGTCCACACTTAACCTCCGGCCTGAGCCTGGCACTGCAGCCACATTTTCAGAATTCACCAAACTTTGCAAATCCATCCTTAATCTGTGTATTGCATGTAGCCTGCAGACTGCAAACACAAAAATAACAGTTGTAATTTGTTTGCTTGTTTACACTGTTATCTATATTTTATTCAATGTTGCAAATCACAAAAATAACAAGTTGTTGCCAATAACAATTTCCATCCTCTTTCTCCTTCAAAACTTGGGTTATAATGGACCGCTGAGGTGTACAACTTGAATTTTGACACTTGATCCTTTATCAAAATATTAAATCAGATTAGATTGTTTTCACATTTTTTGATACTTTTAAATCTGTGGTCTAGAATAAGGGGTTTTTTTTCCTTAAATATATTTTTTTTCTGTTTTTTTAATGTACATCACTTTACAATTTAATTCTCAATCTATACTATTTTGCATGTTATAAAATTTAATTTAATAAATAAGTAATTTTAAAACCAATTAAAAAATTATATAATATAATATTTATATTTTAAAATATTTTAAATTAAAAAAAAAATAAAAAAGAGAAAGTGTATTCAGTAGATTGGAAATTAAATTACAATAAAATAGTGTATATTGGAAAAAAAATAGGAAAGAAAGTGTATTAAAAAAATAATCAGAATAAGGTATACCATATACTAATTTCTTTTAGTGATTAAACGTATCTTTTAATTTATTGAAAATAATTTCATTCGAACAGGATAGAATTATCACAAATAATATATCTTTTTTTTTCCTTCAAGTGTGTAATACAATTAGATATTTAAAATTTATACCCAAAACTATTGATGAAATTGCATGTCAGTTGATTCACTCATCAATAGTGACTCCATGTTGATATAACAAACTAAGAATGTAATATATACTATATAAATCTCGTAAAAAGTGTCAATGACAATGTTATTGAATAAGTTATTATATTTTTTCAAAGTTATTTTTTTAAAAAAAAACTGTTAAGCAACACATGATAAATATATGGTTTTACGTACCTATTAAATAGATTAAATATAATTTAATTATTCAAATAAATTAATATAATTGTACTGATAAAAAATAAATATAATTAAAAATTTGAGTCTAAGGAAATGATCTGGGGATTAAAGAGTTGTAAATTTAAAATCAACGGAGTTTGTACAGTTAAGAAAGTGTGCACCTCTATCTTCTAGGATAATTAATAGAGTTAACATTCTTCATTGAATATACTATACACTAAGTGAATCCTTAAGTAACTCAATGAATATTTATTGTAAATGGTCACAAAAATTGACTAAACCAATTAGAAAAAAATCATCATTGAAAATTTTAATCAGTACATGTGTAAACTCAACTACTAGGTGTATGTTTGTGTATGCGTCTATTTGATGCAGCCAAAAAAAAAATTCTTTGATCTTTAGTTTGAATCATTAAGAGTTTGGACAGATACATGTGGATTTAAGTTTGATCTTCATTATCCTTATTACCAAAAAAAAAAAAAATCACTAAATGAGTATATCTTGTATTGTAACGATTGAATTAGTAGTGACAAATTTGGTAACTAGTTTTATTTTATTTAAAAAGTTGAAATATATGATTTATCTTAATGATCATACGTTTATTCAACTGTATATCAGTTGCAATTTTTAAAAAAATGATAATTTCTATTAAATGAAAAGAGATAAGTAATTAAAAAAAGTAAATATACAAATAAAGATCAAATGAGAACGACTCGAGAGAACCAAGAGATATTTTTTGAGCTAATTTTAAAATCAAATTAAAATTAAAAAGTAGATTGGAAAAGAATAAAAAAAAATTTAAAAAAATTAGGGGCCTCGCACTTGTAATCTGTTTGTTTGTTTATATTTTGTATTTTATTGCATTGAAATTGAATGTTGCGATTAGCACTGCGCCCCACAAAAAACTGTTGCCAATTGCAATTTCCATTTTTTTGGGGTTATATAGAGCGCGTGTTACCCTTGATTAAAATATTCACTCAGATTATATAGTTTTTCAAATTCCTTCGTTATGATGAAATTTGTGGTCTTGATGAAGGTATACTAATACAGAGTAATACTAACTACAAATCAATCTTCATAATGGCTACATGTCAATATAAAAAACCACAAGTATGAATATGATATAATCACTATCGAAGAAAGTGTTACAATATTTTTGAATAAAAAATTATTATATAGGCCTTCTCAAATTTAAGTTTGCATTTTTTTTTCTTTTACAGAAGTTTGCATTTTGTTGATAGTTTATTAGATGTCCAAATTAGAATAAAATTGTTTATAGATTTCAGCAATGGAATAGTTAAAACAGAAAATGTTTATGATAATCTTCATACTATTAGAATGTTTTCAATCTCATAAAAATAGTAATCAAATGATTTCCTTTTTGTCCAATCCTTCTAGATCAAGGGTTGTTTTTTAGTTTGTTTTTTATGAGAAAAGTGGTGATTCAGCACTCTAGGGTCCAATTGAAAAAAAATAAAATCCAGATGCGAAATATCTACGGTGCTTCCATCTCCAATGAAACGAAAAGGTTTGATTGATTAGTATCTACGCTGACCTTACTAACAGCCAGTCTTGACTGTTCCTCCAAGTTGTTTTGCTAAAAAAATTGACCAAATCATAATAAGGTTTGCCATGAAGTCCAATAGAATTGATAAATGGGTGAATTTTTTTAAGTATGAATATTTTTTTTTTTGAAAAAATGTAAATTATATTAAATCTAAAATGATAAAATATATCTCTATGCTAGAAAAAATAAAAAATTTCCTTAATATAAAAAAACTTATATAAGATGTTAAAACAAGTATAAAGAAATACACTTATTTATAACTTAATCACCAAAACACAAGTCTATCCCAATCCGAATCCGAATCACTGGTGATGACACATCACACACACGCTTCAAGGCTTGAACTATGAATTGTTATCCCATATATAAATAAAAGGCCACTCCCCTCATCACTTAGGTCATATATTCATCCATCCCTATCCTCCCAATACAAAACAACCAATTATACGCAACTTTTGCTTCTTTCATGACACCAGCCATGGACAAGACTTCATCCTCGTCGGACATCACCACCGTCCACCCCGACATCTTTCAATCCCACATCCTTAATCGCCTCGACGGCCCCACCCTCGCTTCCGCCGCTTCCGCCACCTCTCACCTCCGCGGCCTCTGCACCGAACACCACCTCTGGCGTAACATCTGCGCCGCCACGTGGCCTTCTCTCAACGATCCCCTCGCCGCGGCCACCATCGCCACCTTCCCCGCCACCCACCGCTCCATCTTCTCCGACTCCTTCCCCTCCCTCCACCACTCCCCTCCCAATCCCATCCCAACACAACCACCGACACCTCCGCCGCCGGAGCTCATCTCCGCCGTGGACATATACTACAAGGGCAAACCCGTCTTTTCCCGCGTCATCCGAACCGAAACCCACAAGGGGTGGTTCCTCTGCTCCCCCCTCTGGGTGGACCTCCTCGACCCCACCGAGGTGGTCCCCACTCCCCTGAAATTCGCCCAAACCAACGACGAAATCGAATTGCTCAACCACCTCGTGGAGAATCTCGCCCTCAGCTGGATCATCATCGACCCGACCCGAAAACGCGCCGCGAACCTCTCCAGCCGCCGCCCGGTTTCGGCGCGGCGCCACTGGCTCACGGCGGAGCTCGAGGTGCTCTACGCCGTGCCCATGGAGACAGTCCAGTGCGTCGTAAAGGTCACGTGCTGCGGGAAGGTCGGCGGCGCGATGCACGTGCGCGAGGTGAGCCTCACCATGGAGGACACCGAGGGGAGGCACGTGATGGGCAGGGACGGCGTCGTAATTTTACAAGACGCGATGGAGAATGGGAAGAGAGAAAAACTTGACGCGGAGAAAGCGAAAGAGAGGTTCGAGAAATTCTCCATTGTGAAGAGAGAGATTAGAGAGAGGAAGATGAGGAGAGACAGGGCAATGGACATGGTTGCCATGTTGATCGCTTTTGCTGTTTTTGCTTTGCTCTTCTGCTTCATGGCTTTTGGTGTTTGACCAAAACGTTGCCGTTTTTGCTGGAGAGAAGACTAACCCTTTTACCTCTGCCTTTGGACTTTGGGGGTTGGTTGCACTCAAACGGAAGAGAAAAGAAAAATATTCAACAAGTAAATAGTATAGTTGAAACATGAAAGTCAGAAAAAACAACAACATATACGATAGAAAAACGTGTGTATCTTATTCCAATTGGTTAATTTATTTTTTCTTTTGACCCATACCATGTTTCCTTGTTACCTAACTCAATTATACAAATTCTATATAGTTTTTTAGTTTTTTTTTTTCGTTCCAAATCGTGGTTTGTTAACGGTTTTGATGCTTGCACGTTGAAATCCACACATTAGTATTTTTTTATTTTTTTTATGTTGGTTAACATTAACAATAGCTGGTTTGCAACATGCCAACAACATGTGTAAAATAATTGATAATTTAATAATTATTTTCGATGAGAAACCAGTAAGGTTACAGCCTACATTTGTTTTGGATTAGATTCAATAGAATTGTGATATTGTCGTGTGTTACGAGTCACTTTTGAGTTTTGACCGAAGGAGAAAAAATCTCCCTCCGTACAAACATGAATTTGGCTCACTATCAAGTGGTGAACTAGTGTGCAAGAAACTAAGAATCATTTTTCTTTCCCTTAATGGTGATCATGATATTTATGGTTGTAGTTCTGACTTTAAGGCTCTAGCCAATTTATTGATGATCACGTTGCTTCTAGAGTATGCAATTTGTACAATGATCCAAAATATCAAAATAGAACGGGAAAAATAAATGGCCGTGTGCAGTGCAGTGGATCACTATAGTATCTATTGTTATGGATTCGAATTAATTATTGTAGGCCTCACTTAACATTGATTTTTTTTCCCCTTTGATTAAAAACGAGTGATTTTACAGGGGTATTTAACCATCTTTAAATGGTTGGATAGATCAGCCACGTGTTTAACGGATCAAAATGTTTTAGTTACGAAATTAAAGTGAATAAATTTTATAAAAAAATAATTATTAATTTGTGTACTTCAGGATGAATATTAATTTAGCACCACCAATCATCCACAATATCTATATACACGGCAGGATAGGTGTTAAAAAAACTAGTTCCGATTGTAATCAAACTTAAATTGAATTGGTTTTTTTTAAATTAGTTTAAGAAAATATCAGTGTATTATTTTATAAAACTATTAATCAAATTAATTTTTATTTGAAAAAATACTTAAAAAGCTAGTTCGAAACTGATTTAATTTTTAGAACTAATTTAAAACTGATTAAAAACTAGTTCAATTTCGAACTAATTTTTTAAATATGATTGTCGACGTGGAACTTCAAGGCGCTCAAGAGCATAATTTTTTTGAATTTCAAAATATCGGTTAATGCGATCACAAAAAAATTACACAAATATTATTGTACACATAATTCAACTATTAGAAATAAAAATTTATAAATAAAACTTTGTCTGTCAATTTTCAATGAGTTGAATCATATCATTTAACTCTTTAAACAAACATGTACAATTTGAGTTTTGGATAAAAACCCTACAAAAATATCTATAGCAACTTCAATAGTATAAGCTTTATAGGAAAAAAATGTATATCAGTTTCAAATTTCAATTCAGTTACTGAAGAAGAACATTTGGCTGCTGATGAGTTGAATTAAAGGGCTTTTTTTTTTTTTTCTGATAAAAGGGCGTTTTGGATCGGCGTTCTTAATGCAAGTGCTCTCAATTTTTCATGTTAAATTTGAAAAAGGTAAATAAAATAGAAGCTACTAGCTTTCGGCTTGATGTATAACCAATATTTCAAGACTCAGAGAAAGACACATTTGCCAAGTTAAAATCTTCTACAGTTATTCCTAAATTCTTCATTTTAAACCTATGATGCAAGCAAAGACTAACCTTCACTTTGTTTAAGGTATTCTTCTGTTCGTGGTCTAAAGGTTAGCATTTATGCATAAAAAGTAACTTTTCTTGGGCGAAAGTTTGTATTAAACAGTAAACGACCGAAAGGCTATTTTTTAAAGAGAAATTATACTAAAACAGCAAACACATAATAATTCATACAAATAAGAAGAATAAGAAAGAAGAGAGAAAAAATCTGTTAAAATCTATAATATGAAGGAGAAAGATAAAAGAAAAAATAAACCCAGCAAGTTTATATATTGGGGTTAATAAAAGAGGTTTTATCTTATTATTTGAAGGTGCTGTTTCATTATTTAATTACTTTATTAAGAAAATATTTACCTTTCATAATATCTAGGAGGATTTATAAAAAAGAAATCACAGAAAAAAAACCCTCTCTCGATCATGAATACCAGAAACGATAACATTACTGTTTTAACATACCGAGTAGGTATTAAACGTTGTTTATAGTATAGTATATGAAAGAAATAAGAATGAGTGATCTCCATTCCTTACTAACTAGTCAAAGTGTGAGTTGATTATAACAAAAAACACAAACGGTGGCAGAGGGTGAAACAGAACAGAGGGATATAAAAGTAGAAAGAAAGAAGGAGCTGACTTGAGGCCACGTGACAAGATTGAAATGGAACCGAACCTTAGTTACCTCACCTCAGCACCTCACACATTCTTCGCCGACTCTCTCAAAAGCTCTACCACCACGCCACAACCAGCGCCAGCTTGCGTGCCACACGCTTTCAAGCAAAGCACAACCACACTTGAACCGAGCCACCCCTGCCCCCGAGGAATAACCCTGTTGGTTTATATTATAACCATCGACCACCTTAACCTTAAATCCTAGGTAGCTAGCTTTTACTATTGTGTCGGCAACCGGTTGAGGAACAAAAAAACAGAGGAGGGTGCAAGCAGGGTGGTGGATGATGATGGAAGGGGTTTCGAGGGAGGCTCAGATGTCGATTGCTGCTTCTTCCATGTTTCCTGGATTCAGATTCTGCCCCACTGATGAGGAGTTGATTTCTTATTACCTTAGGAAGAAGATGGATGGCCATCAAGAGAGTGTTCAAGTCATTTCTGAGGTTGAACTTTGTAAATACGAGCCTTGGGATTTACCAGGTTAATAGTAATATTTCTCTCTCTCTCTCTCTCTCTCTCTCCGTGTTCAGTTTTTAATCCTAGCTTTTTCTTCAATGTTTTGGGTGCGACTTCACGCTTCTTCACTTCGATTAGTTTTGGCATAATTGGAAGCAAAGTCATAAATTTTGCACGTAACTCATAAGGTGAGAACTATTAGGCTTCATGCATAGATAACATGGGAGATGACTTTGTTCCTGTAACTAGGTCTCTTGGGTCCTTATTTAGGCCGTCCCTCTCCCTCGAGTAGTAACGGGTAATCCAGTCTTTAACTCTCTATTAATTGTCATGATTGGTATCCCGTAGCTCCTGGGTGACCGTTACTGCTGTCAAGATTGGAGACGTTATGGGTGAGTGAGTGCATAACTGAAAGCCAATCATCAAGTGCTAGATTGAGGGAACGGTTGGCATACGACCGAAGAGGTACACAACCCTAAGCCTGAGTGTGTAAGTACGAAGAGACTTGAAGTAGTAAGACCATTCGACTGCTGAGCTACACAGCCCCTCAGCTTCGAATGTGTAAACACAAAGAGGCATGAAGTAGCGATGACGGTTGGCATTCGACTAAAGAGGTACATACTTAATAATGAGTTTAGAATAAACTTTGATATCATCTTAGATGATGGAGCTGACTTATTCTCACTTGCAAAATGAGAGATATCTAAGCTGGTCAATTAGTTTTGGCATAATTGAAAGGAGAGGTTGTGGATTGTTGATTAGTCATAGACTCAGTTGATGCTGAAAAATAGAAAATCAAAATGAGGTATGCGGGTGGGTAGGAGCTAAATCAAAATTTATCAACTTTATACTAGTACAAATACTTATGTTTGTGGAGAATTTCCTTCCTTATGCAAGGCTCAAGGTGAGTAGTGCCATTCCATCTAATTGGGGCATTGCATGAATTTGTAGTGGGGCTTCTTATATGCCGCTCATCATGTTGGAGTCCTATGTAAAACCTACTCATACGTGAATGGGTTCTGCGTACATGATGATTCAATTTGCGTGCAATGTTAAAATTGTTCAAAATTGATTTTGCTTCTTGTTAAGTTAGTAAATAAAATTATGATATTATGCTATGTATGAGAAAGAAAAATAAAATTAAATTAACCCGTCCTACACAAAAAATGATAAGTTTTCCTACAGATACTTTGTATCTTTCGGTCTCTTTACATTTTGTCATGTTCGAAAATATCATAAAAAGATCCCAACCCCTTGAAAATTTTGGTTCCCCTAGCATCCCCTAAGTACTGGGAGAAAGCAAAGGTGGGACAATGCTAAAATATGGTTTATTAGTATAAGGGTTGTTACATGAAATTACATGATTCAAGCTATTTATATTAATTTAAATATTATATCAAGTAATAATTTTCTGTGGTGTAGCTTCATTGTAGAATTTGATTTAGTTTTGAAGAGTCACCGTGAGTTATAGTGTTTGATGCATAATGCTTTGTGACTGGTTGAACATTCAAGAAACATTTATCTCCTTATTTCTTGACTTGTTTTATGCTAAAGTGAAAACAGAACACGCAGAAAGAAACCAAGATCTGTTGTAGTTTGTGTTTGGCTATTTGCACTGAAAAACTGAAATGAAATGTTGCAGTTGTTCAATGTTATTCCAGCTTTCTGATATCCATTTTCTAAATAAATATAGAGAACAGAATGTAATTAGAAATTGCTATGCATGTTTAGACCTGTCACCGATTCAACAAAAATGTTGAAACATTTGACTTACTAATACTGGTTTGGAACCAGCCAAATCATTCATTCAATCAGATAACGAATGGTTCTTCTTCTCTCCCCGAGGAAGAAAGTACCCAAAAGGTTCACAAAGTAAAAGAGCAACTGAATGTGGATATTGGAAGGCAACTGGCAAAGAGCGTAATGTAAAGTCAGGTTCTAACGTTATAGGAACGAAGCGGACTTTGGTGTTCCACTTAGGGCGTGCACCTAAAGGGGAGAGGACCGAATGGATTATGCATGAGTACTGCATCAATGAAAAGTCTCAGGTGATCAGTTATTATATTATCCAAAAAGGAACGTTAGAAATACACTTCTTCAAAACATATTGTCTACTGTTGTTAAAATTTATTAAAAACTACATAATTACAAGTGAGAGTCATTAAATAAGAAGTGAGACTCATGATATTTTGTGATTTCTACTAATTTTCAATCAACAATAACAATAAGAAGTATGTTAAAAGAATGTGTTGCTAACAGTTTTCATTATCTGAATATCTTCTTATATCAAGACAACATAAGTCACATTCAAGGATTCTGAGTTGTATGTTTGTTGCAAGTTGTAATTATTTAGTAATTTATTATGTTATATGTTTCAGGATTCTTTGGTCATTTGTCGCCTCAAGAAGAACACAGAGTTCCGTTTGGGCGATTCTTCGAATAGAGCTTCATCAAGTCAAAGGCACCCCGTGAATTCACATGAAAGTGGTTGTGCCATCTCAGAGGGTGGTATTGATCAAAGGGATGCTTGTGAGCAAGACAAATAGGTAGGATGTAGCTCCAAGAGGGACAGTTGCAGTTATGGTTCTCCTTCAATGGAGCAAATTGATTCTGTGTCCGAACCGAATCAGAGACCGGTTAGTGAAGCTACTTTGGCAGTGTCTTCAGGCCAACCAAAGGTATATTAATACTATTAAGATTCAGCTTCTTTGTATATTAATTAGTACTGCATTGGATAAAATTGAAATATTTTCTTGCCCTTGTTATTATATTGTAGGAGAGATATGAAGAGGATTGTTATGCTGAGATACTAAAGGATGATATCATTAAATTAGATGAATCATCAATCTCGGTAGAGGGTCACACAAGACCACAGGATCCTATACAGATGCATCCTTCACCACAAGGCACATCACAACGGAGAATAAGATTAAGGGTTGGGAATTCAAAGCATTCTCCTGCAGTAGTTCGTTTCCCTTGCACAATGCACTCGTCAAAGAGTACCTTCTTCGCCAGAATAACCATTAGTTTGGTGGTATTTCCTTTCTTTGTCTTCACTTTGACAGTTCTATATTTTTTGTCTTTAGTGGGTGGAAACAAACAAGTGAAATATTGTGGGAAATTTTCTGGTGTAAATTATGATTAGTACACAAAGGGTAGGCAATTTGTTAAACTGGTTCTTTCCTAATAGTATGTTGCATTAGCCTTTGAGATTTCGTGTACAAATTAATGATGGGCTCCTCTGCACCACACGAAATCAGGGTTTGTAGTGGAGGTTTGGGAAGGATTGTTATCATAGTTTTTCTTTTTCAATATATAAAATAATACATACTATACACACATACTGATAAGAAACCTTATCAAATGAGAGCATTTTTTGAAACATAGAACATTAATTATTAAATTTTATTTGAAGTTTAAAAAAAAAAACACACACACACAGATATATATATATATATATATATATATATATATATATATATATATATATATATATATATATATATATATATATATATATAATCTATGTTAGTTTTTGTTAAGTAAATTTTTTAAGGAGTACAAAATTTTTTAGGTAAAATTGTATTTTTAGTCTCCTAATTTGTTTTCAATTTTGATTTTGGTCCCTCTTTAAAATTATTGAAAAAAATTTATAGGTAAAATTATATTTTTGGTCACGCAATCTTAGTCCCACAACCCAGAATTGAACATTGATGGTTACAAAGGAATGTCGAATTCATGGGAGATGAATGCATTGTTGTTGTGATTGGTCAATCCAAACATGACAAATACAATCATCATCCAATAAGAATGTGACACGTGCCCGTCAACATTCATCTGTATAAAATAGGAAGGCAGACCAAAATCGAAATTGAAGACAAATTGAGGGACTAAAAATATAATTTTATCAAATTTATATACTTTCATATAACAGAAATAATTTTTAATATGATTTTAAGATAATTATTATAAAGTTTAAGAATTTTTTTTATAATACATAATAATTTATAATTAGATAATATTATTGTGTATGTTATTTTTTAAAGTGATGATGAAACTTTGATTGTTTACACATTTAGTATTTTATGTATGGTTAGATTTGATTCTGTCACTTTTTTTTATAAAGTGAATTATGACTTGTGTATGGCCACGACGCTACCATACACATGATTCCTAGTTCCTGCAGCTAGAAGTTTCCTAAACTTGATGATGACGGAATGCTGGATCTTCAACTCTTTATTGATTCCAATCTTACATTAACTGGTGGTGGTGGGGGCACAAATCACAATCTTGTTGAGATTTCTGACATCTTGTTATGTTAGTACTTTTCAGAATGGTTTGATCAGTAACCATTTGGTTCAGATAGATTTGATTTTAAATTATTTAATAAAAAATACTAATAAGTGAATTTAGGTATTAATTAAGAAATTAAAGAGAGAATTTTTTATTTATTAAAATACATAAAATTATATTGCTTATATTTTTAGTTTATTAATTAATGTACTAAAAATATTGATTTTTAATATCGTAATTTATTTTGAATAGCATATTTGCAATTTTCATTACAGAAATATAAAATAAACAACGCCTTAATTAAAGTGATTGTGTGATTCATACTTCTTTCATACTTTACACTTTATTTTCACTAGTTTGATCTCTATAAATTCTTTTCTTATATGTGTTTTATATATATAAAAAAAAACATATTCTACAACCAAGAGTGGAAAAGAAAGAGAAATGTAAAAGAGAAAAAGAAATAAAAGTAAGTTATCAGAAAAGCGTAAAAGTTTGTTATAAAAATAATTTTTCTCAATGTTTGGTATTCTCTCTCCATGCAAAGCTTTTAGTAGAAAAATTGTACTAGTGAGTCAAATAATTAAATCTCCAACTTAACTTTTAAAAATAATTATGCTCAAACTTTATTTATTTATTTTAACAAGTAAAATTTAAAGTTTGATCTTTACTTATTAAAAATATGAAACTTAGTTTAGTTTATTTATTAGTGGAAAGATAGGTACTCAAAGGTTGTCTATTTATAACTTTTACGTTTTGGAATTGGATTTAATTATATAAACAGTTGGGTATATTTTTTTCACAAAAGTATATAAACTTAAAAATTATGCAATAATAAATTTTTAAGATAAATTATGTCCAATATATTAGTTAGCATTTAGAAGTTCACCTTGGTTAAAGTATATCACTGAACATACTTACATATTTAGATTCATTTGATGGCGGTGTTAAACTAGGGTTCCTCTTTATAAGAATTGAGGCATAGGGTAGCGTTGGGTGCTCCCAACCGCAACGAATAACAGCCTTGATCTTCCAAGTAACTTAACTTCCGTAAATGGTTGACAGATACAAGAAAAGTAGAAAGTTGAAAGAGAGAGAAACATCGAGCTGCAGTTCTGTTCTAGGGTTACACTTGTTTCCATTGCTGGTAAAGAATCTCCAATCTTCCAACACTGCGTCACTCGCTTTGTTCCCAATTCAGTCCACAATTTACTTTTTCCACTTTCCCCTAACCTCCCACTCGGAACTCGTCGTTACCTATCGATAATGAATTTGGGGTTACCTCGCTCACATCCATCGGTAAATCTTCTTCTTCCCACTTCTGTGCGATTCCTCGATCCAATTAACCCTAGTTTTAGGAATTAAAAATTGAGCTAATTGAGCTAATTGAATGTTGAGCAGGTGTTTACTCTGTAATTAGGAACCATGTCGAGGCCCATGTTGCTTGTTTTCTTGCTGATTATACTTATAATCACCTCACAGTTCGAGTGGAAGCAGCAGCTTGTGGCCGATGTTGACTCTAACCCCAGCGTGTCGCAGAAGCAGCATCAGATTTCCAAGGCTGGAGAAACCGTTAAGGAGAAGGTCTTGCCTTTATGCTTAAATTAAATTAAATCTCTCTGTTGATATAATCAGTAGCTTGAGTTGTTTGATGTAGCGTCTGTTTCTGTGTTGTGTGGTTATTTGGGTCATTTGTCTGCAGTTTTGACTCATGCTGCTTTTTATCCTGCACCTTGCATTAGGTTACATTTCAATTATAACCGAGTGAAGAAAATTTCCCAGAATATGAGAGAGGTGTTGATCGAGATTATAACACAAATGCGTACAGTTTATATGCTTGCTTTCATAGGTATTATATATTTGTTTAGATTAGTGCATGTGATTGCTTGTATGTTAGCTTTGATCCATTCATTTTGTTATGCTGTACATGATTTTTACGGTCTCAGTAGGCTGGCCTACACTGTGTAACCATGTTCCTTGGAGGCATGAAGAAGAGAGTTTGGTGTTCACTTTTCGATAATTGTTTTATGTACTCTTGTTGACTAACACCCCTCTCTGGCTACTTAAAAGATTAAGAATAAAACCCTGAAAACTCAGTTCTGAGATAGTATGTGTGTCCTCAATTTTATAAATTTCTTGAAACCAAGACAAGTGATCTGGGTTTAGTAGCATGGAAGGAACCTGTAATTAAATAACACAAATATGTAACATGCTTCTGTTATTAATGATAACAATGAAGAAGTGCTATCCATTCATAGAGATATGGAAGCTTAGAACAGATTATATATATGAAGACAAATGCAGAAAGGAAGAGAGGGATAACAGAATACTTTCCTATTTCCATTAGCACCCTCTCACTTCAATGCATTTGGTGCTTTGAGCCTTCTTGCTTCACTCAAAATCCCTCAGGGGGTTGTTAGTTGCTTTCCTTCGTGAGGTCCTTTTTAATCCCTGAATCCTTGGATCTACAGCTGTGTTATCAAAGGCAGATGGCGGAAAATGGTGGAAGGCTGAAATTCGGCCATATAAACACGCCATTGCGCCTTATGGTGCCGCCATGGTGAGCCTCCCTTCACAAATTGCCTATGGCAGTTGGCAAAAAATCCACCATGCCATTCCACCATGGTGGCACCATGACACTGATCTACAGCCATCGGTCTTTCTGTGCTAACTAACTCTGATTCCACCTTTAGCATATGGCCAGGGAGGTTTCTGGTAACTTTTTGTATAGGTTTGGATTAGATTCATTGGGATTGCTCAGGTCCTGTTCCATATAATTCTTTCAAAGTAAAACAATTTAACTTTGCGTGACAGGTTTTTATGCTTAGTTTTATCCTGTATGCCCTTTCTGTGGTTTTTGGGAGGTTCCCAACTTGCAAGGTTATCATTCTGTCTTAAAGATTTGCATGTTTGTGCTTTATACAATTATCACTGGAAATAAAATAATTTTATTAAGTTGAGAAGACAATCCTTTGATCACATAGCTTTGGCATCTCATTGTCTCAGACAATCCACATTCAGATCTTTCATCATCATTTGAGGGAATTTTGCTTTATAGAGCTATAAGCAAATTAAAAAGTTGTTTCACTGTGGGAGAAGTGGCACATGTATGGGCTTAAGTTTTGAATGTCTAATTTTCAAAACTAATGTAGAAGATTTATTAGTGGTTAATGGAGCATCACATTCATTGGAACATTGAAACCCATCCATTAAATGTTCCAATGTTATCAATTGTTATGTGAAAAGATTATTATGAAGTAAATTTGGAAACTGTAAATAATTTCTACTAAACGCTAAAGACATTTAGTGTGACACAAAAAATGAGATAGTTTTGTTGTGGCTTGTCTACATTGTGCATAACTAGTGTTATATTTACATACAGTTCTCTATAATAGAGATTAAGAAGTGATGAGTATTATTTACTGAGAAAAACAGAGCTAAGCTCCTTACAGAAGAGAAAGTCAACTAGAAACTAGAAATTAAAAAAATCCAACAGTTTGTAGGTGCTTATTCTGACACATGTGCCTGGGAAAAAAACTGTTCTTCACAGTGAAAACATTTGACTCCAATACCCAACTTTGATCTTGCACCTGTTGAGCCAGCTTCATCAATGTCCCCGTCTCCTGAACTATGGAGTCAGACTTCCACTCATATAAGAACCTTTTTGTCAGCTTGTCAAAGCGGAGTGGTGAGCTCTAACTGCTCCTTCCTTCATGGTTTTGTGTGCTGCAAACTCATTAATACTTCAAGAGTACTGAAATTGACCCAATAGTGATCTCTCAAAAGTGAGCCGGGAGATGCACTAAATTCTTGCTTCCCTATATTGAAACCAATTTAGCCTTGTCCCCTCCAAACAAACAGCAACTGCTACCACCTCATCATCTGGAATTTGATTAATCTCAATATCAGTCATCCATCCTTATGGATCTTCACGGGTGAAATAAGGTATCTCTCTGCTCCCTCTCCTGACCCACCTCTCCTTCATGTTTGTTATTCCGCAAGCCCTTGTCCTCTGGTCCATCTGATCGTTCTCTTTATAAAATGAGCCAGACTCACACACAGCTCTTTCATCATTTCCCCTGTTGACTGTCAGAGCTTCCTGCCTTTCTCCCTGCTTTTCTGTCATCCTTCACTTCAGAGATTCAAAATGACCATCCTCATAGATACCAGGACTGGGAGCTCTGATACCACGTTGATGGAAATTTAGAAGTTATGAGCATTATTTATTGAGATAAAGGGAGCCAAGCTCCTTACAGCAGTGAAAATCAACTAGAAACCAGAAAAGAACAAATTTCTGCAACTGCCACTCAATGGTGCACTCCATCCTCATACATTAAAATATTCTCCTCCACTGTCCTATCTCTGGAGTCTTATATCCTGAATGCCACCTGTCCCATTCAGTTATGCTTCCTCCCTCTCTCCACTAACTGCATCCCCAATTTTCCCATTTCCTTTATCCTCATCATTTCCCACATTCCTCTCATCACCCCCGAACCAATGTTACCAATGGGCCCATTTCCCTCTTCATTTATGAACATGAATTGTGTGCCTGTACCTCTAACTCTAGATTTTTACAGAATTGTCCAATAGTGCTTTTGCTATTTTAATCAGGTATTTATTGATTTTTTTCTTGAAATGGATGTTCCTTGCTGCAGATTATTTTAGTGCAAGAGAAGAATATTCGAAGACTGAATGAGCTAGTTCGGCATCTCCAGGAGCAACTGCAGCAGTGTAGAGGACGCAATGGAACTATAAATGGCACTGTAAGCCCTCTAGCTGAGCGGATTCTTGAGCTTGAGCGACAGCAAATTTTAGAGGATTAAGCAAATGCAGCAAGTATGGTAAATGATGTTCATTGTTATGCTCAAGCTGTGAAGTTGTTCCTTAATTCGTTTGGAGTGAACGTTGTAGAAGATTTGTTCCCTATCTGATCAATTATGATTTTCAACTCTATCTCAATGGAAAGTGAAGTATTGTAATCTTGCTCAAAAAGTTGTTGAATGATATAGAAGCATTATATCTTATACCGGTTAGATCGTTTCTGTAGTTTAACATTTTCACATTTCTCTCTTGACATCTAATACTGCCGTCCTTTTGGCACATATAATTGAGGAGATCTTTGAGTAAACTCTCTTTGTTATTGAGCTTTGTGAAAACGCAAATAATTAGGAAACCAGAAGACTCACTATGTAAGTCAAGAGGTCACTAATGTAAAACAATCCTAGTCTTGCCTTTGCAAGAGTGGAAAGTCGACCAGTTGAATACTTGAATAATCCTATAGAAAAGTAATAATAAATAATCTAGACCAGTTTTATAATGTAAGTACACAATGCATCAAGTTTATATAGAGAATTAAGACTAAAATTTGAATGCATTGAAGTGTTTTTCTTTTTCTTCCGGAAGGCAATTTCTAAGTTTTTTCCCCTCATACATGACAAAGTGCATGTTCGGTAGAGACTATTTTGGAAAAATAATTGCTTTTTCCCTCTTAAGAGCCCTCTAAAAAATTAGTAAAAAAATGATTGGAATTTTTTTTAATGATAAATTAGACCAAACATACACTAAATATTTATCCGATAAGGCAATTAGAGTGCATATTTCAAAATTAAAAGACCTTTTAGTTAGCATTGCATGAATAGTCCAATTTTATAACTGAGCTACCTATTTCAATGTCCCATACAATATCTAACAATTAGCCATGAACAATAATTAAAATAATATAATAATACATCAAAATTAATACTACTTTATAATGTAACAAATGATTTCAAATATTTAATTAATTTTAATCAATATTATAAAATAAAATAACAAATTTCCCTTTCAATAACGTTTTTATTCTTTGGTGTTGTAACAGTGTAACTTATTGTATAATAAAAGAAATTCCTTCCCCCCTTCCCACCCCCAAAAAGTGTCACTGTTACTAATTACTGATTTGAAGATAAGTAAAATTATTATGAATCTATTTTTTTTTCCTTCGAGTATTTAATGCAAGTAATTACAATACATTTTATTGTTCTACGGTTGAAACTCGAAAATTACTTATTAAATTAAAATAATCTCATATTAGTTGATGTATATATTCAGTGGTATTTATTTAAAGATTTAAACATTAATTAAAATACAAATACTTCTTACTCTTTAATTGCATTATTAAAATAAATCAGTTATAATATGCTTAATTAAATTTTAACTATGTATTTATAATTGACATTAAAGGTATGGTAGGAGTAAAAACTGGCTTCGTTGCTGTCTTTTTTTTAATTGTTTCAGTGTTGTACACTTAATTTGTGTTAATATTTAATTTTATTAATATTTAATTTTATTATTCAATTTAAAACTGTATAATTTTCAAGAGACAGCACGGGGATAGCAAGAAAAAGGACAGCAGAAAAATCAGATCCCTAAGAACATATGTAGATCAGTTTGATCGATTACCATAAACTTAAACAGTTGGTCCAACTTAAATTAAGTTAACTTTTATTTCATAAGATAATTTTCTCTCTCACACACGCACGTTGCACACATAAATAAAAGAAAATTGCTAGTTTGGTGTGTGTGTGTGGTATTTTGGATGACAACTTTATTTTTAGCCTTATTTAGTTTTACTAATTTTGTCGATTGTAAATTCATAATTGCAGCAATATAATGAAGGTTAGTTGCCTATTTATTTCTTCTTCAATCTTGTGTTGTTATTGTCATAATACTGGCCATGTCTATTATTTAATTAAAAAATATGTAATATTATTAATTTTCATCTTAGCAGGGAAAAAATGTTACATACATAAAGCCTGCCAGTATCCAAGAATAATTTTGATTTGTATTAGTATCAAATGATCCCAAGCGTATATACATATATACACAGACGACAAAGACAAAACAAATAAAATAAAATAAATGCAAAAATGATCGTGGCAAAATAAAATAAATTCTAAAATGGTAAGTTTGATCATAAGGTAACCTTAAAATGACATGATTTTAGCTTCGATCCTAAGACAAAGACAATTAAAATTCACAATTTTTGTTGTTGCATTCATTCATAAAACGCTAAAGAATGATTAAAAAAAAACTATTATCAATGCAGTAATTATTCAACCACTAAGAGTAGCAAGGGCGGTTCGATTTGTTGTTTTCTGTTTTCATTTTCATTAGAAATAAAAAATGGTGATGAAAATGTGTTTGGTTGGATTTCTGTTTTCATTTTCAGTAAAAATATTTTTCCAAACGAACCAAAAAATTAAAAACAATAAAATCTAATTTTCAATGTTTTTAGTTGAAATCAGGAACCTCATTTTGAATAAAATGAAAACGCGGTGGCAAAGAATATAATTTTAAACAAATCTAAAAATACATTTCCTTTTGAAAAAACATTTTCAGTGTTTTTATTTTTTGAAAAAAGAAAACAAGAAGTCAAACCAAACATGCTTTCAAAATTCTAATCTTTTAAAAATAAAAATAATTTTCAGAAAATGAAAACAAAAAATGAAAACAAAAAATAAAATGCAAACCAAACACACCCTAAAATAAATTAATTTTTTCAGTGTCAAAAAACTGTCTAGAACTGTAATACTAGTACGGAAGCAAATTAATAAATATCTACTAAAAATTGGAAAGGACAATCATGCCAGAAATTATATTGAAATTAAATGTGTATGCCATGGTCTACTGGGCTTGCTTGAACTTTGAATTATCTTTGTCCAATTATACTGTAGTATTATTTGTTATACTGTAGTATTATTTGTTTAGCTTATTTTTTGAGTGTAGAAATGGACACAAGACGTCAGATAGAATGGAAATATGTTAATTTCTATTGTTTATTTGAGAGGAGAGAAAAATAGGAAGGAAGAAAGTCTTTTTGGGCCTCACATACAAAAAATAATTCCCCTAAAATATGGGAAAATGCTTCTTGCATTTAATTTTTTTTTTTTACATTTTTGAAAACTAAATAATTTTTTTAGAACATAAAAATAATAAATAATTTTACATTAGAAAAAAATATAGATATATGTTAATTTTTCAGGTTATAGTAAAGTTTAATGATATTATAGATATTTCGTTTAGCAAATAAGGGGTTAGATGACAATTAATTAGTTAGTGTACCTTATTAGGAAAGGTTGTTAGCTTAATGAGTATTATAAGTAGTGACACAATATATATGTGATATAACTAAAGTCAGTAAAAAACTCATTAGGGTCGACTAAGGGTAAAGGATTTGATAGTGTGCAAAAGGTCCTATGTTTTAATTTTGTTGCCGCTATCATACACAAAGACAATAGCTCAGTCAATAGAATTTCTCTCTTGAATCTGCATGTGTTCTAACGATTGGTATCAAAGAGTTTTATGATGACCTGTTAATGGCATACTACATGCTGCATAACAAAAGTGTGAAGTGAAGTAGTAGTCATGGTTGGATCCAATGGCATTCCCAGCAAACTTGCCAATTCTAGATGGCAAGAATTATGAGAAATGATATATCCAAATGAGAATGATATTTGGTTTTCAAGAAGTGACAGAAGTGATAAGAAAAGTTGATTGCTTTATTCTCTTCTTTATTTTCTTCGACCACGGTTATGATGTCATTCAACACTTTTACTTTCAAAAGCGACGGTCTGGAATGGTGAGAGAATTTGAGTTGGATGAATAGTTTAAGTGATAACACTTAGTTTTAGTTATGGCCGACACAACTAGAGTCGATCATACAGCCAATGCAACTATTATCAATCATAAAGTTGATGTTAGTTGCATTGGTTTCACGTCCACCACTTAGTTGCATTAGTCTTTTTTTTTTTTGTCTTTCTCCCAATTTAGCGTCTGTTTGTAACAACATTATGTAGCCTCGACCAAAAAGTTGGATGCATTTGCATATGTTCTAGCTTTGAAGCGTTGAGTAGGGGCACATACGCAAAGCCAACACTACTGAAGTCAATCTAGCGTTCGCTTTTGCATTATAATGCCTACTTTTGGCTGATAGTAAAATGCGAATATACAATCCTTATGCTGTTAATTTCTCCTCCTATGTCTATGATGAAGGTATCTTGTCGAAACTTTGAAATGCCAAGTGGCCAAACTCACATCTCAACATGTCATAGCAAAAATCTAGTATCGCGATTCAATAGCAGAAGAATATCATACTTCATAGTTGTCATTATACCGGAGAAACCATAATAAGACAACTTTGATACTAGTTTGTTAAAAATGATGCACAACAGAGATAAGGAAAGTAAACAAAAAAACCCCCCACCAATTTAAAGTTAAAACCCATTTACAGGAGAGAAAAATACATGGGTAGAAAAGAAAAAGAAAAAAAAAAACGCCATAGTTAACATTGGTACAAGAGAGAGATACAAAGCGAACAACTACAGTGTCTAAATTACTATTGAGATAACCCACAACACAATTTAGAGCATGTAAAATCCTAACCTAAAAGCATAAAGGTCCATATGCCAAACGTCCAAAATTTCTTCACCAAATTATTCGCCCCGCAAACTTTCGAGGCAAGTCAATAATTTCGGTCACCAACTCTAATAGTGAAAAATATATAGTCATGAAACAAACAAACCAAGTAGTAGTTTTGTTTAGGATCTTGGTAGGGTGGTGTTTGAGAATTCTCCTTCCTGGCGTGGCAGCTATTCTTATAGATGATAGATATATAGTTGATTTTTTCTGTAGCAAACTGGGGCTAGCTTTGCGTGTTGGGCGCATTGCCCCGTCTTTCTACGTACCCAAAAAGATTAATTTTTCATGAAATTAAATAACAAGCCTACAACTAAGTCAACAAGTTAAAACAAACAATCATGCTTAAGCGGGGAGGTTTTAGGGAAACGGAGAGAAAACACAATGCATTAGCAGTTGTATAAAAATCAGAACAAAATTTATTTTAAAATTAGATTGCTACTTGAAAATACTAATAGTCAAACATTCAACAAATTATAGTCATACAAATTAACGCTAGTTGAAATAAAGGGTAGCAGGAGCAAAGCAATTAAAACACGACGGTTTATATTAGTTTGACAAAAAGACAGATCTTACTTATCTTTGCCAAAAAAAACTACGGTATTTATAACAATTGATGTAGTTTCTTTCGACTTTTCTTGGCTATATTTTTTTATTTTTTTGAAGATTCTACTTGCTCCAACTATTATATATGACGAGATATTTCTTCCAACTGGATCCGTTGAAGTTTCAAACTAGAATATAGCTTGCCTATAAAAAAAAAATAAAAAAGGAACTAGAATACAGTTTAAACCCACCAGTGTCGGTCTAGTGGTGATAAATAGCTTATCTAAGTTATGATAAATATTTGTAGAGACACCATAATTACCATGACTAACTAAAATAAACTACCTTGAGAATTTGGAAGGAGGGTTCAATATTTTATAGGCAAAGAAAATGCATTAAGGGAGAGGAAGCAGAACCATAGCACAAAGGAGTGCCAAGATCCAGCCAGCATTGAGTGTACTATTATAATTAAAGGCAAAACCCCTTAACGGAGGAAGACAAAAATATAAGGCATCAATTGCCACACCAAACCCTATAAGACACCGAACATATGGTGACAGCAGTATTTATGTCTGGTTGCAGTAATTTTATCATGAATGGATGAATGTGGAAATAGCAGAACAGAAAAGTTATAGATCTCTCGCTCCAATGACTGGCATAGACCAAACATAGGACACTATAAGTTTATCAGCAGAGCTGATATACACGTTTTAATTTCTTTAGCAACCCCCATGGAAGAAATATTCATTCGCATACACACTTAAGTACAAAAATGTGGACTAATAATAGATAACGGATCGCAAATTTAGTATGAAAAGGGACTTGAAGGTTTTGTATATGATTTACTGATTTTGTTTTAAAGGTACAAATATAGTATTATAGAATTAAGAAAGATACCAATACAAGCACAAGTGGTGGTGTTTTTTATTACATGCATAGTTTTATAAGACTCCAATGCTAAAATAGATAGACCAACTAAAAAAATGTGGTCATTGTGATCAAATAGATAATAGAACTCCCTAAATAATTTCCATCCATATGGCCTCAAACCACCTAATATGCATTAGACTTCAAGCTCAATAAGAAATAGGAGCATACAATAGAGACCCGGATCACTTGTATTGAGCATTTGTAACCTGACAGCTCCTAGACCACATTAATTACATAAGTTGTAGCATGGAGTTATAAAGTTAATTTAGTAATTAAAGGAAGAGGAGAAATAGAATACCGTGGGATTCCAATCCTTTTCATTATAAAAAATTAACAAATAATATTTGTGAATAAAAAAAATCAGTTACAGCCTTATCATTAGACTACAACATCATTTGCTTCATCAAGACCACTATCAGCGGGAAACACGCGGAAGGTTTTGTATATAGTAACTATATGTCTATAACCATTCAACCAAATGAAGGAGCAAATTTAAATAAGTTTCAAATGTGTTTAGTCCCTTAAATTTTGTCATAGTTTTTTTTTGTCAAGTTTAAAACTAAACTTTATCATCCCATTATGGGAAACAAACTTGTTTTCTTCCTTCAGGCTAACAAGTTGGGTTAACTACTGATGTATAGTTAATAGGTTGACATATGTGGCCTAATGGTGCTTGTGATTAAAGCCAAACGTTTCCGCAATCAGACGAACTAAAATCAAACTTTTATATATTGAACAGAACCAAAAGCATTATTATATACACTAATGCTTACGTAGAATAAACAACTTGCAGACCAACTAGTATTTCAACTTAATAATCTTAAATTCAAGTAAATCTTAAATTAAATATTCAAAAACAAGATTTTATTATCCATAATAATCTTATTTGAGTCAAAAAGAATTATATTTGTCATTAATAATTGATGTGATGATAATTTGTAGATTGGTCAATTATATGGAATCGTCAAATCAGGCAATTTAAGAATCTGAATGGCCGGTTTTCACCAAACAAAAATATCATGTATATTGTTTGAAATGAGTAGCATTTGTGATTCAATATGCCCAAGCCAATCAATATAATATTTCTGCATAATTCAATGAAATGAATAAATACGGATCGCAGACTTTTTAGTCTATATATTCTCAATTTAATTAACCAAACACGCGTGTAAGACAATAACTTTTTTTTTCTCCCCGTGTTTAATTAGAACAAAGAAAAGGAATAGTCTCTAACTGGATAAACACATGTAGCTTTCGCAATTAATGAGATGGTATCTACCGCAGCCGAATTTCATCGCATTCACATATGATTGGAGCTGTTCCTGCAAGCTTCGTTGGTATAATTTTCTATCTTATTGTTGGCTCCTTCACTAACCGCAATAATTAAATTTGACCTTTAAAAGTCAATCAAACTCATCCTCCATGTATGACTGTATTGCTTTAATTTCCTCTCTACTTCAGTGCCTTGCTCTTCAAATCCACTATATATAAGCATCCTTTTCAATTCACATAACAAAACCAAATTAACCCTTTGTTGCTATTGGCTATGTTATACCAAATACGTCATCCAACTGCAACCATTCCAACAAGTCTCAAACCCAATAAATCTAGCTATGTTTCTTCTGACTCTTGTCCTGTGATTCTTTTAAGTAATATAGAAGGTATTATTTCTGACGCACTACAACAAATCTCTTAAATAATAGAGGTTATTTTTTCGTTTAGTGGAGGATTTTACCCTCCACAAAATAAATTACGGAGGTTTTCAAAAACCTCCGTAGTTATATTCGCCACAAGCAATTAGCGGCGGTTTTTGAAAATCTCTGATATCGAGAATATTTTGCAGAGATTTTTTTGTAGAGGTTTTAAACCTACGCTAACTGTGGAGGTTTTTTAAAGGAGATTTTAAACCTATGCTAACTGTAGAGGTTTATTGGAAGAGATTTTTATACCTACACTAAATATGGAGGTTTTTTGTAGGAGATTTTAAACATATGCTAAATGCAGAGATTTATTAAAAGAGGTTTTAAAACTATACTATGGAGAGTTTTTTTTTTAAAATCATGCTAACAATAGATGTTTTATAATTGATTTCTAATTCTCCTTATTTTCTTGTATATAATGATTTTGTATACTCATTTTAGTTTCATAACCTACATGTATTACAATTTTTCATTTTCTTATGATATCCCAATTTGTTTTAATTATCTTATTGTAAGTGAATCTGGAACTTGTACTTCATTCATGTTAAGCGTAAAACTTTTATACCCCTAATTTATACTTGTGTTGTCAACATCAAATTTATAGACATCAATTGGGATCAGGATTGAAACAAGGAGGGAGAGAGATGAGTAATGAAAGAGCAAGGAGTCCTAGGGTGGAATTTGATCTGAGGTTGTCTCCCCCACGAACTGCAAACTCATCATTAGTCAACCCTTCATCGGAATCATTATGTTTGTATTCATCGGATCCTGACTCACGCGTGTCTTCTGAGGCTAATAAAGAGATTAGGTCCATGCTTCTCGTAGGTTGTCTTCGATGCCTCATGTACGTTTTGTTTTCAAAGGATGATCCCAACCCCAAATGCCCCAGGTGCAAGAGTACTGTTTTGCTTGATTTCCTCAATGACAACAAGCAAAACACCAACAAAACAACCTGAACCAGCTCATGGATGCAACTTTGGCGGAGTTCGACTATTTTAAATTTTAAGGGTGGTTTTTTGTAATCACCTTAATTAGAACACTTGGCTTTTTTAGTGGAATATCGAGATATCCCAATAATATACAAAAAAAATATTATTTACAGAGAAGATTTGTTGTTTCTTTTGTTATTATAAAATTACATACGTATCAGAGAATAGAATTATATAAATAAAAACCACTTCATAAACTTTATATTTGGATGGTTGCTACGAGATATTTAACCGATCAAAATCCAATGTGGCTTTTCAAAAACTCAAAAAAGCTAGGGTACACTAAAATCAGACATATGAAAAGCCTTAACACATGTCATGACCATCAATATAAGAAAATTAAAGTTTATAATATAATACTAATCAAAAAGATTTTTCAGATTTTAAACCTTGCTCCGATGCCTCCAGCACTATATATATATATATATATATATATATATATATATATATATATATATATATATATATATATATATATATATTTTCTTTTGATTGAACTTTTGAATTGAAAATCAATTTCCAATTCAAAGGTTGAACCAAGAGAAAAACTATGCAATACCAAGAGTTACGATTGCATGCATGTAATAAGAAGCCAAAATGTTTTCTTCTAAGACTACGTATACATGAACGAATCTGCAGAGTTTTAATTATGGTGTGCTAGGTGAGATGTAACATTTTGTGTAAGTGTGTCTTTGTTTTGGTATAAATTATAAGTAGTCCCTCGATGACACTACCAACTTGTTTTCAAATTGAGTATTGGAGATTTAGTGAATACTTCTTGTGAGTTTTTGTAATCTCCTTCTTGTATCCAAGTGTTCTATGCATTATTCGAGTTTTTTTGAAGTTGTTTCATCTCTTGTAAGTCTTCTACCTAGCCTTGTATTTGTGTAAGTTTATTATCCAACATCTTTAATTATCTAATAGTATTGTGTTAAATAAATATTGTAATATCGCTTTCTTTTAAACTAAAATAATTATTAGTTTTACCTTAAATTCCCCTTAAATTTACTACATACTGTTTTTAATTTAAGTTCTACCCAAAAAGAAAATCACCACTACTCCTAGCGTTCTTTAAGTTCTATTTAGCTAAAATTCTGTTTTAATTTTAAGTTATAATTTGTTTAATCAGATTTTAATTGAATTTTTACCTAGTAAATAATTAAATTTTAAATGAGTACTAGTTATAGTTATGTTAAAGTTATACTACTATATATTTTGCCTTTTTCTAGAAAAGAGTAAAAATGTATTTGTTTTTTTCGCAAACAGCAACAACTTCATATTAAATAATAGAGTACTAGAGGCAGAGCCAGAGGAGCACTACTACGTTAAATTTGTTCATTTACAGCGTTTATTTATTTTTCAAATAGACAGTACTTTTTATGCGCTATCTATGATGACGATGTATATTTATATGCAGTGCTTGCCAAAAAGTGTTGAATATGATAAATTGATATACAGCAAAATAAATACTATATATATGTCGAGCAAGACTGCACTTTCGATATGCAAATCAATCTAGTTATACAATGTTTTTTTTAAAACATAGTTTAAAGTTATTTTAATAGTTTCTAAATTTTTATATTTTATTTCTTTTATATTAAAATATTTATTTAATTTTCTTATTATTTTTTCATTCATATCATTTTATATTTTTTAACTACTTTAATAATTAATTTTATCGATCACTTATAATTTAATAAATTAATTTACAAACTTTCTACTAATGAATTTTATAATTTTGAATTAATCTTTCACCTTTTCAATTAATTTTTCAACCAATTTGACCAAAAATAACCAAAAGGAGCAAATACACTGAACTGCGTAACGATTACATATTCCAAACCAATATAGCATACAGAAAGCTGCAAAAACATTTTCAAGCAAGCCCGCCAGGAACCAAACATGTATTTTTTATTGCGTAGAAAAATATTTTTAACTTCATTCCCTTTACCGACAACGTATGCCAATTTATTGAGGAAATGTTTTTGGTTCTATAATAAATTTCACTTCATATCTTAATTTATTTTAATATATGATTGGTAATAAATTAAATAAATATCAGAATAACTGATATAATTAGGTCGTATAACACATTTACAATGAATATACCTCAATTAAAAAGTATTTTAAAGTTAACTTTATTAAATAAAGTAAAATTAATTAAAATTATTTATATTTGAGACAGTTACATAAGATTTTTTTTTCTTTTAAACATATATTGAGATGTGTTCAAATCATATGGGGGTACTTGCAAAAATATTTACAAGGGAGACGGGTAATTACTCACAATATTAGGATTAGATATGACTATTATAGCATCAAACCAATTCGGCTATTAGGATTGGATTTCGGTTGAATTCAGGCCCAATTAGCCCAATACGAACAAATCCAAACAAGAGATTTATAGGCCCATTTTTGACTGAGAACGGATTCAGGTTGTGCGGGTTCGGGTAAAATGGATTTCGTGCGCATCGGATAGGGTTAAAATGGGTTAGACCCAAAATTGGCCTAATAAACATTTTTGGCCATTTTTTCTAATACAAAATTTATTTTAAAAAATAATTTTAGTTTTTTTTAATATTTTTAACGTGTGAATTGTGGAGGCCCAAAGCACATTATTTTTAATCGTTTGGAGCCAAAGGTTATATTAAATTCATGTTTTAATTAATTACAAGTTTAAACTTAGATTAGTTGTTAAATCAGTGGTGTTAATTTAAACTTAGATTGGTTGTATTTCAGTCAGGCTTGGTCTCAAAAAAGGATTTAGAAATCTAAAATTGAACCCTCCCGCTCCCACTTATACAAACCCAAATTTTCAACCCGCAAACCGACCCAAATCCGTACGGAAACAACTTTTAAAATTCGATTTTGCTTTTAGGGTTTGGTGGCCAACCCTATTGACTAGACTCCCAAGAATGAGATGAGGAGGAAGAAGACTGGAAGATGGAAGCCGAAAAGTCAACAATGGCAACAGGCAGTCCAATCTTAATGAACTTCATACCGACGTCATTACTCATCATTAGACTAGTGCTATTTCTTTTCTACAAATTTTATTCTTGTTTTATTAAATAAAAAATAAATACTAAATGTATGTCTTATATTTTTATTACTTATCACAAGATTTAATATTATTCTTTTCACTTACTCAAGCAAAGAAAATTAATGATACAGTAGTGTTTTTTATAGCTTATTCTAATTTATAAAACCTGCTTAGATAGTGTTATGTTTTAAATGGTTTTTTGTCGGCACTTAATTTTCACAAACCAAAAATAATTAATAATGTTAAACTATTCAAATAAAAAATAATAATATTTTAATTTAATTTAATTATTTGATAACTCATAAGTAAAATTCATTCCTTTCTTCTTTGCATCACAAATCACTACACCATTTCACCTACTTTAGTGTTGATCTAAGTTCCTTAATTATCTATCTTAAAAATGTTAAATATCTCTGAAATAAAAGAAAATTTCTTTTTTTTTATCGAGATAATAAAAACATTGATTTTTTCCCCACAAAATCTAATCATCAACGGGTAATTGATTCAATTGGTAGATTTGCTTGATATTTTAAATAAAGTCTTACACTCGGAGTTAAATATGAAAACAACAAATTATAATTGAAAATTTTAGTTTTATCATAATCTAAATATTTTTTATTGAAAAAAACTCTTCTAGAATAGTTGGTGTTCTTTTCAAAATCTAGAAACTTGATATCATAGGGTGAACGTGATTGAGTAGGGTTTCGAATTTCACACGAGTAAACTTCAAGAGATACCTTTGAGAGGAGAGAAGACCTGTAAAACAAAAGATTCTAACATTCAAATAAGAATATAAATGAGAAAAAATAAGTAAAGTAAAGCTCGTATGAACGAGCGAGAGAGGGGGACATAGGCTTTTCGCTCGGGTGTTGAGTGTGTGATGGGATGCCGTGTAAAGGGATTCAATGAAACCTCTATTTATATTAGTTGGTATTTATATTAGTTGAGTGTGACTGCTGGTCCTTAATTGTACAAGTCCTTGTAACCTTTGCATTAATTGTACAGGTCGTTGTAACCTTTGCATATAATTAATTACCTATTAATAGATAAAATATTTAAATACATTTCAATATTAATAGGTTATAAATAATTTGTTTGTTGGGGAGTCCTGATGATTGAAAACCGAACATCCGCACTCTTAAATCAGAATTGACATAAAGGGTGTATTTATGAGTGTCCCATTGGATGTTAGGTGTATTTTATGGACCTTGAATATAATAAATTATGTCTTGAAAGAAAATAAAATACTTTGTCTAATCTCTTTACATGCTTACTGGTTGATATTTTTTGTGTGGAAAATAACAGCAATTAGATTTAAATTTAAGACTCCATACGAACTACTTAAACCTTCTCAGTAGACCCAAATCCAATGGATTTTACTCTCTTCTGCATATTGAAGACGTATTTGATATTTTGCAGATATTGTACACCAATATTAATGGAGTGGTTTTTTTTATTTTTTTTGAGAAAGATGTTGAATAGGAGAGCCATGCAGCAGCTCAAGTAGTCCACGCCTTCATGGCCGGCCATCATCACAAAACCATATGCTGTCATTTAATAAAAATGGAGTAACCAATTAATGTCTTTATATTTCTTTTACAGCAGCAGTTATGTACAATTAATTCATATGTTTGTAGAAACTTTTGGCATTTCTGATGCCTTCTGATAAATACGAAGTTTATTCCCGATTAAAAAAAAAACCATATCATGAACCAATCTGTGTCTCAGCTGCTAAGAAGAAAACTGAAAACCCTAACCCAACTACCACCGGCCCACTAAGCTCACATGACCACTGCCAACACAACACAGCACAGCAAGGACCACAACGTATGAAATGGATAGCCATGAGCCATCTTTGTCTTAGTTGCAAAAACAGTCGCTTCAAACCATTGCCAACACTTCATCTGCTGCTGTTTCTTCTTTGTTGCTTTCCATGATGTATTAATTTTGGCATTTGCATGGGTCTAACTTCTCAACTGTGGTGAACAATTTTCTTGGAACAAAACTTAGAATGCAGTTTCTTTATATGTGCTTTTAAAAAATAATTGTTCTTATTTTATTTTTATGTTTTAAACATAAAATAATTTACAAAATTGAGAAACAAAAGAGCCGTTAATCTTTACCTTCCCAATACCAAATTTCACTTTATCCAAAAGGTCTATTTAAATCCAAAAGTCATGACATGTTGATGTTTGCATTAATACTTATTCCGTGCATATATTTAAGTGATACTTTTCATTTTTCTTTATGTATTTTTTCTTATTACATTTACTTCATATTTAAATTTTTCTCCCTTCAATATCTTAGTTTCTCTTTGTTTGTTTTTTTGTTAGCCAAAGAAAATATCTGTGGCTGTAGAGCAAATATGATTTTTGAACATCAGAATGTTATTTGATATTTAATTAGTGAGAGAGAAATAAAAAATATATATAAATATGATAAGTAATACAATATTATAGAAAGATAAGTAGAAAAATAAATTATAAGAGCGAGTGAATTAATGAAGTATTTAGAAAACTAAGATCTAAAAATCTATGCTTCGAAAACTCTTAGAAAAACACAAACCTAACACACACATTATTATTAGGCACAATCAATAAGATTCTATAACTAATAAAATAAAATAAATAAATAAGTCAGATTATGAAGTAAAATTAAATTTGATATTCTTTCAGTTTTTTTTTTGTTTTTTTTCTTGATTTTTTGCTAAATTAAAGATATAGATTATGACCAGAACTTCTTAAATAAAAAAATAAATCCTACAATTTTTTTATAATAAATTTTTACCAAAATATTTTATAAAGTATATTGTTAATATTGATTTTTTATGATAAAAAAATCTAATCGCGTACACAAACAATATAATAAAAGAATACATAATTTAACTTATAGAAATAAACACATAATTTAAATAATGAAATTATAATGCCATTAAATTAAAATAAAAAATTCTTTAAAATTATTTTATTAATATATAATATTTATGTTATTTATATATTTTATTTTATTAATTATAAATTATTTATTAATTATACTTAAGAATGATATATTAGATTTGTGTCTCCTTAAAAATTTCTCATTCTCTAATATAATTTTAGTATCATGAATCATTCGCGACAACTACTGAATAAGAAGGACAACTGACATATAGACAGAATAAATGGACGATAGACAATTGTCTAGAGTTAATAAAAAGAGAGAGAGAGGTCAGAGAACAACATATCAGCTGCATGCATGTGTTTGACTACATTGATCCCATGTTATAAGATTAGTTATAAAAAAATTTATTGAAAAGTTTCATTAGTGTATCATTACTTGTTTTCTAATGCATTTTCAATGTGATCGAATTTTAATAAAAAAAATTCTATTTTAAATTTTTTAATCTGTTAGCAAAGTTTTTGTTTTTTTCTCGATCAATATTAATTATTAGTTTTTATTATAATGTTTGTAGAGTATTTAAATCTGTAATTTCTCCTTTTTTTTCTTCAACTCTTAAATTTCCTGTATCCATTAAGTTAATTTTATAATTAGTATTTTAGTATGTGCCTTACACAAATATAAATTATATTATAATTAAAATTTATAATAAATTAATTTTTTAACACAATAAATTATATTTTAAACTACATAAATAATTTATGTTGTGATATATTGTTATTGATAATTTCTTTGAAAAAAATATTAAATTCAATCTTGAACTAAAAAAATAAAAATGATATATTGAAATAGATAAGAAGTTAAGTTAAACAACTATTTAGTTGATATTAAAATATGTAATTTGGCCTTGGTCAATGTCAACATTACACTTCGACTTTATTAGACCTTGGTCAAATATAAGTATTACAATTAGATTTTATTGGGTCATAATCAATTATTGGTGTTAAATATAGATCTTATTAGACCTTGGGTAATAATTAGTATTATACATAAGTCTTATTTGACATTGATCAATCATCAATGTTGTACTTGGTCTTTCATTAATCATTAGTGTTTTAATTGGACCTTATGAGGTCTTAATAAATTATTAGTGTTATACTTGAGTCTCATTGAATCTTTGTCAATGTCATTGTTGCACTTCGGGCATTATTAGATCTTAATCAATCATCAGTGTTATATCTGAGACTTATTAACCTTTGGTCAATCATCAGGATTACACATAAGTCTTATTGAACCTTGGTTAATCATTAATGTTACATTTGGACCTTATTGAACCGTGATCAAACTTCAGTGTTTCACTTGAGCTTTAATCAATCATCAATTTACACATGGGCCTTTTATAAAATACATTAGTGTTACACTTTAACCTTATTGGGTCTTAATAATCATCAATGTTACACTTAGGCCTTATATATCGAGCTAATCTTTGATCAATCATCAGTATTACACCTAAGTCTTACTGGGCATTAATTAATCATCAAGGTTTCACTTAGATTTTATTAGATCTTGGTCAATCATTAATATTACACCCCAACCTTATTATTAGCCATCGATCAATAATCAATGTTACAATTGGATCTTATTTGGTCAATCATTAATATTACACTTAGACTTTATTGGGCTTTAATCAATCATTAGTATTACATATTGACCTTACTAGATCTTAGTCAATTATTAGCGTTTCATTTGTACCTTAATGGGTCTTGGTGAATTGTCACTGTTACACTTAACCTTCATCAATTATCAGTATTACATTTTTACCAAATTGATCCTAGCTCAATCATAGTTAGTGTTACAACTAGGCTTTATTAAGCCATTAGTTTTATAATTGAGTTTTATTGAGCTTAATCAAACACCAAAGTAACACTTTTATAGTATTTTTGACATTATATTCTTATTCTTATTGATAATTTGTATTATAAGTGAAACATTTTTTATATTTTTAGGTTTATGTTGTACCAAAAAATATTATAGATCTATTATTATTTATAATTTTAATTATATAAAATAATTATTATATTATATTGATATTTTCAATATTATAGGATAAAAGACAATTTTAGCCCTATAAAATTTTTAAGGTTCAATTTTATAATCTCAGAAATATTTTATCCTATATTTTTTGTCCTTATTTGAAAATGCACCACCTTTAGGTCCTCAAAGTGGTTTAAATATATTTTCTTAACCACTGTTAACATGCCAACATGTAAAGTGTCTCTATTAAAAAAAAAAACTATGTTGTAAGACATATTTATGTTAGGTCTTCTCTTAAAAAAATATAAAAATGTTTTTTTTTTAAATCACATCCTAAATTATTTTGTGAATATTATGTTATTATTATTACTTATAATTTTAATTATATATGAAATATTTACAACATATTGATAGATAATATTATTAAAAATGGAAATATAAATATCAAAATAGAGACAGAAATACTTTGGTTGCTAAAACCCCAGAGCTTTCTAGCCACAAAAATCATTATTTTCTGTCTCTAAGGAAAAATGTGTTGTCTCCAAGACGGAGATATTATCACTTTTAGAGACTGAATTATAGTCAATACCTGAGTCAAATCAATACTCGGTGACAAATCAGTCTCTATTTTCTAGAAATTTTTTTATTTTAAACCACGTTGAGACCGAATTAGAGACCAAAAATGTTGTCCCCAGTCAAGTTGATTGAAAAATTAGTCATTGTTGTGCACGAATGACAAATATTGTTATCAGCGGTTAAATTAGTCATTTTTTAGTGATATTTCCTGCTGTCTTGATTATAAGAAGAATAAAACATATGTCACATTTATTAAGAAAATTATTTAATTAAATTATGTCACTTTTAATTAAAAAATAAACATTTTTCTTAAATTATTATTCATTAGAACTTAATATCAAATAAAAAAATCTTTGATTTTATTAAACGAATGACATTTTAGAGAGAATCTCATTAAATAAGGTATAGATAATTAAGATTTACTTATATTTGAGACAAAAAATAAAATAAGATGTATCTTAGTTCTTTTATCAATATATTTGGCTTTTATGTTAACATATGTGATCATTTTTAATTTATAAAAACTAATAACATTTTTTTCTTTTGGTTCTAAAGTTAAGTTTTAATTGTTTTATCCTTAGATTGATGTTGTTGTGATTTCATACATGACGATTTTCTAGAATGGTTGGAAACAATAATTTTAAGCAACTTGAAATTAATGTTGGATTGTTATTATAAGCAATTGTAATCAATTTGACCACTTAGAGCATATTTGTAAAAGAATATTTTTCGTACTTCAGTTTTCATGAAAAAAGTTGTTTATAAAATAAGTTTAGTAAAAGTTTTTTTTTCTTCTAAAAATAAATTGATTTTATGAATATGAAAATCTACAGCTTATGATTATTTTCCGACAACTTTTTTTTTTGGTGTCTTTAAACTCTTTTTACTTAAAATGATTAATATGTATCATATTTGATTTTCTATTTGTTAAATATTATAAAGATTTTATGATTAAATATGATTTTAATTTAAATTTAAAATATTTTAATTTTCACATGAAATAATCTTTCTGACGTTATATATATATATATATATATATATATATATATATATATATATATATATATATATGGGCAACTTGCTTGGTATGCATGCAACCTGCAAGTCACGCCATAATAGGTCAGTAACACACGTGGAGGTGGGGCCGTGTTTAAGGCTCCTGTCCTTTCCTTTCTTGTTCATGGTTAATTGATTTGTTATCTGAATGCGTAGAGTAATATTATTCAGGATTGGATTAGTAAACAATATCTTTGACCTATAAAAAATAAATTTTTTTCAAAATGTAAATGACTAATTATGTTAATCTAAAATATAAAAATTTGTGTGATTAAAATAATAATATTGACATATATTTAAAAATTAGAATGATAATAAATAATTAAGTTAGAAATTTATTTAATATCTTAAGTATTTATTTAACGTTTTTTAATTTTAGATACTATTGTGGGAGTGCTTGTCGCTTTAAAGATTAAATTAAGCATATACTGTGTATTATTCATAAGATATAACTTTCTTTTGTTTAAAGATATAACTTTCATTTTTTCTTTCATTTATAGAAAAGACAACAATTCTTGTACGGATAAGCTAACTAAGTATGAAGTCTCTTCTTCTGTTCCTTTTCTCTTTGTAGAACTCTGCTCCTAATTTTGCCAGGACTAAGTACCTTAGGGATAGGATCTCTCTTCCTAGCTACAGATTTTTCTAGCTGTTTTTTTTGTTCATCCTTTTGTAATTTCCCCTTTTTTTTTTAATGAAGTTTGTGTCTTGGTGCTACAGCTGTATGTTGTGAGGCTGACCACCAGCATTTTATATATATAAAAATAGATGTTCATAATTAATTTGAAACAGGCTATATATAATATAGCCAACTTTAGTTATATTTGGATTAAAGTTGGAAAATATTGCGGGAGTGCTTGTCACTTCTAAAATTTAAATTAAGTATTTACTCATTTATTTATTATTTGTCTAGATCTTCTTAACTGAAAAAACAATCAATATTTTGAAACAAACTATATATAACCAACTTTATCTATGTTTGCATTAAAATTGAAAAAATACTTTTACAAATTTTAGTGTATAATAACAAATTTCAATAACTAATTTAAAAATCGTACTTAAAATAATTTTTAATTTTATGTTTTCGTTTTTAATGACTTTTTATATAATAATTAAACTCAAGATATTACTTAAAAAATTTGAATCAATTTTACTCATATCAATCATATCAATTATATGTGGGTAATTATACTTAATTAATATCTTTTAAGTGAAAGACATAAACTTATCAAATGAAAATAATGTGAGAAAATGCATTCATGCAAAGAAATTTTTAACATTCATTAATTGAATAATTAAAAATGTTATATGGATATATTTGATATATAAAACCTTTGAAGGAGGAGCTTATAAGCTCATTTGACTAATTATAAGTTATTTTGACCAAAATAAGTTTGGTTAGTACACGAGCTTATTTTAGTAGCTCATCTTTTATAAGTTACTTCCATAACTTATTTTGATAAGTTACTTGAACTAACATTGAAAATAAACTAGCTTAAAAATTACTAGCTTTTTTGTTCTCAATGTTATCTTTATTAATTTATTTGAAATTATATTTTATTATTTTATTCAATTTAGGCTAGAAATTACTTGAGGAGTTCAATGCCTATGCATAGAAAATATAAAATAAGTTTACAGTCATTCAATTATAAATCACCGTTTGAATTACTTTAAGATAATTAATTTAAAAATTAACAAACTTACCACTGGTGAGTTGTGATCAGATAACTGTGTAAAATATTTTACATTGTCGCTGTATAATCCTTTTTCTTTTATTTGAATCATATCAACTTTATAATTTTGTATAATCCTTTTTCTCTTATTTAAATCATATCAACTTTATAATTATTTGTTGACTTTTTTAATTATATGATCTAATTTAAACAAAATTTCAAATATATATGATTAATTCTAAATAGAAGATCTAATTTGTATCCTATTTCGTAGTTATGATAGTGGAAGACGTATACATCCAAATTATTCTTGTATAAATAGAAAAATAAATGTTTAAGAAAATTATAAAGAGAAAACACTTTTTATTTTTTTGTTTTAAAATAACATCATTAATAAAGTATTTAAATGTCAAAAAATATGTTGAACAATAATATAGTTCTAATAAAATTTATTTCATTTAATTTTACTTTTTTATTAAAAAATGAGTTTAAATAATGTGAGTAAAATCATCAAATCTTTATCATCTTCTTTTAATACAAAATTTAAAAATCATTATCCTACTTTTTAATAATATAAATTATTAGAAATAAATTCAAATATAAAAAATATTAAATATATTATTTTATGTCATTTAATATTTATCATTTAGTTTTATGAAACACTTTCAATTAAATCAAATAACATATATGTTTTCAGTTAGCTTATAATTAACTTATACCTTGTAAGATTTTTCCAAGTAACTTATCAACTTCCTATTAACTTATCAACTAATTTTATCAAATATACCCTACCCTATATTTGTACAAACTCTCCTAGTAACTTTATATATATGATAAGTATATATTGAATGCTTGTACATTTCCAATACTTTAAATCTAATTATTATTATTTTTCATTTGATATATTTTCTTAATAAAATTACTAAGAATATTTTGTAAGAGCATATAATATTAAATATTATTCTCATTAATTTTTAGATAATTAATTTGTCTAACTTTAATTAATGGACTATGACGTGAAAATTTTCAGATACCGAGTTATAACTGCCTCGTAATTAAGCTGGGGTTATTGGGAAATATTGGATCGGTATACATTTAGGAAGAAAATGCTGCATGGTACGAAACCTTCATAATATAGTACGAACCTACACGAATATCCGTGGCTACAAAATTTCCACCGTTCCTCAATCAGTACCAGTGGAATCGTATTACACTACCATCTCCCTAAAACTTTATTTACTGCACTCTCAACACTCAACAGGAAATGAATATATGATCCTTAAGATTTTAAATAAGCATAGATAAACATTAAACAAGCATCCTAGAATCAAGGAGATTTATTTTTTCCCTTCCTATATATATTATAATTAACTTAAATCCCCGTGGAAAAGCTCAATTAATTATCTGGGTTGAAGTTTTCATCTTTGAAAAGTTCAAGAAACACTGTGGTCTTGCACTTAGGGCACTTTGGATCCACCTCGGATAACATGACGTACATGAAGCATCGAGGACAACCAACGAGATCCATGGCTTTTGTTTCTGGAGAAGCATTTGCACGTTGCACATTCTCTTCATCCTCAATTGGTATCTTTGATGAAGATGACACCGAAGAAGATAGACACGATGACCAAGAAAACTCTTCTGGCAACTCACCTGATGATGATTCAACAACCTCCGGCGGCGATGTTGGCATGTTCGGTTGCCTCAATTCTGAGCTTGGACCCTTTCTTTTGCACATTTTTTTGTTAGACCTTTTCCAACCAAAGTAACTCTTCCTCTAAGTCAGTCATTGGAAACAATTAGTATTTTCAAGAAATAATAACTTTTTTAAATATATATATATATATATATATATATATTTTGACCAGCATTTTCTAAACAAGTTAAATCAGTTACGTACGCATAATTATATAAATAGAGCAAGAGGGAGTAGCAATTAGCAGGTGATTTTGTTTTTAATCTACCCGTCAAAGCAAGTCATAAAGTGAAATAGTGCGTGTGAAAACCAGAATGATCGAGATATCGTGGGTGTGTTTGATTTAGAGGATGAAAATAAAATAAATTTTTTAAAATTAAAATAAAGTGTAAAATTTGTAAGTCTTACATGAAAAAAAAATTTCTCTTATTTTTCTCCTCTCACCTTAAACCAAGCACAGGAACATGCAACATAATTAGTAGCTAGTGACTAGTATTTGATATTCTAAAGGGTTGGGGTCACTTGTACTTGTACCTCTATCTAATCCATGTTTTTCTTGGCTGATAAAAAAATGTTGCGTTAAGTTGAACTAAAACAATTTTTCAGAAGGAGGAATTAAGCTAATGGAGAAATGTAAAAGTCTCTTGTGGCAATATAATAAAGGGAATTAAGGGATCCGAGAGCTAAATCCGACCCTGTTATGCTATAGCTAGCAACATGTAAACAAGTATGGTGTCAAATAAAAATTTCATGTACGGGGTTATCCAAGAACCAAGAAGGGTGGTTAGTGTGTGTGTGCGCTTGTTTATTGTGAACCTTTTCAGTTTGACAGCACTGCACAACGTAATAAAAATTCGCAGATCAAAAAGTTGTAGCATGCAGCAAATATATGAGAATACCTTAATTAATTAAAATAGAACCAAGCGGGAAGAGCCAGAATTATTGGAGGGGATGGATCAGTGGTTGAAAAGGATCACACACTCACGAGTCACAACTGTCTCACCAGCCAGAGAAACATCAGCAATAGCATATTCGTACTAAGCTAATTGAGGGTCGACACTGGTTATATGTAGAGATTTTGAGGAGTGGAATGCAGTAAAGGAGAATTTATTGCCCCTGTAAATATCAAATTTAATTTGGGCAGAAAGTTGGCTTGTCTGGTGAAGTTCTTCCTACGTAATAAAAGCGCATTTTTTAATTGTTTCTTAAGATTAGTATTATTATTACATTAACCAACAATTTAATATATGTTCAATGTTGTATAGGATAGTGTTTGATATAAAATGTTAATAGTACACGCGGGTTTGGATCGATCATTTGACATTATTATCGATCACGTGAAATCTTAGCTTATATATAATTAAAAGTAAGAGAAAGAAAATTTAAATAATAAAAGAAAGACATGCCACTTGAAAGGTGAAAATTTTCACATGAGAACATTCAAATGAATGTTTCACGTGAGAGGATCCATTTTCTCTCATCCATATATCCCATTTTAGGTGAATCATGGTAGAGGGAAGAGAAAGATAAAGAAAAAATAATAAATAATAAATATGACATGTAATGTCATGGAAAAAATAGAGAAATAGATAAAGAAAAAGAGGATGAAAGCGAATTATAAGATAATGAGTTATATGCATATGATTGCTCTATTTGATAAGACTCAAGTGTCTTCATCACTTTTTTTTCTCACTTAATCCATCTGGATTGAAAGTTATTGTGATAAATTTGAATTTTAAAAATTTATTGTAATGATCTATATTAAAAATGAGTTTGTAATATATTTTGAATAGTTATCATCTAGTTCAATATTCTATATTTTGAAAATTTTAGGTTAAATTAATTTATAGGTCCCTATTTCATAATTTTTAATTAGGTTTTTGAATTATATTTTTTTTTCAAGTGAGCCGTTGAACTTTTATTTCTTTTTTAATTTGGTTCATGTCCTTAATTGTCATTAACTTTGTTAACGGTAGAGACCTAATAACAGAAATAGAAGTTCAGAAACCAATTGAAAAAATTGTTTAAAAACCTAATTAAATATTTTCAAATATATAGTTCAAGGACTTACTTCAATCATTCTAAAATTCTCTTTAGAATTTCACAATATTTTTCTCAAATCTTTATAGGTTACTTTTGAATTTGGTATTTTTACCTCAGTAGGTCTGCACTGAGTATTCTCATCTATCCTGGTTAATATTCTCAGTCTTCTCTTACAGGTTTAGTTTGGACAAACCTAACGCATTTCCTCCGAATACATCTTTTAATTAAGTGATATTTTTTTATGACTTTTAACTTACTTTTAAATTATTCAGTAGGTCTATAAATCATTTGAAAATTTTAATTAAGTCCCTGAACAATTATTATAATTGGATGCCTGGACTTCTATTTTTTTAATTAAGAAGTCTTCGTCGTTAATGAAGTTAACGATAATTAATGGTAGGACCTAATTAAAAATTTTCATTTAGTTCTATGACCTGTAGATTAATTTATCCTTAAAGTTATACTTATTTAATAACTATGTATTAAGGATAAGATTTCTGGATTTAATGAAGATTTAATTATGTTTTCAGTGCTTAAAATTTAGAATGAATTTGATTTTTACCCTCCAAATCTTAAAAACATCATTTGATTAGTCCCATAATTTTTTTTTAAAACTTATTAGTCCCTCAAATTTACTATATCTTAGAGAAATATATAAACATATATAACAGAAAGAAGTGATAACGTGATAATGTTATACTCCCTCCCGTCTTCAAATCATAAAAAGAGATATAAAAAAAACCGTGTTAATTAAAGGTGTTTTTCCTGATGATGTATCCATGTATTTATAAAGATATGAATGCATAAGGAGAAGTAGACACATCTTACTACCGTTCCTAGCTTGCTACGAACAAGATAGAGGAACCACGTTTCACTACCATCTCCTGTAAACTTCATCTCAACAAGATATGAACCTAAAGATTTTAAAAATTAAAATAGACCTAGTAAATAAACATCTTAGAACCATGAGAATTTTATTTTATTCCTATAAATTAAGTGAATAATCTATTTATAAAGAGTAACATAGAGAGGGAGATAGCAGTTGGCAAGTCATTGTCATCAAAGGCTCAAAGCAAGGGATGATAAAGTGAAATACTGCGTACGATACGAGTGCAAAATAGAATGAAAGAGATATCATTTGCTTAAAAAAAGAAGCAGCTGCAGGCAGAAGCGAATTACTGGGGGATCAGTACATAAGTGTGTCATCAGCCAGAGAAATTGCATGCATCAGCATATTGTACCAATTTCGTGTGTTGAGCAAACCATTGAGGTTTTCAGGAGTGGGAATGCAGTGAAGAAAAAGCAGAATTTATTGCCCTTATAAATGTCAAATTTACTTTGGGCAGAATGTGGGTTGTGTGGTGAGGACTGCGCAGAAATTCTCGAACCCTCAATTTAATTGTTCAAGATTGGATAGGATAGACATGGGGATATAAGGGGCAGTGTCTATCACCCCTTCGGTCTTATTAACACCATTCAATCTAAAGTTAATTTGGAATTATTTGAGTTTAAAAATTAGATTTGGTATATTACGGATTTATATATATTGGTAGTAACATATGTTATATATATATATATATATATTATATCACTACAACAAAAATTTATTTTAACTGTAATTATGTAATAGCAAAAACTAATGATAAGTAAAACCTCATGTAAAAATCTAAAAGTGGTCTTAGGCTCGATTTTTTAAGTAAGATCTCATGTTAAATTAGTAAATACTCTACGTCAATGTCATAATGACAAAAAAAGATAATATATATAATGATCTAATTAATATTAAATTAAGTATTTATAAATGACCCATTTAATTTGTTAAGATTAATAAGTTGTAAGAGTCACTTGATGACCTTCCTTGGTTCAAAAAAGATTGATTGAGTTTAATTGCTATTTAGTTTTGATAATATTTCTCTAATCTTATTTATCTTAATTCATACAACAACTGGATTAATAATTTGATATTCTCATAACAATGGACCTACTAGGAAAGCTGGGCTTTGGATATGCCTGTTTCATGGCAGTTGCTTTGGACACTCTTGTCTCTTGCATTATTAATAGAATACTTAAATCAACTCAGTTAACAGATATATTATGTTATAAATAAATAGTATCGTTACATATAATACTAAAATTTTTAATTTATATTTAATGTACACGTAAATTTACATAATAAATTTTGTGATGATTATTTTTTATCTAATAATTAATTTGTTTACATATATAAATTATAAATAAAAATCATAGGTTTAATAAGTATTTACATATGTAAAAAAATATCAAATTTATTTAATTATCAATTGCTATAAAAAATATCTAAATACATCATTTAATTAAATATCATATTTCTTTAATTTTTAATCATTATAATAAACATCTAAATACATCATTCAATTAAATATAAAATTTGTTTAATTATCAAATTTTATAAATAAATTAAATAAATAAAAAATTTCTAAAAAAAAAATTTTTTTAAAAATTTTACTATCACGATAATATATAAATTGGGTTGTTAAGGCCCTACTTTTGTGGGGTTTCAAAAATTTTATAAACAATTTTTAAAAAACTAATAATTAAGAGTTGATACTAAATTAATGATATTTTTTTGTAAAAATTATTACTTTATTTTCAAACAATATATATTTTAAAATTTTAGGTGTCTTTCAACTGTAATTTATAGCATTAATAGTTGATTATTAGATTTAATGGATATTGTTTTTTTTATAAAAAAAACTAAATTTTAATAGTTGATTTTGCATTATAAAATACAAGATTACTAAATTTAAATAAATTTGAAAAATATATTTTATATATTGAAAAACTCATTATATAATTTTTGTGTCTATTATATATAGCGACATTATTTGTTTATAACATAATGTATCTATTAGTTCAGTTAACTTGAGTGTTTTATTAATAATATAGTGTGTTGTTGGGTGTCCCAGTAAAAATGTTGGATGCCCAAAACAATTGTCAACTTTCATTCAGCAATTAGCATTCGGTTTTTCTTTAAAAAAAAAAATACAGGTTTGGCATTGTTCAATTCCAACGAAAGCCACACTAGCTAGCTGCTCGAGGAATCCAGGTTTCTCCAAATTGTCCGGTTTGCCACATACAAGAAGAGGTGACATTGGTTCAATGCAGCAAAATGCCCATTCCAAGGCTTATTATCTTTCTTGAGGAAGGTATATAATGTGGCTTAGTTACTTTGCAATTGCATGTGGAGATAGCTAATTAACTTCATATATATGGCTCTTTATCAAGGGGTGCCGCTTTGTTGGTTTGAGGGATATAACAAAGTGATACGAGTGATGCGTTAGCATAACTGTTTGGAACTTAATTGCACTGTTGGTTCATGAACCTATCTCACCCTCATCACAACTATAGCAATGAGTTGTAGGTGATAAAGAATCACTTGGCGAATACGGGATATATGGAGAAGCAAACATGCACAGACCATCAAGCTCACACGAACCACGAAATGAATTTTTATATATATTTATACTTAGTTTCGGTACATGAAAAAATATTATATTTATATAAATTCCAAAAATAATATATGATCTATGTAAAAGTAAGATAAACATATAATTTTTATATATACAAATTCCAAAAGTAATATATGATTCAATTTCATCTCTAATTTAATTTGGATAGAATTAATATAATAAAGTTAAAATAAAATAGCACGTGACTCTGATGTCAAACACTCAAGTTTCTTAATAACGTGATAAATCATTGGACTCTAAATGTTATTGTCATTTATGTCATCCATTAACGTTATTAGTTTACTATATTAACTAAAACCAAAATCATTAAATTTTACAGCAACTAACATAAATAAAGTTAAAAGACCAAAATTAAAGTGATCATATTTTTCATGATCAAAATTATATTTAAGTTTTTTGAAAATGCAAAAGTCAAGTTAATTATCGTGATAATATTTAAACTGAGATGAGTGATCTACAAGCTGCAATGCAAATATAACTGAGGAATACGAAGAACACTTATGTTAAGGCCAATGACCAATCAACAGCACAGCATAAAATGAAAAATATACGGATGATAGACAAGTGTATCGGATAGAAAAAGTAAAGTATTGGGTTAAAATTTATTTTTCATTTATACCAACCAGTAAGAACAAATCCAACGTTAATTTAACCAAAATATATAACAATCTTTTTATCATGAACCCTTACTATACTATTTATGAATAAGTAGTAGCTGGAGCAATCATTGTGGCCGTTTGTTTAAATTTTAAAAAAATAATTATGAAAAAAAACACTTTTAAAAAGGAATGTTTTTTAAGAAGCAGATATATGCTCATAAATAGCATAAAACTATTTTATTGAAGAAAATAAACACATCAAAAATAAAATAATTTTTTTATTTTATTTTATATTAAATGTTTTTTTAACAAACAATTATTTAAACAAACAGATTCATTATCTCATCTCACCAACATTTCATTTAGTCCTTTGTTCAAATAGAATTAAGATAAGTCATAATTACGGAAAGATAAATGACAGAATTATATTTTTTAACATACTCTTTTAAATATATTTTATTAGGAATCACAAAATTTAATAAGTGTTATATCTTATTTAATGATTTTTTTCCCTTTAACCAATAAAAGATAATATGTATAGAAGAATATGTTTAAAGAATGTGTTATTAACATTGAGAAAAAGAAGAAAATACATGTGTCTATTTAGATATTTGGTTATCCTAAAATATATTGAATTTAAATTTAGTCCTTTAAAGAAAAAAATATTTGATTTTGATCCTTAAAATTTTTGAAGTACTAAACTTTAGTCACATTTTTAACATTGTTTGCTTCTACAGGTGGCCACGTGATCTTTCTAGTCAGCGATTTTGAAATGGTTTGGCATGCCATGTAACTAGTTATAGAGATCAAATGCAAAGAAAAAAAATTGAAACAACTAAAATTAGTTAAACTTAGTATATTTTGGAAAAACTAAAAACATATTTAAGTGTTAGTTAACTATGTACGTAAATATGATTGATCTATCACTACTACAAATTTAATTTTTTATGACACATATTTTACGACGGTTCTCTGGGAACCGTTTTAGAAAGTAAGATGATGACATTTTTGTAATTATTGTAATGAAAAATACATTTTACGACGTACATTCTAAGTATCTAATAAAATTTAAGACGGGTTTTATACTAAAACCCGCTGTAATTCTAAAAAAAAAGCTCTAATTATATATAACCTTCAGTGTGCAGTGTTGTGCGCAGCCCATTCAAGCAATGCCTTCACCTCTCTCTTCTCCTTCCGCCACCTCTCTCTTCTCCAAAACCTGCAGTGTCTCACCTCTGAACCCTAACGCCTTTTGGTTTCACAATTGTAGTTTCCTCTGTTTCTTTACAACTGCATCCTCTTCCTCTTTCAAAGATTTAACCTTATTTGCTCGCAAATATGTGTGGTTACTGATTCGTCGATGGTATCTGTCGAAAAAATTCACATGGAAAGGGAACGAACACGGAAACACCCTCATCTGGCGTGGGACGTAGCTCCTCCCTCAGCGTTTGAGGTAAGCTTCCTTCAATTCCCTAATTCATAATAAATTAGGGTTTCTTCTTTTCATAGCTTTTTCATAGTTTATTGTGGGCGCAACGGGCTCTGCCGGTGCTCAGTGACGAAGGTTTGAAAGAAAGCACATTTCGCCTTCGAAAAGGGATGACAATCGAGAGGACCATTATGTCTTCAATCTCAGCGAAAATCTCACTCCTAGATGTAAATTTTTTTGCAATTGCGTTTTTTTTTTTTGCAATTTCGATGGATTTGGTAAATCTAACCATTTAAATTTGAGTATCATTTTTGGTGCATGTTGTCTTATGGCAGATTTTAATCTATTATGTTTTGTCATCACTCATGCAAGTGTTGTTGGTTGTCTTTTTTCCGCATTTTTTTTCTTTTGCTTGTTTAAGCAGCGGTTTTGATATTTTCTTATTTTTTTAACAGGTAAAATCCTCGGCAAGATAGGTGAAGGTTAGCAGTCAAGTGTCCTCTGAATACAAGATTTTAATTTTTTGTCACTATGCTTGTGTCATTCAGCATATTGCTAGTGCTGTAGGCACATTTGGTCGGGTTTTGGAATGTTGGGACCGTCAAACCAAAGAATACGTGGCTATCAAGGTAGTTAGAAGCATACGGAAATATCGGGATGCAACAATGCTCGAGATTGATGTGCTTCAACAACTAGCCAAGAATGATAGAGGAAGCTCGTGGTATGAAGGTTATGGAGCAAAATGAATATTAAAATTTGTTTGAATGGCGCCCTAAATTTTGTGATAAATGTCAAAAGATTGGACATCCTTGTGACCCAGCAGTGAAGCATAAAGTTTGGAAACCAAAACCCAGGAAAATTGAAATAGAGCAGGCCATTCCTGAGTAGGAAATTGTTAGGATTAAGATTCCCTCAAGGGAAATTATTCCTAACACTATTGATGTTGAGGAAGGTGGAGTGTGGACTTTGGTTAACAAGAATTCTAGAGTAAGAGGCAAAAGTATTGAAGTTGGGGAATCTTCTGCAACAATTAAGTTTGCTAATGGTTTTTATGCTTTGGGGGATTTGAGTGTCCCACAAGATCCTGTTGATAGAGGACCATGTTAGTGTCATGGAATATTCGGGGGCTTAATAAAGCTGGCAAATTAAGGGAGATTAGCTCCCATCTCCTTAACCTCCAACCAAGTATTGTTGTTTTGATTGAGACTAGAGTGAAGGAAGCTAATGCACATAAAATTCGTGGTAAGCTGGGTTTGAAGGGAAAATACTTAGATAACTATAGTCATCATGGGAATGGAAGATTATGGATTTTTTGGGATGATTCTAAACTTGAGTTAAGATATGTTAGGAGCAGTTGCCAGCTTATTCATTGTAGTGTTCATGATGTGGCTGGTAAATTCAAGTTCTGGTTAACTACAATTTATGCACATAACCAACTTGACAACAGGAAAAAGTTATGGCTTGAGCTGGATGACATTTATAAGAATCAGCAGGGTCCCTGGTGTGCTGTTGGAGATTATAATAATGTGCTTAATAGTATGGATAAAATTGGAGGGCAGCTAGTTACTGAAGCTGAATTTAAAGATTTGCGTGCAATGATGGAGAATATAGGTTTATGTGAAATGGATAGCTCGAGTGAATTTTTTACGTGGTCTAATAAACAAGCTTTTGCTCCTATTTACTCAAGGATTGACAGGATTCTTGCAAATGTGGAGTGGCTTCAGGATCACGTGGGTGCTTCACTTGATATCATTCCTGCTCATATTTCTGACCATGCCTTACTGCATCTTCACTTTCCTGATAGCGTTAAGAAGCACAAGCTGTTCAGATTCCACAATGGGTGGACCAATGTCTTAGGTTTTCAGGATATTGTGGACAAAAGTTGGTCTAAGGATGTGAAGGGCCTGCCTATGCAGAGATTGTGGAAAAGATTGATGAGACTAAAAAATGAGTTACTAACTCTTAACAGAAAATTTGATATTCAAAAGAAAGTGCAATCTGCCAGAATTGATCTTGCTGAAGCTTTTGTGGAGTTGAGGACTAATCAAACGGAAGCCTCTAGAATCAATAAAGTAAAGGAGAAGACTGAGAGCTTGATTTATTGGAATGAAATGGAGGAAAGGGATCTTATGCAAAGGGCAAAAATAGATTGGATTAGTCTTGGTGATGGTAATACAAAATTCTTTCATGCCTACTTGAAGACAAAGCAAAAATCTACCACTATGAAGATGCTTCAGAAGTTGGATGGATCAGTTATCACCAATCATGCTAATATTGCTCAGGAAGTTATTGAGTATTATAGTAGCTTAATGGGTCATAATAGTCCTCATCTCAATCATATAGATATCAAAGCTCTAAGAGAGGGGAAGCAATTCAGTTTGGAGTAGAGAGAGGATCTCATTAAACCTGTTAGTGTTTGGGAGATTGAATTGGCTCTTCAAGGTATTGGAGATTTGAAATCCCCCGATTTGGATGGATACAATGCAAAAAATTTTAAATCTTGTTGGGGTATCGTGAAAAATGATGTCATTGATGCTGTCAAGGAATTCTTTGAGAATGATAGATTATTTCTTCCTTTCAATAGAACTCTTGTCACTTTGATCCCTAAAAGTGAAGATGCAAAATCAGTGAGAGATTATAGACCAATTGCTGGTTGCTCCACCTTCTACAAAATCATATCCAAAATCTTGACTGCAAGGTTGGGGAGTATGATGCCTAGTGTGATCAGCAAGGCCCATGCTGCTTTTGTTCCAGGTCAGAACATCCATAATCACATACTACAGGCATACGAACTAATCAAAGGCTACTCTAGGCGAGGAGGAACCCCTAGAATAATGATGCAATTGGACCTTCAAAAAGCATATGACATGGTTGATTGGACTGCTTTGGAAACTATCATGAAAGAATTAGATTTGCCGGGTAAATTCATCACTTGGATTATGAACATTGTAACTACTGTCAGTTATGTGTTTAACATAAATGGTGAAATCTCAAATGATATGTTTGCTAGGAGAGGGATCAGACAAGGAGATCCTATCTCCCCTCTGCTGTTTGTGTTTATCATGGAATATTTCAATAGACTTATGGAGCAGTTGCAGCTAAACCCTAACTTCAACCATCATGCGAAATATGAGAAATTGGGTATCACTCATCTTACATTTGTTGTTGATGTTCTGTTATTCTGCAGGGGAGATACTGTTTCTATGGAAATGATGATTAAAACAATCACGGAGTTCTCTAACACGACGGGTTTAGTGATTAACCCTACCAAATGCAGAATTTATTTTGGTGGAATTAATAGCGTTGATAAAGCTAGTTTTCAGTCTGTGGCACCGTTTTGTGAAGGTCAATTACCTTTTCGATATCTTGGTGTGCCTCTTACGGACAAGAAGCTGAATATAAAGTATTACCTCCCTCTTATAGATAAAGTGTTGGCTAGAGTTAATCACTGGACATCTCGTCTTCTCACTGCAGCAGGCAGGCTTCAACTGGTTCGATGTACCATCTCTGCTGTGGTTCAGTTTTGGATGCAATGTCTCCCGTTACCAAAATCTGTTATCAATAAAATTGATAGTATTTGTAGAAGATTTGTGTGGTCTGGTGGTACTGAGGGCAAGAAAAACCCGGTGGCCTGGACCACTGTTTGCAGGCCTAGAAAGCTTGGTGGTCTTGATGTTCTTAACTTGCATGTTTGGAACCAAATTACTCTGTTGAAGTGTTTATGGAACATCTGTAAAAAAGACTGATAATCTTTGGGTGAAGTGGGTGCATATTCATTACATGAAAGGAAAAGGTACTATGGAGGTCAAACCCAATTTGAATAGTTCTTGGATTTTTCAGAATATTATGAATCAAAGAGAGTTTATTGGTGAATTTCAATATACTTGGGACAACTTGATGATGGATAACAAATTTGCCTCGAGGAAATGTTATACGGTTATGATTGATGATCATTCTAGAATTGCTTGGAGACACTTATTCTATAGGAACTGTGCTAGACCTCGCGCTTCTCATATGACTTGGTTAGCTTGTCATGGTAGGTTGGCCACTAAAGATAGATTGTGTCGATTTGGTTTGATCCAAGAGAAAATTTGTAGCCTTTGTAACGAAGTGGATGAATCGCATGATCATTTGTTCTTTGCTTGTAGTGAATCCAAAAAAGTTTGGAGTGAGGTGTTAAATTGGATTGATTGTCAACATAGTCCTCAACCTTGGAATGAAGAAATTGTTTGGATTTTGAAGAATATTGTGAAGAAAGGTTGGAAAGCTAGATTGCTTCAATTAGCTTTTACTGAGACAGTCTATAGCATTTGGAGACTTAGAAATGCAAAAAAATTTGGAGATCAAAGATATGTTAGTATAGATCTAAAGGATGATATTATAGAAACAATTATGTATAGGAGTTGGTCATCAAAGAAACTTAGAAAACACATTGCTAATTTGATGTGCTAGGTTGTTTTGTTTAGTCTTTTTGTGGTTGGATCTTTTGATCACCTTGTACCTATCTTGGTTTTTGAATTAATACAATTTCTTGATTCAAAAAAAAAAGCTAACATATATTTTTGTTTTCTATTAATATTCTAACATTTAGTTTTATTTTCTTTATAATTTAAGTTTTTGTTTGTGGTTTTTATTTTGTTTAAAAATATGGTAAGTCTATTATCCCTTGATATTTCACGGTGAATTAAAAGTTTATTGAGCATGAACTTACAAAGGTAATACATCAAAAAAAGAAAAACTAAGAATCGACATGTTAATACTTTTTAATCAAATATCACATCTTAATTTGAAAAATAAAAAAAAAATAATTTCAATTTAATTATAAAAAAACAAAATAATAATAGAAAAAATATTACATGATCATATTTTTTTAAAAAAATTTCTCATGCCCTTTTAGTCATGGCCATGGGCTATGTTTGCTAAAACTCTTAGAGGAGTTTAATTTTTAATAAACTACTTCAAGTTACTTATTTTGATAAGTTACTTAGAAGTATCTTATAGAAAATATGTCAACTTATAAGTTATTAGTTTTTTTTACTTCTCAATTTTGTCTTTATTATTTTATTTAAAATTCAATTTTATCATTTTATTGAATTTAAAGACCTTATCTTTTTTGTTTGTTGTGTAGAAAAATTATTGTATCTAACTTTACATTTTTACAAGCACAAGACACTAGATAAGTTATTTATTTTCTTTGTTACTATGCAACTTGAAATTTTACTTTTTTTTAGTAGTTCCTTTAATGTCAAACTATTTATTTTAATGAATTATTGCATTGCTTATTTTGATATATAGTTAAAATATTTGGTTACTAAACCAAAGTTGATAAAAAAAATAATCAAAATTATATGTACTCCATTGTATAGGAGTGAAACCCCAACAAAAACAGATTTTTTTTTCAATCATAGTTAAAAGATATTATTTGTATCATGTTTGATAGTCATGCAAATGAGAGACGTACACATCTAAGTTCTTTTTCTATAAATAAAAGAAATGAATGTTTAAGAAAAATTATATACAAAATACATTTTTTTTTATTTTTTTTGTTTAAAACAGTAATTTTATTTAAGTATTTAAATGCTTAAAAATGATTATAAACTATATAATTCTAATAAATTTTATTTAATTTAATTTTACTTTTCCAGAAAATGAAAATTTTAATTTTACCATTATAATACAAAATTTAAAAAATTATTACCCAACTTTTTTAAGATATAAGTTATTAGAAATAAAATTCAAATATTATAAATATTAAATATGTCATTTGACATTTATCAATTAACTTATCAATTAATCTTACCAAATACTTTCAATTAAAATCAATTAACTTATAACTTATTAACTCCTAACTTATAATTTATAAGCTTTTATCTAACTTATAAGTTAATTTTATCAAACAGTCGTCATTGCACCTTTGAACATAACTCATGTTTGATCTTACCATCTTGTTTTAATTTTCTTAAGCTAAATATCTTTAATTACTTTACAGTAAAGACTATAAATTATTATGATATGGTCTGAAATAGGATTTCAATAGTCTAGGGTTAGAAGTGGTCTACTTAAAGCATCAAGTGTTATATGCTCCTACTCACAAGTCTTGTGTGCTTTATATAGTCATCAAGTGTGTAGTATGAAGTATGAAGAGACTTACAAGAAAATAAGTTATTAGTGACTAAATTTAGTGATGAATATGCAATATTAGTCACTAGTATGAGCGTTACTAAAACTTTAGTGACACTTTTTTTGGTAAAATTAGTAACTAGGAGTAAAAATGGCCAAAGAATATGCAATCTCTGAGCCTTAAATGCGTAGTATATGAAGAAGCTTAATAACTAGGAGTAAAACTAGTGATGGATACGCAATATTCGTCACTAATTTGAGCGTAAATAAAACTTTAGTGGCAATTTTTTAAAGTTTACATATAAATTGATTTGTCACTAAAGTTATTTTTTTTTGTAAAATTAATAACTAGGAGTAAAATCAATCAAAGGATACACAATCCTTCAATCCTAAATGCGTAGCATATGAAGAGGTTTAATAACTAAGGATACAACTGACTCAAGGGTACAAAATAAATTTGGTGTCTTTCTTACGGGATTAAAGAATATTATTGAGACAGGTTAATTAATAAGATAAAATATAATTAAGTGAAAAAATGACATGACAAATTTCAATAATTTTAAAAAATAATATAAATTGTTCACAAATTTCATACTACTAAGTAAACTAATTAAGTTTTTAAAAAGTTAAACTAGGTTAAAAATTTTATATCAACAATTAAGTATTGTCAATTTTACATTTTGAAAAAAATTATACAAATTTGACGAAAATAATGTATACATAGAAGTGGCCCAATTTTTCACAAATGGCATAAGTGGTGTGCAACTTTAAGTTGATGGGTTTTATTATGTTAACAATTTTTTTTCTTCTCCATAATATCTTTATTAACTTCAATCACATTGAATTAATTTATTTGAAAAGTGTTTGTGTTTTTATAATTAAATTTTATTTAAATTAAATCACATTTTATTATGACAGTAGTAATTATTTTCAAAAAAAAATGTGTTGCAATCTAATTATGCTCCTTAATTGTTATATTATATTAATTGTCCATGGATTAACATTAGTAGTGTGGTGTTTGGTTCCTTAAAAGTTGTACTTATGTGTGTCAGTCATACTTGCATACTTGTATACTGGATCCAAAAAAGAGAAAGTTGAACTATACGCTAGATATTATTTTGATAAAATTATATTTTTAGTTTTTTTAATTATCTTTAATTTTAATTTTGGATTTCTTTTAAAATTATTGACGCATTTAGTCTCATGTTCAATCCCGTAAGTGTGATCTACAAGTTCAAATTTAAACTGTTATATAGGGATGTTGACTGTTACATTCAATCAGAACGTGATACATGATAATAATCATTCAATCAGAATGTAACACATGACAGTTAACAATCATTTGTAACAGTCAACGTTTAAATCTGGACTTGAGAATTGAAGAATTGAATGAGTCAATAATTATAAAGGAAGATCAAAATTGAAATTAAATATAATTAAAGGGATCAAAAATACAATTTTAGGTTTGAATTTATATTTTTGGTAAGTACTCCCACATGCAACTTGTAGACAACAAACATCCCATCCATTATGTTTTTATTAGTAAATCTGATAGTTCATAAATAATTAATCTCCAACAGTTTTTCACACATTGTGAAAGAAATTTACTTTCATACAGTAAAACCCGTACAAATTCAAATCCATATGAGTAAAAACTCGTTAAAGAATGAGTGAGGATTGTGTGGTGCATTTTTGTTACTGTGATAAACAGACGACTTTTGCAATTAATGACATGGTAGTCGTCGCAGCAGAATTCCATCGCATTCATATATATCATCGCTATTTCAGCAAGCATAGTCAGTACTCCTTCAGTAAATGCAATTAAATTTGACATTTATGGTGCGCTTGGTCCGAGAGCAGGTAAGAAGAAGAAAAAAACAAAGAAAAATATATATAATTTATAAAGTATTTTTTTAGAGAAAAAATTAAAAGAAAAAAAACTTCTAAAAATAAAATTTTTAATTTTTTCATTTTCTTTTCAATTTAAATTTTAAAATTTTCATTTTCTTTCTGATTCAAATTTTAAAGTTTTTTTTTCTTCCTTATTTTTCTTTCATACAACCAAACGGACCATTAAAGTCAATCAAACACATCGTCTCCATACGAATGGATCGCTTTTCCTCTTTTGCTTCCTTTGTTCTTCAAATTCTCTACATAAGGATCCCTTTCGCTTAACATAACAAAAACAATTAACATTTAGATGTTATTGGCTGTACTCACTAACTTTCCCATGTTAAACCCCAAATCCTAGATATGTCATCCAATTGCAACAATTTCAATAACTAATTTCACACTAATTAGATAACAAAGTTGTTTAATATCATTTATTTTTATTAATTTTAATAAAATTCTTAAAAAATATTTTTCAAAAACAAATTAAAATTTATTAAAAATAGAATTAAAAATAAATAAAAGATGTTTTAGAAATAGTATCATTAAATAAAATAAAACTAAATAAATTTGATTATATAAGTCCACCATTCATGACATTTTTTTCTTATATTTAAGTCTAAAGTACTATCTCATTATGAAGGTATGATTGAGGAAAAAGAATTAATTAAATTTTGAATTTTTAAAACATTAATTATTTTGAGATAAAGAAAGAAAGCTAAACATAAATAATTATGAGAACAAAATAGTATAAAAAGAAATCAATACATACAAAGATTTTGATTACATTTTTTTTTCGAACGGCCAAACAAATGCTATTATTATGAATAAAGGCATGAAAAATGTCACAACTAGGGGTGGAAATGAGCTAAGCAACTTGTTAAGGGCCTTTGGCTCGACCGCTCGGCTCGGCTCGACTTGTTTACTATAAAAGTCAAGCTCAAACATTTTAAAAAGTCTTTTTAGATAAAAAGGTCAAACTCAAACTATAAAAAAAGTTTGTTAAGCTTGACAAGCCGACCTGTTTAACTAACAATAATTATAATAATAATAACTTTATTTTATCAAATCTTATCTTATCCAGATTTTATTCCATCTAAATTTTATTTTATCCAGATTTTATTTCATCTAGATTTTATTTCATCCAATCTTATGTTATCTTGTCCAAATTTTATTTTATTTTGTTTATGAGCTTGGATTTAAAATAGATTTGTAAGCTTTGGGGCTGAGGACCTAATCCATACGTTTTTTTTAATATTATGCTCTTTTTATTTTTTATTTTATATACTTTGTGTTTTAACGACTTGAATTCAATATGATTTTGTTTATCAATTATTTTTGGATTTGTACATTACTTATACGAAATTTTATAAGTTTCTTTTTTTAGTTAGTATTTTACTAGATTTTAAAATAATTAATTAATCAAAGACGTCTTTAAACAAATTTTTAAATAGGCTCGTGGGCCAAGCCAGACTTTTATGTAAGTCAAGTCGAGCCTTTAAAAAAAGTCTATAACAGGTAATGAGTCAAGCTTAAATTTTACGTATTCAACTCAAGCCGAGTTCAAGCCTAATAAAACTTGGCTTGGCTTGGCTCATTTCCACCCCTAGTCACAACTTGTCACAAGGAGTGCCACCTACCATGCAAAAGGGTTACAGAAAAAAGACAGAGTATTGGCCTACCATGCAAAAGGGTTACAGAAAAAAGACAGAGTATTGGCCCCAATATGTATTGACCTGTGCCACCGCTACATATGCTATCCCACCCTTTCGTAAAGCTCTCTTAGGAATAACACAAACATTGCTCGTATATATGATGAACTGTTACATACCACTAAGCCCAACACAATGATTCGAAACCCGAAATCCATACGTACCCACGTCTTCCTTGATTATATTGAAGTTGTATATGGGAAAGTGCATTGTTGCACTGTTTAACAAAGAATTTCTTGTGATTTTTTAACTAGTGTTTTAGGATATTGATAGCATTTTCTTTAAAGCATATAATATGTTTTTGTAATGGAAAATTTTTAGAGGTTAGTATTGCTAATAAATATGATAAATAATAAAAAAAAATACTTATGATTTTAACTTAACACTATTGACTAATCTCAAATAATTTTATGTAAATAGATTTACATGGTGATTAAAATATTATCTTGGTTAAATGTCTTTTTTTAATCTTATTTATTTTATTTGATTTATTATATCATCTTTAAAAAATTCACTTTGATCTTGACTTTATTTGAAAGATTCAAAATAATTCTAATGATATTGAAGTGAGACGTCCATTAAGAAATTGGATGATGTGACATGAAACAATGTTAATTAATTAAGTTCAAATTTATCCTTCAACTTTTAAAATGTCTTCAGATTAGTCATTCAAATTTTAATTAAAATAGGTTCAAAATAATCATTCAATAATTCAATTATATTCAACACATGATGCTGAAAGAACTAAGTTTAATATATTTAAATAGTGTTTTATATCTTGCAATCTTATGTTTTAGTTGAAGTATATCATTATAATATAATACAACGACGTATTTCAACTAAAATATTATGTAAACTATGATTAATGTTTGTGGAAATTATTAACATATACACTTATGTTATGTATTGGAGTATGTTAGTAAATTATAATTAGATATTCTCTTAATACACTATTTATTTAGCTTGTGGACATATTCTGACTAAAAACAAATTGATATACGTTACCTAGCAAATTATATATATATATATATATATATATATATATATATATATATATATATATATTTTGGTGATATTTTGATAATGTTTTATTTTAAGGATTTAATCAGCAATTAAATTGTTTTTTTTTATATTTTTCTTTCTATCCTATCATATTACATCATCTCTCATATAAAAAACTTCGTACCCCATTATCCGGAGGCTCTTCGTTATGCGAAGGTATGGGGGAGGGATATTGTACGCAGCCTTACCCTTGCATATGCAAAGAGTCTGTTTCCGGATTCGAACCCATGATCAACAAATCACCAAGACACAACTTTATATAAGTATTTTTTTTCTCTATCTCTCTCAAGTTATTAATTGGTGTTAGGTGCCAAAAGAACTTTTTTCATATATATATATATATATATATATATATATATATATATATATAATACACAGATAATATAGGTTGCTAATGTATTTCACCTTTAAAAAGCGAATGTTAGCAAAAACAAATAATTAATTAATAACGCCATGTTATAATGTTCTCAATTCACGTACGCAAGATTCACTTAAAGAAAAGAAATTAAAACTGTGTCATATACATTTACGTCCATGCTGCTGTTATTTTGTTTGCTTATTGAAGCCACATGGCAAGTTGCAGAGATGCAGCAGACATGTTTTGGTCAATTCCAGATCTGAAGACACAGACGCACAGTCCACCATTTAAGTGGTTTTGTTCCGTACGTACGCCCAATGTTATGAGAGGGTGAGGTGATTTCATTTCATCAATAAAAAGGAATTAAGAGAAAAAAGCTTGAACGGGAACTAGTTAGGTATAGCAGCTCAGGCTCCACCTTCATGGCCATCATCAAACACACACACAACCCCCAAAACCTTAACCTAAAACTCTCCAACGATGAACCAATCTCCAGAACCTCACAACTCCTTTTTCTCAATCATATCAATGGCCACCCAACTACCATCTGTCCACTAGGTTCACACGATCTCTGCTAGCACTGTCAGGGCCCACCATCAAATCAGTTTCCAATGCCATCCCATTCAACTAAGCCATCTTTGTCGTACCAATCCCACCAAAAGGTCCAAAACAGTCTCATCAAATCATCACCAACACTCTGCCGCTTTTTCCTCCACATCCTTCATGCCTCCATTCCCCACCCCCTTTTTCGAGTCTTTTCATGTCTCCCTCCCTTTGTTTAATTTGTTCCACTCGCATGCATGAAGTTAGGTTTTCTCTGCCGCTGTTTCCTCCTTTATCACTGATGTTTTGTTTTACTGAATGTGTTTACTTCCGCATGTTTAGTACTAAAGAAAAAAATATGGTTTGTTTAGTTTCAACTTTCAAGTTTGATTTGTAGAAAGAAAAAAAAAATTAAAACAAAATCTTTTGAGTCTGATAAGGGTTTTGCCGCACTTTGTTGCTTTGGGTAGCTTGTTTTCTTGATTGTTATGTGATAAAAGTGCGGCACCTCAATTGAAAATTAATTAATTAAGTTCCTTAATTAAATACTATTAAATAAGTGAAAGCAATCAAACAAGTCTCATGTTGGAATCTTATAAATAAATAAAAACTAATTGCAAGAAGAGACTTGGCTAAAAGTGTCATCTATCAGACTTTTCAACTAAAATCAATAACCTACAAAACTTGTAGATATTTCGTATCCGTATCATTAATTATGACCTGAAAAAAATAAGTACTGAAAGCACTTTGGTTCCATTTGATTTATTAAAAAAATATGATAATAGACAATACAAATATAATTGTTCTGTATGTTTGATTAAAAATTAGACAAAAGGACTATAAAACAACACAAATGAATGGATGATAGACATGACAAAAACTCAATTTTCTATGGTTTGGACAAATCATGAGACAATTCTTTGTTTGAGTATAAAATATTTAATATATAGACAAAAATATTTATTTCTAATTATCATTTAATCATTATATTTTCTATCTTTCTTGTCTTACCATCACAATGGGCAATGCTACCAGTTATGATCATTGTTGGCACCAATGTCTTTATTGTTGTTATCTTTTGTTATATTTTTCAAGATGAAAGAGTGCATTGAATCATATGTAGGTATGCCTATGCCTACGGTGACAATAATCATATGCGTCGCAATAATTATTATTATTGTTATTGATGTCACCATTACTACCATTAAATATTAAGAACATTAATATGAATTATAATAAAATAACTCTTAAAAAGTAGATTATGGATGTAATTCAATCAAACAAATTTTGCTTATAAGATGAGGATTATTTTTGTCTCATCATTAATCGATGCGAGAACTCTAACACGCTTCCCCCTTTCATGAATAAAGACCGGACATCTTAAACAAAAAATTTGCAAGATTAGACATATTTGAGTGACTTAATAGACCCAACAAAAAATCGCTAGTTATTAGGATAAACTTTTATACTGTTTTAAAAAAATAGATCATAATCTTAACTCCATCCTATAAAATCTGTTTGTAAAGTAGATATTGCCCCCAATATATATACTACTTTGATGTCATTACTACTGACGGATCTCCAACAATAATTTCTTTTTTCTTTTTTTAAATCTCCAACAATGACTAATATTAAAAAGAGTATTGTAATACATTTTACAAAGTCAACCAACCAATTAATGAATAAGAGATAAAAAAATTTCTATATAAAACTTGTTCTATACTTCTCATAGTCAACCAAACAATGAGTAAGAAAAAAAGTATTCTTTTTACGTTTATTTTTTTTTTAATAAATTGAAATCAACACGGACCTCTTTTTTTTATTATAAAAAAACTACCTTACTCTTATAAGCTCTCTCTCAAGTCTCAGCATATAAACTGTATTTTTACACAAGCTAAAATTGTAAATAGAGTATGTTTTAATTTGTATTAAGATATTTTCTTGTCTTGAATGATGATTATTATACTTTTTTGTTTATGATTTCATAAATTTTCAATATTTAGATGATGCTTCATTGGTTTGATTGGGATTTAGGTATTTAACTCCTTATTATTTATATATTTTAAATAAATTAATATATTTTTTTGAAATAGTCATAGGGGAGCCGAAAAACGGCGGCGTACACCGCCACGTCCAATCACAACATTTAGTCAACGACGCAAGGCATGACCCAGGTCCATCGCGCCAACGAGCACCTTCGCCGCGTGATGGACATCGACGACTACTCTCCTGACTGGTGGATGCAGTTCTATGTGTCTCCCTATATCCACACCCAATCGACGTTCCGCGAGCTCAGACGATGTTTCTTGAAAAAGAGGATCATCGGTGTGAAAGAAGAGTCGGAAGTTCGAGAACGGAGTTTCGGAAAACTTTCAGGTAAAAAAGAAGATGAAGATTATAAATAGGCAAACATTTGAAAGGTTATTTTATCAACAAGAGAATTTCAATTTTTCACATTTTAAAATGAAATTAAAATTTGACATTTTTAGTTGTTTAAAATTCTGTTTTAAAATTTCAAAAATTTAAATTCTTTATAAAAGAATATCTAAGCAATGAATTTTAGATTAAAAAAATTTAAATTATCTAATAAATTACTTTCCTTAATTAAAATTTTCTTTTACATTAATTACTTTTCTCAGTTAAAATTCTGTTTTACATTAATGAATTTTATGGATTGCAGTGCGTATTTAGCAGGTTGGGGGTGTAATACGGACCTTCCATATCTGATTGCAGTATTCACAATTTGGACACTACTGCATCAAAGGAACAAACATCTGCAGCAAGGTGAAGTATATTTTTTGGCATGCCACTTGTTGGTGTTTGTGGTCTGAATTCAGAGGGGAGCAGCGTGATTCCATGCGAGTTTTAAACCAAGGGAGTGCGCGTAGGACTGAATAATAACAATAATAATAATAATAATAATAATAATAATAATAATAATTCATATATTCAATGAATTTTTATTGATTTTAAATAGTACGTATTTATTTATTAGAAGATATTCTTCTTTAATTTATGTATTCAATGTTTAAATTTCTTTAATCAGCGTTGATCATAATAAGATATTTACTAAATACTAGTAAAATATTTTTTTGTCACTTAAACCCTTCTTTATTTTTTAAAAAACAAAATTTTAACAGAAAGTATGTAATATGACATTTAAAGAATGAAAATATTCTTAAACAATTAAATTAACTAATCTCTTATGTATATTTTTAGTTCTCTAAAAAAGTATATATATATATATATATATATATATATATATATATATATATATATATATATATATAATTTATATTTATTTAATTTATATTTAAAAATACGAATATAATGATCAACAAAGATTGTCCGGTTGGTAAGAAATAGATTCATCTCAAAAAATTAATCAACATTTAACCATTTTAACATGTACGCTTAGTCCCTTATACCATGCTGCTATTTATGAGTAAGGGGGTAGAGCAATCTTTGTCTCTTTTCACCTTCTTTCAGTATTTTCACGGACTTTAAGTATAGTCCTCCTTTCAATTAATGTAGATGCAATTCAAGTTATAATCATATGCCAATAGTATGTACACGGGGTTCGAGAAGATCAATTATTGCGAACGGGTTACGATAAAACCAAATTAAATCCCATTTTTTATTTTTACTATATAGATTATGGCCTTCCTTATCCTTTCCTTGAAGTTCTTGGTTACTTGGTTTGTTATTTGAAAAAAAATAAAATTAGAAAAATTTATTTTTTGGTGAGCGTTGCAGCCAATTTTATTACCCTAATCATATCACATTTATCGGTTAAAATCAAAACAGAGCATCAAATGTTAACTTCTACTTATTATTTTGGAATTTGAACTTAATTTTCTCTTACAAATTTTTAAATTTCCATACTTATTTATTTGATTATAAATAATTATACAAATATTAACCTAGCTAATATATTTACCGTCTAGTTATTTACCATCTACTTATTTATTTAATTTTCTGGATAACTGGATGGTTGTACAGATGCTGGTAATTGTCCTACGGACAAGGATGGAGTACGTTGGTTTAGTGAATCGCTGGTCATATGCGTGAGATTCGTATTGGCGTTTCATTTATCAGGTAGTGGGCAATGGTGTACGTTGAAGCAGATCATGTTATTCTGTTTTTTGATTTCAGTGTTCTAAAGCAATACATATCAACAACACTGCTGCTTTAATCATTTTAGAAGTTCGATCTTCTTTGTGGGATTACTAAATTAATTGAAGCTGTTTGAATTTGAGTGTTGGTAGGAATTTTAATTATGAATTTCATTGAAAAGTGGATATATATATATATATCCTCGTCAAAATTTTCAGATACCGTTATATAATATCCTCGTAATTAAGCTTAGGTTCTAGGAAAATATTGATTGGCATTTAAAAAAGCTTAACATTATATGGATACCTAACCTAAGGCTAGTGTATATTTGGAAATTAGAGAAATAAGAAAAATACATAAAGAAAAAAAATAGGCGCATCTTATTACTACCACGATTCCTCGTTCCGTACCCATATAGTGTGGCATCGCGTTACACTACCATATACTAGCTCCCATAATCTTTACTTCACTCTCAACAAGATATGAAGCTTCAGATTTTACAAACAAAATAAGCACAAACAAACAAACGTCCTAAAACCACGAGGATTTTATTTATTTAATTCCCATAATTCTCCCCATAACTCAACTGTTAGTCTTCAAGTTTTCATCTTTGAAAAGTTCAAGAAACACTGTGGTCTTGCACTTAGGGCACTTTGGATCCACCTCGGATAACATGACGTACATGAAGCATCGAGGACAACCAACGAGATCCATGGCCTTTGTTTCTGGAGTAGAATTTTCACGTTGCTCGTTCTCTTCTTCTGACTCCTTCGGCATCTTTGATGTACATGATACCGAAGATGCAGACGATGACGATGATAATTCCGGCCACTCACCTGATGATGTCGACGATGATAACTCCGCCGATGTGGGCCTGCTTGGCAGCTTCAATTCTCGACCTGGACACTTTCTTTTGCACATCTTGTTAATTAAACCTTTTCCAACCACTAACTCAGTCTTTGAGATCTGTTCATTTTCAAGAAATTAGAAAACAAAAAAACACTGAATTCATTGTGACCAGTAAAATCACACAAAGCTAAATCTGGAGCTATTGATTGCAGGAATTCACACAGAATGAAACAAATTATGGAAAGAAAGACAAAAGATTTAGGCCAAAATTACTGATTTTCGAAACCTAGATTCCACCCATCAAAGCAAGTGTAAAGTGAAATAGTGCGTGTGAAAACCACAAAGAGATGTCATGGTTCCTTATTAAGATCGAAATTAATTTGAACCAATTAAAACAATTTTTCTAGAGAGGGAATTAAGCTTCTAAAGAAGATGTAAAAATCTCATGTGCGAGTAAAATAGAGGGAATTATAGACAAACCAAAATATATATTAGAGGGGTAGTTGATGGGAATATCTAAGATCTATGACTATATCCAACCTCGTTAGGCTACAAGAACACGAGTTTGGAGTCAAATCAAAATTTCTTGCTGAGGATAGTTATCTAGAAGAACCAACAAGGGTTTTTGTGTGTGTTGTGTACTGTTAACTGTCAACTTTATCAGTTTGAGTAATGAGTAGCATTGCACAATGTAATCGAAAATTCGCATAAACAAAAGCCGTAGAAGTGAATATTTATGAAAATACCTAACAAAAGAAGCAGTTGCTGGCGGTAACAGCGAGAATAATTATCGAGCAGTTGGAGCAGTGCTTTGACGCATCACAACAACTGCATCATCAGCCGGAGAAACAGTAGCATTTTGTTTTGTACCAATTTCGTTTGTATTGAGTGAGTGAACCATTAGAGGATCACTATATGTAGAGGTTTCGAGGAGTTGAATGCAGAATTTATTGCCCTTATAAATGTGTTATTTAATTTGTGCAGAAAGTGGGGTTTTGTGTCCTGTGGAGAAATACTTAGACGTCAAGGAAAACGCATTTTTTTTTTGCTAAATACTACCCCCTCCATCTAAACTCATAAAAAAGTGATCTTATATAGTACAGTAAATTTATCTTATTTTATTTTATTTAATATTATCATTCATAAAACATTTTTTTATTTAATTTTAATTTTATTTTTAATTATTCTTTTTTATTTACGAGAGTAAGTTTCAATCAAAAATATTTTACAAGTAATCTTATTTTTTCTTAAGATTAGTAAAATTAAACTGTTAATTAACTTTCTTAATTAATATAAAATTAATTAATTTTACTTATATATGAGTAAAAAAAAATAGTAGGTAAATATTAATCAGTATTTTTAGGACATCAACAAAGAAACTCAAAACAAAAAAATTATTGAAATATGTAAAATTATGTTGTTGATAATTTATTTTATGTTTTCCTATAATCCTTGCAATAAATATTTTATTTATTTAATTATTTAACCAATATTTTAAGAATATTAATTTTTTAACCAATGCCGTAAGTATACCGATAAGGAGACTCATATTAGTATTACATTTAACTTGGAATAATTACATTTACACACTCAATTTCTTTAACAGATTCATTTATACGTCATTTTTCTTTCTATTTATTTTTTATTTTTTGATCATATTATTAATTTGACTCTCTCTCTCTTTTTCTCTTTATTTATGTTTTTCTTCTACCGTACATAAAAAATGGGATTGTAGGTTGAAGATTTTCCATTTAAATGTTTGGTAAAGGGTACGGGCGTCAATGATCTCTTCATTGTTATTATTAACTTCTTTTGATATTTCCTTTTTTTTTTGTTTCGGTAATTCCTTTCGATCAAAAAGTTAAAGCCAATTTTTATGGAACCCATCGAGTTTTAAAAGTAAGATTTTGTATATTTTCAAAAGGAATTTGAGTTATATTATAAGTTATTTTAATTTGGTTTAATGTTTATATTTTCTTTAAAAATTATAATTTTAAAATAAATAGGAATTATTAATAAGGTATCTTAAGTTAAATATCCTTAGCCTTGATTCTTACTTAGTCTTGAAATATATACATAATATTTTGCACAACATTATAAAATATTTAAGTTGATATTATTTGTCTTTTTTTTACAGATGATATTATTTGTCTTGAAACAAATATTATAAATACAAATTAATTTTAATTTTATGCTTCTTTTCAATCCTTTCACTTATATAGTTTTACATATAATGTTAATATTGATAATTAACCTGAAGTGAGATGATTAATAGATAAATTTGTTTTTTAAGTATGTAGTCAATGCTTTGTTTTTTAAATTCATGTAAATATATTAAAAAAGTTCAATTTTTTAAATGAATTTTATTGCTTCTGAAATTAATTCTTAAAATGGGTTGAAAGAAAAGAAAAGTAAAATGTGAAGGAGAGAGAGAGTTAATATTCATTCACTCCTTTCTCATACAAAAAGCCATCTAACTAACTTTATGTTGATTGAGAGTTACATGTTTTTTTCTATCTATATGACTTAAAAATGAATATCAAAGAATTTATAATAATTCATATATCATATTTAATAAATTTAATCAGACTCATTTAATAGAATGACATTTTTAGATCTTAACATGGAATAACTTAACTCTTCTAATTTTTTTTTTCATTTTCATAACAAAATGTTAATTCGATTTAATATGAAGCATGCATTTAAATCACACCCAAAAATAATGACTAAAGAAATTAAAACGTAATTATTTTTTACACAATTAAGTGGTATTAATACCATTTAAAATATAGGATTAGTTAATTATACTTTTTATCTTTATTTTTTATTTTTTGGTAAATTTTATTCTAAAAAAATTAATTTGATGTATTTTACTTATGTTGAGCTAATGTGATATGTTGGCACAATTGTAAAAGTTAGAGGTAAAATTTATTAAAAAAAATAAGAATAAAAATTACAATGATGCTATATATGTATGTCGCATCAGCTCAATATGTAATGAATGATAAAATTACAAATTTTTTAAAAAGAGAAAGATAAAATATATCAAATTGATTGGTTGAGGATAAATTTACTAAAAATAAAAGTTAGAAATAAAAGATCCAAATAAAACTAAAATGTATATGTTAGCCTTTTTGAAATAAGTGTTATTTTGACGAAGTTTTTCTGTTTCAAATTATGCGTCATTTTACATTACTAAAAAATTAATGACCAACTTACCATAAAATATGAAAACATGGCTAGGGATCGGAATAGGGACCATGGTTGTCCCCTCCATCCGTCCCAGACTGCAAGATCACATGGGTAATGATTCATTTTTTGATAAGTGGGAGAAATTAGGAACTAGGAATCACATGTTTCCGTGTCATTTTTTTTAATAATCCTTTTTTAAAAAAATTGAGTGAGGTTTAAAATTTTAAAAAAATCACTTGTTTTGTAATTCTATTCGAACATAATAGTATCATTATTTATTCACTCTCAACAAAACATCTATCTATATAGATGACAAATACAATTTACATGAAGAGAAACTGAAACTAGTATTAACTCCCAAGCATTGAATATGCAATGAACCAAATATCATACTATGTATTCCAATGGTACTTAATTGGAAAGTGGAACATTAGTTATATTATATTTCCAATAATCTCCTTCAAGCTGAAAATGTAGACTAAAAGCATCCAACTTGTTACAGATGTAAGAAATGGTTTGTTTTCTTATCCTTTCACCCCTTCTTTGCCTTCCCTCCCCTCTCCCCCCACACCTATAAAGGATATATTTATTTAAGAGAATGAAAATAGTGAGAAAGAACTAATTTAAATCATACGATAATCATAATTAAATGATTAAATTTGTTTAATCAATCATAATAAATAATTTTTTAGTATGATTATGAAAATAAATCTAAAAGCTTAAATTAATTCTTTATGATTTTTTTGACTGAATAATTCTTTATCATATATGTTCCAATTTTATTTTATTTTTTGAAAAATATGGTCCAATGTTATAAACACGTAATTCATTTACTTCTTTCTAATGATATACTATGAACATTGACATCAGTGCGTGTATAGCAATTGGTCAAAGAATTAATAATTTTTCGATTCCCTTTCCATTCATGTTTTTTCCTATCTGCTTCCGTTCATGTTTAAATTACTCAGAGATTCCGTACGTTATAACTAACATAGCAGTTTGTCTCTCCCTTATTCTAAATTTATGTTTTACACAGCCACATAGCAAAGGCATCACACATTTCTAACTTGGGTTTGATTCAGGAGCTTTTCTTTGAGCTTAGGGCTAACCTCCGTGATAATATCACGAGCTTTCTCTTCACCTATTTATTAATACATTTATTTTAGTCTACACATTATACAAAACAAATGTTTATTTTATATACTAAAATTCTTAATAAGGAAATATCTTAAAATATATAAATTATACTTAATATTTGCACAAAAAAAACAATTTAATTTGTGATATAAGGTTATTTATAATTATAAACAAATTCTTTTTAAGAAATTATTAAAATTCAATTTAAAAATAAAAGTAAAAGGATGGATTAAAAGATATAGACAATTAATAAGATCAAGAAAACATATAAAGATGAAAAGATGGTAGTTTAAGATGATTGAAAGAATTTTTTTGGTTAGTTGTCTAGATAGTATGTCAAGTCAAATACACATTCAAAGAAGAAAAGAGAGAATATACTGAGAATATCTGATTGAGAGAATGAACTAAGTTGTGCATTATAATTTACAAATATAAGTATATATTTAGTACTTAAAAAGAAAGCAAAAAGAAAAAAAATATAAATATTCCTTATTTATTTGGTTAAAAAATTGATTTAAAAATGATAACTATTGGCTTTGGGCCTATGGGCTTTGGTTATGTGTAAGCCGAAGTGTACGGCTGTGGAGTATTTATGAAGCACGCCCACTTATCCTTATTACTGTGCATGGCTCATCCTTTCCGTACCGTGTAGAAATATAATCAAAGATTTAAATTCACTCAACCACTTTTGTTCACCTTCTCTTTGTGTTTGTGACCCATGTTTATCTATTGGTCAGATACCACTGAATGTAAATTCAGAGAAGAGTTGTGAGAAAAGTGTAATACAGATCAAATGAGAAATATTGAAAGAAAATGAAATAAATTAAAGTTAATCTCAATATATTTATAATTTATGTTAATAACAATAACTTCATTTGGCCTTCACATTATTTTTACTCATTTTATCTTCAATAACTGTATATATACTCAATTATTAAAAGAAAAATAACACTCACAATGTATGAAAACTAAATTCTCAGTAATGCATTTTAAACTGAATTTTTATAATTAAATGGAAGCGTCTGTGTTCCCATTATAACAAAAACGGAATTTTGGTTGTTTAATTTTATTTTTGACTAGTTTCATTTCAATGCACTGCGAATGTAAAAGTTATAATTTCTAACCAATGAAAAATCATAATAAATGAAATTTTTACGTTAAATTCTTTATTATTAAAAGATCTTTTTACTTGTCAATTTCTTTTTTTTTTACAATAACACATGTCAATTTCTTTTATTATACGTAATTTTACTATATTTTTATAGGATATTGATCAAATGTTGCTCTTTTATTTTATTTTTTTGTTATCAAGGGGTCTAAGCCCAGAAAATTAAAGAAAATTACGCTGAAACTAAACGTGGAGTAGAAACAAAAGTTGACAACGGGTTCATAGGCTCTTGCCAACCGAAGTCCTTCATAGGCAACCCCAAACCCAATGTTCTCAAGATCGGGTAATCGAATCGGTAGCAGTTAAAGGGTTAATGGTTAAAATGGGATCGAAACGATTTTAATAAAATAATTTCTTGTTAATATTTTAATATAATGTTCTATTAATATTAAACAAAAAATAACATAAATTTCATAAATTGATAATAATAGAAAGTAAAGTTTACTTAAAAATATTATAAATGATAACATATAGTAATCTAACATATTATTTAAGTTCGCCAATACCAAATATTTTTTTAAATCAAAACGATATCGTTTTAAAAAAAATTAAAAAAAAATATACATGAAAAAATATAATTAAAAGAAAGATTATACTAAAAGTAATTAATTACATTATCCAACAAAAATTAATAATTATCAAAGTTAGTAAATATTTCATATTTATCATAGTATAATAGTGACTAAAAATTATTTTTTTTCAACCAGTTATCTTTTTTATTAAAATAAAATGGGATAGCCTGCTTTTAAAATTACTAAACTAATATACTTTTAAAAACTTTAAATTTTAAGATAAAAGTCCGACTTTAGAAAGTTGATTTTGCTTCTTTCTTTTTTATAAAAAAAACATTGTGCAACAAATTTTTCTAATCATGAAAAAATACTAGAAATTTCTTCAACAAAATTAAAGTTGACTTTCCAATGTTTGACTTATCTCTTCAAGGTGAATTTATTAAAATATACACTACTTTAATAATTTTAATAGTGAAATAGTAAGATATACAACACTTATTTATAAAATTAAATTTTTATATTTAGACAAATGTAATTAGTTGTTTAAATATTTTAAAAATCTCAATATAATAACAATATTATTTAATTTAAAGATACGAACATACTTAAGATAATAATATTTAAAATTTTGAAACAATTTATAAAATATTTAAAAAATAATAATTTAACTCTCATAATTAACTTATGTGTGAACACTATCACTACTATAAAAGCAGAATTCAACGTCGGTTAAAATAAGTATACTACGTCGGTTGAAGATCGTCGTTGTCTGCGACGACGTAATAAATTCAATAGCTTTCAAAGATGGTCAAAGAAAACCGTCGTAGAACTTATAGAATTCTAAGACGGGCTGCCGGATAACCCTGTCTTAGAACTTACGAGAGACTACGACGGACATCGGGACAGCACCGTCGTAAACATAATCTTGTTCTACGACGGTTGTATCCTACGGACCGTCGTAGAATGGTCCACAATTCTAACATGGCTGTCGGACAGCCCCGTCGTAGAAGTAACGAAAGACTACGACGGCCATGGGGACAGCACCGTCGTAGACATAATCTTGTTCTACGACGGTTGTCTCCTGAGAACCGTCATAGAATGGTCCTATTACTACTACGGTGTTTTGTTGCGGACGACCGTTGTAAGAGACGGTGTTAATACTACTACGGTCATGATACAACACCGTCGTTGACATAAACGTGTTCTACGACGGTTGTATCCTAAGGACCGTCGTAGAATTGTCTTAATACTACTACGGTCTTCTGTTGCCAACGACCGTCGTAAGAGAGGGTCCTAATACTACTACGGTTTGCTGAGTATGATCGTCGTAGAAATGTGCTGGTTCTACGACGGTCGTGTCCGTAGAACCGTCGTGGAATGTTTTTTTTTTTTTAAACAACAAATTGTGCTGTAAAAATGTGTTGGTTCTATGTTTTTTTTTTAACCCAAGCCTTGTGGATGGCTGTTCAGGTTATAGTACGTGCACAATTGTCCTATAATTTGAACCTGATCATAATAATCGGGAGAAATATACATTTAATTAGTCAAATTTAATCATAAGAGCACATAATTAAGGAATAAAAAGATGATATAAGCACTTTGAAAATCCTAAAAGCAGATGAACATGCTTCTTAGAAGGATACATGCATGATAATGTCTATTTATTTTAAAGTCATTAAATTAAGACACAGAGCTTAATTAAGGATCCTTACTGACTCAACCATTTTTCCATTGAACTGATTACCTTGTAATAAGATCTGTTGAAGGTCACAGCTTGGTTGATGTGTCCCCCTGTAGCAACAACAACAAACAAACCCAATAGATCATAGACTTAAGATGGTAATTTAAAGGAACAACAAAGTCACCACCACCCTGATGGTAATTTCAGCTCACCCCTCCTTGTAGTCCTTGTCACCACCACCCTGAGTAGAAGTTACCTAGCTGGGTTTAAAGTCAGCAATTCTAGCAGTAAAAGTTAATGACACGACAACATTATGATAGACAATTAAGTACAAGCAAAAAAGTTAGTTATCAAATGTTAAGTGAAACAAAAAGCAGAGAGAAAATTAATTTCAATATACAATTCAAGCATTAACTGAAACAATGTACTGTTCAAGGCACACACCCACATTGAAGGGCTGGATAGGAAATTGTTCAAGCTGAGAGAAAATTAAATTCAATATACAACTCAAGTTATCTAAACAATGTACTGTTCTCAGCAGAGAAATAAAATTTTGGCGGAAACGAAAATTGTTCCTAAGTTATCTAATTTTTTCTTGGTTCGCATTTCTTCATTTGGATAAAATATGCCGCCCATTTATGCCGGAGTGTGGTCATGGTCTCTTCTGTTAGCGCTGATCGATCAGAAAACCACTGCACATGTATATATGAATTTAGTAAATCACATAGCATCAGGTAAAAACTAGTGACGTCTAATTACATTAACAAGTAAATCAATAATCAGAAACATACGTGAATCCAGTCATCCTTCAATCCACCACTTACGATGCACCATATCCATTGCATAACATAGTATTCACACTCGTAATTTCCTGTTTGAACATGACTCTACACGACATACGCACACACATTACGTTGTGAATTCAGTCAACGCAAACAGAAATGACATCCATATGGCATTTGGAATTTAAATAAACATGTGCCTTTGCTTCAATCCACTGAGGCCCATGCTGAGGTGGCTTTCCCTCTGCAGTTTTGGTGACTGATTTCATTGCACTATTTTCAAAATAGAAACAAAGCATTACGATCATTGGTGGTTTGCTGTAGGAGTGCATTATGTCATTGAGGCACGGTAGAGGCAACACTAACCTGTTTACTGCACCCTTGATGGCAACATCCGACTTCTTTCGCAAAGAACAAAACCAAACCACTAGATTGTCGCCTGGGCACAATACAACGAGCTGCCAATGGGCCTTGAACAGGTAAAGATACTTCATTAAGTCAATATGTTAAACATTACCGTACTTGACCAACATTATTTGCTCAACTTACTGGTTTAAATAAGGTGCTATGTAAATTTGTTTTCCTGCTTCCTTCAACCACCTTCCAATGTAATTTTCACACTCTTGATGTCTACTGCTTGCATTGTGGATACACTGAGGTTCAAGAAACCCATACAATGCTCCATAACCAATGCTCGCACTCCAATCATGAATAAACCTATGTAAACCATTTTTTCATAAAAGTTGTTAATAGGTTATTTAAACTAGCTAACTCAATTGTACAATGTATAAATGTTTGAGCTAATATGGGTATACACTTACATAAGCCATAGCTGTAGAATGGAGATGTTTAATCACTTGTCTCCTAATATTATCTCGCTCACATCAGCGTGTGTGATGAAGAAGCCATCTTTGACATTATTGATCCCAAATTTAGCACCATCCCATGACACCTCAACAGGCCTTTGGTAAATGTCGAACAAGTTCTTCACCAACTCTCCCAATGGATCAATAACCTCAGCTGCCTTTTCCTCCTCAACAGTCTTCAATGGTGAGCTCACATCCTTCTCTGCTTCCTACAGGAGTACAAAACATTTAAAAAAGACTTACGTAAGTAACCATTTTAAATTATATGAATTAATGTTATTATCCATTAAACATGTTACTACCTCAGACAAGATGGGTTTGACCAAATGTGCTGGCCATGGAACAAAACTACCTAAAGCTTATTTGACAAACTTTATTTCTGATGTAGGGATTGGAACCTCCACATCACCGAAAATAACTTCAACCACACTCACGCGAACAACATCATCAGCATAGGGCACGTTGTGGATGGTGCCAAAACTGTCGCACTGTTTGCCCACTGCCACTAATTTGTTGGAGTTCTTGGCAGTTACATGCAGCCCGACGTTGTCACCATTCAACTCAGAGGGTTTTTTAGCTAATGCATTTGTCTCTGCTGCTGCACAGCTTCCCTTTGTGCTTACCCTTGCTGCTAATACTTGTATATCATTTGGCTGAAGTGGGGCTGAATGTTGTGATGCAATTTGTGACAACTCTAACTTGATAGCTTCTTGTATTTGTCCTTTAAATGTGTCCATAGTGCGCTGTTTTTCCTCTTCTACCCTCCTCATCCACACCTCCTCTCTTTTAATGTTTTCTTGTTCGGCCTGTCTTTGCCATTCTTCTTTTAGGTTACCAATTATATCAGCCAACTGTTCTACAGTGATGTTTGATGAAGTGGTAGACCGACGCGATGCTGGACCAAAGTACTGCGTAATTGTAACCCCTGTCCCAGCCCCACGTACATGATCAGGATGCTCCGATCTTGCAATAGCCATGTTCAAAATATCGTCACGTCTAGAAGGCACAATGCTGCCCTGCCTGCTTTGCTCTTCCAAAGAGTCCCGTTCATATAACACAAAACAAGATCAAGGCATAAAGGAAGTTGTCATTGAAGTATTTGATTTGTTTGTCAGTAACAATTAATGATAATAGTTGCTTACAATTTTGTTAGCAATTTCTTTGGCGGCTTGAGATGTCATCTGGCCATATTGTTTTGTGGGTGCACTCTTCCATTTCTCGTGTCTAGAAATTGGTGATGGTGGGAGGTACAATGAAGGGTCCTCAGTAAATGCTGCTTGTTCTTCTCGTATCTTCCTTTTTTCAGCCATTAATTTTTTTTCTAGCAGCTCATAGCTTCCCCTAGACAACAAGTGCGGAGAGTCATTGTACTTTTGAATTTCTTGTGCCTTTTTTCGTATCCCCTTGAAATTAAAAAATAAGCATTTGTCAACGATGATGCAAAACATGTATTCCAAGGAAAAGCATGAACAGTTTGTAAGATACTCAAAACATTAAAACTGGAAATAACCTGCCAGGTAGGGGTTTGCCTCATTTTTGCAAACTCGGCCCAATCTTTTTCATTAATGCCATATTTAACCAAAGGATCATCTTTTGCTTGGCCGTCAGTGTTACCATACACATATTTTGTTGTCAACGCCGACTTAAATTGCCTCCAACGCGTTGCCACAGTTGACATCACCTTCTTTTTGGCATTATCACCCTCGGGGATGTCGAATTTTGCCTACAAAACATGTGTGTCAAACTAAAAAGCATAAACATGAATGTGTGTAACAAATATTAAATGACCAGTATGAGGGACTTACCAATATGTCATCCCATATCATGTTCTTCAGTGTTTCAGGTATATCATTCCAGCTAGCGTGAACAATTGGAATCTTGTCTCGTGCCACAACTCCAAGGTAACTGTGAAACTGATCCTTGTGAGGTCCGGATCCTCTACCAGTCGCTGGATTCACACTGACTGTTGCCCTTGCTTGCTCCAATGTTCTTGCTGTCAACCTTCTTAGCCGAGTGGCTTGTCTAGTTTTCCTAGACGTCCCATCAGAAGGAATCTCGGCCTGTGTGGGAGATGGAGGGGGTGTCGTCATTCGAATGACCCTGCTGAAACAAAATACAGTCTTAAGTAGTCACCAAGTAACGATTACTGCACACAAATTCTTAGCATTGTTTGTCTATGCATTCAGTGGTTATGCAGCACTTATGATACACATAAACACAAACACACACATTGTTGCATTCAGAGACTAAAATGAAACCTATTTTGAAATTGAAAAGCATGTTTCTCAAATAGGGTAGAATGCAAATATGGTCCTGAAGATACAATGCCTAATGGTGTACTATATTTTATTTCATATTTGGTATTCGCATTGATTAAACTCTACCTGTGTTTCTAATCATATGAAGTATGACTAACAGCATTTGGTTACCTTATTTGGCAAGCAGTCGAAAGAAAAGTGAATATAAACACACACATGAAAGAAAAGGCCACTAACAGCCAAACACCAGAGCAGATCTGAGCAGATCATCATTTGAATCTCATTTTCATTGTCAAAGTCAACAAGCCTAAGTGAATATAAACATGGACATGCCAGCATCAAAGTTTTAATCAAAATTAGGAACTACATGATTCCTCTACAATACAAGCAGAAGTAGCCCTCTGTCGAGGGAATCAAATAATGGAAACACAAGGAAAGAAATAACAACTGAAATTCTGCAGACTCACCAAATATCCCACTCCTCCCAAAATGTCTCTAGCTTAGTCAATTGTTTCCTGCCTCTCCTCCTTCATTCTTTTCCCCTTTTCTCCTTATTCTTAACCAATTCCCCACATTCACCTCTTTTTCCATGACTTTGTGCCATGTATGCAAGGTTCTTACAATTTACAACCCTTTACAATCCAAATTTCTCTTCTGCATCTTATACACATTGTTCTCATAGTATTAGTTATATGAGGGTTCTGGTTAACAACTCCTTCAGTAATCCATTCTCTAAATTGCAATAATTTTAATTCATCATCAGATATTAATTTATTAAATCAGACTTGGATTCAGTTTTCTTTGATTTGTTTTTACTGTCTGATCTTCTGGGCATATGCTGTTAATTCTGTTATGAACTTTATTCCTTGCAGTTGGCCTAAATTGGTTTCCATGGTGCAAGCTCAAAGTCAACAGAATGGGGAATCAAGCACCCCAATAAACTGGATTTGTTATCATGACAAGTGTGTTTTTTGTTGGTGTTCAAGGATGGTGAAGTTAAATTCGAATAGCTAGGTGAATGAACAGTTAGATAAATAATGTGTGTGCAAGTGTTAGTTATTGAACAAATAATTGAGTTCTGGAAGCTAAGTGTAATAAGTGGGAGAAAGATGCTTTATTACCAAAGGTATCTTCATATTAGGGGAGGAACACACTGAAGAATAAAAAATTGTTCTGTATTCTACCTAAAGTGCTTCTTCTTGGAACACATTGAAGAAATTAAAAAAAATTTCTGTATTCTAGCAGTTGAAGCATTTAACTGTACACAATGGTTTAGAGTAGGAATAGGATGAATCTTTATAGTAGGTAGAAAAAGCCCATTAAATGTACTTAAACTTTTAGAAGGGTTAGTGGGCAGTGAGAGAAAATCTTATAAATAGACTTTATATCCTCAAATTACCTTTTTCAACTTATAACTTGTGTCCCAAACTGACCTTCAATGCTATAAATACTCCAATGTTTTATAAAGTTTATATTTTTTTTTACTATCCTCTCTGTTGCTCCTTAACTTTTACACTCACTCACCTATTGTTTATTGGATTTCTTACTGTATGGTTCAGGTGGACAGAGGTGTTACATCGAGTGAGGCTCTACTAAGGCATGACAAATGGCTTCAGAAGAAGGGAATAAAGAATTCCAACTTTGCTGTGGTTACATGGTCCAACTGGAATAAAGAATTCTACCTAAAGTGCTTCTTCTTGGAACATACTGAACAATAAAAATTTGTTCTGTATTGTAGCAGTTTAAGCATTTAACTGTACACACTTGTTTAGAGTGGGAATAGGATGAATTCCAAATTTTGACCAATGAAATGATTGTGTAGAAAAAGACTGCATGAGGAAGCTGATAGCAAAAGGATTATCTAGAATCCTTGATTATTCTATTGTTCTTTCATTGTGAAACTGTGAATTGGCAAATAAATCACATCATACTCATTGGCAAACACATAACTGGAAATAGTGGCTAATTTCTTTCAGAGGAGTGAAATTGTTTTCAAAAATGGAAATTGTAATAGTTGTAGGACTGATGACTAGATTATGATTTGGATTTCATCATTTGCAGAAAATAGAGCAACCTGTGTTTTCCCATGATGCACAGTTGTGAAATTTGACTGGATGATGAGGCAATAGTTATGGTATGGTTGTATATAAGGTATTAGCAAACATTTCAAAATGCAAAATAGTCGTGCAGTCCTGTAAGTGGCAGTGGAAATTGTCAGGGGAGTATGCTCTATAGATCAATCCAGCATGATTTCACTTATGTATAAATATTACTAAACACATGATTTACCAAAGAGCAAAACATGTTTCCTATGGATGGGTGCTAGGTTTTGCCATCCCTGCTATTTCTGAGTTGAGTAAAAACTTTTTTTTTACTCTTTCTGGTTTGAACTGTATACAATTTTTTTCTCAAGTTTTTCGCAAATTAATTAAGTTCTTATTTTTAAAAAAATATTAATTAAATTTGATCCATCTATCACATTTCTTTTACTTGAAATTTTGATTTAAACTCCCCACTATCAAACCATCCTAACCCACCAACATTTTACTCCAAATAGATTGCTACTTACAACAGAAACACATCCCACTATTCCTATAGATTCAATGACTATTTGATTTCAAGACCCAACCTTTTGAACCTTAGGTTAGGGATTACCAATTGAGAAACTTCCACACTATAAATTCCCCAGATATGGTTACCCCCTTCCAGTGGCATTGGGGGAAAATAGCAGTGTGATTGACATTCTTCAATCTGCAAATATTCAAAGAGGCCACATACATGTCTTTGCTGTTGAATGGATTCAGACTAATAAAATTCACTATGGATTAACAGTCTCATATTATGGTTTTGTTGGTTCTAAGTGAAGGCTCCTAAATGGTTCTTCTATATAAACTATTTAACTAAATTTGTATAATAATTAATTCAATTACTTTTATATATGATAACTTCTATAGTAATGAATTCAATTTTAATTAAAAATGATATTTATAATTTTATATGATATTTATTACTGTTAAAAAAGAGGTACATTGTATTTTACTTTAATTTTAAAAGGGATGATTTATATTATCATTAATTTCATTAGTTTAAAAATAGTAACTTGTATCAATAATTAATTATAATTTTTTCTTAAAAGTTTAACAAGTCAAATACATATATTTGTTGTGTAAAAGAGAATATAAAACTACACAAAAAAATAAAATTAACAAAATTATATTTATGTTATTAAAACATGTTTAGCGGAAGTAAAAATATATATATATATATAATGAAAACAATGAAATCATATTTCTTGTTGTATAATTTTTTTTATCTCCTCTTACATTACAAAAATACATTTATATGATATATTTTATCAAATGAATAATGTTTTCATAAAAAATATATTCTCGGTAAATAAAATTTAAAGCACACTTTTGGGGATGAGGATAACAATTATCACCAAATAATAACACAGGGTCCTCCATTTTTATTTTTATTTTGTGATAGAAGATAAAAGATGCCTGTTTGTTAGAGTGAAAATGGTGAAGAAAGAGGGGTGAGGAGTGTGTAATAGTTTTTATGTGTGTTGTTAGGTGATGATTGAGAAAGGAAAAGTAGGGAGGAGAGGTCCCTCTTTATGCTGCAGGTGCTGTAATTTACGCAAGAAGAGATAATTTGTTGGGAAAATATTAAAATAATACCCGATGTTCTACACTTTAAAAATGAAGATTAAAACCATGGAAGAACAGTAAATAACCATTTGCCATCAATTTATAACTAGGTGATGACAAAGGTGAAGATTTTGTAGAATTTAAAACCATGTCACTTGAAGTGAAAATGCCAACAGTAAATAACCATTTGCCATCTTTATTGGAACTTAATGAGAATGAGGAAGAAAAGGTTCCTTACACACCCACTTCTTTAGAGAGTCTACATCAGCTACACAAGAAACTACTTCTCCTTGAGAGGAAAGAATCAGGAACAGAAGAGTCATTGGATGGAAGTGTGATAAGTGATATAGAAGGTGGTGAGGTAACAATTGATAAGTTAAAATCAGCATTGAAATCTGAAAGGAAAGCCTTAAGTACTCTATATGCAGAACTTGAAGAAGAGAGAAGTGCATCTGCTATAGCAGCCAATCAAACAATGGCAATGATAAATAGGCTTCAAGAAGAGAAAGCAGCAATGCAGATGGAAGCCTTGCAGTATCAAAGAATGATGGAAGAACAATCTAAGTATGATCATGAGGCTTTGCAACTCTTGAATGAGCTCATGATGAAGAGGGAGAAAGAGAAGCTAGAGCTAGAAAAGGAGCTTGAAGTATATAGAAAGAAGGTTCATGAAAAGATGATGATGTCAAGAAGAGATGGTAGCATGAGAAGCAGAACTTCATCTCCCTCTTGTAGCAATGCTGAAGATAGTGATGGATTGTCCATTGACTTGAATCACGAAGCAAAGGAGGAAAACAGGTTTTATAGTCATCAAGATCAAGAATGAAACAACCAGAACACCCTCGTGGACGTGGTCTTATATTTAGAGGAATCATTGGCGAACTTTGAGGAAGAGAGGTTACAAATTCTAGAACAGCTCAAGGTATTGGAAGAAAAGCTAGTTATATAAGAACCCTCTCACCCCTCACTAAACAAACTCACTCACAACACAACACAACTTCAATTCAATGCTTCAAGCTATAAGCCCAACAAAGCTTAAAGAAAAAAAATATAAGAAAACCAAAAAAATTACTAACTCTTGAAAAATGAAAATGGGTAATCCTAGCATGGGAGGCTCAAAGAGAAGGCTTTCAAGCAGAGGGCTTGGAGGAGCCCTTAGGCAGCAAAGGGCAAGGCTTTACATAATTAGAAGGTGTGTGGTCATGCTCCTCTAGTGGCATAATTAGGGATCAAAGTTTTATTCAGGTATTTAACAAACTATAAAATGTAGCTTAAATACTCCTGAATGTTGATCATGTGCTAAGCTAGATAACATTATGTTGCTTACAATGATTTTCCTTTAAAGTTTTGTTTATCTTCAAGGATTGATTTGCAATTAATAAGTTTTGTTTATCTATTGTCAAAACTCTCTGACTCGTCTTTCAACTACAACAACCAAAGCCTTTCTCACCAGGCAGGGATACTTGCATGAATCAAAAGAGGCCATAATGTTCTACTGTGAATCATGTCTATAAACAAACCATTGACCTCTAAATCCTGCACTGCCATTATAAATGGCTCATCATTGTAACCACCTTTTTTTAGGTCAACTAAAGTAAAGCCCATTTTGTCTTTGCGTACCCCTGTATTCGCATGAACCCATCGACAACTAAACACAGGAACTCTAAATTGACCTTAATCCAGCTCCCATATATATTCAATGACTCCGTAGTACGGCATTGACGCGTTAATGGGATTATTATCAGAAACACTACTAAAGTGAGCTGCCTCACCCTCAACACCAACCCCGCTGTTCTGCATGGTACTTCTTGCATCCTATGACTTTGTGTAGAAAGCATAGCCGTTGATATCATAACCCTGCCAAGTGGGCACATTCAGATTTGGGCCAAGGGCTAATAGTCGGAGGGTTTCGGAAGCTGTGGCATCGGCAAAAATACACTGCCTAAACCAGTTGACAAAAGTTCTATTATGTTCCTGCAACAACCTCATCTTGTTCATTCTTGGGTTTTTAGCTGACAATTGGTTTTTGTGAGAATGTATGTACGACATCACCTCTGCTGTGTTGTTTAACACATATAGATGCGCTTGGGACAGCCTTTGCAAATTCATGGTGACAACATCAAATCCTCAAGTTCCCTTACCTTGACTCGAGGGTTGATGCCGATTTTGAGGAACACCGACTGGTTGTGCGTTACTTATATAATTTGATGAAAACTCTATTGCTTCTTCAGCAACATATCTTTCAACTATGCTTGCTTCTGGACAATATTGGTTCTTTGTGTATCCTTTCAGCACCTTCATGAACCTTTCAATCGGATACATCCATCGTAAATAAACCAGGCCACACAACCTAACCTCGCGAACCAGATGAACAATTAAATGGATCATTATGTCAAAGAATGAGGGGGAAAAATACATCTCCAATTGACAGACAATAATGGCAGCTTCATTCTCCAAAATATCCAACTGCGATGGGTCAATAACCTTGTTGCAGATAGCATTAAAGAAAAAACACAAGCGAGTGATGGCATTACAAACTTTTTCAGGTAAGATTCCACGAATGGCCACTGGTAAAAGTTGTTGCATTAGTACGTGGCAATCATGGGATTTCAGGCCAATCAATTCCAATTCCTTAATTGACACAAGCCTCTTCATATTTGAAGAGTATCCTTGAGGAACTTTGACATTTGCTAGACAATGACGAAAACTTTTTTTCTCAGCTGTGGACATTGTGTAACATGTTGGGGGCAAATATGTCCTAGCACCTCGTAAAACTGGATGTAGTTGCTCCCGTATACCCAACTCAACCAAATCCTGACGAGATTTTACACCATCCTTTGTCTTCCCCTTAATGTTAAGGAGGGTGTCAATCAAACTATCACACACATTTTTCTCCACATGCATAACGTCCAAACAATGCCGAACATCCAGATTGCACCAATATGGGAGATAGAAGAATATTGACCTTTTTTTCCAAATGTTCTTCGCAGACATGTCCTTTTTTTGTGTCTTACCAAAGGTAGTTTCTATGTCTCTGACCCTTTGGTAAACATCATGAGCAGATAATGGTTCAGGCGCTATTTCAACCTCATTATCTCCATTAAACGCCTTCTTCAAACGCCGATATGGGTGATTTCGGCTTAAAAATCTTCCGTGCCTTGTATAGACTGTCTTCTTCCCATGGGTTAGTTGGATGTAACAAGTATTTTTTTCACAAATAGGACATGCATGGTGTCCTTTGACACTGTATCAGCTCAAATTACCATAAGCGGGAAAATCGTTAATCGTACAGAAGAGCATTGCACGCAAGTTGAATGACTGTTTAGAATTTGCATCATACACTTCAACCCCATCAACCCACAGTTTGGTCAAGTCTTCTATCAAAGGAGCCAAGTACACGTCAATATCATTTCCGGGTTATTTTGGACCAACTATCATCATAGAGAGCAACATATATTTGCGCTTCATGGACAACCATGGAGGAAGGTTGTAAATCATTAATAATACCGACCACGAACTATGATTGGTGGTCAAGTTACCAAAGGGATTCATTCCATCTTAGGCAAGCGCAAGCCTTAGGTTTCTAGGCTCTTGTGCAAAAGATGGATACAAGGAGTCAAATGTCTTCCATTGTGTGCAATCAGCGGGGTGTCTGATCATACCATCCATTCTTCTTTCATCTACATGCCACCTTAAGTATTTAGAATCCTGTACACTCGCAAACAACCGCTTCAACCTAGGTATTATTGGAAAATACCAACAAACCTTTGTTGGACGACTACTAGCGCTGGCTGAACCTTCAGTACCTTCCCCATCGTTGCCCTTGTACCGTGAAAGTCCGCAAGTGGGGCAGAATCGCATATCCGGAAACTCATTTCTGTAGAGAAGGCAATCATTCGGACATGCATGGATTCTTTGGTTGCTGAATGTATTTGGGCAAATGACAAAAACTCTTCAACCCCATGTTGATATGCTTCGCTTATACGAGGTGCTGTAATCCAAGATCGGTCCATGCTCAGTGTTGTCTAATACAAAGCACGATGATGGGAGGCAAAACAACAAATGTTGTATATGAGATAAGAAGCTACAATTCCTTCTTTGCAATCACAGCTTTCCTAAGCCAAATGAACAAACAAACAAGGAAATTTAACAAATGGAGAAAAGGTTTAAGAATAAGAATGTGCAAGCAGATGTTTGGACTTAATGGAAAAGAACATGGTAGGGAAGAATGAACATATAATAGGGGAATGAGGTCCATAGCATCAACTTGATATCAGATGAAAAGAAGAGAGGGACGGGGGAAATTTAAGCCAAAAAGGAGAAAGAGAGGAAATGGATCTACCATATTTAGATTTCGTAATGGATTGGAATCAAAATATACAGTTTATTATCATAACAACAACAACAAAAGCCTTATCTCACTAGGTAAAGTCAGCTACATTAACTACAAAACATCTTTAATCTTGATTAAAGACCAAATCTTTAGAGATATTAGGCCTTATATTGATGATCTAATTATAGAACTTAATTAGGTTAAATATTTAGAGATATTAGACCTTATATTCATCTGATTTCTCGGTCAAGATTGACTACAAAACCATGCCACAAAATATTGCTCCTCCTAATGTGTACTCCACTTCAAGATCCATGGGGAACAATAAGGACGTCAACATGGGTTTCAATCTCACGTGGATCTTCCAAGTTGATCCGGGTTCCATGTACCTTACAAGGTTGCATTTTTGTGACTATTTCTATTCCAAAGTGAATGAAATTGTTTTCAAAATCTTCATCAACAATCAAACGGCGGAGGCTGAAGCTGATGTGATTGGGTGGACAGGAGGTAAAGGCGTGCCAACTTATACAGATTATGTGATATATGTGAAAGATGAGGCAGGTGATGATCAACTCTGGCTTGCTTTGCACCCTGCACTTGAAACAAAGCCAGAATTTTATGATTCATTGCTCAATGGGGTGGAGGTGTTCAAGCTCAACGACACAGACTTATCTGGTCCCAATCCTCGACCTTCTGAGATGTAGATTCAACACGAGGAGCACGCAAAGACTTTCCAAAACAAACATGGTAGTAATAAGACTTTTGTTATTGGTAGTGCTGCTGGGGGTGCTGCAGGTTTTGCCTTAGTGGCTGCAATACTTGTTGTTGTTCAACACCAACAGAAAAAAAAAAGCTCCAGGATCATACAACACATCAAGCTGGCTACCTATTTACAGGAATTCACACACCGCAGGCACCAAAACCTCTGGGTCAGGGAAGAGTGTTGGTAGTGCCAACATATCAGCCATGGCTCAAGGATTGTGCCGTTATTTCTCCTTACAAGAGATGAAACAAGCGACCAAGAATTTTGATGAGTCAAATGTGATAGGGGTAGGAGGGTTTGGAAAGGTTTACAAGGGTGTTATTGATAATGGGTTCAAAGTGGCTATCAAAAGATCGAATCCGCAATCAGAACAAGGAGTAAACGAGTTCCAGACTGAGATTGAGATGCTGTACAAGTTGAGACACAAGCATTTGGTGTCCTTGATTGGTTTTTGCGAGGAGGGTAATGAGATGTGTCTGGTTTATGACTACATGGCACATGACACCTTGAGGGAGCACCTTTACAAAGGAAACAAGCCATTGGACACACTATCTTGGAAGCAAAGGTTGGAGATCTGCATAGGAGCTGCAAGAGGCCTTCACTACCTTCACACGGGTGCAAAGTACACCATCATTCATAGAGATGTCAAAACAACCAACATTCTCCTTGATGAAAATTGGGTTGCCAAGGTTTCAGATTTTGGACTTTCCAAAACGGGCCCAAACATGAACCAAGGTCATGTTAGTACACCCTTGAAAGGTAGCTTTGGATACTTGGATCCTGAATATTTCAGGAGGCATCAATTGACCGAGAAATCAAATGTGTACTCATTTGGGGTTGTTTTATTTGAGGCACTTTATTTGAGGAAGGTAGCTTTGGATACTTGAATTCACAGTTATAAGATAGGAGTTATGCTAGTGTCCTTAACCATATCAATTACAACCAACAATAAATTGAAATTTAATTTTTTAATCCAAGTTGCATACTGCTGATTATAAGAAAATTAAACACAAAGCTACCAAATTTATTATTTTTCAATATCACATGAACTATACTAAAGCACATAATATACTTTGAAATCAAATTCAAGTCAATGCTTTCATATCAGAATCAACCCAGAAAAAAAATAAAGCAAAACAGCTTGTTCATAGAAAATACATCATTTATCATGATTAAATACAGGATTTTCTGGGACCAGGAGTTCAATTTCAACTTCATATTAGACCACAACATATATAACAAGAAAAAAAAAGCTAAAATATTGTCAAAAAGCAACTTATTATAAAGGTAGTAATTATTTGCTATTTTTAGATATTTAGCGAACTGTATACCTATATGGTCTCATATATAGCTTGTCCTAAGCACGGGTTAATGAGGAGAGTTATGTAATAATCACCTTAATAGTCAATATCAAATTCTCAAATATGAATTACTCACTGCAAATTATGTGTTATAATACCAGGGTAGACTAAGAATTTGATTAAGAAAAAAAAAACTTGTAAGGATTGCAGGGATGACAATCTCAAAAGAGAAATTTACCATACACAACATAAGGTATTGATCTTTGATATTTGTCTCAAAAGTCCTAATCGAAAAATCTGACAAGTTATAAATCAAGAGTCAATTATATTGGTGGTGTCATTAATCATGTAGCTAGGAAAAAAGGCTATTGCTTTTGCAAGGTTGTTTTTAGCTATATTTTTATTTATTTGTAAATATTGGACTATTCAATTTGAATTTGGCTAACCAATACAAGTACAACCGACTTAAAGAGTTTAATTATTAACCTTTTCAGTAATAAATTGATATATATATATGCTTCTAGTCTAGCACAGACACAGTATAAAAATATCAGTACTTTTTCAATATAATTAATTACAAGCAATTATACCAATATGCTACTAGTGTATGAATTACAACAAAGCAGTAATTGAAATTAAATTTCCAATTAGCCCAAATTACTGCTCATAACATAAGACTAACAAAATTCATATTAGTTACCAAGAAAGATTCAATTTAAACAAAAAAAATAAGGGCTATAGATTGTTCATATAAAATACATTATTTATCAGTTTATGGTCTTCAAATACAGAAAATGTCCTACTAGAACGTTAACACAGTATCATAAAATTCATAATACATAAAAAAGAACAAACTTGATCCATTTGACTGTTCGCTACTCCTGTTTTCAAATGTGGCATTATTCTGGTAAGTTTTGGTGGGTAATGATAAACCCCTATATTCATCAACCTAACTATAGGATTGCTTCCTAAGAATCAGACCACAAAATTGTACTGTTTTAGATATATTGTAACAAATTAAGCCACATACTGTTTCAGGTGAGAACATCTTAGATCACACCAAAGAACCACATGTGGTATTTAACCACATGGTCTCTTTGATAATGGTTGTATAGACATGGCATTATTACCAAAAGTAATTAAATTGAGAATGTACACAGAAAAAAGTGGTATAGATAACATTTGGAACAAAAAAGGTGAAGATGAAAGTGGTATAGATAACATAATTAAGAACATTATTTAAAAACAAAAATTAATTATGAAAACAAAGAAGGGATCAAAATGAATAAATTCTTTGTTTCAGCCTTTCTGATTCCACATATCCTGAAGGGTTGATTGGTAAGGAACCAAAAGAAAGAACAACATATACTGCTAACAAGAACCGTATATATAATTTATTCTCCAGTTTATTCAATTACAGACACAACTAAGGATGGAGACAGCAAATCTGAAGCTCAAATTAAACATAAGGGGTTTCATCAAGTTCAGTGTACTAACTTAGACCACTAATGATGTGGCACAGGATGACACCACTGATGAAGGATGGCAGCAGGCTGTTCCCGAAGCTCGTCTTTGGATTTTAAACCCCACTGAAACGCAAAAATATAAAATTACAAGCCATAGCTGCAGATTACATAAGAACCTAAACAAAAATCATAGTTTCTGTCACAAAACACACAATGTATCTTACCTTATGGAACCACCTTATCTTCCTTAAACACTACAATGTAGACGACGATGAAGAGCACCAAGAACAACCAACGGCCTGAGACGACAACGAAGCAGAATCGTCAAATGAATGAAGGAATATAACTCATGCAAATGAAGGGATACACAAAGAAGACCTAAATGCAGGCTTACCTTTGTCGGCGGCGGCTGCAAACGGAACAAGAGGCAACGGACACGAGATGCTGTTTGTCGGAGACGAAGGTCTTTGTCGGAGAAGAAGCTCTGTGTAGCTAGGGCGCCAAAGTAAGGGTAAGTAGTCGAAAAATCGAGCAAAGAAGTGATACGGCGCGCCAAAGTAAGAGAAAGTAACGAGCACGTGCCGTAAACGTGATACAATTTGGGATACAACGACGGGTCCTAGCAAAGACCGTCTTTGAATGACGCCCGACACGTGTTTGTACAAAACATACAACGACGGCTCTTAGAATAAATCCGTCTTTGTATGTTGACGCATTAAAGAACGTGTCATCCACATGTAACCACCAACAATACGAAGACAGGTCTTGGGCATGACCGTCTTCGTAACTAAATGACGAAGATGATGACGTGTTTATACTGTAACCATACAAAGACGGGTTTTGGCCAAAGACCGTCTTTGTACTTTAACGCCTGCAATCACGTGGCCTACACGTGAAACCATTAACGATACAAAGACGGTTGTTCGTGAGGACCATCTTTGTAATTGAACGCCTCCAATCACGTGGCCTACACGTGAAACCACCAACAATCCAAAGACGGGTATCTGGATACGATCGTCTTTGGATTTTAAATCCTCAAATCACGTGGCTGGCACGTGAAAGTACTTAAAAAACAAAGACGGTCTCACCAGACCACCGTCTTTGTATACTCGTCGGCCCACTCAGGTGGTTGCCACGTGCTACCATTAACGATACAAAGACGGTTATTCCCCAAAAACCGTCTTTGTAACTTACCCACCTAATTACGAATTGCCACAACAGCTGGATATCTACGACGGGTAGCGGCAAACATCGTCGTTCTCATGCGCTTAATTACGAACATGCCACCGGTTCACCTTTTACGACGGTTCTTTGCAACCGTCGTAGAAGTCCTGACGTAGAAAGCTGTTTTTGTAGTAATATATGTAAGAAGAATTAAGTTAGGAGGAAAATATAAAAAAAAATAAGTTAATTAAAAGAGTAAAATCACATCTTAAAAACAAATACTCAAAATTATAATATAAAAATAAAATATAATAAAAAAATCTTCTATTTTATTTTTATGCTAGAAAAAAATCCTTCTATATTGCATCAGTTTTTTGTCCTTTTAAATTTGCTTTCTTTCGCAGCCTAATGATGAACCGCTCTTTTAATTTTTTTTAAAAAAAGATTTTATTATAGGTGGCAATCAAGTGGGGCTCACGATATTTTTGTAGGTTGGACTTGAATCACTTGATACATCGGAATCTAAATTTAGGCATGTGGAAAAGGAGTGTTAGCAACTCGTTTGCCGTCTTTTGTATAATGGAATACAATTAATGTTTTGACTGGTTTAGGAAGAATATAAAATAAAACAATTAAAAGAGTAGAAAATAAATATAAATTTATAAATTTTTTGATAGAAAATAAAATTTAGATGTGTAAAATAAATTATCATAGTTAATACATAATTTGTAAGGATTTGACGGCCTGCATTTTAGTATGTCTAAGGTGCATATATATGACTCCCTAAAATTCGAGGAACAGAATTTTAGGTTTGATTTGTAAAATGATCATGGGACTGGACAAAATAAAGGCGTAAAATTTGTTACTCGCAAAAACAGGAGACAAGGTTTTATAGGACAAGGGGAATGGAGATATGTTATTGAAGGTGGTTGGCTGGGTAGGATAAACCGTTGCCACATCACTTAACGATTATTAATAGTGTATGTTATCTCATTTTCATTATTCTCCATCTCAAATCTAAACAATGTTCTTTATCCCTTGCCGTTAAAATGCCATTGAAAAAACCTCCCAACATCCCTATGCAACTCCCATCACACCATCATGCCTCATTGACAGCAACACTCTTACCTCACTGCTCCCATTACTTCGATTGATACTTTGCTACAATTAAGAGACATAAAACATAATAAAATCATCCCAACACCAAACAACAAACATCTTCTATGCTCCCTTTCTTTCTTCCATAAATGTTTTTTCGGTTTTTCTTGAATGATCACTTGTTGTCCCCTATTTTTTTTTTTTGCGGTTGGTGCTAAGTGAGTTTGGCTTCTTAGGTAATAAAAAAGCTTTATTATTTTTCCTTATCGATGGTTGATGTCAAGGTTGCCACTCGGGATTGTCAAAATTAGAACAATTGAGAAAGGCTCGGGATTGTGAGAATGATTTTGGGGCATTGAGACTAATTAAGACAGAGAATAAAAGGAGACAAGAGATGAGATGTGATCTTTTAGTACCTTTTTTTATTCTTATAGATAAGAATAATTAAGTATTTTTTTTATTTCTCGATCATTTTAAATTGCCATAATTTTATCTTTATCTCTATCTCTAAATTAATCAATTATTATCTTTTATCTCTTTTTTATCATGAGTTTTGGAAAGAAAAAATCAATAATAATAAAAAAACTTTCTATTACAAATTTAAAAAAAAAAAACAATTTACTTTTAAGCCAATGATGATGAGACTACCAAAAATGTTCTGTCAGAGTATCAGAAACATTATTATTTTATTTTATTTTTTGAAAAAAAGTCATATAACCATATTAGCAGCATAGTATGTTGGTACTTTGTTACCTAGATTTCTGTACACGTTGAAGTTGGACAGCAGTTATGTATAATACGCATATATACCCCACATTCACCACTTACACTGAACTTATCCACACCCCACCGCTTCACGCGCGCCCACACCCTCACCTTCCCCCACCATTATAAAACAAACCAAACTCCCCCTGGCCCCTTCATGATTTCACCGCAAACCAGACATTCCTTCGGTTCACTCTTGCTCCTTTTCCTCGTGTTGTTGCAGAAGCGATTCCAAATGGGCTTGCTAGAAGAAAACCCTAATCATTCCAAGACCATCCTGATCCGCGAGGTCTGGGCATCCAACCTCGAATCCGAATTCCAGCTGATTCGTCAAGTCATCGATGATTACCCTTTCATTTCCATGGACACCGAATTCCCCGGCGTCGTTTTCCGTCCCCACACTGTAGACCCCACAAAACCCTACCTCCCACCTTCCGTCCACTACCGCTTTCTCAAGTCCAACGTTGATGCACTTAACCTGATCCAGATCGGTCTCACTCTCTCTGATTCCAACGGAAATCTCCCCCACCTCGGAACCGCCAACCGCTTCATCTGGGAATTCAACTTCCGTGACTTCGACGTGGAGCGTGACGCCCACGCGCCTGACTCCATCGATCTCCTCCGCCGCCAGGGAATCGACTTCCGCCGCAACGCGGCGGAGGGCGTCGACTCCTACCTGTTCGCCGAACTCGTGATGTCCTCGGGACTCGTCTGCAACGACTCGGTGAGTTGGGTGACGTTTCACAGCGCGTACGATTTCGGGTACTTGGTTAAGATCCTGACCCGGCGGAGCCTGCCGAGCGGGTTGGAGGAGTTCTTGAACATGTTGAGGGCGTTTTTCGGGAACAACGTTTACGACATAAAGCACATGATGCGGTTCTGCGACACGCTCCATGGCGGTCTGGACCGGCTCGCGCGAACCCTAAACGTGGACCGGGCCGTTGGGAAATGCCACCAGGCCGGGTCTGATAGCTTGCTGACGTGGCACGCGTTTCAGAAAATGAGGGATATTTATTTCGTGACGGATGGGCCCCAGAAACATGCCGGTGTTTTGTTTGGATTGGAGCTCACTTGCTCAACCAGTTGAGAAAACTGACAATATATATACATAAATAAAAAATTTATTCATTATTTTATTTGTCGGATAAATTATTAGTATTATTCTTTCTCCTCTACGTTTAGGAAAAACTGTCAATAGTTGACAATTTTTTTTTTGATGGGATGAAGAAATTGAAATTTGAAACACACGCCATGCATTGTTGTCTCTTGGAAATGAGGACCGGTCTCTCCTCTTAGGATTCCGAGATAGAATTAGGACAAGTTAAAGATGTTTAGTTTGACTGTTTTAATTTTTATTAAAAATAAAAAATAATAATAGAAATGTGTTTGTCGAATGATGAATCAAATTATTTTCAGCAATAAATTTAATTTTAAGTAAAATTAAAAATATATTTTTTTAAAATTTTTATTTTTTAAAAGTAAAAAATAAGAAGTTAAATCAAACATATTTTTAAAATTCTAATATTTTAAAAATAAAAATAAAAAATAAAAATACAAACCAAATACACTCTTAACTTTTCATCCTAAAATTCATTCATTTTTAGTGCTAGTTATTATCGTTAATTACACTTTCTTTTTCTTCTTTTTTAATTTTTATGAATAATTTATTTAACATTTTTTATCCACAAAAATACATAAACATAACAATATAATTATTATTATTATTTAGAATTATAATTTGAATAAAAATGGGGAAAATATTTGATACTATTATTTGTAAAATTAGTTTATTAAATTTTATAATAATTATGTTAAGTATTATGTCACAATATAATTTATTTACCGTATGAAAATTTTTATGCTTATGTTTATTGAATTTTTTTATTTTATTTTAAATGATTTTATCATATACACGCTGATCATAGGAGTGAATTAGAAAAAAAAATCAACTCAAGATAGAATATAAAAGATAAGGGTAACCTTCACTCTAAGAGCTAACTGGTCATGAAAATATAAATATTCTAAGAAAGAGTAATAACAGAAGAAAAAAAATATAAATATATATTATATGATGTAATAAAAGAAAAAAAATAAAAATAAAATATGTATTGTTAAATAGGTGTAAAAAAAAGATGTAACTCCTTATATTTTTATGTTTTTATTGAGCAAAGACGTGGGCCATGAACGAACGCGAGCATCGTATAGGAGCCGTGCTGACAAATAAAGTTTGTCTTTTGTCATGAAATTCGTGTACTGACACCTGCTCTAATATTCAATGGATACTGACTGCTATTCGAACGTTAGGCACAATTGGGATAAACTATGGGCCTGCATGCAGGTTGTTTTTGGCAATTAGTAATCCAGACTCTTTTTCTTTTTTTTTTTGTAAAATTAAATAGGAAAATATAGAAAATGAGTAAAGAAAAGTAGCAGTTGGTACATTCTTCTTTTACAGTCAATTAATTGAAAATATTTTTAACTATAACTTTTAAATAATTATTATTAAAAATTAAAAATTTATCATATTAGTCCATTCTAATTATATTCATAAATTCATTAGATAACATAATTGAATTTTAGTCCATCTTCAAAAATATGACCCAGCAAGATTAGCAGTAAAACAATTTTGAGAAATAAATTAATTCTTACATTATAAATATGATTTTTTTAACATGATCCTCCACGACTACTTGATTTGGAAAAAATAGTTCTTATATATTCAATTATTTATAGAACTATTATTTTAGTTTGAGCATTGCACATAATAAATTTTTTTTATAAATTATAATTTATAATAAATAAGTATTTTAACATTTTAAATTATATTATAATAAAAAATTTTAATAAATAATTTTTTAACATAAATTATATTTTAGATTTGTGATAAATCATTTATATTATGATATCATGTTAATTTTTATTATTTGTATTTAAAAAAAATCATATTTAAGTTTTAACTAAAGATATTAAAAATAATAGATTAAAAAGATAAGAAATTACATATTGGCAGGAGCATATTTGAATTTTAAAATAAAATATACATATTTAAAATTGATTTTATGATATTCAGTTATATGTTACTGACCATTCAATTAATATTAAAATTAAAAACATAAGAGAATATATTATATGTATAAGAGGAGAGTGAAGTGTACCACTTTATGAGAAAATAGTATTCAAACAAGAATAAATCTAAAAGAGAGTGAGAGAATGAAGAACAAAGGAAACATAAACTTTTATATATATATATATATATATATATATATATATATATATATATATATATATATATATATATATATATATATATATATATGATTTCTAATGCACTCACATATTTTATTTTAAAATATAAATACACTAGCATATAACAACAATGAACAAAAAATCATTACTTTTTGCTTTCCTAAATTTATGTAAGGATATAGCAGTAATTTGATCCTTAACTTTTTTTTTATAAAAAATTAAATTATTTCTCTCTCCTCCACTACTCATCACTCCTTTCTATTTCCTCAATCATCTCTCACATCTCACCCCGCTAATTAAATTTTCAGATTCTACCATTTTCCTTTCAACACCTTTGTAAGTTCTTAAGTATTCCTCAAACCGAAGGAAAAAGAAAACTCTTAATCAGATTTATCAAATTGATCGTTGAAACAAAAATGCATGAAACAAATAAATTAAGCAAAGTTACTGAAAAACATTTTTTTAAAAAAAATAGTGTTTAAATGTACCAAAATGATTGATTTTGGCTTTAATGGAATTCAAGTATCTAATATTGTAACATAAGACCATAAGTGGTCATTTACTCTTTCTAAAGTTTGGATAAAGAGAGTTCATTGTTTCTTTAATAATGTAAAGTACCATTCCAAATTTTGTACATAAAAGCCATTTTTCAAGGATTAAAATTTTTCACTTTCCTCCACCATAGCACCGTTCCCCCATGCTCACGATATGGAGGTGTTGAAAGTTTCAGATTGCAAAAGCTACAGCCAAGATTGTCTCTTTTTCTTTTTCTCATTTTCTTTTGCCATTTATAAGGAATACAAACAAGGTTATGACAAGGTGTCGAAAGAATATGAAAATTTAATGGGTGACGGACGGTGAGAGGAAAGAGACAACAGATAGGAGAGAGAAAGGAGAAAGAGAAATAAGTTTTTTATTTTATAACAAGTTAAGAATTAAATTACTATTATATCCCTACATTAAATTTATAAAAACAAAGTAAGTGATTGGTTTTTTTGTCTAAAAATTTTGAACTATATAGGAAAAGTGTAATTTGGTCTGCTTACATTTTTCATTTTTTTATGAATCTTAAAATTATGCGTATTTTTTTTTCTTTTGTTTTTCACTGGTGACTTTTCTTTGGTCCAAGACGCAATAAAACAAAGACCCAAAATGGGCCCAACAAAATATGATTGTTATTCATTCAAGTTGAGAAATTTCTGTAAACGAGATCTGTTACAGAGCTATTGGCCCAATTCGAAAGTGCTGGTCTGGTCATAAGGTGGGGAGGATCATACCCATTTTGCCTATTTTTTGTACACTAATCCTTGTTAGGATAAATTCTCCCGTTTATGCTTTGTAAATAAAAGTTACAAAAAAATATGGTGATAAATTGAAATAAATTATGCCTGCTTCCCTTTCCCCTCCCTTATCTTGCCACATTTTGCCCCAATTGAATCAATTTATAGTTATTCCATTCGAAGTGTTTAATATATACGTTTAACATCGCAAATATTTCATATATGTTCATAAAAAATAATGTTTAAAATATATATGTTCCATACCCAAGTATTAGGATGATTGGTGATTGAACACCTAACTCCTCTGTAGCTCCTGATCGATATGAGAGGGGTGCACCGATAGAAAATACTCTCACATGCTCATGTCATCTTTGTGAGTGATACGTGTCTTCATAAGTTCAAATCTTATTACTAAGTTAAATTACTATATATAGAGAGGAAGAAATGGATTAGATTATAAGAAAGATCGACGATGAGTAGTAGTGACAAACATGGATGTGGTGATGATAGGTAATAATAAAATCACAGATAAGGATAATATATATCCCACCTTAGTATGTGACCCTAGAGAAGTAAGGAACATTTTCAAGGAAGGATGGGGCCATGATGTCTTATACAGTTATACCACTATTGCGACTATCCATGGAGATTTAAACGTCTCATGAGTATGAGGCCTCAAGCATGGGCATGAAATATCTACATGATTTTGGAATCAAATCAAGAGTTTAATTTTGAAGAGTATACATTCAGTCTCCTCACTTTCTTAATTAAAAATTCTCAATATCCTATTTAAATGTGCATTTCACACACTTTTTTTACAATTAACAACAACAAAAAGTCAAGGTCTTAAATTCCGTCATGTGAATATATAAATATGATAAAAAATTAGTCATTGACAAAATTAATAGATATTTTCACATTATCATATAAGATATAGATTAGGGTGGACCACCACTTCATGTGGTTTATGGTGTACCACAATTTTTATCCTTCATATTAATTTCATTCTATCATTATGGGATGTGCATCATCTACACCATATACCTTCTCCCTCTCGGATCGACCCCCTTTCATGATCTTTGTCATCATGCTTCACCATTGCGGCTCTGATGACATTGTACCACTTTGGTCCATCGTCAAAAGTTTGCTTTGTTGTCACCACTCCAACTTCGCAAATTGAGAACAAATTTCATTTTCATTTTCCACCCCTCTAATCAAATCGTCTTTCCAATCATTCTAATGACATCACTATCTTCTTTGAGCCTCTATTATTAGAAAGGTATGATAGGAAAAATAGATCAACACAATGACAAATTCAATAACAGAGCAATAGGCAGCAAAAATAAATTATCTAAAACTTGCAAGAACCTATGAGGAACATCAATAAAAATAGAACACAAAATAAAAAATCAAAGCACACAAGAGATACAATTTGTTTAATGTGAAAATCCCCTCAATGCAAGGATAAAAATTACGGGTCGTCTAGACAAAAGAAACAACCCCACTATAATCAATAAAAGTACAAGAGAGTCTTCAACATGTATAATAAAACATGCTACAAACAGCTAGATAGAGAGACAATAAGATGAAATCTTAAATTGGAGAGTAGAGAATGTGAAACACTTATCTCCCTTTCCATATATCATTTTGATATTCCAACCAGACAATTTGAAGTATCAAGTTTGTAGAACCTATTGTCCAAAAATCAGTCTGATCCAACAGTGAACCCATAATTGCAATTTGAAAAACGCTCTTTGGTGGGTGTGCGAAAATCACAATAACTTTTTCTCTCCTTTATCTCTCAATTTTTGTAACTGTTTTTTTTTTTTTTTACAAATGAGTCTCTCTCACCCTAATTTGACCCATTTTCACTTAAATAAGTGAGATAAAATGAACCTTTTTATTTGGGTCTTTACTTCATATAGAAAGGAAGCCCAAAAACCCTAACAAGGTAATCATGTCAAGAAGGTGACAAAGCTTGCATCTAATATAAGAAGACAAGGGTTCTTTGCCGTAGAATAAAATGAAACGTTGTCATTGAAAATTACCTTGGACAACAACAAATAGTGGCTGGCGGGCTTTGTTGGATGGAGTTTCCATAATCAGGTATGGCATGACCTATAATAGTAGATTGGTCCACCTTAAAACATATACAACACTAGACCACCCTAGAACTTGTCTAATAAACAAAAAAACTACTTATCTTCTAATTTTTCTATATATTTTGTCTCTTTAATTAGCAGTGTAAACTCTTTCATTCTACTTTGTTCTATTTCTAGTTGTAATTGATCGAATTTCAATAACTATCTTAAAAAGAAGTTATAAATATTTAAAAATAATCTTATATCAATTTAAATTCTTATTGTAACATCATTTTGAGTTAAATTTATACAAGTTGTAAACACATTAATAAATGAATTGTGCCATTACATAATTCAACGAGAGCTTTACACATACAAATGCATAAAATTAAAGTTATTCGAAAGAAAGATACACTAGTATTTACGTCCTTCATTCTAGGGATATTTATACTTGAATTTCCCTCTTTCTCTTTCGCATCTAAATTTGAAATCTCAAATCAAATCCCACAAAACCTCAATAAATTTTGAACCGTGCTCCAGCTCCTTCCAACCCCACGTACATAACAGTTAGATAAACGAATAAATGAGAGAGAATGAACATGATAAGATTTGATAGATCAGTTTGAAACCGTAACGTTTCCATGCAGCTTCATCCCACGTGCGAATTCAATGCATTCACGTGGCCTTCACACGTACATACGTTCGTTCACGCCTGAGCTAGCTCTAGCATCTGCAACAACATTCACCGACTCTTTCTTGTGATCTGGTTCCTGCGACATTGTTGATCAGGAGCGCCACCACCCTTGACCATGCTCTTCTTCGGGAACACTTCTTCGCAGATCTCCATGAAGGCTTGAACGATGAGTTGGTGGTGGCACGTGGCGTTCAGCTTGAGGAAGCACTCGAGAAGCTCTCGGAGATCGGTTTCTGTGTAGATCTCTCTCTCGAGGATCATTTGGAGCATGGAGGCTCGGAAATCCTTATGTGGGTCGTTTGAGTCCTTCTCAACGGCGATGCTGTCAACGAGTTTTGGGTTTGGTTTTGGCATACTGTTGTTGTTGTTGGGGTTTTGTTGATTTGTGTCGGGTTCGGAGATGGTGGTGGAAGTAAAGACTTCATCGTCGTCGTTGCGGTCACCGGAAGTGGTGGATGAATTGAGGCTGCTAGGGTTTGTGTTTTGGTAAATGGAGATTTTGGGTTTTGGGGTGGGTTCGTGGACGTCAGAGGATTTTGGTTTGCTACACCCACAGCCTCCATTTGCTTTGTATAGGGCTCTCATGAACCTCCTCTTGTTGGAAGACATTAATGTATTGATCCTTTAAATTGCGGTTACAGTTGCAACTGGGATTTCGCCGGGATCTTTGATATCGTGACAAATTACTCACTAATGCGGTTGATGTGGTTACAATTGTAATTGCAGAGATGGAAAAACTTTGATGTTGCAGCTAAAATTGACGATTGACTATTATGATTTTGCTTGGGATAAGATGGTGTTGTTGGTAAAAGTCCTTTTCAAAATCAGATTGAGGCAGGGAGAGAAAGAAAAAAAATGGGAATGGAAGAAGAAAGTTGGATAGTGGATTGGAGTTTCTGTGGGAAGTGTTTGGGAAGAAAGGCTTTTAGGTTTATGATAGGGTGGAAGGCATAATCATGTGAACGCTCTTTCGGGAGAGACCCTCACGATAAGATCCTTTTTTCGCGTTTATTATCAATAATAACCAATTTTGTTAAGAATAATATTATTTCATTTTGATTTTTTAATTGTTTCTACTTTCCTAATTAGGGCATTCCAATGATAACAGCGGAACGGACCCCTTTAATGTTTAATACTACATGTCAATTAGTACGTCATTTTAATTCGCAACAAACTTCTCTTTCTCTCTTTTCTTGGGTCTTTGACATAAGAAAAAAAATTCTTTTGTAAATGCTTGATAGTTCGAAGGCGCAAATCTTATCATTATTATATAACGTTCTTTAAATCTCATATAGGTTGCGTTGCCCTCCTTCCATCTACTTCATCCAATCAGTTTTTTCTGCTATTTCTTTAAACAAAAAGAAAGCTAGGTTTTGTCTTTAAATTTGTTCACGAAGATATTCAAATTAATAGTCTAGTATGAGATGGTTTTTATATTTTAGAGATGACAGTATTTTAGTCTGGGTATCATAGAACAAATGTTTATTTCTATATAATTGAAATTAATAATAAATATTTTTAATATATAAATATATTATAATTAAAATCTATAATAAATAAAAAATTATTATATAAATTATATTATAATTTAATTTTATAAGATATATTTTAGATTTATAATGAATAATTTAAATTGGGATATTACATTAATTTTATTTATTTACAATTTCTTTAAAAAAATTATTGAATTTTAATTTAAAGATATATAGATGAAAAAAGAAAAATTAAAATAGATAGACAATTAAAATAGATATAGGTATAGATAAAATAATAAGAGCAATTTGAGATGGTTAATAAAATTTTCAGCCAATTTGTTGGGTGTGAAATGTACTTTTAAAGAAGAGAAAATATTAAAAATGTACATCTAATTAAGATAGTAAAGAACTTTAAAGTTTCATTTTTCAAGTTATATATTTTAATTTACTGTAAATAATACTAAATGTTTTAGAAAATAATTTAAAAATCACCAATGAGCCATAAGTCAATAGACTTCCAAAAGTAAACCACTGAAGTTTGATTTACATGTGCATCTTTATATGATAATCTACATTTGATAAGGATAAGAGATATAAAGCTATTTTAGGTTAAAATAGATTTTGTCTTTTATGTTTTGAATTATTTTTAATTTGTTCCATTATCTTTTTTAATTTGAGTTAAAACAATCATTTTAAAATAATTATCATTTTTAATTTTAAAACATGATTTTAATTTATTTTTCTTACTTATTCAAGATGTAAAATTTGTCATATAAATTTATGTACGTGAAAATTATAAAATTAAATTAATGTTCAAACATAAAAAGTTATAAACATAATAAGATCACATGAAAAATAATCCAGCAAGCAACCGAAAAAGACTTTTAATAATATTTTCGTGCATGAGACATTCAATAGTATTTAAAAGCAACATTCAATAGTATTTAAAAGTATTATTGTCTTTTCAATATTATTAAATGAAATTAACTATACTTTTAATAGTATTTTCGTATGACATTCAATAGTATTTAATAGCATTCTCTATTTTAATAAATATTAAATGAAAGAACAAATTAAATATGATGCTTTGAAAGCGCTGTTCATGAAACAATTGAGATAGCAGCAATTGTTTAAGAAAGTACTTCTGTCTTTACATTTAATCTTAAGAACAAGATATTGTGTGTTCAGATTTCTTATTCTATTTTCTCCTCTAAAAGAAAGTATATGGGATGTTAAAATGAGCTCAACTCATCAGATCAATTATATTTGTTTAATCTATCAAAATGAACAGAAACTCTTGCAAGTACAAACCAAAAATCTCATTTTCACATAACCAATAAAAAATAAAATAAAATAAAATAAAACAAAATACTAACAAGTCAAATAAAATAAAATTAACAAGAATCTAACATTTAAAATTAAAATGAAATCCACGATTCTGTCCTTTTATGGGGATTAAATTGTATTTTAATAATCACATACATGGACCTGTGAAAAACAGAAGCTACTTTTAATTTATTTAAATTCAGGCATTAATTTATAATCGTCATACACTTTTAGGACCAAAGCGACCATTCTGCCCATTCAGCCTTTCTTTCTTTTTTGACTTTTTTGACTCTTAAAACTTCGATATTTTTAGATGTGAATTGAATTGTATGAATTGAACGACCATAGCAATGAGACATCAAGTCCACATCTTCCCGGGCTCAGTGCTTAGACAACATTGTATATGAAACGGGCTTATGCAAAGGCTAGCAACAGATATAGTTATGACAGTGTCATTATTCTCAGGCCCATCAAAGTCGCATTATATTCCAAAAGGAAATTAACTAAAAAAATTTACTAAAATAACAGGAGAGAGGCAAAACAACATAGGTAGATAATTTTCTTTATATGTTATACTTTCCATACTTAGAATTATTCAGACCATAGTTTTAAAAAAGCTATTCATAATTTATCATCGACCACAAAATTATGGATATATCATCCTCTTAAACCAGGATGTGTTATCCGCATATCTTTTTTGGTGTACAAGATAGGCCTTTCTCCAAGAACTCTTTCATTTCACTAAGAAGAAAAGGTCGAACTACATACAATTTTTCACGGCTTTAATTTGTAACCATATCTAGTGTCCAAGTTTTGTTTTCTTAGGCCCACTTTTTTTTCTAGTGTCTCAACTCTTGTTCTGGATTTAGCAGTGGTGACAAACAGAAGGATGCCAAATAGATGATGGCTATGGAAATTTTGATTAGACCAAAACAAAAAAGAAGAGTGTGGTTTTCTCAATAGGCATTGTACATGAGGCAACAAGCCAGCTGATCTGCTCCCTGTTCAATTCAAGTTGCCACTGGTTTGCTGGGTGTGTCCAAATTCAGCCTATCTCCTTCACTTTATTGCTTCAGTTCAATCTTTGGAAGGACAATAATTAGGTGTACTTTTGATGTTAATCTTTAATGCCAAATTTTATTAAGCAAATTATTGGCTATAAACTTTTAATTTAATTAGAGAATGACACCAAAAGCATTTAATAAATTATAGTTAGATTTTGTCCTTTTTGAAAACATTACATGAAAAATAGTTTAATTTAGTTTTAATATATTGTCAATGTAATTTTTTTAAGCTATTAGCCCGTTAAAAAACACCTTAAATATGTTTCTAAACTAAGTATTGCAAAAGTTAATAATTTTTAGTTATAATATAATGCAATAATTAAATGACCATGTAGGTAAATCTAATGCACAATAACCAGACATTGGCAATGTTCTTAGAATACTTATTAAGACTAAAAATATTAAATAAAAAGTAAAATTATTTTTGTTTATAATATATTACATATTGGCGGTGGACTAGCTTCTTCACATTTATTTTCTTCTTCTTCTAAAAACAAAGGTGAAAATATATTAATTAGTTGAATCTTTAGGATAATCTATACACTAAGAAGAGATATTAAATAGAATTAGATGTATCTACGAATTAGTTGTTTTAAAATGGATTCTTCCTAAATACAACACATGAAATGATATTTTTTTATTATTTTTTAAAATTTACTAATAAATATTCTCAAAACACTAGCTATTATTATTATTATTATTATTATTATTATTATTTGAGTTTTATTATTTACATATGTAGATTAGAAAATCTAAGTGCAAATATAGTATAATATAAAGAAATTTGGAAGACCTTGCCAGTATTATTATTCACTTCCAATAGCACATTTGTAAACGAAATGTGACTAAATAATATGTACAACTTTAACGAATATAGCTTAAAATTATATAACACTAAAAAGTGTGTTTTTCTTTAAATGTTTATATATCTATATTTGATTTGGAAATTCTAAAATTACATTAAATCCATCCCACATAACTCTTACTTACGCTGTTACGCATCGATCCTTTTAGTTTCCAACACTTCAAGTTTAATTAGATTGGTTCAGTTGTGCTTTGTTTTTTTTTTTTGTTGAATCTTTAACCTAAATTTGTATTTCAAGCTTAAGTTTCAAAGAACAAAAGTCTCACTTTCATGAGTTTATCTTCTTTTATTTGAGTTTCAAAGGACAAATCAAATATATGTGAAGTCATGTCTAAGAGTGTAAAAGCACGTTAATGATTTATTAACTTGAATAACTTATCTGCGTCAAATATTGAGAGTTCTAACTTCCAAATCTCCAATCGGACATCAAATACCTAACTTATCTCGCATTATTATATATGAGTTTAATGTTTATCTATTAATTTTATATTATCATTTTAATTACATATTATTATTTAAAATATTTTAAAATAATTATTTTAAAAATTAATAACTTATTATATATAATAAATTATGATTATATTTTTATGTTAAAAAAAAAATTAGACTTTGACTGTGCATGCGTAACTTATTTAATCTTTGTATATACCCCGTATCAAAAGGTAAGAGGAAGTTGGTGGAACAAGTTCATCCATCTCTCCTTTTAGAATCTGCAAGAACTAACTTTTTGTAAAGCTTCAGGTAAAAGAAACCACTACGAATATTTATCCTTACTCAAAAATCATATGCATTTAATTATGTCTATATCACGATGAATGACTTCAAAAATCTTTCAAAAGTGACCTATGCTCTATGATATCCGTGTGTCATGTGGTCCACATGCATTAAAGCCACATGATCCAACACTACCGAACATGACAATATATCCACTCTAATATTATGCCTAGAATTCAGTTACTCTTGCAACATATTAGTTTTCTTTGTTCGTGTCCTATTTGAAAGAGTAAAATGACAGTAACAATGATAACAAGAACAGCCACAAAGCGAAGTAGCTAGCAATTTGAATCACAAAGATGCAATGTAATTTTTGAGGGGAAATTATATATATAATCCTTATAATCTCGTGGTCAAGCAAGAACTATATAATCCCTTTAGTAGTTCAGAATAAGAAATTTGAAAATACTCTCTGATTTCTCTCTCTCTGAAAAATAAAAGAGCTAGCTTTCGAATGATATGGCTGATGCATTGTTGTTAGTGTTCTGGGAGCGGAGGACATGATCTAAAATACATGCAGGGATTGTAACAATTAAATTACTTATATTACAATTAATTGACTTGTACAAAAAAATGAGTTTTCATTAAATTGTTTTGTTTACATTAGGAGTATAATAAAGAAATGCGACTTTATATAACTTATTTAGTACGCTGCAAATACTACTTCTCCGGGCTAAACTTTATTACAGACAGTTTACTTTATACGCCAATTAAATTAAACTTTATAGTTATTTTTTTCATAAACCAATTTGGTCAATTAAACTTAGTTCATAGTTTGGGTTGTCGCTTAACAAATTAAAAATATTCCTATGGCCATAAAATGTAATTTGCGTGAAAAAGGCATTGTCCTTTCAATCGGGACGAACATACATAAATAAACCATAAAGCAACTTGTAATTTATAAAAAAAATTAGAGCACAACGCGCTCCTAATTGAAAGAGGTTCTTTAACTTATTTCCAATAAAAAAGAGTTTAACCTCATAATAAAGTGTAATCTCATAATAGAGTTTAACCTCGTTTTTATTTAGAATAAGTTAGCCAACTCTAATTAAAAATTGGAACTGATTAGTAGGATTATATAGTACTAGTAGAATGAAATCTCCTAATTGTCCGATTCTGCGTTCTTCCATAGTACTATTGGACCTATTATACCAAAAGAAACTGAGTCCCAAAGAAACCTTGGTCAACTACGTGGAGGACTACACCATTCCATCAAATTCGAGTCAATTTACTTCTTCTATGCGCAAATCCCCGTGTCACGGAGAAAGGATAAAAAAGAAAGAAAGAAAAATACTAGTATTGACTAGTGTCTTTAAAATACTCCTATTAGTAATTAAGAAATTAACAATACTATTAATATATCTCACAACAATTTTCAATATATTTTTACACGTAAATTTTAATAGTAATTTTGTATCATTAATGTCTTAACCAATATTTTTTAAATTGAATTTAAGAAGACAAAGAATTTGTGACACATTCTTAGTATGTGTAGTGGTATGATTTTAGGTAAACATTTACATATTTTATTTCATAATTAGAAATTAATGTTGGGTATTGAATTTGAGTTAAAAGATGTTAGGTAAGTTTTATATTGAATAAAAAAAATTCTTAAACTTTACTATGAATTTAATTTTAGAATAACATCCACGTATAATTAGCGTTGGTAGACGTGCAAATTAACGTCTATTAAGGTCATATTTTGTGAGTATAAATTGTCAAATTGATGGAAGGAAAAGTAGATGAGATTTCTCTGTTAGAAATTTAGAATTTTTAAAATTAAAATCGCGTGATAAAATTAAACCTAGTCGTCGAAGCACACATCATCAAAACAGGTCAACAACCAAAAAACTATCATATCAACTATTCTCCCGGGCTTTCCCTTTCATCTTCGGATTTACAGTTACATCTTCCATGAAAGCCTCTTCCATCCACGAAAACATAACCCATTATTTAAAAAGAACACACATTTAAATTAAATTACTTAAAAAGACAATTTTTATTGCTTTTTGTGAGAATTTAGAAAACAACCACACAGTTCAAAATTAAACTAAAATAAGCATGCAAATGCAAGGAGTCGGTCGATAAGGAACAAAAATAACAAAAACATTTTCATATATATAAACTGAAGGATATCGACTTTATCCAAAATACTTCCGAAAAAAGAAATTAAAAACATAAAAAGAAAAAAGAGAGCATTATGTATGAAGAGGGTGGTTGAGAATAATTAAGAGAAAGAAAGTAAGAACTATAACAACTATAGCAATGCAAGCAAACTACTTGGTTTACACATAGATATCACTGTTCATGGCTTCATGCATTGCTGAAATTTCTTGAGTCTGTCTCTGACTTTAGAACTTCTCAGTTGTTGGTATATGGAGAATATAATTACTAAACTAGACATCAACAATGCATGTTTGGAAGAGCTGAAACTTCACGGCCGGACCGGCAAATCCGATGGCGTCGTCCCGGTCGCCGGCGAGCCTGAGGTACGCCGGACAGTTGACATTAATATGGTAAATTCCGGAAACCCAAGTTCCGACCTTCCACTTGACTCTTCCGTTGACTTTTACGTTGACCAGAATTCCTCCGGAGGTTTTGTCCTGCTGGAGGATCTGGAGCGTGAAGGGGGAGACGGGGACGGCGGTGGCGTAGAGGTAGGGGGACCAGACGGAGGTGTCGCGGTGGCCCTGGTAGGTGGCGGGGAGGGAGGTGGCGACGGAGACCTGCTGGCCGCGGTAGGCGGCGTAGGCGTCGAGTTTGGTGTAGTAAACTCCGATGCGGTGGTTGGGGTTGAAGGCGGCGAGGGTGACCTGCATGGTGAGGGTGAGGGTGTTGGGGGTTGGGGTAATGGGGGAAGGGGTGTCGCCGGTGGAGGAGAGGTTGAAGGCGTAGACGGTGGCGTCTTGGAGGATGAAGCGGGGTTTGGTGGGGCGGAGGATGATCCAGATGAGGAAGATCACCAGGAGGATGAGGAGGATGAAGCCGAGGATCGCGGCGAATACGCGGCGGGGGAGCTGACGCCGCTCCTCGTCGTGGTGGCAGCACTCCTTGGTGCTCATGGCTAATTTGTTTGTTGAGTGAGGACTAAGGGTGAATGTGGAGGTGTGTTTTGCTTTGCGTGTAGTGGATATTCACCCTGAGGAGAATGTTTCTTGCATTATGTGTGCCTTATATAGCCAGAGCAATAATTTAACCAAATATCAAATGGATCTACCACAATGGACTAATTTTTCATACCAAGATGAATCAACCACCAAGGTTTATATTCTTGTTGAGAAATGTTTTTATTTGATCTCTAAATGTGTCTTGAATAAAATTGTCTTTAAAGGAAAAGATTTGGGAAAGATAAAAAAGTTTTTTTAGAAAAAAAAAGAGAGAATAGAAAATTAATTAAGAAAAGAAAGTAAGAGATGTTAAAAAAAGAAAGAAGGATTGTTGGAGGCAGTGCATGCTGCAATAGTACTACTTAGCAGATGAGAATAGTAGATATGTAGGTAATGTTTATTATTTAACATTACCATGGGGTGAAAACATGTCACACTTTTGTGGATGTGATCCTGCACCATAATTATTAAATCTGATTTATTTACTTATCATAAGGTTTTTTAAGCTTTAATTTAATTTGCTTAAAAGTTTGGTTTGACTTAAAAGTTTATTTAAAATTTTTTTTCTATATAAGAGTTTATAAAGAAGTCTAATTAAACTAATTAGTCTAAACAAATCAAGGAGTCTAAATGAACTTATATATAATATTATATGTTATTAATTTATTATATAAATAGATCAACCTCTTAGATCTAATAAGTTTTGTTAAAATCTAATGTCTGACTTTTTTAAATAAAAATACTTTTTTAAAAAATTAAATCTAATCTTTATAATAAGCATGTTAGATCTTTTGTGGGCTAAGCTACAAGCCCCTCGATGAGTCACTAGCTTATTTTCACCCACCAACAGTTAAGAGAAAAAGAAAAGAAAAATGATAAACTATTGATAAAATATTTATAAAGAGCTATAAATATTAGTATTAAAGTTCATCTCAAAATGTGATGGTGGTAGATATAAGAGATAAAGATAAAGGAAAAAAAAGGTAATAAGAGAAAATAATAGATGTGATTAATGTTGTATTAAGAGAAAAAATGGAAGTGAGATTATTAGGTAAAAGAAAATAATAAGTGTGAAGGTATAGAAAGAGAGATCTAAACAAATTAAGGGAAAAGCTAATGATTTATTTTCAACAAAGACGGTATATCAAAATTCAATTGATTATTTGATTATAAGTGAAATTTTAATTTTGAATAAAGAATAATAATAAACATTATTAAATTATTATATGTGAATTTCGTCCTATATTTACTTCTCTCTTTCCTTTAGTAAGATAAGCTTTTAATAATAATAATAATAATAATAATAATAATAATAATAATAATAATAATAATTCTCTACTTGCTACATACAGTTTGTACTTATAATACTCAATGTGCATGTATTACGGTTTTTGTACTTATAATACTCAATGCCAGAATATTTCCGCAAACACTGTTATGCTATTAACACGTCTCATATGCGTGTTATCTTGATTGTTTTCTAACTTAACAATCAGATAAAAATCAACTTAATGTCAAATGTTTTAAGTAAACATTCTTGATTTACCTCTTCAAAATTAAAATCCCCATATGTATAATTGGTAAGTCAGGACTTCAGGAGTTTAGAAGCCTGGCTAATCAGTAATTAGCAATATTAAGCACATATTTTGATTGAAGTTTATAAAAATATTTCAATAGTTACTTCTTTGAAACTGAGTTTTCAGACCAAATTTTAATTTCAAATATTCTTTTAAAAAATAAATAAATATAATTTCAAATTTATTTTTCTCTCAAACATGCTTTTAGATCCTTTCAAAAATCTAAACACTAACACTCCCTAATAATAGGTTCGGGAGGTCTTACTGTAACATAAGGTTCTGTAGAAATCTGGGCATGGCAATGGAGGGTCCCCCTAATAATTAATTAGTAACTCAAAAAATGTATAGCGTAGAAATGCCAATTATGGCATACTCCTACACTCACCAGTCACCCCCGACCACATGGGCTATGCCCAAGTACTTTACGATTTTGGTACATGAGTAGGGACTTACTACTTAGGAGGGTCTAATTTAATTTACCTATTTTATAAATTACCGATTTCCATTTGAGATTTTTGTTTCCTGTTATAGACAATGTATAATTGATTGCTGTATGAATTGTTGGCTAAGTTTTCAGGGAATTCTCACATTGATTATGCATGTACCAAAAAGGGTTTCACACTGATTAGATAAGAAACTACATATAAATTTTTAATTTTACACTCCGAAGAACATTATGTCTGAGTAATTAATAGTCAGCCTTTGTCTTCTGCAGCCAGTTTTAGAATTTCAATATGTATTTCGAAACTGGACTTGATGCGTGACAAATTTTCAGAGAACTGTTAAAACTTGAAATGAAAGACAGGGTTCTTAATTTTAACCAGACGACAGAACAGAATCAACAAATATTGACTGATTTATTTTGAGTTGTTTGCAACAATCATAATTTCATAAATTACTGACATCACTATTACGGATTTTCGCTGTTTTTCATTTGAATATATATTTAGCTACAAGCCAATTTAAATCATAACCGAATTAACTATTGCACCTACCGCCACAAACTTGTGTCAATTTGTAAAGAAAACATTATTTCGATCAAGAAATTCGTGCAGAACTAAACTGGATGGATAAAGCTTAAAGGTATCTAGATGTCAAATCAAATTAAGTTAAGGATCATCATTATAGATCCCAAAGTAAGCAAGGCACAACCGGAATATATGTGAATATATGCACAAAGAATTAGCGTATATGATCTTCATATTTGACATTGATAATTTTCCCTGACTTAAAACATATATACTAGTATATAAATATGTTAGGTAAGTTTGCAAAATCAACTAAAAGCATAATAGAAAGACTGAAAAGTTTAAAGAAAGAGGATATACCTGTCATGGGGCTAGCTAGAACTAGAATCTCTAGATTTAGACAAAATCAAATTAATTAGCTTGAAGAGAATTTATAGTACGTTGTCCTCGTGAAAGGAGTTAAAGAAATTAAGAAACTTCTTTACTAGGGAGACACCCAACACATTCCCCACCCCACGAAGAATTTATAAAAAGGTAGCATTGGATCCAGAGCAGAGTTAGTAGGGGCATTATAGTCACAAGGATTTCTTATGTGAAGGTTCATCTTATTACTTTCATTTTCTTTTTCTATCTAGTTAGACATGGCATCTCACGGGCGGGGACGGATATGGGTTCCTCTTTCTCTCAAAATTATCTTTATTCTTGATGAGTATGAAATTTTTTTCCCATACCTGTTCTATAATTAACAAAATATTTTTTTGCAAAAAAAAAGTACATCAAGAAATCAATTTTAAATAAATTGAACAAAGAAAGTAAAATAAAGAGCAATCTTTTACATATACACAATTTTTACATAAAACAATTTTAAAATAAAGAACAAAAAATTAGATAATCATTTGCACTTTTTACATATACACAATTTTTTTCTAAAGTTAAATGTTAATTCATCCCCTTAGGTATACATAAAACAAAGAAAGTAAAATAAAGAGCAATTTTATAATGATGCATAAAAGTGAAAAATTCCCCCAATAGGTTTACATAATTAAAAATGCTAATTTGCCTGTTAAATAATTAGTGCTCTCTGATTAGTATATACTCAAGACACTCGTTTGGGAGGTCCTTCCACAAATGTAAGTGAAAAGTCTAATCATGCGTCCAAGGTCTTTTCCTATTGTACACCTTAATCATCCATTAACACGGTGTCTTTTCCGAAGAAGCCAGAAAGTTTGATAAAGTTATTTCTTATTTAATCACTTCCCCATTTCTTTTCGTTTTCATAATCTTTGAAATGTAGTACATGAGAGGATTACGTAACCACTTTTTTTTTTTTTCTTTACAGAAGATTATGAAACCACTTTAAGAGGAGCTTTCATCAAATTACTTTGCCCATATAAGTGTAATCAGCAAGTATAGCCGTTGGTTAAGTTCCTCCACCAATTAAGATACGATATGAGATGCGGAGTATAGTTTATCTCATATTCACATTGACTGTTAATTGTTATAAAACATGCTCCTCAATCTATCCATTTTTTTCTCCCCTTTTTACTTTAGTTCGCTATCCATTCTTGCCTTCACATTGGAAAACAATAATAAAAGTAACAAGGGTTGAGGGAGAGTCAAATCAATGGATGTTCATTGAAATTTCGAGTCACATTCAAGTCCACACCAATGTCACCGCTATTTGGAAGGGCACCAATTGGAAGATATATATGAACATACAGATAGACTAGTGCAACCTTTTCAATGGATGCTAGCAATTGTAGCCTTAAAGGGGGGCCTTTTTCCAACACATGATGAATGGAAAGCGTTAACCCCCAAACTGTTTTGCTTTATGAGATTGGATGTATTAGTGGATACTCTAACTCTAATATATTATTAATTTGGTCCCTAACAAAATTTGATTAGATAGAGGTAGACAGAAAAACGAACTCGTGGGACCATGACAACCATAAGATAGTCCTTGGATTAGATTTGTTATATTATTTAATTTGAAGGTAGTTGAAGGTGGGTGATGGATAAGTTTGGGAAAAGAACCGCTTAGTCCCAGATTTGCCTTATCTTTCAAGGTAGACATGTAGGCCTTTTGGAATTTTTGTACGCAAATCATGTCCTCCTAATGCATGGCCAATTTCTGGTCACTTTCTCCATGACTCGTTAATTTCCTCTCTCGCTGTGTTTGATTTTCATGATGATATTATGGTCGATTGGTCGTTAACTTGACTATGCATGATTTTAAGTTGGAAATCACAACTCACAATGAAAGCTCTGCTTTCCTCGCAGGTGCATTGCATTAATTACTGGTAGTTTCAGGAGGACTTTGAGAAGTTTCACATGCAACATGTTTTGTTTACTATCTTGGTCTTCCACCGTATGTGACACGAACATAAACACCAGCCTTTCGAACATTGGTAGTGCTTCAAGTAATTAGTTAAATTAATTTTTGAAATTATATATATATATACACCAATGAATTTAATCTTTAAAATTGTGAAAATTCACATTAGGCTATGTAATTATTAAAAGTAAGTAATTTTAAGACCAAACGTTTTTATAACATTAAGGATTAATAATTGAACATATTATTTTATTAGGTTAAAGCAACATCATGGAAAGTACATGATGAGACATTTTAGTCCTTACGAGATAGAATAAGTATAAAGCCTTTTTAATAAGTGGGTTTTTATTCCTGAGATATGCATCCAGGAAATTTCCTTTAGATTTGTCATGTTATCTTCAATTGAAGGAATATCAAGAACGTGGAAAAGTGTCAGTAGAATTTTCTTTGAACCTTCGGTTTGCATATCCATTATATCAAGAGAAGATTCTATTAGCATCCCCTTTTTTTCTCTTTTCTCTTTGGACTCCTTCGGTTTGCATATCCATTTTTTTCTCTTTTCTCTTTGGACTCCTTCGGTTTGCATATCCATTTTTTTTTCTCTTTGTACTCCTTCCGCATTTTTGTGCTTTTCTTTTTGGCAAAAATACTATTTTCAAAATTTAGTTTACAAGTTATACATTCGGAAAATTAGTTCAGTACATTTGCAATCTTTGGAAGAAAAAAGAGATGAAATTCATTGGTGAAAACAGCACCAGTGAAGGACATGACAGCGAAAAGGAGAGGGGAGATAATGTTGAGAAAAGAGGAAGGAGAAGGACAGACAATGGGGTGAGCCAGTGAGAGGGAAACAGGGAAACAGGTGTTTATGGAGGAGAAGAAAAGGAAAAGAGTATTTTGAAATCCTTTGCAAAGAAAAAAGCTCTTGCTATTTACACTCCGTTTTTTCTAAGTTCACTTCCTACTCCTCTGCCTCTTAATTATTTATTATACCCTTTTTTTTAAGGAGTATACCCCTTTCGCTTTCCAAAAATATTTTTCCTAAATTACATATATCTATTCCAGAAGTATATGTATAGAACTATGATTCATAGTTATGAAAATATACTTCCAAAATAAGTATATATTTTTAAGAAAATATCACTTAAGAATTAAAATTATTGATGAGAAATTAAAAAAAGATGACAAATACTTATCTTATATCCATATTTGTTAATCTTATTTTCATCTTATCATTAGTGTTCTTTAAATCATTTCTAAAATCTTATTTTCATCTTATCATTATTATTTTTTAAACCCTATTTTAAATTATTTTACCATATATTCATTATATGATACTACATTTTCACCATTATTATATAATATTTTATATTTTCCTTCATGTGATACTACATTTTAAGGTACGTTCATCACTAAATTCATATATTATACACCTTAATTACAAAGCAAAACTTTTGACAATGATTTATTTTCTTTAAGTGTGTTCATTCATTTTCTAATCCAAGTCTACATCAATGATTCAGGCTGCAACCACTCTTAAGTACTTCGATTGAAGTATGATTTGTTAGTAACGAAAATGTCTTGAGGGATATTTTATTGAAAAATATATGCTTATTCTAGAAGAATATTTCTGAAACTATGAATCATAGTTTCAGAAATACACTTCTAAAATAGACATATATAATTCTCAGACATTTTCAAAAAGCAAAAGGAATGCACTTGTTTCAAAAAAAGGATATAATGGGTAATTGAGAGGCAGAAAGGAGGGATACAGGGTGTGCTTAGAACAAACGGGTGTAAATAGAAAGAGCCTAAAAAAAGGAGGTACAAACTGCGAATAAAAGACCTATATCAAGGCCTGGGCCGAGGTACTTGTGAGCCCCTCCCCCATTCTGGGGTAGTAATGGGTATTGCAAACCAATCTGTCCGTGGTCAAGTAGACCAATACATTATGTTTTGTAGATCTGTTCACAGAAGGCCCATGTGCCTATTTTTTTTTTCATTACTTGTAGAATTCTTGATTTGTGTGCTACCATGAACAAGCAAAAATTATGTGTTTTACTATTAAAATTACCTTCTTTATATTTATATATATATATATATATATATACAAATAAATAAGTTAATCAGCAAACATGCCAATCAAATCCAAACTTGCAAGTTTTGCAAACAAATCCTACTTACGCCTACAATAACGAATTTAGCTTCTCTGTTGTCCCTTCCCATACTGTTCCTGTACTGTTCCATGGAAATAACACTTCATGACAACTATATTAATATTTAATTTTAAAAATCATCAAAATTGTATATTTTTAAGGGGACAACACAAGAAGGGACAACAGAGAAGTCAGATCCCACAATAACATGACTAGTAATTCACTTTGTCCAAAATCAGTACTACCACATCAGTTTGGAAACTGGGGCCATATATTCCTCTCAATTTAGCGGAAAAAGATTATCTCCTTATGATTTTAAAAAAATAAAATAAATGACTCTCCATTTAATGTGTATCACATCCATTTCATTTATTTTTTCAAAACTTTAGTAATAAAAGAAATGAAGAGAAAAAGAATTGGGAGTAGATCTCGATCCCTATTAATTTAGCACAATTTGAGCAAGGTTACACTTAGGCCTAGACAATAAACTCTCCATGATAATCCTCATAACGATCATTCAAACATTACACCTTAAAAGTTACTTCAAAGCCTAACGGGTAAGGCATATACTATATTCACTTGGACTCGTCCAGATAGGAATCTCAATTCCAAAATTTTGAATGAAATTAATTTTAAAATGATGTGATTTATATATGTATGTTTTATTATAAAATTAAGTTAGAAATAAAATTTAATACATAATTTTGAATACAACACAAAAATTACTTAAAGTTATTTCAACTCAGAATTAATTATGGACCCAAAATCAAATATATAAAAATATATCCAAAATTAATTTTTCAAGGCAAAACCAAACATGCACTAAGTCCTTGAGATACTATTATAGAATCAATACTAGAAAAATTGAACCAAAATTATTCGAAACGAAAAAAATGTAGGAAGCTATATACCGGAATAAAGTCAAGGCAATGACATTCACATGATATCACTTTATGGATGAAAGATTCCAATTGCCTACAATAAAATGGAGGGTAAAAGTGTGGTAGAATGAAGGTGGAAAAGAGAAAGAAGGAGGAAAAGAGAGAAGAAACAGATTTAAGAGGATAGAAGAAAAGAGAAGAGAAACAAAGAGGTCAAGGAAATGTGCGCTGCAGTCTGTCTAAAATACCACAAACTTACCTAACAACCATAAAATAACAGTAGTTGACTAAAACTAACTATCTGACATCCTTTTCTTTTTATATTTACATATCAATACCCCTCCACCAAAAGAAGACCATTACCCTTAAGGGTCTTGCATTTCAAACATTGGAAATTGTTGTTCTAACTTGATTAAAGGAATTCATGTAGTCTCCTCATCGGGTAAACCTCGCCATTGCACCAAAATTTTAGTGATAATACAACTCTTCTTCCTTCCCATACGTTTGTTGAGAATCTTTTCAGGAAACATAAAACTAATTATGGCTGGCCAATCAATGGGAGGATGCCTGTGCTTAACAGAGGGGTCCTAGCATAACTTGAGTAAGGAGACATGAAATGTTTAATGGATTCAAGAGTTTTCTGGAAGTTGTAACTTGTAGGCAACTAGATCTACCTTTTCTAGAATTCTACAAGTCCCATAATACCTAGGAGCAAGTTTTTGAGAGCTTCTTCTTGTTGTAGAAATCTATCTATAGGCCTGAAGCTTCAGTAACACCAACTGGCTAATTTGAAATTCCCTATTAAACCTTCTTAAGAACTCCTTCCAAAAATTGTTCATGAAAACAAATCCCTATCACTAATTATCTCAACTAGTGCTCCACGTAGTTTGTAAATCTGATCCATGAAATGCCGAGCAAGTGTTGCCACTGTATATGGCTGTGAAAGGGCCACGAAATCGACATACTTGCTCATACGATCAATAACAACCCAAATAGTATCCTCGTAATTGGATGTGAGGACCCTCAATAAAATCAGTTGTTATACTTCCCCAAATCTGACTAGTAGGAATAGGAGGGTGCAAAAGTCTAGGGGTAGCAACTGTATCATACTTTTCATCGTGCACATGTATCACAATGTTCAATGAAATCCTGAACATCTTTAATCATCCTTTCCAACCAAAATTGGGATCTAGAACTCTGATATGTTGCTTGCACCCCTGAATGACCTCCTTGAATGCTAGAATGCATCCATTCTAGTAACTGATGCCTCAACTCAACATCATTGCCAATTAATAACTTCCCTTTCTTCCTCAAAAGTTGACCATCCCAGGTGTAGTGTCCCAAATTACCTCCCATCCAAGTTAAATGAGACATACCATACACCTTCAATCTCTTCCACATACCATACTCCTTCAATCTTTTTATTCCAACTTACTCCAGTGTAGATAATTCAACCCCATTCTCCTTCAAACACAACCTCTTGGTCAAACAATGTCCAATAAATCATGGTTGCTGCCATTTTCAATGAGGATTTGAAGTGTTCTCCATCCCACATGCCCTTTTATTCACATAAAGGTTGTTCCTTCCTCACCTTCAATTGCAAGCAAGCTAATGTTAGGATTATCTTCATTATCACATTCAGCTTCTTCTACAATAGTAACTTCTTCTTCATCAAGCTCAATGAGCTACAATTGCATCCTTCTGCACTAAGGGAAATTACAGTCGTTGGTGAACTTATCAAGACAACAACAAAAAAAAAAACGATTTCAAGCTCTATGATCGACTTCTTCTACAGTTAAAGCTTTCAACGTTCTTGATGAATTCTTGGGGGGAAAAACGATTCTATTTATTGTCCCTGCTGCTGACTTCTCTTTTGGCTGGGACTCACTCTCTACTATTGCGTTCTTGATGGACTTTCGATTATCTTGGGTACTCTCTATTGTATTATTGCTTCCAGGAGCCATGTAACTCATGTTCTTGGTAGCCATTTTCCTCTCATCATGTTGTCGAAGATTTATTTCTTGTGCCAAGCTGCAAGCTCCTCTCATGGTTCTTAGCTTGAATAAACGGACTGGGTTAACATATTCATCTTGCAAACCAGCCAAATAAGCATCGACAAGATAGTCTTCAGATAAGCAAAATTTACAAGAAATCGCATCAAATGCATTATTAATTTCTGACAAGGTGCCATGTTGTTGCAAACACCTCAAATCTTGAAGATGATCTTGATGGCATGTATGGTGGCGCCCTTCTCTGTAGCCATGTCCAAGATTGATGGGACATAATACCTTTTGTCCAACTGATTAGAAATACCCTCCACCTTGTCTGAAAGTGCATCAACCTTTGCAAGCTTTTGCTCCATTTCACGCATCATTGTCTATGATCTAGTTTTTGTGTCTATCGGTGAAAAGATTCTGATCTAGTGGTCGTGGACAGCCAGCTCTGAATATCACTATTATAGAATTTACAACAATCAAGATTCCTATTTACTACAATGTCCAGATTAACAGCAAGCCAAATATTAGTACTCAGCCAATAGAAGTAAACAGAGACAAGTGACAACCATCCCATTTGATAATTGTCAACATTAACAGGTTAATGAATCCATCCTATAATACTATCCAAACCCAAAACCGATCCAAAACATGGGCACCAGCCTCTACCACTAGCATCCAGCAAAGCCTGTAACTTGGAACAACTTTCGTCGTCACCAATGCTTCACTATGATTTTATATGAATATGATCTGTTTTTACTTTGTGTTAATTTATTAATAAGAATACAGGTGACAGGGAAACAGCAAATTTGCCTCATGTAGAGTCATAATAAATTTCTTAAATAATTACTCAATCAAGAAAAGGCCTTCAGTTTGTACTTTGGATGCTCAGAAATACTTGCAAAGACAGGCCTCCCCTAATGCAACATATTTATTAAACCAAATCGCATAGATATAAACCGTCGACATAAGCATCAATTATATATATTAACCATGAGGTAGTGGTAATTTTGAAGAAGAAAATAGTACTAATAGAATAGAATATGTATGGCTAGGTAGGTTCCACAAAGCATCCTGGAAAAACACAAGCATGAGGGTGACTTACACGTATAAACATAAATTAACTGATCATCGACAAAAGTGAAGGTATGATCGGTTAGTTAAAAAAAAATGCCCAAGTAAAAATTATATATATATATATTTTTATAGTAGCTAAAGAATTATACTATATATATCATAGATTTTTATAATGTTTTTATAATATTATTTTTCATTATATTATTTATTTATTTACATTTTTTTCCTTTTCTTATTTCTCTTTTTATCGTACAAAATAATTATACAACTATTTAATTTTTCTTTAATAATTGTGGTTATGCCAATATATCTGTGTCATCTTTTCAAGGAATTTGATTCGAGTGTTTCCTACTTTTATTTTTAATTAAAAAATATTATATTATTTTCAGTATTTTTTTTAAAAAGTATGTATAAGAAAATGTGACTTTTTCCTATTTTTATTATTCCTGGATCCTTATACAAACTTTTGAAAACATAAGATAATGTGATATTTTTGTAATAAAAAATAAAAATAAACGTTTTTCCCTCAAACTAAACCGAAGCTAACATTAATACAAAAAAAAAAAAAAAAAAAGCTGAAGATAAGATTTTGTATTTGCTTAAGCCACTTAGTTGAAATAAATTATTATTGATAAAATAATTGGCTTTCTACTAGTTCATTAATGTTCGGTTTCTGTGTCATTGATCAGTATTAAAACTTTTTCTTAATAATTATAAACTCTATTGCTATATCTTCTCAACAATTTACTCAAATATTAAATAAAGTAATCGTTAAATATTTTTGTACATTATAAATTTAAGTCATTATCTCTTAAAAAAATTAAATCATTATTATTAACTCTTTTTTTTTTCAAATTTCACTTTTATTGTTTTCTTAAAAAAATATTTTTTCGTCTCAAATTTCAACCATTTATACTTTCAAAAAATTTGTTTTTAAAAACTACTCTTCTCCCTCTCCCTCTAAATTATCATTTTTTTTGCTTATTGATATATTTATCTAACAATTACATTTTTTTTACTTTTAAAAAGTTCAATTAATTAAAAAATCTAAATAATGCACAAGATATTTACTATTTGTTTTCCATAGTATGAGACTTTGTAACTTAAGAACAATAATTAAGGAAAATATAATGTTTTTTATATTAATTTCAATACTTTCAATTACTTAAATAATTAAAGAATTTTTATGTATTTAAAATAATAAACAATTTAAAAAAAAATATTTTTATTGTTTCTTTAACTACTACACCCATACAGAAAGTATAAAGTATTGGTAGAATATAGCATTAACTCAATTGTTTTCTTTTTGATGCATAATCGTTTTCTATTTGTTTCATTACAGCATGATTGGAGTTGACCATCTAGGTAGAACACTGAGCGCGCACATCAATTCTTAATAAGGCCTGGCCATGTCCACACAATTGATCGTAAGTTGATGGTATTCATTCGTATGGTTACTATTTACATCAGCATAAAAAGAATTACAAAAAATGAAAGAAAAAACGATAAGCCTGTTTGTTCTCTCAATTCAAGTAGCACTTGAAAAGCTATGAAAGTGGAAAAAGTAAATTGAAAATATCAAATAGAAGCAAACTCACCATGGATTAAAAAACACTCATTAACTGCGTCCCCCACTTTCCTCGATCATCAATCCTTTTAGACTCTTGGCTAACCAAATGGCTGTCTCCCTTGGGGAGACTTTATCTTTTCCAAAGGGCTTCAGAACAACTGCAAGTTCCTCCAATCTATTTTGCTGCAGCAAATCTGCAGATAATTCCAACAGACCTTCAAGTGCTTCAGCTCTCTGCCTGGAAGATTTAACATCCAAAATTTCCTTTGGGGGTGTTTCCTCTGCAGCTGTAGGAGTGTTATGTTTGGTATACTCGGAGGAATCAGATTTTGAAACAAGAGAATCAGTGTTTTTCACATCTTGTTTCCTAACAAGAAGATGATCAGAAAAACTTGATTTGATGTTCATCAAGTCGGTGCAACTTGAAGATTTTAAGTTAGGAGGACTACTCAAGTTTCTGATTTCCATATTATCAGAAATATTTGACTTCAAGCCAATAGCTTCAGAGCAATTTGAAGATTTTAGGGTCAAAGGGGTGCTCACATTTCTCATTTCTAAATCATCCCTTGCAATGTTGATAAACTTACCGACATCTACATTTTGAACTCCCATCTCCACAGATTCCTTCCCTGGCTGCTCACTCCCCACGCGGTAACTGCTATGGCGTATGACATGAATGACATCATCAAAAGCTGGAGGAAGATGGCCAACAGCTGGCCTTTCTGGTGCTGGATTCTGTAAAACCATTCCTTTCTCTTCTTGCAAAACTTTCTGGCTTGAAATTTTAGTAGAGATAATCGAAGGAGCAGTTTCATCCACTGATGACAGTCTTTCCCTCACCATGAATTTGTCATCACCAGTGGAGATGCACATAAGTTTTGGCCGGCTAACTTTATCAAGCCTATTACTTCCTTTACTTGAAGGACCAAATTCTTCACAAACAGACTTTTCTCCAGAAATGAGGAGCGACTGTTGGAGAGATTTGGCTGAAGACATTTCCTTTGAATCTTGAGGGTCTTTGATTTCTTGTGTGATTTCAGCAGAGGGATCTACAGATAAATTATCACACCTGGAGCCAGCAGATGCAGTCCTTTGATTTATGGAAAAACTATCATCAGAAGCAAACATTACCTCAGCATCTTGGCCTGAGTGATCAAGAGTTAAACTGGGACTTACTTTCTCATTACTAGTTATATTCTGAAAACATGGTGTAACCACAGGGGTTTCCCCAGATAATTGTTCAGACATCTCAAAATGCAAATAGGAAGCACATGAAATGCTATATGGACATGATTCCACGTTTTCAGTGTGGTTTAAACTCTCATGATCAGGAAGTGTTGGTTCACTTAAGTCAATAAAAGTGGTTGCAAAATCAGAAAGTTCGAATCCTTGAATAGAGAGTGAAGATGAGACAGAATTGCTGCTGTCTGTTTGCATTCCTTTGGAACTGGTTTCAAAAGTCTTCAAAGGCTCTCTAGTAGTCTCTCTAGAAACATGTGGTAGATGAGTGTTGGTCAGCTGATGATGGCTCATCTTAGGCTCCCAAACCATTTTCTTTGGACTTGACTTTCCAGTATTATTTGTTGCATTTGGAACATCAAACCCAGCCTGCCTCACATGTCCTGGAAAAGAAGGTGGTTTAAGTAAGCTTGGACGAGTCTTTTGCCTTGGCTTGGAAGGAACTTCCCGTCCTTCTACTTGTTTGACTGGACCAGATGGTGGAATCGCATTATGTCGAGGTTTAGTTTTTGGAGTGGATTCTATCATTGGTAACTGCCAGCATGCATCAATATACCAGAAATAAATTTCAATGTTATGAGGAAATCTTCAAAAGTAACAAATAGTACACTATAGCATTTATAATGGTAATGTACCTGATGCTTTGAAGTATGCAATCCTTGCATTCTTTTTGCAGAATCAGGAGTTGTTTTAGAAGGTGCAGTAGTTGGCACCTCCAAATTAGGCTTCAAATCATAAGCACCAAAATTGGGTTTGGGCAATTTGGACACTGTCTCTGAATTTATTTTATGGGTCAATACACCACCAACCTTTATGCGATTGCCTCTTATTGGAGAACTTGTCTCTCTAAGTTTTCCATCTTTTAAAGCTGTCACAACATTCTTAATTGGTTTTGGTTGCTTAGATACAGCATTAGAATGGTGTACATTATTAGATTGCTTCGTCAGCTCTTTCTCATCTGTTTTGGCATTGACTCTACTGGAGCCATTTCCCTCTTCCTCGGGCAGGAGTTGCTCAGAGCTGTCATCCTCAATTGATGTCAGGTCTATTTCGGTGATTTTTCTATCACACTTCTTTACTTCATTTGCAGTGTTTTTCTCACTCGACATGAAACTATCTTTCTCAGGACTCAAACTACTACTACTGTTTTGACTTTCTGGCTTATTTTTTCGAGGATGATGGACAGCAGAAATTGGCCTTTCAGGAGAACCAGCTGTTGGGGTACAGAAAGATGAACGATATTGATCAACATAAGGCAGCAAATAAGGGTGTTTTAAGATTTCAGATGCCTGAGAAAAATATATAATGAAAATGTTCAGGATTAGCAACAATAGGAAACCAGGGAAACATTTGAAACTCTCAAATAGAGGCTTACTGTTGGACGATGCTCAGGATTTTTTCTCAGCATGCCCTTTATCAGCGTTTTCCTGTAGGTATGACCAAAGTTCAAGATTTGTCATGCCCATACATGAGAAGCGAGAATTTAACTAGAAAGTATATATATATATATATATATATATATATATATATATATCCTCTTATCCTATAAAGATTTGAGCTTCTCTTAATGCCAAACAGAAGCCTTTTAATGGCAGCTAAAGCAAAAGATAATCGAGTTAGGTTGCCTTTTTCTTTTATAGATCTCAACTCATGAACATTGATGAGGCATATAAAAAACTAACAGCATTCTTGAGAATAAATAAAAATTGGAATGGTGCAACAAATGCAGAATATGACCGTAAGTGCACCCACACAAGCATGTGTGATACTAGTTGGTAACAAGGGGCATAAACAATGTTACTTAAGACTAGAAGATGAAATCTTAGGTAATAGATTTTTTAGGAAAAGCATGATGGTCACTCATTTAAATATGATACTTGAAAAATGAAATTAGCTAAGTGGTAAATATAATATTAATAATAATAATAACAACAACAACTAATATAACAATTCTCCAAGTAAATGTAGTAAATAGAATTACGAATCTCCAGGTAATACTTACATATGTGATCTATTAATGTCAAGTCTACGGAAAGTTCGGCTCATTCAAACAATCGAGTCTACCTTCATGTTTGAGTTTGTTTATTTGTTTAGCTAAGCACAGGAGCTTGGTTGAGCAATCAACAACCCAAATCAAATAATTCACAAATAATCTAGATAATTTACACCCCTACTATATTAACTACATTTTTCTGCCATACAAACATGACTTCACCGAGAAATTCTGAGTAATCACTCACTTTCTATTAACTTGATTATACTAGCCTTAAACAAAAGCAGATGGAGCTTACAAAGATGGGGAATAACAGGGAGGCAAAGGGCCAATAGAGGAACGGTTTATCTTGCTTATCAACCCTGCCATATCCTGAAACAAGATTTACCATGCTTATCAAGAAAAAAAAACAAGATGACAAATTGCACACACATATCAATATATCAGACCAAATTGGGGCCACAACAAGCTTAAATTTAGAAGTTAGAACTCCATCACTGGTATCTGAATACCAACAACCATAAAATAGGTCATGATGAGGATTCAGGTAGGAGTGGTTCTTCGATTATGCCTGGGTTTTATAGTTTTATCCCTTCTAGACCATTTACATGAACTTTATTTTGTGGCACAAAATCATATATTTGTTACCTTTGGCCAAGAAATGAGATATTTTGTTCAGATCAAACTTGAGGATAACATATTACAAGAATTCTCAAAAGATAATATTTATTATGAATACTACAAAATAAGTAAAAAAATAAAATAATAGGAACTCAAACAAAATTGTTATTTAATTTCAGTCCTTGTGGACCATTATGCAAATCAATACCTTATCCTTTCTGTTGCAAAAAAATGCAACTTTACCATCTTCGATGCACAAATGAGATATTACATTCATATATGACTTAATGACAGTGCATTAAATGAGACAATTGATTATAGCATATCTATAATTACTGTAAAGTCAAAAAAAAAAATCAGAGGAAAACTTACAAAAGCTTTAAAAGCTGGGCGATGAGCAGCCATCTCATATATACAACAACCTGAACAAAAAAAATGCCTTTTAGCGGTAGCAAAACGAATATCAGAAATTCATCGCCTAAGACATATACCTAGTGACCAAATATCAGATTTGAATCCATAAGGAATATCTGCAAGAAGTTCAGGACACATATAGTTGGGAGTTCCTACCACCTGCACACAAATATTTACAGCAATTAACTTCCACAACCAGTAACTGCACATTTATGAAATAAACACAATGCTAATAATATGGTACCAATGTCATATTATAAGTAATTGGAAACTATTAAAGCATGGATTCCATCCTTCCAAAATATGAGAGCTGATAAAAATGAAGTTCAGTACAACAGTCTTCCAGCTGAATTGGATTCAAGTAGAAACTATGATCTTATCACCAATAATAATAACCATTTGTCTTATTTATCAAGTCTGAAGCAAGGAAATTAATGTAATCCACTCAAACAACTCTCAATTTCCCTCCACATTTTTTATTTTCAGAAATGTAGAATAAAATTAGAAAAGCTTGCTGACTATATCAGCAATGGAGAGAAAGACAAGGGTATGGAGCTGAAGATTGCAATATGGCTCCAGGGGAATGCCACCTTAGCCTATTATAGAATATTCTCCATCACAACTGACACCTTATAGGTCATCCCTGTTGTACTAACATATACCTATTTTCAAGATATATCACATATGCATAGGTTTAAGTGTCATTGTGGTCAACAAAAACAGAAGAAAAATATTTATAGTAACTAGTATTACAAGGAAAAAAGTTTAAAATAATGGAAGAATTGGAAGCATTATAAAAGATCTCAGTATACTTTAAAATTCAACCCTATGTATACAGTTTTTTTTCTTTCACCTACAACAAATAGGCTTGCACGTCTATTTATCCAGGTTTGATGTCAATTTTTGCCTTGGCTAAAAGTAGATATGTTATATATGAAACAAAAAAATAATAATAATTCTTTTATGTGAAAAAAATAATTGATTAAGCAAAATTCTTTCTAGCAGCCATGAATTTGGTTTAAAATAAGTGTTTTGGGGAATTTAGATTTAGCATCGTAGTAATAACAAAAGAATGGGAAGTATAGTGTAAAGGAATAAATTGACTGGACAATCAGAGAAGTTTTAATTAAACGTAATTGTGAAGGTCGTTATTAGCTCATGGCTAATGGCTTACCAAATAGACTCAATGACAAACATAGTAACAAAGTGAAGCTTTTTGTTCTCATGGTTATATGTAGATATAAATAGGTATTTTCAGAGTGTAAGTATAGCTAAATATTTCCAACCGAGGGAGCAAGTAAGGGGAATGATGTGAGGATGAAAACCCTAAGCTCTTAACTTGGTTTTAGTGCTGCTCAGCATATGATGCTAACATATGTAGGATTCAACAATGCTGTAGAAACTAGACAGAATAATAGTTAGCATGAATCCTAACATCATTTAAAAAAATGGATTTAAAGAAGAAAAAGAAGGCAGCAAGTTCCCATTTCTCACATACCGAAGAAGCCAAATCATCCGCTTTTAGTGTCTTAGCAAGCCCAAAATCCCCTATATAAATGTCAGGAAATTACAGACAAAATTCAGGATGAAAACGTCATAATCTATCCCTAAAGTAGTGAAATATGATATATGAACTCACCTAGGCGAACATCTTGATCCTTGGTTAGAAAGATGTTGGAACACTGCCAGCAGAGTGGACAAAATAATTTAACATATTTTCAAATGGAAGATTAAGGAGGAAAAAAAAGAAGCCACATTACCATACAGTTTGTTTCATCTAAGTAATACCTTCAGATCACGATGTAAAACAAAATTTGAATGCAGGTATTCTACTGCCAAAAGTATTTGAGTAAACCACTTGCAGAGTTTCTTCACAATGTCAAACACACCCAACATGAGTAACCAAAATATTCAAACAAAAATATAAGAATTAGAAAATTCCAAAAATCAAATATATATGTGCAAAAATACCTCCTCAGGAAAGTAAACCCCGATTGATTTTTTCATCAATGCAGCCCTATTAAGTATTTAAAGAGAAAACAAACATAACAAAATAGTAAGTAATTGGACATACACAACCCATGAACTTCACATTACACTAGGACTTCACACTTCACAGGTATTATCCAATACACTCACATGTCTCCACCTTCACAGTATCCAGTAACAATGCAAACATAGCAACCCTACAATACAACCAAAAACATACACAGCCAAAAAGAAAAACGTTACAATCCAACAAACTCCAGTTTACAGCAGAAAGTACATTACTGCATACTGCAATATAACAATTGAAACGGTGTGCTTTCTCTAACCTTCTCAACCCAAGCCTCTTTAAATTGCACAATGTAGGGATGCTGAATTCGAGCAATAAGAGCCATCTACAATTCCCAAAACAGCCAACAACGGTCAAATCACAGAGCACGAAGCAAATCAACAAGCAAGAAATTGAAGAAACCAAAAGCCTACCTCTTGATGAGCAGATCTTCTGCATCGTTCAGTCTGCCGCGCGAGCCTGATTTTCTTCAACACGTACCTGCAATCCACGAACCAAACGAACCGTTAGTTCTCAAAATTTGAATAAACGCAAACCAAATACAGACACAACCAAACGCAAAAAAATGGAGACGCAAACGCACTTCTTCTTCTCCGCTTTGTGGTTTACGAGAATCGCAGCGCCAAACGCGCCACGACCGATCTGCTCCATGATCTCGTAGTGATCCATCCGCGACTCCATCGCGCTCTCGATCCAATTGCAACAAACCGATTTCGCTCCAAACGAATTTCACTCTCCGAACTCCGGCGACAGCGCCGAAACCATTTCTAAACGCAGTTCGCGCGTTCTACATTGCTTCCACAGCGGAATCACGTGCGAGGTTAAAGTTTTCTGAATTTTCTCATCACTGACGTGTCTCCGCAATCAATGCAGTGCTTCGGCTACACTCAATTCTCTCTCTCTCACACACACTCTCGAAGCGCCGTAATGATATCAATAATGCCAATTACGCAGCGTAATTATCTTGCGCGGAAATCGCAATGATGAGGTTACTTTTTCGTATGAAGAAGAAGAAGAAACAACTGCGTTTTCCCTTTCTCTCTCTAAGCAGAGGAGTCTAGAGAGAGAAAGAAATAGCATACGCCGACAGTCACAGCTGGTCTACCAGTCTACCACACCGGCTTCGTTCCCACCCGTGGATTTTTCGTCTTTATTTATATGCATATAATAATGTATTACTGTTAGCGTATTTATTAGGAGGATGAATTGATGAAGTAATGTCCTTAATTTTCTTGAAAAGCAGTGATTACTTTTCTAAAATTAAGCTAAAACGCTTGCTTACTTAAGAATTAGATTAATTTCACTTTCAGGTTCCGTTAACTTCAAAATTCAGCATCCATTAATGACGATTATCATGGGGTGTGTCGCCATCGTGGGAGAAATAGAGAAATACTCCTACTGTACCAGTTATCCGTTGTTAATTACCGAAACAGAAGACGTCAATTGTGAGTAGAATGTACCACAGTGGCAGTCAGAACCTGGAATTGCAACTTTGCAACCCTACTGAAAGGAAATTTTTAGTGTAATTATTAACGAATAAAATATTTGTCGCCAGAAAAGAAAAAAGAAGAAGATATCCTTACTATAAATGACATATCTGGCAAATTAAAAAATGGAATGGCCAAATTGTTTTAATTCATTTCAATTATATGATTTTAATTGTGTTTTGTTTTTCTAAATCTTTCATTATTTTTAATTTGAAAACAAAATATATTGACATTATAAGGTATTTTTATAATTATTATCCAGTTGTAAATCGTCAATTAAGTAAAATTGTTAACCTTTATAGGAATTATTTTAGAACTTATTCTTATAATGATTTCTAATTGGTTCACCATGGAAATATTTTTTATAAAAGTTATCAATAAAGGGTATTTTCATAAAAAAAATCTTATTAACTAAAAACATTAGAATTTAATAAGTATACATTGTCAGTTTTATAGTTTTTATAAAGACTATTAGTTGACTCGCATATTTGACGTTACAAAATTGTAATCAAAAGCTTTATTACCCTTTAATATAAAGGATTAAAAGTTTGAGTTTGAAATATGCAAAAATATTTTTTTCAATTTCTAGCACTCCCTTCTATCTTTTCTCTTCTACTTATGTTCTTCTCAGTTTTGGCCTCAAGTGTTTGGAGGAGCAAACGAGATATCAGGTTGAACTAAAGGTCTATTAGAATTTGCTTTTATGGTAATGCTTTTTTTTTTTTGGTCAGCTAAAAAAAATTCATTAATAAGGTACCAGAGGTACCACAAATACATACAATGTTAACATACCAGCCCCAGCCTCCAATACAAAACCGGCAACGTTTCTTTTCCATTTGCTTTTATGGTAATGGTTATTGTCATGACACAACTTTTCTTCTCCATTATTCTTTTATTGCTATATCTTTTGTATGGATTCATTTTGTGCCATCAGTTAATAATATCTTACATCTATGATTCGTTGCTAGAATGAATTAAGGTGTGAAAAGACTTACGCCACTATCTTATAATACAACTCGAGAGTCATGGTAAAAAACTTTGGCAATCATCATCCACTGTTCTAATTAAATATGAGTCAATGCTTTTTATTTTATACTTTTTTTAGAAGCAATATGAGTCAATGTTAAATATGACAAAGTTGACCCAACCTTTAGAATCGTTAGTTGTAACCTTTACAATTGTCAAATCCAAACAAGGCATGCATAATTGTTAAATCCAAGCAAGGCACGCATAATTGTAACCTTTACGGTCGAATTTGTACTGAAATTATGCGTGCATAGAAACTAACATTCATAGAACGTATAAATCAAGTTCAAGTATATATATATATATATATATATATATATATATATATATATATATATATATATATATATATATATATACATATATAAACACCTCCAATCGATTAACACAAATTGGACCATGTGCAATAGGATATAGATATTATAAATCATTGAAGGTGAACTTATAAATCATTGGCTGGCTTATATAGCGACAAAACTCCTACTCTAATTAAGGTCAAAATTGTCTTATATTCTCTGTTGTGTAAATTCGTGTTTCAGAAGGCACGACCATGTCCTAAGCAGCTCAAGTGCTCAAGTGATTAATCGAAGTTATTAGGTACTGATAAAGGGTTAGAGGCTTGTTTTAGATCAACTAAACTAAAATATCCAAAAGTTCGTACCACACTAAAATACAAATGTTATTAATTGGCCCTATCCTGTATCATACGCCATACATATTTAATGGAGTTCTTTGTCTCTAACGTGCGATAAAGCAAATATGTACTAAAAATGATGCGTGTGTACAGATAAGTATGCTGTTTTTAATAAAAACAAAATAAAATTGAAGGAGAAAAATGAAATAGAAAATATACACCAAACGGACACACCTAACTGACCATTCCAAAATTTGACATCTAATATTCCTTTTAGAGTAACGCTAATTACAAATGAAGGTGAATAAGTTGGATTGAAACTCTTCCTTAAACTTTTCATTTCATATGTTCTAGGGATGAGAAAAAATTATCTTGCAATGATTGTGCCCTTCTCTATGATAGTTCTTTAGCTTTCTGAATTCTGATAGAAAGTTGCTTAACCGCTATGGTCCTGAGGGGGGGCATACTTGTTATGTTAGATGATCTTGTAATTTAAATAGAGATTTATTTAACTATTACAACTTAATTTATATCAGGATAGATACATCTTATCTTTTATCTAATTATGACTTCTTAGCTTGTTTGTTATAAATCATCATTATTTTTTACTAGAGGCTCGTGTCAGGTTGTAATAACATAGATTAAATTAGGATGGATCTTCTCTTTTATAATCTTATCCCTTGTCAACTGAAGCTCGTGTCATGTTGCTGCAACTTAGATTCTACACACAAAGAATATGAAGAATACAGAGAATAAGTAATATTTTAATGAAAAATTAAAAATATAAATAGGGCTGGAATTTAAATGCTAAAGTAGTAATATGATCAATAATCTATTTTTTTCCTCAAATTTTAGTTAGTTTTTTTAGCATGTATTTTTTTAATCATCAACAAAGAATTTTCTTTTAGAATAACTATAAGAAAAATGATAAGAATAAAAAATTATTAGACAAAAATTATTAGACAAGTGATTTGATACTTATGTCTCTTAATTAATGTTTGAAATTTGATTTCTAATTGAAATATAAAATTGTAATTAGAGGTATTATTTTGTTTCAAAATGTACCAACTCAATACTAGAAGGATTGCAAGGTGTGAAATTAAATAAGAAATCCATATAAAATAAAAAAGAAGAAAGAAAAACCATTAGAAATATATAGGAGGTATAGAATCGACCACTTTCAACTACAGTATTACTTTAAAAGCTAATTTCCACACACCATTAATACAATCTAATAAAAATAGAATTCACAGCATTTATTTGCCGAGAAATATACAGATGGGAAATAAAGAGAACAATGTAGAGAAAAGAAAAAAAAAATAGAACTATTCAGTAGCTCAAGTTTTGAAGAGAGCGCCGTCCATCTTATTCATATATGACAACGGTCAAAAAAATATTAATAATACTAATAAACTTCTGCCATGAGGAAATATAATACTTAAACGTCATTATTCCAACAAAAACAGTTGAGCCTATACAACTCCTAGAATAAACAAAACACAGACTACCAAATCAAACATAGAACAGGATTGTTGCACCAATCCTGCAATATAGCATTTGATAAGAAATTCGCTGAAGACAACCAACCACATATGTAAGTATTAATACTTTATGCAAAAGATTATCAATAAATCTCTATTAGAAGGAAAAACATTATATGATATGTAAGTAGTGATACCAAATCATATAATAACTTTTTCTTTGTTTAACTCTCTAAGTGCTCTGTTCATAGAACTGGACCGTGGGTGAATTGAATCACAAACAATTATGACATTTATTAAGTGCAATCAAATCTTTGCAAAATGTACTATTAAGTACCGAATATATTCTTACTCTGCTGATATGGGAGATGTGAATATATGGTTATGTAAGGGAAATTAGTTAGTAGATGACAAGTTAGCTGGAGGGCTGAATAATTAACTTATTAAATTATAATTATTTACTAAAATTAGGTAAAAAAATATAAAATAATATAAAATAAAAATTATAATTTATTTAACAAAGGTAACTAGAAAATTGAATAAATATATATATCGAGGATAAAAATGAAAAATAATATAAAAATAGTGTTACAAAAATGATTATTTTAAGGTTATGTTTAGAGAGATATTTCAGTTAATTTGTAGTTTTTTTTATTATCTGGAAAATTTATTTAAATGTTTGGTAAATAAATTTCTTTTAATCATTTTTAGCATTTTTTTAAATGCTACTTGAAGTAACGTTTTTTTTTTTAAAAAAAAAGTTAGTTTCTAGTTTCTAATTTTTTTTATTCTTAATATATTTATCAAATTTTCTGATTATTATTTATAAATAAATCATAATTTTATTATTTTTTTGTCATTTTATCATTTTTAGAGTTATTTCAACAATTAATTTATTGAACACTTACCATTTAATAAGCTATTTTTTTCATTTCTATCCCATTTTTTAACTAATTTTATTGAACATAACTCAAATAATATTTTAAAAAAATGTTAAAAACTATTAAGAAACTTTAAAAAACTTATTTAGCAAACAATTAAATAAGCTTTTTAACTAATAAAAAATTAAAAATTAATTAAAATGTTGCAACACTCCTAGAATTTCTGGACCCCTATCAATTGCCTACAATAACTGTATAGAATATTAACCATGAAAATATTATAACAGCCATAAAATTTTTAATGGAAATTAATATCCTGTTGTATTTTTTTCTTACCTAGAAAGTTAAGAATTCAAAGCTTTCATGATAAAAATTTTTTATTTATGCCATGGTGAACATAAGTTATCTTTCCTTATATATATAAAATAAATATATTTCATATAGATATCATATTATTAATATGTATTATTGTTATAGGATCTAATGACTTTTAATTATTAGTATATAAAATGACTTTATTTTTTTTAGATTGTAAGATCATATTAATGTAAATTTTATTTATTGTTATTGTGTATAAGGGAGTCTAACTCAAGTAATTGAATAATGTATAAATTCACTGATACTTGAGTTCCATTGCCAAGAATAAAAAGATTTGATTGTTATTATGTTCATAAAATTATAACCTTCCAAAATTTGAACACAAGAAATTAGTAAGTCTTTAGTGAGTAATATTTAAATAATTGTAAAATAATAAAAAAGAAATTCAGTCTCCTTCAATAGACATCTGGATCCGTCCTACTTAAGCATAATATTTAAATTCCGACCCTGATATGGTACCATCTTACCAACGTCCAGTTTTTTTCTTTTATTTGGCACTTTCAATCCATGAGATTATTGGTTCCAATTTCAATTCTAGTCGGTTTTTGACGTCAACCTTTAATTAATGCGTAACGCGTTATATGCATGTGGAAATGTTTATTATACGTAGAGTGCACCCAAGTTGTATATTCAAAGCCAACTAATATATGATACTATATCGTTAACTTAAATAGTAGTACTAATACGACAGTTAGGTAAGAGTATCTATAATATATAACTGTATAAACAAGTTAACTCTTTATCTTAATTTTGTACATCATATAATACTTAAAAAATATATTATTTATAATATAAATGTTTTAAACAATGATGTTTATATAAATAATTTTATGTCATCTACTTTAATGAGAAAAAAATTAATAATATTATTTAAAATTAAACAACTCATGTAGAGACTCTGTTAAAAATGTTATAAACAAATTCATGTTAAAGATAAGTTGAGTTGTGTATAATTTAGATGTGTGTAGATAAATAACCTCATTAAGTATTTATGAAATAAGTTTTTATTACACAATAATATATGTTATATATAATTTTGATCGTAAAATGAAACAAGTTAAAAATAATTTAGTGTGATAAATTTTAACAAGAAACTTATTCAAATGAATTAATTTTTTTTATAAAATATAAATTCAAATAAATTTCATTTTATATTGTATAAAAATTGTATGGCACAAAAAAAATTTTGGCATGGAAGAAGGACATTTTTATTATTGTTTTATGGTTACTAGAGATGTACACATGTTAGATTTGATTTGGTTAAACATGTTATTCAACCTCATAAAAAATCTACGAGTTGAGTTGGATCGACTTTGTATAAAAAAAAATTTGCAGACCCAATTCAATCCAACCTAATCATAAACTTGGTTGGGTGATTGAGTCTGGATATTTAAAAAATTAGGATAATAATTTATTTTTGTTTCTAATTTTTTAATTATATAATAACTAAATGCACTCAAAAAAGATCAAATTGTAAAAATATTTTACTAATAAATTTAATAATTTCAATGTTATATGATATTTTTATTTTAGATAGAAATAAAATATAATATTAGTATGTGAGAATATAAATAAAATCAAGACTGAGATAAAAAAAACTTATAAAAGAAAAAAATCATGGGTAATTTAAATTAATAACTTATGTGAACTAAAAATTATTAATATGTTTTGTATTTAATAATTAATTTATATATATAATAAATTAAATTATATAATATGAGTTGAGTTAAGTCGAGTTAAAAAAAAGAATTTATTTTTTAATTTATTTATAATCGAATCTTAATTAGATTGAGTTGAATTTAACTTAAACTGAACTTAATGACACTTTAGAAACTCAACTTAAGGAGTGGATCGGATTGAGCGTGATCCGAACCGTGAGTAACCAGCACTTGCTATGGAACTTCCCAGCCACCTTTTGCAAAACTGGATCAATTTTGAAATTTAAGCAAAGTGTTTGTGGAATGTGACCACTAATAATTCATGAGACGATTGAAGTCATTGAAGAGATTACAAATGACCGCCTTTCTTATAAACTAAATCTTTTTTAACATAATTAAATGCGCCAAACCCTTGAAAGTCAATTTCCCATAATGTTAGTTTGCGGTATTCATTGCATGACATATCTCCTGCTTCAACACAAACACATCTCAATCAAAATCTAAGATAGTGTCAGGAATTGCATAATAAATAAACTCTAATTCTGATAATAACATGAAATAAAGTTGAAACTAAAACAGTGTTTTTTAATCAAACCAACTGAAAACACTCCTTTGCCTCCTATCACTTTCCTTTCAATTCCACAAAGAAAAGTAAAGAACACACAAGTTTGAAAAACCACCTGGAAAAATGGAAACACAAAAACAAAAACAAAACTATTATTCCATGGGGGCTACCTTCGGTCACGTAATTTTTAACTGGATAAATCTTGGTCACACTCAGATGCAATTCAACTATAAATTATAGATTATTAACCTAGATATCAGGCTCCAGAATATTCTTGGCCTTTAATTTTAATTCTCTGTCTCGCAATGCAAAGTTGAAGAATAATTAATGTTTGTTCTCACCTTTGTCACGATGCTATGCTCATATAATCTCACGAATACAAATTCCTTCTGGTGTCTGTTATTGATTATTATGCATTTATGTGTGGTTTAAACAAGGTTTTGAAAAACAGAAATTACGTACTCTTCTGTGTCGTTGATTCTCCACTTCTGTGTGGTCTTCGCAATCTCACGAATGCAATAGATTCTTGTGAGACACACATGTTTAATTATATAATAAAATAAAATATGTTAAAATTTGAAAAAAATGGAAAATTGTTATATAGTTCAAGATCTCTAGATCTATGTATTATATATAATCTCGATCCATCTATAAATAAATATCATGTAAAAATTTGTCACACCCATAGATGCATATAATAATTTTTTTTCAGTATCAAATATTAATCTCACTGGACCAAAAATAAAAAAAAATCATCTGTCTTTCTCAATCCATTCAATCAAATACTAATTTTCCTCATAATATGTAATTACTATTGATTCAAAAAAATTTACATAAAAAAAATTAAACATAATATTTTCGTTAAATAAATGTATAATAATTTCTTTTATCCAAAATGAAAGATGATAAATATTCTTAAGTTAATTTCTTTTACATGTTGAATAATCATGAAAAAAAATAAGACATGTTAAAATTTTGATTAATGCAAAGGAATGTGTGACCACAAATTAATTTTGTATCTTATCGTCCAAAGGAATAATCTCTATCTTACTGCAAACGCATCTTCAGCCCGACGAAAATCTCACTTTAGTGCCAATAAAGATGCCGCAAACCAAATCAATCATCAGTCCTTTCATCTTTTCAATTTTCTTTTTTCTCTCTTTACCAGGACTTCATGTTGTCATTGGATAGAGAGGATGATGAATAATTCAAAACCAAAAATGATAGTGAAATGTTTTGTTGCCACCCTGTTTCTACTAGTTGCCTTACTCCCAATGGTACAACCAATCATGACTACTTTTACCTTAAAACTATACTGCTGCCACACCTTGCAGTAACATGAGAAAAGTCTAAACACACAAATTAATAGATATTCAAAGCTCACTAGTTAATATTAAAATTATATTTTATACTATATATTCTAAGTCTTCGCTACGAATCCAATTCATGACTTTCATTTAATTTTTCACTCAACTAACTAATATCATGATCAGTCTAGTTGGAATAGAAATGAAAATGAGTGTTAATTTAATCTTTCTTTTTTTTTTGGTTAAGAGAAACTGGAAGTACAAAAATTTGACTTTTAAAAACAAAGTTTTAATTTCCTCTTCTTCTTCTTTTTTCACTTTTCTTTCAATTCAAATTTTAATTTTTTTCTATTCTTTCGCTTTTTCTTCACCATACCAAACCATTAAATAATTTTGTATTATTTGTTTGAAGTTAATTTAATTATCTGATCGATGTAGAATCTTTTAAGACCTAAAATTATTTAAAAATCTATGTTAGAATAACGAATTTTAATTTGTCACTGACAAACTTTTATAAAAGTTAATGAATATATAAATTATTATATATTAAAACAAAAAATGAATGCAATAATAATATATGACTTTATTTATTTAGATATATTAATTTTTTAAATTAAAATAAATTATAAATAATTCAAACCTTGATTTTAAAATTATTTTTTTTAGAAAAAGTAATTTAAATTATTTAATAAATAGAGCAAAGTCAATTTTCCTTGCTTATTACCTAAGTCAATTTATATTCAATGCAAGTCAAGCTATCAATAGTATACTAACCTTTGTTTGGGTGTGTAAAAACTAAAAAAAAAAAAGTAGTAGAAAAAAAATAGATAATAGATAAATTTTGAATTTATTCAAACAAAGAGAACAAAAGGAAAAATTGAGCTCTCTATTCATTCGTTTGATTAAATAAAAAAATATAATTACATAAAATTACATTTAAATTGTAGTTTAAATCTATTTTTAATTCATTCGTTTTAACTTTTTCAAAATAGTTTATAACATCACTTGGTGATATAAATGACATATTTCAAAACATCTAATGCCAACAAGGATTTTAAGGTAGCATATAACCTGATATGATGTGATTATATGCATGTTAAATGAATAAGTATTTACAGAGACTTTTCAAAGATTTAAAAATATGTAAGAATTAAAACTAATAAAAAAAACTGTAAAAAACTAAGCATATATAAAGTCATATTTAAAAAACTAAAAATATATTTTATTCATTAGCGTTTAGATCATTATAACCAATAAAGTAAATTCATTTTCAAGTTATATTTGTGTCATTATCATGTGTAAAAACTCTCCTTCCTTACCATTTTCTTCCAAAGTTTTGAGAGAAAAGTCCACACCCAAATCTTACACTTTTTTTCCTTCAATTCTTCGTCGTTCCAAACAGTAAGCTTGTTTTGAGAAGCGTGTTTTTTTTTTCTCACCATTTTTGGCTAATTAAGTAAAGAGTGAATTTACATTCGGCTAGAGAAAAAAATAGTACAACTTAATTTGCACAGTTAAATTAGTGTACTACTGTTAGTGCAGTTTAATTAGTGTACTGAACTAGTAAAGTAGGCTAGAGTGATTCAATAACGAGAGAGATGTACCTTGCCATGTGTTCAAGAATGTACGCAAGCCATTAATTTGTTTTTCCTACATGAATCATTTGATTTTTGTGTAGTACAAGATGAGGACTCGGTAGTAAAAAAATAAAAAGGTAATTTTCATAAAATAAAAATTAAAGTTAAACATATTCATAATTTTTTATTTGATCCTCTAAAAAACAGTTTTTATTTGATAATCTTCTACCCTTGAATAACATTATTGTACTCTTATTATTTTGTTAAAGAGAGGACGATACGATTTAATTTTTAAAAGATATATCGAATAAAGTTTAAAACCAATTATTATTATTATATTTATACGAGTGAGTGTAATACGTATAAAACCACAAATTATTATTTAAATTACTTCAACATAATTATTTTAAAAATTATTAATAAATTTCATATATGACAGATTATATAACTAGATGATTATATAACAAATTTTACACTATAAATATATAATCATTTTTCTCTATTTATATTTATATAATAAAACTAAAATTTCATTATTTAATTTCCAACAAAATCTAGTATTATATTAAATATAATTTGAATCCATACATTTCTTACCCACTTCATACAAAATATTTGGATAACATTTTAGTTTTACTTTAGTTCTCTTAATGGATCTAAGCAACTTTATACAATGTTCAGTTTTTATGTTTATTTTCTACAACTTTGGAATATAATTTTTTTTTACTTAAAAACTAAATTATGCACTTCGTCTTTATTTTTTATAATTTAAAAATATAAATATTTTTAATAACAAAATAATTTAAATGCACAATAAATTAAATTTAATCACGTAATGCTATCGTGTTGTTAGGCGAAATAACTCTCTTTACACACAATAGTGAAGATAAAAAGATATGGGACAAACACACATTCCCAGCTATTGGAAAGAATATATATAAGAAAAAATAATTGATTTCACACTAATTAAAAAAATAATTTATCTAATTTAATTTTAGTAATATTAAGTAAAAAATGAAGTTATTTTTAAAATATAATCTTGATATCATAAATGAAAAAAATATTGAAAATAAACTTATAATTAAATTAATACTGCTTTAGAAATAATATCATTAATTAAATAAGATAAAAATAATTAAATTCACTTATATTTAAATACATCCTATCCAACAAGTTTCTTGTTTATATTTGACTCCAAAAGAAATATTCTCTCCGTTTCAGAATATATATCATTTTAGAGTAAAAAAAATTGTTATGTTATTTTACAAAACAAATGTTGCATTAAATATTTTATTTTTAAGGATATCTTTACTAAATACTTAATAGAAGTAATGCATATGAAAAATAAATGAATCATTAATTAAATAGATAAAAGATATATTAGAAAGTTATTTAATATTTTTTTAAAAAAAATTAATAAATTATTTATATTTTAAAAAAAATCTTAAACGTTATTTATTCTGGAAGGAAGAGAATAAGTCACAATACCTTAAATAGAAACAACAAAAAACACAACTTAACATTGATTTGACATCTCTAGCTTATATTTACGAGAATATCTCAATAATTATCTATTATTTGAAATAAGATTACAAGTTTTATAGATAAATTGAAGAAAATTCTCCTCGTTAGATTATCCCCTCTCTCATTTCACTTGGGTGATATCTTCTCTCCTCATAATGAACCTGTTTATACACATTGCATCCTTATCTTTTAAATCAAACTAATAACATTCTAAATTTAAACGATAAGGCTGTTAGCTATCACTAATGAACGCAACTTGAGTACCAGACTTCCACATTTCTAATAAAACTTTCGACACAATTAATCCTATATAGATTTATCATCAATTTCATCAAGTTTCAATGCTCGTCTCACGTACCAATGTTAGGAAACAAATCCCTTCATGCATAACAATATAATGATCAAAAGATATCAAAACACACACACACACACGTAACACCATAAATAGAACTATCGAAAGACACATTTTAGTAAGGTTGGACACTTCTTATCTATAACTACGATAACATCTCAAATATTATAAATTTTCAGCACAAACCGTCACCTATAGACCCATCTCTAACTTAGGTATCTTCTCTCTTCAACAAAACCTATTTTATACACCTTGATTACATCTTAATGTTTAAAACCAAGCTCATATAATCATAAAATCTAAATGATAAAGAACGATATTTTATCTCTATCTGGTCAATATCTTCCAACATATATAAATAAATAAAAAGTGTGCTAGTCATTTTTTTCATAGAATATTCAGCAGGAAAAATCAGACACGGGATAGCCGCAATCCATGTCCGAAAAAGAGTTGAAGAGAATCATAAGGGAGACATGACGTCGAGGCTTATATTCAAAAGAACACAGTACAAAAAAAATAAAATTATTTAAGTAATTTTAGAAGTATCGAATATTTATTATTTTAATTAGTTTATGTATTTTAATAAAGTTCATGTGCATATATGCTTATTTTGAAGAGTTTTTTAATATTTAAAAGATTATTTAACATGATTTATATGAGTAATTATATTTTACTTAAAACACTAGTTGAAAGAGAGAGAAATACTTTAAATATAAGATTGACGGTTTATTCTAATAATTTATTTTAAAGATGAAATTGATCTTGTGACGCTTAAAATCGGGTAGAAGACATGTGCAGTAAGCCTCTAGTTAGGATCAGAGGATTTTAGCTAAAAGTTCCAACATGTTAATTTTTAGCATCATGTTTGGTAGTATATATTAGGAGTATCTCTCCTTCTACTACTTTTTATTTCAGCAATATTATTTATTAATTTTATTTTTTATACACTTCTTTTATCTAATTCATTTTATTATAACACGGTTGGCTAAAAGAATGATCGATTGAATAGCAATATAAATTTTCTCAATGCATATATAGTATTTACTTTTACTTATTATACCATCCCACTTTTTTATTTTATTTTTTCTCTGAAAGTGTTTTGTTTCTTTAAATGAAAAAAGAGAAATTTTTAAAATTTAAAATCAACTAGTATTTTTTCTATTTATTATACATGAGTAAAATTTATTTTACTTAATTGAAATTCATCATAAATATATTATTTTAATATATAAATGATATTGTAATTAAAATTAATAATAAATAAATAATTTTAATATAAAAATTATAATTTGAATTTGCAAAAATTAATTTAAATTTTGATACAAAATTATTTTAAATTACCAACAATTGTTTTAAAAATTAAATTTCAATTTAGTAAAAGAAGGTAAATTGATCTCAAACATAAAGATAAAGGTTTTTGTCTGTCATGGTATCTCTCAACTTATCCTGTAAAAAATTAATCATGTTGTGTTACATAAATGTCTTTGGTTCAAGATAAGAGAATTTTATATATAAAAGGAGTCAAATACAAAATTTTCAAATTAAATAAATTATTTTTTATATATAAACAGAAAGAAATCTTACACTATAGAAAACAAAAACAAAAATCAGTTAAAAAGCAATCAAAATTTTTCCTGAAGTATAAAAAATATTCTACGTTCACTTCTATATTCTAATTTTTCCTGAAGAATCAAAATAGAAAGAAGATCCTTTTCAGATTATTTTGGCATCATATACACACTAGATGGACATTTTTGCGTTGGCACCAGCTGCCAGGTGATTTTCAGGTGGCTCGACACCCACACAAGACGGCGCTGTCACAGAGGGAGCAGGGGCATCAAATGTGTTTTGCAATAATTAAATCTTCCGCATTATTTTCTTTAATCATTTCTTTTTAAAATGGCTGCATGAGCCATCATTCAAATCCTTGAATCATACCACTATAAATACGTGTATTACCCTATGATCTTCACCACACAACATTACTTGTTCACCACCTTGCTCTCCTTGCAACTTCCACCCCTACCACCTACCTTGATTCTCTTGAGACTTTTTTTCCAATGGCGTCAAAGTTTATCTTTACCACTGTGGTTTTACTTATGCTTTTGTGCTTGCTTCTGATGAGGGAGCCTTCTGGTTTGTCAATGTTCTTTTTTTCTTGTTATTACCATAGTTATTTGAGTGACAAATATTGGAATATAAGACTGTGTATTGTTTTATTCATATTTTTGTTGCTAGAGTATGTGTTATAGCATTCTTATAATTTTTGTTCACTGGTTGCAGGTTGCGGTTCTGCGTATGAATGCTTTGGTGCTAATGCAGCTGATCTAAGGGACATTCCAAACAGGAAGGTCTGACTCTCTCTCTCTCTCTCTCTATATATATATATATGTGTATGTGTGGGGTTTAAACTTCAAAGGGGTTAATTTCTCTCTCTTTTTTTCACGTGATTTTTGTATGATCGTAACGTGAGAAAGATCTTTTTTGGTACATAGTTTCTGGGGTAAATTTCTATAACTTTATCTTGTGGTGTATATATGCAGGTGCTGTCTGTTTTGAAGGATAAGAAAACTAGTGCTCTGAAGGCTAGTCTGCAAGGATCATCAAGCAACAAGTATGGTGAAAAGCCACTGAATTGGGAGTTAAGGAAGGTTCCTTCTGGTCCAGATCCGCTGCATCATAATGGTGTCAACCCCAAAAAGCCTCAAACCCCTTAAACTCACCGATGGAACCTTCTTTGTGCTCTTGGCCTAGTATTAGTTATCAGTGTGAACATCTACCAGCTTATGGCATAAATATAAACATACACTCATCTTCCTTTTCATCTCTTGTTTTACCTATTTTCCTCTCTCTTTTTTCTTCTTAGTATTTCCACCCCTTTTTCAGGTGTATGTTTATGGGTGTTGAAGTTAGTTAGTGCTTTAGTTTTTACTTGTAGTAGAATAGATGGCATCATCTAGTTTCTGTGCTAATTTTATGTTAATCAAGCAGTATTTAATGCATGCAGTTTTTTAAGGCTGGAATGAAATGTCATTATGCAAAGGCAAATTTAAATTAAGTTAACTAATTTAAAACCAGTGAAATATGGAAAAGGAAAGAAAAGGAAGAAGCAAGTCTTATTTGACAGATTATTTTTTTTAAGTAATAATACTTAAATATTTTATTATTTTTCTTTATTTTTTTATTATATCGTAAATTTTATTGTATTTGTATATTTTTAATGTTATATATCATGAGTGATCATGTAACATTCTTTTTCTATGTGGTAAAAGATTATGTGCACAGCTCATTCATGGATTGGACGGGAAAAACAGTGACATGATGTGTTCTGCTCCTTTCACCCGAATACTACAAAAGTATGTATATGCAGATAACTAACCTAGAGCTTCTATTCATATCTGTTATGTTATCTATGCTATTCTGACGCGGGTCAGCTAGATATGACAGCAATGTCACTAAGGTGACGCAAGCGAATCATTTCCACTTTCAAAAAGTATCCAAATATCCAACCCAACATAACAAATTGAACAAACCAAATAATGGGAGCAAAACCAAATCTGGTAAAATATTCTCTGCCCGTATTAACAAAGGTATATATACATGCATATGTATATATTCATGAAAATGAAAGACAAGTGAAAATTATAATAATACACAATAAACATAATCTTTTACCACATAAAAAAAGAATGTTACATGATCACTCATGATATATAACATTAAAAACATACAAATACAATAAAATTTATGATCAATAAAAAAGTAAAGAAAAATAATATATATATATATATATATATATATATATATATATATACAAATTATATTATTCATTCAATATATGGATAAATGAAAAAAATACTATTACTCTTACTCATACAATATTTGTTTATAAGATCATTTTTTTTCTATCTCCCTTTCATAAAGTCGAAAAGAGTCGCTGTTGTGCATATGATTTGTTAAGATGATGATGGCTAAACCTCACCAACTCTTGCCTTTCTACGCTACACTTCTCGACGCCTGTTCTTTCTCAATCTAAAACGAAACCACGCACTTACCATCACCTTAGGCATTTCACACAATGACTTCATTCGAAGCAAGCTTGTGTCTTCCTACGCTTGTTGTGCTCAATTGCACGAAGCCAATATCCTCTTCTCCTTCACCATTCGCCAGCCCACTTTCCTCTTCAACTCTCTCATCAGAGCTTATTCTTCTCTCAATCTTTTCTCCCAATCCCTCTCCATCTTTCGCCAAATGGTGCTTGCTCATAAACCCTTTGATCGTCACACCTTACCCGTGGTGCTCAAATCTTGTGCTGGCTTATCGGCTCTGCGGCTCGGGCAACAAGTCCATGGAGCAGTTTTGGTTAATGGGTTTGGCTTAGATTTGGCAAATTCGAATGCTTTGATGAACATGTATGGTAAGGGCGGACATTTGGTATGTGCACGCAAGGTGTTTGATAGAATGTGGAAAAGGAATGAGATTGCGTTTTCAACTATGATGGCGGGTTATGGAATGCATGGAAAGTGTGGGGAGGTGTTTGATAGAATGGTGGAGGCAGGGGAGGCCAGATGGTGTGACTTATACGGCAGTTTTGAGTGCATGTAGTCATGGGGGTTTATAGATAAAGGGAGGGAATATTTTGAGATGATGGAGATGAGGTTTGGGGTGAAACCTGGGTTGCAACATTACACGTGCATGGTGGATATGTTGGGGAGGGTCGAACAGGTGGAGGAAGCAGAGAAGTTAATTTTGAGAATGGAGGTTAAACCTGATGAAGCCTTTGTGGGGTGCCTTGTAGGGAGCATGTAAAACTCATGGGAAGCTTGAGGTGACTGAGAGAGTAGTAGAGAGGGTTTATGGAAGGGAATTGAGTTTTGCATCGTCGGTTTGAGTTTATTGTACGTGGCATTTGCTGATGAGAGAAAGCGTACAACTTAAAGGATAAGCATGTTCATGTATCTTGCGTCGCCATAGTTTTAACCTTATATTCATTATTATATAACCAATTTTGATCGTGTCTTTCAAATTTATTTCCCAGTTAATGATAAGCAATTTAGACTGGTATATATAGTTATAAAAAATAGTACGTTTGTAGATTGGTGTGCTTGTAGAAAGAGTACATTTGCATTAATTGCTTTTTTGAACTGAATTAATAGGTCTATTACCTAACTGTGAGTTTGCAACTCAATTACAAAATTTAATCATCCTCATAAGATTCTTTTCCGGAGAAATCTGGAATATAGCCACATATTTGCAGCTCAAAGGACATAAGCTCCAATGCTGCGTAAATATGGTCTTTTTCCTCGTGTGATTTATCACCAGAAACAAATTTGTGAATGCTAGAGTCAATCTCAACGGAACTAAAGCCTGGTTTCTTTTGTATACCACGCTTCTTCATTCTCCTCCTAACCTTGTTTGCACCATCCCACTTTCCAACGGCTGCATATATGTTAGAAAGAAGCACATAATTGGAATCTCCCCCAGGGTCCAATTCAATAAGATAATTCATCACGTTTTCAGCCAAACTAATGTTCCCTTGAGTCCTACAAGCTGCGAGCAATGAACCCAAAATCACTTCATTTGGCTTCATGGGCATATTCTTCAACACATTCAATGCCTCCTCTAACCTCCCTGCTCTACTATAGAGATCCACAAGACAACCATAATGCTCCATTCTAGGCAAAATTCTACGAACTCTTCATGTTTTCAAAGATTCCAAGTCCCTCATCAATAAGTCCAGCATGACTACATGCCATTAGAGCACCTGTGTAGCTGACCCCATCTAGTTTGAACCCTTCCTCCTGCATTGAATTGAAGTTATTCAGAGCCTCATCCGCAAGCCCATTAGCAGCAAAATCCACAATGATCGAGTTCCATGAAACTAAGGTTCTCTGGGGCATTCTATCAAACACTTGACGAGCAAGCTCTATGCATCCACAACGAGAATACATGTCTCTCAACGAGTTGGAAACTTTAACATTGTTCCTGAAATCTTGCGTCATCACAAGTCGGTGCACCCACAAGCCAAGACCGAGTGTGCCCAAGTTGGCACACGCCGCAATGACGGCAATAACAGTCACATAATCAGGTGCCACACCAGAAAGCTGCATTTCTCGAAAGCACTCTAGAGCTTCACAAACCCACCAATTAGCGCAGTCCAAGAAATAGCATTCTTCACGGGCAATCCATCAAACACTTGGAGAGCATCTTCGAATCTCCCATTCCTCATGTACCCATCAATCATCATGTTCCAAGACACCAAATTTCTGACACCCATTTGGTCGAATGCCAACCTAGCGGACTCCACACGACCGCATTTAGCGTACATGTCAATCAGTGCAGTGCCCACCATGACATCAACACATCGTTGATGTCCAAGCCCAGTTTGCGAACATGTGCATGTATGGCAGTTCCAAAGGAGAAATTAGTGCGTGCGGGATAGTGAGCACAAGCAGAGAGTAACGTGATGAAAGTGATGTGATTGGGTTCAATAGCAGCTTCTCTCATTTGCACGAATTTGGAAGCAGCTTTTACCAAGTGACCACTTTTGCAACAGTCTGCTATGGACGTTGTCCACGCTACAATGGGGTCGGTATATTTTGTGGTGTGTCTTAGGGAGAGGCTTTGGTTGGTATTGGAGTTAGTAGTACAAAAAGTGGAATGAGTTTGATTTAGAAGTGAATTTGGTGAAGGAGATTTTGGAGGGTGCGGAAGTTGAGTTGGTATAGCCTTGAACGGAGGAAGGATCATTCTTCTCGCAAAATCAAAATCCCCTCTCTCTCTGGGATTACGCTTCTGTATTTGAATTTTTTTTTTATTTACATTATTGTTTTTTGAATAATTCTTCCAGTATATATATATTTTTATTATTTATAGAAAATTCTTCAAGTATATCAATAGTTCAGCTTCAGCTATAGTACATAATTTCACGAGATGATAAAAGCTAGAACATGGATGCTTAAGATATAATTTGAGATTAATTATACATGTGTAGATTTGAAATAATATATATATGCAATCAGAAATGTCAACAAGATATTTTTTTCATATTTTTTAAATTCTTTCTTTATTTTAAATAAAACTTTATGTTAAGTCCATAAATAAAATGAACCTACATAATTCTATTGGAATCAACAAAAAATTCTATCTAAAGAAATATCGAATAACTTTTATACTTATTAATCTTCTCATATAAATTATGAGTGTGTTTGGTTTCACATCTTTCACCATCAAATATGCGTAATCATTGAAAAAGTGTGATAAAAATGGTTGATTAAGATGTTTGGATGTTCCAATAAGTGTGATTGTGACTCAATCAATTTTGTAGTGAAGCTACTCTGGGTAGCTTTTGCTTAAAGGGAGAATGATTTTCATCTTTAGGTCTAGTTTTTTCTTCTTCTCAGTTTTCCCTTCAATTCATTTCCTCGTTAAATATATTTCATGTGTGTTTCACAAAGTTAATGAAGCAAAGGCTCGTTACTAACACTATTGCCGGTGAAATCTTTTAGTCTTGGGAGACACCACTTGTCATGACTCTCTGGTCATGTTACTAAGATGAACAATGATGGAAATGCAGAAAGAAGGAAACAAATGAGTTCATGGAAGTATAAGACAAAAAAGAAAATTAACAGATAAAAGAGAAGAATTACAATAGAAAAATGTCACATTTTAATATAATATTATCGTTAATAGTGGGGTAAGATTATTTTTATAACAAATTGTTGTGCAATTGTGGGATAAACATTGAGGAGATTTACACCAATGAATCATGAGCAATCACATAAATGAATTTGATATTACACTTTAACCCAAAACCTTAAGAATCAGGTTTATGAGTCTTCTTCTCACTTATATGATGTTCAACTTTGTCATTTTTACCTCAAGTGAGATTTCACCTCACACTTGTACTCTAACAATTTGCCTTGACCTTTTCCTTGTAAGTTGTGTCCTTTCACGTTTCTGTTTCCTCTTGACATATAGACCATCACCTTACGAACTCCCCATCACATTTTGTCTTTGTTGAGAGTGAGACATAAGTGCAATTTGTATCGCCTCTAGATCGATTGAATCTTTCTTGTACGTTAAGGTTGTCACCAAATATTCGTAAGAAGAAGGCAAAGAACACAACATAATACATGTTTTACCCTCGTCCTCAATCATCACCTCCAGCCTTACCAAATCGTTGATAATTTGATTGAAGACATTCACGTGTTGTTGGAGATTCAAACCCTTATGTATCTTTAGCCCGTATAGTTTTTTTCTTTAGATACAATTTATTTGTCAACAATTTTGACATGTATTGACTCTCCAATTTCTTCCATACCCCCAAAGACATCAACTACATCACATGATAGAGGACCTCGTCTGCCTAACACAAGTGTGTTGTTGCCACAACTCTCTCTTGCAACTCCTCCCAATCCAAAGCCTTCATCTTATCGGGCTTAAAAACTTGTTAACTCCTTAGCAAGTATACCAATTTTTTCAAGTAGTAATTTAAAACGGTAAGACCAAGTATCGAGTCCACAGGGACTTCGAGTGTACTCAGGGTTTATATATGTCAAATTTTAAGTAATTAATGAATTGAATTGAATATTTGTAACTTAATGACGCATAAATGTAAATTTGACATAAACTAAACTACAAAGCTAGCATGTGCCTAGGTGAGAAAACAAACACTCAGAGCAATGAAGTGATAATTGATGCAAAATTACAAGCATGTTAAGTGCTCAGCCTACCAAAACTACTCTTGATGTAACGTTAATGATTTTTTCTATTCAATATTATTTCAGTTATTATTTACATCTACTTGCATACTCTAGTCATGATTCCTCATATGATAAAGCCCAACTTACCTAATTTCACTCCTAATCCCTTAAGAGATAAATCAGACAAATTGCATTATGAACAGAGATGCATAATTTAGACTAAATAACACCATTCAATCCCTAGGGATGGATTACCTAAATGTTTTTTTTCCAGTTCTTAAAAGTTAAACACTTTCTAATGCCTAAACCTTATAACACTACATGAGCATGGGCGATTAAGCCATAAACACAATAATAAGCACATAAAAGAGACAATAATATCATAATAACATTAAATAGATAGTGAGAATCATTACATCAAAAGTGTTTGGTAGCTAAGCTCCCAACAATGAGAGGTTTAGCCTTTCATTGTCATGAAAGACTTATAAATACAAAAATGGATAAAGAAAGTGGAGGAAAATGGAGGAAGATGGAGAAGAATGGAGATGAAATGCTCCAAATGAATGGTTTTCTCTCCATTGGCCGTGCCCTAGCTCCTTACAATTCAATAAAATGAATGAATGTATGTTCCCTCCTTTTTTTCTCTTAAAACACAGCACAATCATGTTTTTCAACATTGATTATGCACTAAGCAAGATGGTGTGTTGAGCGCAACACAAAAAATCCAATTGGCTTAAGCGTGCACCATGCGCTAAGCGCGTATGCACATGACAGTTGACTTCCCATGTGACTTCTGACACTAAACGAAGTTGTCACGCTGAGCAGTCCTCACACACTAAGCGAGGTTGGCGTATTGAGTGCAACTTTCCAACTTTTCAATTCTTTTCCATGTCTTTTGTTGTATCTCTACAAAAATTATCACCAAAAAACACTATAAATTTACTAGCTTTAGCATCTATGGGATAAAAACTCAGAAGATGTTAAATTCTTAATGTTTAAACACAAAAGAAGCAATAAAAGAGAAAAAATTGGATTAAGTGCCATAACTCGAAATTCTCAATTCCATTGAACTTTCCCACTTCGAAGGCCTCGGAGTTAAGTGCCATTTGATAGCAATATGAATAGGCTGGTCAGTGCTAGTCAAGACGATGAAAGCACAGGAGCATTGGCGCGAGGCTATGAGGCACCTTCAAAGAAAACCGGAGTACCACCTGGTTGATCCTCCGGGAGGCACCAACAACCTCTTAGAGAAGGCCACAACTGAATTAGTTGATTTAAGATTTCTATTCCATGTGGTGAAGCTGGTGGCCAAATAGGGCAGGTGGTCCTAACCGTCAAGGATGCTAGGGAGGTAAGATTAATTTTTTTATATACATAAATAATAGAGTTACATCCTTTTCTCATTTTATTTTTCTAGCATTAAGGTGAAAAGAACAAAATGTTATCTCACCTTCTTTACTTGAATGAAGTTAAGAGAGGTGCAAGCAAATGACTATGTATAAATAAAAAGGATTTTTTTCACTCTCCTAGTGATGTGTATTTATTATTGAGAAGTAAAAAATAGATTTTGTCAAAAAAAAAAGAAGGGAAGAAGAGATAAAAATGAACAAAGAAAATAGTCACAAATAATAATGAATAACATAAATAGAAAAATATGGGGAAAATTGTAAAGGAAATATAATCACATTTTTATGATTATTATATGAATTATTATTTATAATGATATAAAGGAAATACAATCACATTTTTAAGATTATTATATTTTTTATAGTTCATCTCAATCTCAAAGTTTTTTCTTCTTCTCCCACGTGATTAAAATGTAACTTCATTCACGTTTTTGCAATTTTTATTCAACCTTCCCCCCTCCCCCCTCTGTCTCCTTTCTTCAGTTAACTAATGCATTATAAATTGTTATAGATTGAAATACTTGCTAATTTTAAGAAAAATTATCATTAAAGGAATCCAGGTTGTAGAGTTCTAATCTTTCGATATCATTTTTTTTGTGTTCATTCTTATTGATCTTTCCATTTCTTCTCGCTTTTATGCTTTACGTTTTTGTTCCCAGCGAATTTATCTAAAAGCAAAACTACGTCTGGTTCGTCTGGATGATCGTACTAAGGAGAAGAAAATAATCACATTGTTTAGGAGTTTTAAAATAAATGAGAAGACGATAAAATTTTCTATATGCTCCTTAGAAAACATTTTTTATTTTTTAAAATTAGAGTATACTTTAAGGAAACAAAACTATAGTCGTTATTTGTTAATAATTTAATATTCAAATAAAATAATAAAGTCCTGTTTCATTGTCTTCTTTTAATACTCCAAATAAGGAGAAAGATATTTTTCTTTCATTTCTTCTTGGGCCTTTTAAGCCTATTTCCAAATTTGACATATTTATTTCTATAGTATCTGCGTACAATTCAAATTCCATGTAGATACCCACATGATCAATAATCTTAGTTCCAATCTCTTCCCGTGAAATGCCATAAAGTTTTGTTGAAGATGGGAAAGTATCGTAAAATAATGGAAGTTTGGGGTAATACAAATCAAGTAGCATGATATTCCAGTAGTTCTCGGGAAGATTCAATTAGAACAAAAAGCACTTCAGATGCTTCTAAGACTTGGGTACCAAAAAGCCAAATGTGTCACCATATTTAATTTATCCATCCAGGTAGAAAATAATAGGCAACTCTTCGGATAGATAAAAATATATTGCTAAGCATTAGCAAAATAATCAAACCTCCTATGACAACATGGATAGGATAACATAGATGAATATAACTTGTCACGCAGACTCATTACAGGGCCACATAAAGAGAAAAAGAAATTAAATTTATCTACATCTTTGTATGGTATTTTGAAGTATTTTAGTGTCCAAAATCAGTACAAAGAGCAAATACATAAAAAAATTTCCTCTTGGCTGCAGACACAGACTTAAATCCAAGTAAATTTTAAAAGGACACAGCAACATTTCACTGAAGTTACCTCTAAGTCATCTTGCATCAGCAGAGGTAAAAGAGTCTGCAAAACCAGAAGGCCTGGCTGCAATACTGCTTCTGCTGTTCTCGAGACAAGAAGCATAGCTAAACTCTCCACTTTCTGCTTCCTTCCAAATCTTCAACATTTGAGGAAGTGGTCTTGTGTAGTCAATGCCAGAGTAGCAATCTAATTCATCATCAACTGGTTTCCATTTTTCCACTAATGCTGCCAAGACATTGACTGCATGACCCATATCTGGCCTATGATGTGCTTCCCTTGCAGTACAGTGTCCAGCAAGTTCAGCTACAATGGTTATGCTCTCAAAAGTTTCTTCAGATGCTTCCAGAACTGGATCAATAGCAGCCATAAGCTTCTCCTTGCTTGATTTAATTCGCCAAAACCATTCGGCCAAGTACCGGCTTTCCTCTGGCCGACTCTCGTCAAGTGCCACAAGTCCAGTCAGAAGTTCCATCAACACCACACCGTAGCTGAACACATCAACTTTTGTGGTGATTTTCCCCATCACTGAAACACACGGAAACTTAATTAGTATGCAAAGCTAGGCGCATCAAACTGAGAATACTAAGATGATAAGACATCATATATTTCCTATGGTCTGAACTCCACTATTAGATAAGGGATACAAGGATCGTATTGCTTACAGATGTTGAAACATTTAAGACATGTAATTAGATATCATTTTCTTGTTAAAATACAAACACAGAAAGAGAAACCTTTTGCACGCTACTAAGATGTTTTCATTGTAAGAATAACATAACTAAATATAAATTAACAGAAACTACATGCATGATATATAGAGAGTATAATGATACCATTATGTAGATAATGCTCATTTTCTACAATTGCATCATGGTCAGAAGAGGTGATTTTAAGCAAGCCATACCTGCATATTCAGGGGCAAGGTATCCAAATGTCCCAGCAAGCTTGGTTGCTACAGACTTCTCACTATCTGGGGCATGCTTCACCAAACCAAAGTCTGAAATTTTAGCCCGAAAATCATCACCCAATAAGATATTAGAAGATTTAAGATCTCGATGAATAAAGGTCTGACGGGCAAGACTGTGAAGGTACTCCATCCCTCTAGCAACATCTAGTGCTATTGCAAGCCTCTGTGACCAAGACAAAGGCTCCAACTTCAAGCTTTTCCAATGAAAAAGATGCTGGCTTAGAGCTCCAAGAGACATATATTCATAAACCAAAAGTCTTTCATTGCCATCAATGGAATACCCCAACAAGGATACCAGATGCCGGTGCCGGACCTTGGAAAGAACAGCTATTTCAGCTTGAAACTCCTCCAATGCCTTACTGCTAATAACCCCATGCTCCATTCTCTTCACTGCTATTTTTGTCCCATCTTCTAGTTCTCCCTTGTAAACAGTCCCAAACCCTCCACGGCCTAGTTCATTTTCTGAAGCAAAATCATTGGTAACCTTGCGTAGTACTTGTATAGAAATGACAAGGTTTCCATCCTCAATTATGTGAGAGTTTTGAGTTTCACCACTAATGTTACTCTGAGAACTTGTCCCAGTCTTTGTTGACAAACTTCCAGTGGCGTTTGAAACCGTAATTTTAACCATGTTATCCGAATCAGATGGATCGCGTGGGTGAACCATGATGGAACTTGGAGCATCCAAGGAGGCTTTTTTGTTCTTCCTGCAACATAAGAAGGGATAAACAACCAAAAGAGCTACAACTGCAAACACAGCAACTCCAGCCACAATTCCTACTGCTTTGAATATTTTCAAGTCATTTGGTTTGGATTGATTTGATCTTGAACTCTGATCTGGAACAGGTGACTCATGAGAGGATGGAGGATGTGATGGATTCTGTGGTGAAGGTGGGTTGTTAATAGGCATAGGACTAGGACTTCCTCCAGTTTGGTTAGGAAGAAGAGGGTTACCCACAGTGACAACCTTCGGGTCATTATGAAATTTTGGTAATGGAGGCTCAAGGTTGTTATCACTTAAGTCCAACAACCTTAAAGATTTTAAGTCGGTAAAATTACCGGGAACTGAACCGGTTATATTGTTTCCTGCAAGCCTAATTTCAAGGAGTGAATCTAACTTAGCAAGTGAAGGACTTAGAGTACCATTTAGCTTGTGTCTAGGTAGATTGATAACAGATACCTCTGAGTTGGAATTGCAGCTCAATCCAAACCATGACCCTGTGCTGCGTGTGCATGGTTCATCACCAACCCAATCAGATATGAGAAATGAAGGGTAATTCAGCTTGTCCAGAAAATCCAGTAGTGCAGCAACTTGAGGGGAACATTCAAGCCCAGGCTCCGGTTGACAAAATAAGTTGTTATCATAAGAAACATTGGCAGCCTTAAATTCTGGTATTGGACCCATTAGCATGTTATTATTTAACACTAGGATCTCAAGTTCCATATGTGCTAGGGACTCTGGAATCAAGCCAACAAGTTGATTACTATTGAGATTGAGTTCCTGCAAGGAAGTAAGATTTCCAATATTCTGAGGAATTGGCCCAGTGAACTGGTTTCCATGTAGCAAAACATGTCTAAGTAAAATCATTGAAGCAATAACATCAATAGGACCACTCAACCCTCCACCTTCTTGATTATTTAACCACAAATCCTGGATTGAAGATTGAGCAAAAGTAGCAGGAATGGCACCAGTCAGTTTGTTGCCTGAAAGGCTCAGTTGTGTGAGGGATGGCAACCTGCCCAGAAAATCCGGCAACGGTCCAACCAAATTACAAAACGCCAAAGAAAGATTCGTTAATTGAACTGATTTTTCTAAATCCATGGGAAACGACCAGCCACTACTTACATTCAGTGGATTTTTTTCCAATGTCAAGACCATAAGACTGCTAAGTCCATCAAAGAAATCAGCCGGGATTGCATCAAATGCATTATAATCCAAGAAAGCATATTTCAATTTGGATAATCCACTAAAAGTAGGCAACATCCCACTAAGGTTGTTGCGTTGGAGACCCAAATTGAAGAGTTCTGAGAGTTGGTTAAAGTTGTGAGGCAATGTCCCTCTAAGACCAAGATCCTTAGCCTGAATCTGAGTTACTCTATCTCCAGAACAGTACACAAAAGGCCATAAAGGAGGACCACAGGGATCATCTCCCTCCTCTGGCCACTTCAAAAGCTCTGGATTCTCCAACCCTTTTCTGAAATCATTCAAAACTTTGACATCATTTGGGTTTGTAGCCCCATAACTCATTGTAATTATTAGACCAAAACATAACAAGAAGACTACTTTTTCTAACTGAACGCCTTCCATGGTTTGCCTGGGAAAACAAAAGACAGTATCATCAAGATAAGAACTTTCTCAGTAAACTCAGAACCCCAAATATTAATCAGACACCAAAATGAGACAGTGGCCACTAACCACAAAACTCGGAAAAATGATTAATGAGAAGCTTAGAAGTTACTACTATTAGAACATAACATGAGTATGAAAGTGAGTGCTTAGTAGTTACTCTTACCAGGAAACACGCATAAACAAAGAGCTTTTTATTGAGAAAATGTTGAATGTCTCAGACTGAGAGAGGGAAAATTAAAGTTCCCAAAATTGAGAAAAGGACAGGTAGGGGAATGTGGAGTGTGGAGTGTGGAGTTTCTTCAACTTTTTTCACATTTTACGAAGGAAGGAACGCGAAACAAAGATTCACATTTTCCTTTTTGCCTCTTACCATTGGTTGGCTGTGATTTCTATTTCTATTAAAAAAATTGGGACGCATGGTAAAAGGAAGAAACAAAGAAATAAGTTAACAATCATTTTGTCCCATTTGTTGTGATTAACAACTAGCAAGTGGATGACAGTGTTCCATGTAGGAATTATGTGGACCAAGGGGGATCTTGTTTGAGATATTTTTGTTAGAGGCATTGGCAGTTTTCTAATATAGGCACCTAAATCATAGGCACGTTAATGTAGGAGTAATTTTTTACTCAAGAGTGGGGTTGGACTCTCTCCATTTGGAAGAGAGAAAGACACTTGCAATGCATTTGGGTCCTATTAGTTATTTATGTGAGTCTCATACAATGTGCTTGTCTTTCTTTCTTTTATGGATAATTTTGATTATGGAAAAGATTCTTACTCAGAAGAGTGGGTTAAAAAAGAAATCATATTAGTTCTATGAATCCTAAAATTCAACTCGAGCTATAACTCATGAACAACATTAATGTTGTTGCAACTGTAGACTGTGGTGGCAAAGCCAAAAACAAACAGTAGGTCCCTCTGTTAAGGAAAGTTCGTTAGAATGTGTGTAGGCTTTGATGGTGGCGGGTCAATTTAGGAAGTTCTCCGCTAATGTCGGTCCGTAAATAATTGCTCAAATACCACTATTTGATTTTCTTTGCAATAATTTTTCTTTTAAGTAAAATCACTCAATTTGTTGAAGAATTTTCACTGTTTTGGAGGCTACTTGCCTTTTTTTTTTTTTATTTCTTTTGGTAGGTAGAAACTAGAAACTACTGCTTTTATTGAAGCATATCCTGGTCTCTTCCACATTTGTTTTAGAACTTCTTTAATAAAATTATATTTTTTCAGTATTCAGAAAATTTCACAATTAAATCTTTTGTATATTAAATCGAGAGAAAAGAAAAAAGAATACGGATAATGGTTTACTTTTTGTGAGATAGTGACAAGAAAAAGAGTTAAAAATGTAATACAAAATATGTGTATATATTTTAAAACATTAATTACAGTGATATGTAAAAACATCTCTCTTATATACGATGAAAATCATTTACAATCTACAGTAATTTTTCAAATTTCCTTTTAAAAATAAACAACTTTCTAAATATTTAGTTGCATTTTAAATTCTTGGTCCCTCCATATCTAAGGATGGAACACACCTCCTCTCTCATACTTAGTGCGTGTTGTTCAATGACTATAAAAAATATTTATTTATCTAAAGGGAAAAGAATCCAATTTTCTCTAAATTAAAGACTATAAAAAATATTTATTTATCTAAAAGAGAAAAGAAAATGTCATTATATTTAAAATTAAACACAACACTTAAATATTACTATGTACAAAATCAGACCTATTAAATAAAAATAACTAAAGATTAAAATATCATCTATAAATAAAAGTTAATCGGAGAAAGTTAGGGGGCACCCTATAGCATACTTCCGCCCCTGTATGCAAAGGTACTGTGAGGAATCAGCTAAAATAGCCATTCACATGGCCTTTGGGAGTAACGAGTAGATCTCAGAAGTTAATCACCATCTTAATTTTAAGATCAAGACGGATCATAAGCTACGTTGGTTTAGAATTTGCAGTCATATAAAAAATGATTTTCCAAGTAAAAAGGTTACAAACATAAATGGAACCCAAGAATTACTATTTCCTCTTGTTTAATAAAACTTCTTCATTTGTTTCTCATGTCCTTTATGTATTAGCAGTAGTTAATTATATGTATATATAAGAGACATTTCCCAATAATAGAAGGGAGTATTGTGCATTTAATTCAGAAGAAAAAAAAAGGGTGTATTGTGCTCATACAAATTTAGACTTGCTAGCACTAAAGAATGACCCACTTGCAATAAATTAATTGATGCACTGCTTAAATGTTTATGCTCCTTGGAATAAAGACCTACATATGCATATGCTAACGGAAATTAATTCTGCAAAAACATAAGGTGGAAGACGGAAGAGAATTTTGAACCATATCACATGATATTATTATTTAACTGGAGGTTGAAGTTTAGGGAGGTTTTTGCGCCCTCTAGAACAAGACATTATATTGCAATATGATTCGAGGGAGAAATTTGGGGTTACTTAATATATTTATTTATTTATTTATCTCTCTCAAAAAAAAATATTTATTTATATTTTATAATGTGGGAAAGTTTGCTTCACTAGACATATATTTGCTTAACTTTAAAATTAATATTCCTAAAGCATACTACTTAACTTTAGTTTAGCATCCGAAGTAACTTAGGTATCTTATACCAAGAAAGCATTATTGCATAGCAAATTGCCTAAAAATAACATGTGAATGGACGAACCCGCGCGTATAGTTAGTTCAATCTTACCCCTAATCATTTGAAGATTTTAATATCAAGTTGTCAACATGCTTAACACAATCCAAATTGTTTATAATTAATACTATAATTAACTTTATATTTACATTTAATTTAAAATATATTAGTTATAAAAAAGTTTAATATGTGGTCCTTCTAAATTAATAAAAATGTTTTTTTTAATTCACTTAAAGTTATCGATTTGTTTTGTTTATGATGAGAATTATTATATTAAAATATATTTAATGTTTTCGTAAATAAATTTATTAGAATGATCTGACGTATAATTTTTTACTTTTGATTATAAATAACTTTTCATAAAATTTGTCAAACTGAATCAATCCAAAAAGATTAAATATGGTATAGAGAGGTGTATTGAAAGTCTCACATAGCGGATAATCATGAGAAAAATAAAACATCTTAAAATCTCTCATCGAATAAAAATAGTATCAAGATTAACTATATAAGTCTCACATGTCGGATTTTATAGGATTAAGTTAAAGTTTAATCCCACTTTTTAACATTCAAACACGTACATATGTAAGATATATACAAGATTGAGTGAGTGGTGAAAAAAAGAAAAAAAAATTATAAGTTTGATTTTTCTGTAATAAAAATTAGGTTTGATTACTTATTTAGTCTCTATAGTTTCCAAACTTATCCATTTTAGTTCCTATAGTTAATAGGTGGTTTTTTTAGTCCATGTAATCTACCTTACCTTTTAATTTCTAATAGGTCCCTGTCGTTAAAATTGTTTAACATCGTTAAATAATGTTTGCCAGTTTGCTCTTCTCGCACCGCAACGATGACAGGTGTGTTTGCTCTTTTCGCACGCACCACACCGACAACCGACAACTGGTGTATTTTCGTTGCTCTTCTCGCACCACACCAAAAAATTCCCTATGCATTTTCAATTAGAAAATCCTGTAACAAAATTTGTGAAAAGTTTTACTTCAATCCTGTTATCAGTTTCTGTATGTTATATAATATGCTTATCATACCTCGGGCCAATGAATCCTCTTTAACAAAGAAGAAGTTGGATTTTGAGCCTAGCCCTCATTACTCCTTGCCCAATTTCCCATTCTTTTTGTTGACTCTACCTAGTAATGAGTTTGGTCAAACTTAATTTTGCCTCTGATTTTTGGGGCAGGTGTATTGTATGGTTGCACATACTTTGCAGTCACATCTGGTAGCTGTTGGAACCAACATTGATGTTATTATCTGTGAGTTTGATGCTAGATCTCTTCCTCCTGTTGCTCCTCTACCAACTCCATCAGACGGTGGAAAGCATTTTGCCATATTTGTAGTTGAAAGGGAATTGAAGCTATTAAATTTTTAGTTAAACAACTCTGCAAATTCATCTCTAGGAAATAACAGCTCTTTGTCAGAAACAGAAAGACCCAAGGGAGATTTTTTTTTAACCATTACTTGTCAAGCAGGGGAATAAGCACATTAGTACTCCTGTTCCACATGATTCGTATTCAGTCCTTTCTATTATCCCTGTTCAGGAAAGTAAGTTGTCACTGATTTTTGCTACAAATCAATTGATTTTCTTTCTTGTAAAGAAATGAAGACCCACTTTCGCTCATGACCAAATTCTTTCAAGGTATGATAAGCAAACTGATAACAGAATTTTCTAATTGAAAACGCAGAGAGAGTTTTGCAGTGCGGTGCGAGAAGAGCAACGAAAACACACCGTCGTCGGTACGGTGTGAGAAGAGCAAACACACCTGTCATCTGTGCGGTACGAAAAGAACAACGAAAAGGTCCTGACAAACATTATTTAACAGTGTTAAACAATCTTAATGGTAGGGACTTATTGGGAATTAAAAGATAAGAGACTAAAAAAGCCGCTTATTAACTATAGCGACTAAAATGGATAAGTTTAAAAATTATAAGTAATAAATGAATAATTAAACCTAAAAATTAACAAGTTAATAATTATTATTTTTCAACAGAAAAATACAAATCTGTGAGGTCCAAGAACCTAAGTTCACCCAACAATTTTTGTTTGTACGATAGAGCCGCTCCGAATAAAGTTCATTCCAATTTTCATTCCACTGTCGGCGGCGCCAATTAGGCACAGCTTTTCAAGCCTAACTTGAAAATATCTAATTTAGTTTCAACATCAGGGGACCTGGTTGGTGTTCATGGTCTGCTTGGCAGGTAAAGAGAAACCTTTTTCATTTGTCACTCGAAAATTGTAATGCCTATGCTTCTGTTTTTCATTGATGTAATCATGTTTTTTGTCAAAGCAGATTATTCATGGCATGTCAAAGCAAACTGTATCATCCCACAATTCGCATTCATACCAGATTGGCGTGCAATCAAGGAATTCAATTGTTTTTTAGACTTTTTATACGGTCCCTCCCAAGATCAAACTGCATCAATGTAATGGTGTAGAGACTATAGATATAGATTTATTTGGTGCCACTAGTAAGCATCTACTAATTGCGGTTCGTCTTGGTTTAGATTTTTGCTCAAGCTATTCAGTTATTTTTTATATTCACATTATACTTGGTTAGTGATGTGATATTTTAAAGGGTAAAATATGTAGTTAGATCCAATATTTTTAATCAAACTTGATTTTAGTCTATATAATTTAAATCGATTAATTTGATCTATATATATATATATATTAATACATTGATTCATATTTTAAAAAATAAATAGATTTAATGTTTATATATTGATGATTGAAGTATCAAAAATATATTTTATCCTATTTTAAACTAAAAGTAACACAAGATGGAAAAAAAAAAAAGGGAAAGAAAGACCTATGTCAATGAAACATTTTTTTCATACCAAACTAATAAGAGAAGTGCAAAAATAGTATTAAGTGAAAAAAATGAAAGTGGATCTTAAGAAGTTATTTAAATTCAATTATATATATATGGTTAGATCGTTGATTTTCATAATAATTATTATAAAACTAAATATAAAATAATTCTTTAGTAACGTACAAATCTTTCTTACCTTCACATTAAATGAAAATGACAACCAAATCTTAATCAAAAGATCAACTGGACAAGATTAAATTTATTTAAAATAACCTTGAAAATCCCTCAATAGTTACACGATAAATATTAACCCTTCTTGAAAAGTATCAACATTTATTTCACACGCACAGAGAGGAAGTGTCTAGTGAGTTTCTCCACTAGCGCACTTTATCTTTTTGATAATTCTTAATGGCTTCTATAACTTGGACAGAAAATGTCTCGTCGTCTAGGTAAAAAGCAATAGGATCCGCTAGTAGAGGCATTGGTAGGTTGAGAACCCCCTCAAGTGTTGCATGTAAACAATATGCAGAATATGTGACATGATATCCACCTTCCTGGACAATTAGAAGGCGTCCTGCACTGTGCCTTTTCGCAAGAAGATGGACAATTCGCCCTATTTCTCTATAACCCTCCATTGTTAAGCATTGCCTTCCATTGGGATCAAACTATGGCACATGAGGATATAATAATATATAAGTAAAGGAAAATTCAGTTTCTTTTTAATACTGTAACCTTGATGCAACATTACAACATAACCAGATAAGGCAATTGTTGCCGTAACCTTAGGAGGTGTTAAGTAGGGGAGATGTTTTTTCATGTCCATGAATCATGTTCCTAAGAATGAATTGAATTTGTTTGATTGATTATTGAGAATTTTTTAATAAGTTTTCCTAGGAATCAAAGAATTATGCATATTTTTATTGATTATTTTAATTATTTATCACAATATATAATTTCATAAACAATAAAATAATTTTTACTGTAAGAAAAGAATAATTAAACTTGAAAGAGTAAGATTCTCACCTCCTCCATGGGAAAGTTTTCGTGAAAAACTTATTAAAAAATATTTTCGGAAAACATTCATTCCCAAGAATGTTATTTGTTTAAAATATAGAAAACTAAAAACGTTCCCTTAAAACAAATAAGAGAGGTGATTAATCCAATGCAGGAAAGAATGTGGATCATGAAAATTGGACTGTTAATAAAATTGCAACCATTAAATTACAGTCTCAGGCAGGTAAAAATATGGAGCAAGTTTTTTTTCCCCCTACTTTTTACCTGAAGGAAAAATCATGCAGATTAAATGTTTGAGTGATTGAAAGGAAATGGACAATCAGATTGGCACAATTGCTCAAATTGCCATGCATTAAATCTTTGAGTGATTGAAAGGAAATGGACCATTTGATCATTAATAACATACTATAATTTGTCAGTAAACTAAATTCCACTAGTAAATGGCAATTGCTCGAACTTGGATGGACCGTTATTGTCTATTTATCCAAGGGATTAGTCTCACACCAATGACTGTGAGGATACCCTGGTCAAAATGTTCAAAACCATAAAGAGAAAAGCTAAACACCAGTGCTCATGTCTTTTTCATATAATCAGTTAGTCACCCTCACATTAGAGCTATGATTTGTTAAATAAATCATGATGAAACCCACATGTAATCCTTTTTTAAAACAAAGAGAACCTGAAAAGTTATTGACAGATTTGCTACTTTCAAATAACCACTTACTGAAACATGATATATTCCCTGGGGATTATCATACTAAGTCACTAACAGATCATAGATCATAGTGACTTGATCAGTGGTGTTTTTCTCAATAGAATACATCATCTTTGTAACATGTTTGCCTTATGGAGGGTATATATTTTCAGAATTCAGCAAAACATGTTTCAACTGTTGGCTACTTGGATTGATGAAGGCTATCAAACTCAATTTTGTTTCTACACTCTTATCTGTTTGGCTCCATTGCATTTGTCCAAGTTTTCACATCACTGTTAAAACTAATTAAGGACGTCTCTTGAAAGTCATGTGCTAATATCTTATCAGGTTTTAATTTATCTCAGAGCATGAATTCAAGTCTACATAAACTAGGCAATAAAATGCTAAAATGATCAAAATATAAATTGCCAACAGCAAAAATAGAATAACTTACTGCATTAGAGTCTTGTCCAAGAACCAAAACTATCATATCAGGCCCAAACTTTTGGATGGATGGAACAACCAACTCATTGAAGGCATGTACATATCCCTTGTCCCCAGTTCCATTTGGTAGAGGTATGTTCAAGTTAAAGCCATAACCTTCTCCTTCACCTAGCTCATCAACAGAGCCACTTTGCGGATGAGATGGACCCCATGATCCATGGTTCATATGAAGAGAGATGGTAAGAACCTTATTAGATCGATAAAACCCCTCTGCCGTTCCATTTCCATAATGCACATCAATATCTATGACCGCAACCTTCTTGCAGCCGGAATCTAAAGCCAATTGCACAGCTAGACCTGCATTGTTAAGGAAACAGTAGCCATCGGCCTGAGAAGGCTGAGCATGGTGACCAGGGGGCCTAACCAATGCATAGGAAACTTTTCCATCCCCATTCAGTAAATGCTTCATCGCAGATAGTGTAGTCCCAGCAGCAAGAAGTGCAGCATCCCATGATCCAGGGTTCAAAAATGTCCCACCACAAAGCTGCTTCCCCCCTTCTTTATCAACTTCTACCAGTTCATTTATGTATTCTAGGAAATTGCAACATTTGAAACCAATCATGCACTGTTTCATATCAATCTCCAAATTATGTCCAACACAACTACATCTATCGTCGAGGAGTGCTACCTAGCTTAACATTTTCTTACACACTCTCTTTCATTAGTTTTTTTTATTCATAGGAATCGAATACATGTACCATGAGGGTTTACAAAAATTCACACATGCTGCTCAACCAACTAATTAACTTAGATAAACCCCCTTCTTACTCTCTTTTATTAGTTAATATACCCAATATACTTTTACGGAAAAAGATCCCTTTTTCGACACCAACAGCCTCTATGATTATGCCAATATACCCAATATGTTAATATATAACGACAGAAACTGGAAAAAGAAAAGTACTAAAGAAGCAATGGTAATGGGGAGAGGATTAGGAAACAGTACCAGGAGTGTGAAAAGAAAAAAGCTCAGGGATTTTTGCAGGTGTACCAAGGTGCCAAGAAATGTAAGGGGAGATAGGACCCCTTTTGAGAATAGACACTAGGTTTTTCACTCTGTCTGAGTTTTCAGGGTGCTTCTCCAACACCTCTAAGAAGCCTGGATCCATCCCCGTGTCAAACACGCCATTGCCCGTGTCATGCTTCAGCATCCCTTCGTGCCAGAAAACGTCAATTTGGCCTACCGTGGAAGAAGATGCTCCTTCTGCACCTGCATCAGCCATTCTGCACCTCCTTGCGACTTCTCACTGCTTATAGCAGCCACAACTCCTTTGTGCTCAATAAGTAGGATAACGCCTAGGCTGTTGCTAGGGGCACCCAGCAAAATTGCTGGTACACCCAGCAATTTAATGAAGTACCGAAAATACCCTCCGTTTAAAAAATAAAAGTAACGTAATAAAAAAAAGTTTGTTCTTCCGTGATAGCTTTCTTCTTCACCTTGCTTCCGCGCTTGTTTCTTCCCCGTGCACCCAGCAATCTCATTCGTGCTTGTTCTTCCTCCTCGCCCTCATTGAGCTTCTTCCTCCTCGCCCTCATTTCGTTCTGAATTTGAAATTTGGAGAAGAAGCTATTGTTCGTGTCCTCCATTGAAGTTCACATCCTCCATTGAAGTTGTTATTCATGTTCTCCGCCATCAAGGTTAGTCTTCTAACCTGCTCGTAACTGTTTCAATGGCGTGAATGGTGTAAATGGCTGTCGGAACCTTAGGAAAGACGACATTAATGGCTGGAGGTTGAAGACGAAGGTTCTTCCACGAGAAGAACCTTCTTCCGCGCGTAGGAAAGGGGCTTCTGGAACTCCCGCGGAAGAAGTGTGGAAGGTTCTTCCGCGGATTCCTGCGGAAGAAGCTTCTGAAGGATCTTCCGCGTGATCCAACAGAAGAAGGTTCTACAAGATCTTTCGCGTCATCCAGCGGAAGAACCTTGTCTTCCGCGGACCCGCGGAAGATCCTGCAGAACCTTCTTCCGCAGGCTACAATTTGTTGTCACGGAAGAACCTGCTGAAGCTTCTTCTGCAGGCTACTTTTTATTCTCGCGGAAGATCCTGCGAACGTTCTTCCGTGGATCATGTTTTGCTGTGTATTTTGATTTTTTTGCTTTTTTTTTAGATTATACCTGAATTTGTTCATATTATTAGGTAGTTTGTGCTATTTAGTTGCTATTAAAAATTGCATTTGTATGTAAAATGAAATTATATTAGGTGTGATTTATATATGCATTAGGATGTCTAAATTGAAGTGTTAGGATGTCTAAATTGAAATTATATTTGTTGTGATTTATATATGCATTAGAATGTCTAAATTGAAATGTTAGGATGTCTAAATTGAAATTATATTTGCTGTGATTTATATATGCATTAGGAAGTAACTATGTGATTTTAGCATAATAATAGCCATCATTTTAAATAAAATATAGTTGAATTATTATTTTTTTATCATAAATATTTCACATAATAATAGTATGAAAAATTTCTTAATTTCTTAATTTTAATTAATTCATAAATAAAGATAATTATAACTTAATAAATAAGTTATCGATAAAATGTAACAATTTAAGCATTTCTCAAGACACACCCACAATAAGACACATTGTCTTTCAAATGACGTACACGTTCAAACTCAACAGAAATTTCATTTAAAGCGTACATTGACACCATTCCCAGAAGCCTCTTGTATAAGGTTTTCTTAAAAACATGACCAACAACATGTGTACTTGTTTCGAATGATGCTCTAATTTCAGTGTGTTGCAGCGTCATCATGTTGTTCATTGCATCCCAAACACTACAGAGGTCTCCAACGCTATTCTGTAATATCCTCTTCAAAGACCAATGAGCAGATTCAACCCTACATTTAAAACACACAACAGAGAAGACAAATTAATAACAATAATGTTCAAAAAATCATTAAAAGAAACTTGACTAATATAGTAAAACATTTGTTTGATTGTGGTGCAACTGCTGCTGTTGTGCTCCTTCAACGTTAGCAGGATGCTTCTTGGTTTCACATTCGACTTCGTCATATCAGTAATGATATTCTTCTTATCATCTGTCAATCTCCCAGCATATGGATGTTCAACTAAGGTCTTCGCCAATTCATGGTTGTGAATCCCACATATCAGCTTCACTGCCCAACCTTCACCTCCATGCACTGGTTTTCCACGAATCTTAAATGGACAACCACATTTTCTAGTACATGTGTCTTTTCTAACAAATTCTTTCTTCCTACCCTTGTACTTACCGCTCCTTTCACACCCAATTAAGACAAATGACGTTCTTCCTCTGCTGCCAGTATATGTATCAGACCTCATAATTACTGCAACAAAACCATTTTCATGGACAACCGTTCGAACCCACTACAAAACATCTTCTCGGGTTTCAAAGACCTAGGACACAACCACGACATATTAATTTTTACACAAATCATACATTAGACCAAACAATTAAAACTGATCGACATGCTTACCTGAGAAGTATTAAAAGCATCTGAACAATCAACATGTGCTTCATTCACACCACAATCTTCTTCTTCATTTTGAAAATCCATATCAACTTCTTCGGACATCGCACTGTAATATGCCCATTGATCTTCGTCCATCTTAATTCAAAGTATAACTATCACCTGATTCAACATTCAACTAAATAATTTCAACAATTTGACAACTTCACACAAATATTTAATCTACATATACATAACCAAATTCAACTTTTAATTACATAATTCCAAAATTATAACCTACAAAGCTCATTTAACCAAAAAATACCTCAACCTAGGCAAAATAAAATCAACAATTCAACCAACAAATATATTTTTATGTTTCACATAAATTACAAATAGAATTAACCAAAATAACATTCAAAATAATCTTAAAACAAAAAAAAATCATAAAATAAAACAAATTAATTCACGGAAGAAGCAGTCTTCCGCAGTAGTAATATTAACTGCGGAAGACTGCTTCTTCCGTGGAGTCACGCGGAAGACGTCTTCCGTGAGACTCCACGGAAGAAGTTTTTTTCTTCCGCAGCTATAATATCTTCCTCAGAAGAAAATTTTTTGCGTCCAAACTTACACCATTCTACTACCAAAAATAAACAATCAACCACACAAACCAGCTACGTACCTTACTTGACAAATATCACACCAAAGAAGAGCACAAGCACAACCAACATCGACAAAAATCGCACAACACAAGCACCAGAACGGAGAAAACGCACCAGAATGGAGAAAACGCGCACCAGAGTGGAGGAAACGCAGGAGAGAGAAAGCAAAAAGGAAGAATGAAAAAAAAATAGTTTTTATATAAGGAAAAAGTATAGGGGCATTTTTGGATTTTTAAAAAATTGTTGGGTGCACCAGCAATGTTGCTGGGTGCCCCTAGCAATTGCCTAACACCTATATTTTAGTGAGAAAAATTAAATCCAATGGACCTGATGTTGGCCTCTTTGCTTTGAGTGCTGCTAGGTGCACCCAGCATTATTGCTGGTGCACCCAGCAATTAAGAGGAAAAGACAAATGTACCCCTGGGCTAATTAATTTAAAAAAAAAACGGTTCATTTCCGCCATTTCTTCTTCTTCACGATTTCTGTTGCTTCTTCCTCTTCTTCCTCGCCATTGTTGCTTCTTCGTGACCTTCATTGGTGACCTACGCATCCTTCTTCGAATCCTTCTTCTTCCTCTCGAAAAAGCTTGGTTGCGTCTTCTTGTGCGTCTTCTTCGTGACCTTCCAATCGCGTGCTTCGTTCGTCTTCTATGGGTGTTGACGGTGGTGTTGTTGCGTCCTCGCGTCGGCATTGTCGAGGTAAGTTCCTCTTCGTCTTCGTCTCCGCCATGGGTGTTGGCAGGGAACCTTTCGGATCAAGTTGATCCGAAAGGTTTGTAAACACAATTTCCTGATCCGGAAATTGTGTTTACACCTTTTCTTTATTATAGATCAACTTGATCCGTAAGTAGTGTAGAAACAGCTTACGGATCATGTTGATCCGGAAGTTGTCTGAAACTGCATTTTTAAAATTGCTAACTCTGAATTTTGTGTGTTTTTTATTCTGAAATTTGCAGCTTACTTCATCAAGGCTATTTCTTTAATACAAGATCTTCGTTTGAACTTTGAACAAGGTGAGTACTTGATATATTTGACGAATTTTTTTTTCAATGTTTAGCATTACTTTGGTAGAATAGTAAATATTGGTTGTAATTTGGATCATTGTTATTAGATTGTTGTTACAATTTGTTTTGACCTTAGTCACAATTTGGTTGTAAATAATGACATGTTGACATATAGATAGATAAATAGTATTGATTGATTAGTATGAATTATGATTATATATACATATATTGATTATCCAAATAGTATGAATTATGATTATATTGACATGTAAATAGTCAATGTTACATTCAACCATTTAGACACTTTTTTTACCCCAAAGTCTTTCACAAAACTTCTCTTGACACTTGTGTAAGTCTCTTTTTTAATTAGGTACCTTTCCATCAAAACCTCATTAAAGATAAATGACTTACATTGTAAACCTTCCTAACATAAATTGATTCTTTGCAATCCTCATGTCTTCCTTTATAAAGTTTCGAAGTCAATGATAAAGGGTCCAAAACTAGCCTCCCGAATGTTCAGAGAAAAATTGTCCCTAGAAGCTTGTTTACATTGATGTAGACTACAAGTGTAGCACAATTTAATATATTAGGAGAGGGTAGTGTAATTTTAAAAAATATAAGAGAAAACAATATTATTTGAGCATCTCTCAAAGGGAGGGGAGTGTAATTTATTCTAATAGAAAAAATAAATGGTTTAGTGTTTCTAGGTTACACCACTATATGACCCATGTACTATTTGAATGTGAAAAGTAATTGATCCTTACAACAACAACAACAACTACAAACACCTTATTCCAACATGCATGTATTGAACCAAATCCCTAAATTTGATCCTTACACCAGTTAAATATATCCAAATGCTATTTTCCAATATTTTAGTTTATTTATATAATGCTTAGCACTTTGGTTAATTTACATTAACACGATTAGCCACACTCATTGTGACTATCTTAAATTCCTCCAAAAATGTCTCTTGAGAAACAGGCTTATCCAAATCAGAGCCATCTTGAGATAGCAGTGCCGGTTCCACAATGTTGCTCAATACCTAAACCAAAAAAAAATGATAAGCCAAGAGAGGAAGGAATTAAATGAAACAAGTTTGAGATTTTTATGTTTCTTGGTTAAAGTATAAAAATAAAGCTTCTTAGCAACAAATGAAAACTTGTTTTAATTTCTCATGACTTTTTTGGTAACATAAGGAATTCCTTGTTCAACAATGAGCTTGCCAAGAGCTTCAATTATATGGTCATGAAGTGATCTGTCAGGGGACTCAATCTGAGAGAATATGGATACCATTTCAGCTTCATAACCTGAAACATTCCTGCTTCCCATGTGTGAATTCATTCAACACCTATGGAATAAATCATTCTACATGTCAATTCTCTCTTCCTGATTAGCTCAACATTGGTCAATCAAAGTCTTGATACACAAATATAATTAATCTTATAGACGAAAAGGAAAATTTAATGAAGAGATAAACAATCCATTTAACCCTCATAATGTCAAGTTATTTTAGAACTAATTGCTGCTACTTTTTTTTTTTGGCTTCTTGTGACATTTATAAAACCATGCATGGAGACATTTATAAAACAATCCATTTAATCCTCATAAGGAAAATTTTACCCTTAATTCTCGCAACAAAGTCCTAAATTCTTTGATCCATTGAATTTTGTGCCTTCTCTGGCTTGAATTAAATTGTCCATACTCTACTGATGTTAGTATCAATGAGACGAACACAACCAAAACCATGCATGGAGTTAAGGTATATTATACTGATGTTAACAGGAATGATCTATTTCTCAGATTCCTGAATCAAGGTCAATACCACTAAGCATTTGAGATGTTGTTGACCATTGTTTCTCAGATTCATAAAGCTGAGCAAGTTTCTCTCTAATAACTAAAACATATGATAAAACAACAAGTTGGCATTTAGAGTAATTGAATTGAGTCAACCAACTGCTTGAACAACCATTGGGTGATGGTGTTTTGCTGTCCCAAATCAATGTCATATATGCGTTAGACGCATGAAATTTGAGAAAATGAAATGAGTGATGGATTTTGCGGTACTCATTTGCAGATCATGGTTAGGACTAGAGGATTAGGTCGTGCCTTAGGTTAGGTCACTGGCAGAGGTGTGGGCAGAGGAGATCATGATGATTCCGATGATGCTCCACAGCGTCGATGACCTACTGCATCCGCACGGAAGCAGCGAGTCGCTGTGACTGTGGATCACGTCGATGAGCCAGTCATCCCTGACCCAGATGTTCAGGATGACCCGATGGAGGCACCAGCTGCTGTGGAGGACATTCCTATGGACGCAGGTGCAGAGGCGGCTGAGGATCAGCCTCAGGAATTTCCGGGTGGTCCGAGCGACCCATTTGTGTTGACAGCGTATGCGGATCACGTTGCTTGCAACGTATGGACGGGAGAGGTATTTATACTATTTATTTTTAGTTACTTGTAAATTATACTTTATGATTGAAATTAGTTTTTCTTTAAATGATAATTTTAACAAATTTTGCGTTCCTTTATACTTCAATTCAGGAGCGTCCTGAATTGAAGCTATCCTCTCATGGGAGGAAGGTCCACAGTTTAGGCAGGCCTGTCCCTGCCATTGAGGGACTTATTGCTGGTACAGGACTAAGTCCTCTGATCGCGTGTTCGGTAGACACCGGCGATCGGGGACTTTTGTCCGCGTTTGTGGAACGGTGGCACCGAGAGACGTCTAGTTTCCATCTCCTGGTGGGAGAGCTCACCATCACATTGGACGACGTCTCCTCTCTTCTCCATCTTCCCGTTATTGGCGACTTACACGCATTTCAGCCCTTGAACATGGACGATGCGGTTCAGATGCTGGTGGACTTGTTGATGGTGTCTCCAGAGTCTGCTAGGGCTGAGACAGTCCAGTGTCGCGGACCGTACGTACGCCTGCAATGGGTACGTGATATATATCAGCATCGATGCCAGGCAGGTCATTGGACAGCTGCGGCTCGTGCATATCTTCTTCACCTACTGGGTTGCACTCTGTTTGCTAACAAGAGTGCAACCAATGTCCATGTTGTCTACTTGGAGGCCCTTCGTGACCTCAGTATGACAGAGAGGTACGCTTGGGGAGTGGCTGCTTTGGTTCATATGTACGACCAGCTGAACGATGCATCTATGAGCCACAGTCGACAGCTTGGCGGTTACATCACATTGCTGCAGGTAACAAATATGTTTTTCATTCATCCAGGCTAAACAATGTTCAACTTTAAATTTTGTTACACTTTCATTATTAATGTTTATAATTTGAATGTTACATCTGTAGTGCTAGATTTACGAGCAATTTCCCTCGGTTGCGGAGTCCACCGCTGATCAGGACTACGACGAGGCTTCTCCGCGTGCGTGCAGGTGGATTGCGACGAAGAAGACCGTGAAAAGCATTCGCACGCCGTCGTATAGGGAGCGCCTGGACCAACTCCGGATTCCGGATGTCTGTTGGATCCCTTATGGGGAGCATCGGGAGGTCCGGGACTTCCACGTCAGATCATGCTATTCCGGTCTCTTGCGCTGGGGGCCTGTTGTTGTTTATTGCCGACCGGAGAGGGTCGTGCGGTAGTTTGGTTACACGCAAACCATTCTTGCTCCTCCTGTCGATTCATGGGTCTCGTATGATGATATACACGACAGGTGGATGCACTACGAGGATCATATCGTACCTGCAGGTGAGGTGTGCGTTGTGCCAGGGGTGTGTTCCAGTGACTACATCGACTGGTTCTTCCGCATCTCTCATCCTTTCATGACACCAGGCCACGCATTAGATCCCCTGCCTCATGGTCACGCCCCACAGGCCCGATTCGTCCCTCAGGCCCCGTAGATGGATATCCCTCGCGTGCCGGAGTCAGGAGCATCGTCAACATCTGCGGAGGAGCCCAGACATGCAGTGGTAAGTAATACTAATAATTTACGTCATTTACCTCAATATTTGCATAATAATTTGTGTAATTAGTTTGTTTTGTATGTAACAGGAAGTTTGTGATGACATTGCTGAGAGGTTGAAGCGTCATCCGAGTCTAGGGGTGGTCACGCCTGGCTCATCGACACATGAGGTGATCGAAGAATGCCTCAGATTGGCCAGGAGTGTGACACAGGACCATCTAGTATACGTTAGGTGTAGACGCAGGCGGCACACTGATCAGGCGTAGTTTATGTATATATTTTACATTGATATTCCTTGTATATACAGATATTGTACATGAACTCATTTCATGAGTATTGTTGATTTTATTTATTTTCATTACTAATGTTAGTTTTATTTATTTTCATTGATTGTGTATTCCATTTGTGTCTATATACACGTGTGTTATTAAAATGGTCTAGTTAACTTAGTTTACCAACTAATAAAAAATAATTTAAAATATAACTTTAAATATAATTGAAATAAAGAAGTTGAAAAGGGTGTAAAAAAAATAATTAACCAAAAAATGGACATCATTCGTTATCTAAGATCTTATATAACGTACTAATATTTTTAAATTCTCTTATAATTATAATTTTCCCACTTATACTAATGATCATGTAAAAAAATTTATTATAAAGTAGTTAGTATTTTAATTTTTTATATAATACTAATTATTTTTTTATATTCTTTATAATATTAATAATGATATGATTAATTCTTTATAATATTATCTTTTATGTATTTATTGATTTTTATTAATATGTATAAAATAACCTTCAACAATAATTATAATGGGACTGAGTAAGTATTTTAATATTATCTTCTAAACAAATTTATTCTAAAAAAATATATTAAAAAATTAATTATTTATAATAAATCAATATTTATAAATATATTATAATTAATAAAATAAAAAATAGATTTAATTATATTATAAATAAATATGCTGTATTTTAAAGCATATTATAATTATTTTTCCTCTTACGGATCAACTTGATCTGTAAGTCTCTTACAGATCAACTTACGGATCAAGTTGATCCGTAGGAGGAAAACTAAACAAGGACAATTTTGCCATTTTTTAAGAATGATGGGTGCACCAGCAATAATGCTGGGTGCACCTAGCAACACTCCTTTGCTTTTGGGAAATTGGTATTGGCCCTCCAATTGTTTTTGGCCCATGAATGCACAAATACTAAAATGTCTTTTTGCTTCTTTTATCTCATATTGGTATCCAACCCATCCTTTTTGACAAACCAACCAAATAGGCCAAATAGTAACACAATAGAATCATGATTTGATTTTGTTAGGATAGAATCACAATCATTCTATTGCATGAAATGCAACAAAATAAAATCATAATTTTATTGTGCAACAGTTTATGCAGCATAATCATACTTTCATGGTCTTTTTTTTAGAAAAAAAATGTACAATGAAAGTTTGATTACATTGTACAATATGCAAGAAAATCATATTTACGTTGTACTTTTGTAATTGGCCCTCGTTTCTACAACAGAATCGTGGTTCGATTGTGCACTTTTCTAACACACTCAGCTACACAACGAAAACATACCTCGACTAAACTAGCAGGGATGTGAAAAAAAAGTACAATGGAATTATAATTTTGTGATACATTATACGACGAAATCACTTCGTTGTATAACATTTTTCACACTCTCACTGATGCAGTGGAAATATGTTTCCATTGTGCATTATAAGGAAAGATATCTTTAGAATTTAAGAATGTTGATAGGAACTAAAACTAATGTGGTTGGGGCCCATAACAACCCCTTGCTTTTGCCATTCATTGTCTTTTCAATTGGATCTTCTTATGGACCCAAAACTTAACCTGATTGGATTTTTACTACTACTTCATGGCCAAATTTTCACAAGTGTCATAATCATACTCAACAACAAAATTAATCAATACAAGATAATATAATATTGGAGGGAATTTTTATAGGCAAATGTAAAGATCTAAATTATAATTGGTAAACGTAGCTAAGTGATTTTTTTAATATTGATCATATGTATCTTTTATATGAGATAATAAGAATATAACTATTATAACTTATGAAAAAAATTCTAAGTATTTAATGTATCTATATACTTAAAACTCAAACTAGAGGTAAGTGATTTTGTGTTTATAAGATATGATGAGTATAAATTTAAATCTCCTAAAATGTTTTATGGCAATCCTTCTTGGTAATCCTTCTTGGTATTAAGTAAAAATGTATCAAATATTCTATTATGCTTTTAAGATATAAAATATATTTATTTTTATAAAATATTATGAGGATTAATAAAAAAAATGAATTAATTGATTTTTAATCTTTTAAATAGTCATTTTGCAGAATTTTGGTTTATTGATCGGCTTTCAATTATATCAATTGAGTCTATAAAATTTTCTTCCATTTATAATAAGGTCGCGGTTCATGAATTCTTTCAACATTCAAGTCAATAATTTGCTTAGAATGGAAATACATTCTTTTTATCGTTCATTATTGTTATGAAAATAATAATTTACTCCATAGTTAGTACAATCAAGATATTTAGTTAGGTCATTATAGTTTAAATATTTAAGAGACATTTGTTTCATGGACTAAATTATATTCTTAGGAATATTATTATCATAAATTTTATTTCTATTAACATGTTTGGTAACTAAGTAACATTTCTTGGAATATTTTAAAATTTATTTTAATTAAAAAATAAAAATATAAAAAAAAATGGAATTAAGTAAAAGTGGAAAGTTATTTTAGAAAATAACTTATATTCCAATGGATGGTTCATGTCACCTAGTGATAATTGTTATGCATACTTAATTTGAACATTTAAATCACATAGCAATTATCTAATTTATTCTCTTTTAATGCTTCTTTTGATATAAAATATATGAATTTAACTTCTTCTAAGTTTTTATCCAGAAAATGCTAAAATTAGTGAATTCAAAGTGTTTTGGTTCCATTTTTTTTAGAGTTTAACACAGCAAGAGATATGGAATATGTGAAGAATTGGAGCAACATGCTCAGCACAAGAATGCACATTTAGTACAAAAAGCCAAACTGAACTAACTGGTGCATGTGCACTAAACGCGCATTTGGAAGCTTAGCGCGTGGTCACTTAAGTTAACTAGACTTTGCATGTGCACGCTAATATTGACAAATATATAAATTTTTTATTCTATCTTTATTTTGGTGTTACCCTGTTTTTTTAAAAAATTGATTAAGTTTAAATTTGACTATCATGTATCGGTACCATATGCCATATCCGTGACGTATCATACATTTTTTCTTTTTTAAATCAGTATGGATACATGCGGGATACAAATCCAATATTGGTATGCTTCCCAAAATGGTGTATTTGTGTTTTAGAGATCATCTTCGCTGGAAGCACTACAACAAGAATATGAATACTTTCACAGGAAAAGGAGGGTTCTACAGGTGGTTGCAAACAAGGTTTTAAAAAATGGTTTAGAATTGTGATTTGGGCAATAACATCATGGTATTTTTATTGTCTACAACAACAATGGAGCTGTAATTGTACTGCATCGGTCACGTTTGTCCATGATATTAACAAATAGATTCAAGATGAGTTCGCTTTCTAAACAATCTTCTTCGTCACCATTTGACGCTAATTGCTTTTCAGGAAAGGTATAATCAGAATTAAGAATGAGATTCATTGGCACAACTATAGTTACTATAGACCATCTCAACAAAAGAAAGAAACCAGAAATTGCAAAGGCAAACAAGTTAGTTAGCGTAAGTTTTCTTAAGCCTAAACCTAAATGATAACAATAATAATAGGATAAATAACCACTTTTGTCTATAAATGTGTAATTTGCTGACAAATGCATCCTTGAAATATGAAAATACAAAATTTAGTCCCAAAAAGTGTAAAAAGTTCGGAAAATATATCCGACCGTTAATTTTTGTCCGTTAGCGTTAATAAAATATCCTACGTGACACAATGGATGAATTTCTCACTAAAATGATTGTTAATGTGACCATGCTGATTAGATTAGATGAAAATGTTAATAAGATATGATGTTTGGACATAAATGTCAGTAATTTTTTGTTTGACGAAAAATGTCAATATTTTTTATTGGAGAAAAATGTTGGTAATTTGTTTTGTATCTAGATGTCAATACGTTCCATTTGATGAAAATATCAATAAGTTATAATGATTGGACGAAAATGTCACAATTGTTATAGGACCTAAATATCAATATGTTTCTATTGAACTAATTTGTTAGATTCGAAATTTTGTTTTGTTTAAGGGTAAAATATAATTTTAGGATAAATTTTTACCATTTTTTATCGTCACAAACATAGCATTACAATAATCACTTAAAAAAATATATTGACAAACATAATTTAAAACAAACATAATAATAATGATAATATTGATTATCAACCATAATTTTTCTGTCACAATATAAATTATCTAAAATAAACATTGTACTAGTTTATCAAAATAAACACTGTAATTATGTACCAATCATTATAAATTTTTTTAAATTATAATAATTAGTCACAATCTACTATAAATAAAAGATAAATATATCCTATATTCCACTTCTTCGAATCTTGACTATTTTATTAACAGTGACGAACAAAAATTAACGTTCATATATATTTTTTGCACTTTTTACATTTTTGGGGACTAAATTTTATATCTTTCAGAGACGCATTTTTAGCGAAGTAGGAAGACAAAAAGTCAATAAAATATTATATGACAAATATGTCTCTATGTTGATAATTAGAGATGATCATGTTGATAATTATTTCAGTGATAAATTGGTTCCTATGTGTCACGTAAGCTATTTTCAGCAAATTACATATTCAGGGACAAAAGTGACTATTCACTCATAATAATATCTCATGGTCATATTATGTTATGCCGCTACAGCCATGGAGAGAATAAAAAAACTTGATCTAACAAGTGGAAGATGTGTATTAGTTTTGTGGATCATATCAATTGACAAACAAAACAAAACTTTTTTGATCTCATTGATTAGATTAGATGAATCGAAATTCAAGTTTGAACTTGAGTGAACGAATCAACACAATATCAACAACACTATCTAACCCCAACTCGAACATGTGACTTTCACGTTATTAGCACAATGCTTTAACCAATTGAGCTAATAGATCAATTATGTTATAAAATAATTAATATCGTTATATATAACACTAAAATTTATAATATATATTTAATACACATATAAGTTTACATACTAAATTTTGTAACAATTAATTTTGATTTAATAATATATTTTTTTACATATATAAATTGCAAATAAAAATAATAGGTTTAATAAAAATTTATATATGTAAAAAATACATTATTAAAACTATGATTTTTATTTAAAATTTATATATGTAAAAAAGTACATTATTATATTAAAATTAATTGTTACAAAATTTATTATGTAAACTTATATGAGTATTCAATATACATTAGAAATTTTAATGTTATATATAACGACATTAATTATTTTATAATAGAATTGGCCTATTAAATCACTTGGTTAAAGTGTCGTACTAATTATTTTATAATATAGTATGGATTCGTACGGATTTGCACAAATTCGTAAATCGTATGAGCTTTACGGAAAAAAAATGTTGAAATTGTCCAAAATCTACGAGAAAAAGACCGGGTGCACGAAGAAAAACCCATGTTATTTTTATAATTAGTTAAAAACAATTATCTCAATCATTTCAAATTACTTCTTTTTTATCTATCTATATTTTTAATAAAAAAATTTCATATCATGATTTAAATTATTTACTATACATTCAAAATATAATTACTTATTATATATTTTTAATTATAATATAACTTATATATAAATAATTATTTATTATTTATAAATAAATATTTATCTTTTACAATGCCAATAGTAGTTTTATCAAATAACTTTTTCTTTTCTTAGAAGAGCTTCTTCTAGAGAAGTCAAAAGCAGTTGGTCTTCTAGTGAAGCTACAGTTTTCAGTTTCTCCAATTCTGAAGGGGGCATGTGAAATATTTTTAGATGGACAATAATACCCTTATGAAAATTTGAAAATGACAGTCATGTCCTACACTCTTGACTGCACGAAACCCTGTTCTCTGACTTTTCTCTCTCGTAACACAAGAACATATCGCTCCCCTTCGTTCTGCTCTCTATTGGGCTGGATTTTACCGATCAATCTCTCTGTTCTTCGGTTGCAATCTCGTTCTCTCTTTTGGAATCGTTTCCTCTCCATTTAATCTCTCTGGTCTTCGGTTTCAATCACTGCTGTTTAGGTATTCTACATTTCAATCTCATTCTCTAATTTCAATATTCTGTGAATTGAATCTTCTCTATTGTTGTTGATTTGGATGCTGTTTAAATGATTGGTGTGTGTTGAATGATTTGGGTTCTTAGCTTGATTTTTTGGGTTCTGTTTTCTGGTGCTACTGTGCTAGTTTTGGTTTTCAGTCTTGGTTGTTGATGGGTTTTCATGGTGAAAGAAAGGAGAGAGGTTGGGAGTGTAGTGTTTGTGTGGGTTTCTGGAATTGTGAAAATCCTTCTTACTGGATATGCAGGATACCTAATACTAGGTCAATGTGAAGGTTTGTGATACCAAACTAGATTTATATATAAAAATTCTTACAGGTCTGAATTATCCTACATTCCTACTTCATAGCACATTGTGGTTTGACAAAAAAATTGTTCTGCCCACCCACTAAGATGTTGATTTGCTTTAAGTAACTGCATTTAGATTATATTTTGAAATTCACTTTGCCTAAAGTTATTATATCTTGCCTCACAATCCTTGTGTTCACTATTTTGGTGCTGCACACCTTGGTCAAATTAGGAAAAATATGACCTTGGTATGTCATATTTACTCTTGCTGCTTCAATTGTCTTGCACTGCTCAGAAGGATTGTTACTTTCTTTGATGATGTTATGTTAGGGACCAAGGGTATTAAAGTTATGTACCAAAAGGGAACAGTGAAGTGGGTAAGATAATTAGAAAGGCATACTAATGCACATGCTAGTTAGGCAATATCTAATAAGAAGGATGCCCCATTTTGGTTTACATATTTGTTTTACATATTTTATCCCTTTAACTACTATAGATATAACTGTATGTGCCTTTTCACTACTGTAAATAAGGGGTTGAGGAATTGGGAGGGCAGTGAGATTGACATGTTACTAACTGATTATTCAGTTGCAGAAGTAAGTTGTTTGATCTGCCCGGAGATATCCATAAAAAAACGAGAGATAGTAGAGGAGTTATACAAGAAGTAGGTGAAGTAGCTCTCGTTCTCATTGGACTGAAAGGTGAAGTAGCTTTCGTTCTCATTGGACTAAAATGTGTCCATTCCAAGCACCACTTGCCCAATACTGTTCAGATTTGTTCCAAAGAATCAAATATGCAGTGCGTCCTGCATCAATGGAGTATATGGAACCATAGAAACAGAATCGTATTTTCAAACAATAGCCCCAAAACTAGTAAGATACTGGATGATGCCATTTTCTTTTGCTGGAGCTGGTTAAGGAACCAAGAAAAAGGATTCGACTATCCTTTCCATCAATGGTCAAGTCATATCAGAGAAGGGTTTTGTAATTAGTGGAAAATAGCTCCACAGATAGGGATCATCAATATATACTTAGAGTTTTGGTTCTTTAATCCATCATGATTAGTTTTGTATTAGGGAACCAAACCTCCACATGGGAGACTTCATTGGTGATTGTAAAAATCACAGTATGACTTGTACTGAAACTTATCTAATATATAATATTATTTTTGCGGATCAAAAAAAAAAATGCAGTGCGTCCTGCAGGGTCTAGTTCAGGAGAGAACAAATCCGGTGCAGGATCTTCCCTATTCTGCCATGAAGTTAAATATTGTGTCTTCTTTGTTTTGTTATCCAATTTTATCTTACCACCAGGAAGCCATGTATCTGTGGGGTGATCAAAACTCTGCCAAATAGCATCAGATTCTGATGCATTAGGCCTATTGCTTAATATAAGATTCCCAGTATCTAGAAGCAAAGCTACAACAGAACTTGAGCTAGGAGAACTCAAATTGGTTGACCAAACTAGATTTTTTGACTGCTCTAAAGCACTAAATCACCATCCAATATTGTTAACTTGGCAGAATTCTTATCAGAAACTGGTTGGTCTCTATTTGCTACCCAAACATAGGTTCTCTGAGATATCTTTTTGTACCACATGCCTATGTAGAATTTGTTAGAGTTGTTACCTGGGGTGAAGAAACCCTATTTGAAGTGGTCACCTTGGGAGACAAGAGTTTCATCCCTAGAGAGAGATTGGTTTCCTGAGATGGTGCTCAAAGCAGCAAGGGAAGTGTGGAAAGAGAAGCATGTGATGATGAGAGAAAGAGAAAGACATAACTGTGGCTTCTTGTTCTTCATGTTGAGTGAATGGTTTGGTTGGTTTGGTTCCACAGTGCAAATTGCAGAGAAGCTAATTAAGGTGGATATTACTATTATGTGCTTGGTGTTGGTGGGGTAGGGTGTGAAGGGAAGGAATGAGATGAGGAACAGGTCCAAGCAATGACCTGGTCCTGGTCATGTCTAAACTGAGAAGTTAATAGCTTCTGTTTTGTTTTTTTTTTTAAGAGTGTTTATATGTTTTGAAATTGAAAACTGAAGGTGTATAAAGTTTTTCAGAAATTGGTTGGTTGAACTATGAGTTTAGGAGTTTTGGTGGTGTGATGGGGGCTATCTTGAGAAATTGGAATAGAACTTATTGCTTGACTGTGCAATGATTTTTGAAGCTTTGTTTGTTTCAATCCTGAAGGACTAGCAATTTTTTGGTTTTTGGGCATTTTCTCTGCATTTCTTTAGTATTCATCAACTGACTACAACTCTATTTTTTGTTTACTTTGTATTGTTTTATTTGCTATGTTTTTATGAAATAAACTGAATTAAAAATAGTCCTTAGGTTGTGTCTACATATTGACCTTCCTTGATCCGCATATCTATGAATTGTTTGGTTTTGTATAAAGAAGAGAAGAGAGGTTGGGGTTGGGGGCAATAGCAATAGAGCAATGGAGGGCGAGGGAGGAGGAGAGGGGTTGAACCAGGCAGTGCAGCAGCAACTGAATCTGAAGCAAGTGAAGACCCGTGCTATCAGCCTCTTCAAAGCCATCTCCCGTATTTTGGAAGATTTCGAGGCCTACGGTCGCACCAACTCCACGCCCAAATGGCAAGACATTCTGGGTCAATATTCGATGGTCAACCTTGAGCTTTTCAACATTGTCGATGACATTAAGAAGGTGTCCAAGGCCTTTGTGGTCCATCCCAAGAATGTTAATGCTGAGAATGCTACCATACTGCCTGTCATGCTTTCCTCCAAACTACTCCCTGAAATGGAGACTGACGACACTGCTAAGAGGGATCAATTGCTTCTGGGGATGCAAAACCTCCCAATTGGAATGCAAATGGAAAAGTTGAAGGTAATTTTAAATTCAAATTGCTTCATCCATGACCTAATAACCTAATATGACTCCATGATCTATCCAGGCCCGTCTTGATCTGATTTCTGCAGCCTGTGAAGGTGCTGAAAAAGTGTTGGCTGACACTCGCAAAGCCTATTGCTTCGGAACTCGTCAAGGCCCAGCCATTGCCCCCACTTTGGACAAGGGTCAGGCTGCCAAAATTCAAGAACAAGAGAATCTACTCCGTTCTGCTGTCAATGCAGGTGATGGATTACGGATACCAGGAGACCAGAGGCACATCACTCCTGCACAACCTCCATTGCATTTGGCAGATGCACTTCCTGTCATTGTCAATGACCCTACTGCACAACCACAACTCTCATCAAACACCATGCCTGCCCAGAATTCCTTGTTACAGACCTCCTCCGCATCACAACTTTTGGGAAGATCGGCAGCATCTCCTTCTGGTGCAACCAGCACCACTTCTTTTGACAATACAACAGCTTCACCAATCCCATATGCCAATTCACCTAGGTCTTCTACAAACATGATGAATACTCCATCCCCTCAGCCACAAACAACCCAACAACAGCCACAAGTGCAGCAGCAGCAACGGCAGAAACTCATGCAGTTACCTAAACAACAGCAGCAGCACCACCAAATTCTTGCTCAGCAGCAACAGTTCAGGCAGTCTGCAATGCAAGGACTGGGACAGGTAATATTTTCAAGTTATGTATTTTGCATTCATTTAATCTTAAAGTCTAGTTAGAATATATTATACATATGGTTCTTGACTTTATTAAGTCTCATAATCATTTTGTGCACTAGCTTCTCTCTTTGGCACGAGTTAAGGCTGTTTTTCATATCAAATTTTGTCCTTTTCATAGAGAAATCATAGTTTTAAAACCTAGACCTGTTCAGACCAGTTTGATCATGAAGCAGTCCTTTGGCTAGTAAATTTTTTCCTCTTTTCTATCTCTCTCTGCACTTGTTTGCTTCAGGACACTAGTAAATTTTGAGTGATCAATAAATAAATAAATAAAAAGAGAAAAACTTGAATATGCACTGTTTGGGAAGTTTAACCACCATGATTACATGCATGGACACATTAATTGCCAAGTAGAAATTAAATTAGTGCTATTTGTTGTATCTTTCAATTCTCTTTTTTGGTGGTAACAAGCTTGCTTGCTTTCATCATCAGTTGCATGGACAACATCAGATGCAATTTTCTCAACCACTTGGGCATCAGCAATTTCAGGGTAGGCAGTTGCCTTCAGGACATGTTCAGCATGGCATTGGTCAAAGCCAACTCAATCAAGGAAATCAAATGACTCGATTAAGCCAGTTTTCTGGTCCTGCTAACAGTGCACTATTCAGTGCTGCTCAAACAACACCTAATACTCAAATGGTATGATATTCATGTAATATAATTTATTCAAACAGCAGGCTTTTTTACTGATTATATATATTCATGGACAGCTAACTGCAGAAGGAAGTAATAGCTAATTTGTTGAATTACTTTGACTATCTTGGTGCTGTGTTGCTTTCCTCTTATCCTCCTCAGTTCTTGGTACTTCTATTTGAAATGTTTGAGTATGAAAACATGCACACAAAAGGATCCTCAGCCTTAGTTTGCTGAGAGATGTGTGTGTGTATATATATATATATATATATATATATATATATATATATATATATATATATATATATATATATATGTATGTATGTATGCATGTATATGAGAATTAACAGATAGTACAAAAAAAATAGTTCATGATGAAGGCTACAGCCTAGCCTATGGTGACAGATTACAGGACAGCTTCTAAGAGCTTCTACAACAAGCTAGAAATATAAAACATTATCAAACAACAACTTTAACACTCCCCCTCAAGCTGGAGCATATAAATTGTGTGCTCCTAGCTTGGAACATATAAAGTGAAAGTGGATCTAAGGACCTCTCAAGGACTTGGATAGGATGTCTGCAAGCTGGTTGTTGGAGTTAATAAATTCAGTACTGATTTCTTTGGACTGTAGCTTTTCCTGAACAAAATGACAATCAATCTCTATATGTTTAGTTCTCTCATGAAATACAGGATTAAAAGCGATGTGCAGAGCTGCTTGATTATCACAATACAACTTCATCTATTGAACATCACAATTTTAATTCTTGAAGAAGTTGTTTAATCCACACCAATTCACAGGTAACAAGAGCCATAGCTCTATATTCTACTTCTGTTGATCGGGCAACAATACTCTGTTTCTTGCTTTTCCAAGAGACAATATTTCCTCCAAAGGATACACAGTATCCAGTGGTGGATCGCCTGTCTATGGGACAACCTACCCAATTGGCATCACAGTACCTACAAATTTGGGTATTTCCATTATCCTTATACAATAATCCCTATCCTGGAGTCTTTTTGATGTATCTAAGAATGCGAATCACAACATTCTAGTGGTCAATGTGAGGATCCTGCGTAAATTGACTGACAACTCCAACTACAAATGATAGATCAGGCCTTGTAATTTTGGGATAAATGAGTTTCCCAACCAGCCTTCTATACCTCTCTGGATCTGGAAAAGGTTCACCTTGATCTGACATTAACTTCTGATTTGGATCCATAGGACTATCAATAGGCCTACAATTAGTCATACCCGTCTCTTCCAAAATGTCCAGAACATATTTTCTCTGTGAAATGACAACACCTTCCTTTGATTGAGCCACTTCAATACCAAGGAAGTACTTTAGGCAGCCAAGGTCTTTGGTTTGAAAATGACTGAATAAGTGCTGCTTTAGTTGGGAAATTTTGGTAGCATCATTCCTTGTGATAACAATGTAATCAACATAGACAATTAGGTAAATACACTTCCCGGGAGAAATATGACAATAAAAAACATAGTGATCTGCTTCACTTCGCTTCATTCCAAAGTTCTGAACTATATGGCTAAATTTCTCAACACATCATGTATGGAAGTATTTGAGTATTTCCAACACATCATGTTCTACTGATTGCCATAAAACAGCACACAGTTGGAAGACAAGTGTCTTCCACTGATTACTTCTCTTTGCTGGAATTTCACTAGCTTCTTTCTCCAAATGATCATAGTGTCCTTGACCAAAGGAACCATAACACAACCGAGGCAGACCAAGATAGATAATTTTTCCAGTTGAGTTTCTGAGTAGTATTAGTGGGAGTTCTAGAAAGAGGACTAGAAGTGAGAGTGGAATTCGTAGATGTCATTTTGAGAAATCAAGGGCAAGTATCCAGTAATAGACGCATAGCACAAAACCTAAGGAGACAAATATAGGCCAAGGGATGGAGGTGTACAGACCCACTGTCCAAATAGCACCAATACGACGATCCGAGGACTGAAACAGAGTGGGGAGAGGCCAGCGACCAAAACCCAGGTGTCGTGTCGTAGTTCTGGCGACCGAAGGCAGGTATGTGGGACACACGCACTTGAGAATGACGCGTGGAGAAATGGTGCATGGGAGCATGTGTTGAGGTTTCTGACTTTGAAACCTCTGGGGTTGAGACGCGCTGAAAGAGATGACCTAGATTTGGGTATCGTCGGAGATAGCTCCAGCGGCATTAGTGCTGGCGCCGGTGTCTGGCAATAGACAGACACAAGTGCAGAGCGGGATTGTCCCGCTCTGGTACCAACTTGAAATGTTTGAGTATGAAAATATGCACACAAAAAGGATCCTCAGCCTTAGTTTGCTGAGAGATGTATATATATATATATATATATATATATGAGAATTAACAGATAGTACAAAAAAAAAAGTTCATGATGAAGGCTACAGCCCTATGGTGACAGATTACAGGATAGCTTCTACAACAAGCTAGAAATATAAAACATTATCAAACAACAACTTTAACACTTCTTTGAAGGGAAAGCCATCCTCATAAGTAATTAAATAAACTAAAAGGAAGAAAGAAGCTTCTTTGAAGGAGGACAATATTTTGGAGTCTATTTTTTTGTCCTGTGTTTGTGTGTTAATTTTGTTTTTTTTTTTTCTTGCAGACCTCTTTTTTTTGTATCTCCTTTTATGTGGGGCGGAGTTAGGGGGGTTGAGTTCATCTTATTTATGTTTTAGTCCTGTGGAGGGCTACCAACTATTTGAACTCTGTATTGCTGCCAGTATATAGAGTAGGTATGGCTTTTCAAATGCTTTAACACTCAAGAATTATTTTGCCTTGCAAAAAGGAAAAATCTTTTCAGTTATTTCATGACAATAAGTCTTCTATGTTTTTGGTGTGACCAATATATGGTGCTATTATTGGACAGATGGAAACCTTATTGGATTTCCCTATTACAATATGTTATGGGGAGTTTGTGATCTTTCCTGCAGAGCTGGATCATCCCTCTGGCAGGGGGATTTTTATTGGCTTCTTGGGTGAGGAAATGAGCCGTGACCAAGAAGTTTTGTTGAAAATTGAATTACATTTGATGGTGCAGATTCTTTGGCCTTAGCCATAAAAATTAACATTTATATTCAGCTAGAACATTAGCTTGAGAGTCTGATCGGGTGAAAACCATTCTTTATTTTAATTGAAATGGAGCTTTCTGAACATAGTATAGTTCTTTTGAGATCAATTATAACAATATATTCCTGGATGTGATTTATGTAATTTGGGATGTGATTTCTTGTCTTTCTATTTGAAAAGATTGTTTTTCTGGATCTTTGATGATGTGCTGTTGCTGTGTTTCTTTGTGCTCCCCTTACTGTTATTGTGCTTTGCTTCAACAATTACTTCTATAATGATTTTTGCTTCTTAACCTCAGATTCCAAACATTTCTGGCACATTACCTTCGCAGTCTCTTCTCCAACGGACACAGGTTTGTCTCATTGGTTTTATTGAGGTATAAATTGTCAGATTTGAATGAAACAAGGAGTCAAAGGAATTTGTGGTGACTGGATCTATCTATATGGTGTTCTGGACATGTTTTTGAACTCCACTTTTTAGTCCCAGTAAAGTTTAGTCACTTTTCTGTTTGACTCACTCCATTGACGTTATACTTCCAGATGATTCAAGTGCAAAATTAAGAAATTGATATTTTAATTTTGGCCACTTTTATTGTCTTATTTTTTTGAAATTTTATGGCATAATTTTCATTATAACATCTTTCTTGACCGGCTGGTCTACCCTGTGACTCACTTTAAGTTGGCCATTTACTTGAACAAAATAATTTCTATCATGAATTTGGTTCATCATCTGTATAGACTGAATAGTTGTCTCTGCTTGCTTTTGGTTTACCTCAAATCATGAGGATAACATATTCAAACTTACTATACATGTATTATTTCCTCAGTTCGGATTATCTGGAAACAACCCTCAGCGAAGTCATCCTTCCCAAATGTTGAGTGATCAGAGTATGAACTTTATCCTGAATATCTTTATCTTATCATTTGTTGTCTGTTTAGTCTGTCCTCCTTGAAAGGGTTGTATTGCAGCCTGGTGTGTCATTTATTCCATCTTCTATATGTGTGTGACTTATTACTGAATCATCACTGTGGGGTTTACCTTGCAGTGTTTAACATGGGAGGTGGCAATCCTGGTGGTATGATGCCCATACAGCAGCAGCAACAACATGGTTCACAAGCATTTGGTAGCATGGCATCAAATGCTCAGAATCTACAATCTGGGTTGGTGACACTTCAAAACACACAACAGAATCACCCCAATTTCTCTCAGCAGAGACAGCAAAATCTACAGTGATTAGGACTCGGCATCGATGGGTTTGGTCGAACCATGTTGATGTAGAAACATGGTTCACAAAAACTGAACCAAACTTCTAGTTTAATTATTTTTTGGGTTACCATTTTTTTTTTAAATTTTGTAAAAAAAACTGAACTGAAAAAAAAAAACTGGTTAGTCCAGTTCGGTTAGTGGATTCATTGGATTTATACGGCAGGCTTGTATAAATGCATTACAATATTGCACACGTATGTTAGAATTTAGAAAATAGTTTCTGTGAAGAGCATAAAATGGCCGGTTGATTCAGAACTATTTGAAGGGGCGATAATCGAAAATCACCTCTAAATTGAGATGAAAGTAGTGAGAACGATACATTTTTCAAAAGCTTTTTGCTTGTTGAAGAAGGGAACGGTGTTTGAGGAAAAGTCAAACAGTATCGATTATGGTTCCATATGTATAATATCAATTTTTTTTCTTTTTTTTTTTAACTATCAAATTACTTTTTAAATATTTCTCCTCTTTTTATCTCTAACTAACAAACACCCTTACTTTTCATTTCCTTTCATCTCTTTCATTCTTTTTCTTTCCTTATATTTTCATTTATTTTTTTCCCTACCAACCGAACACTACCCGAGTCTGAGGGATGATATAACTAACTAGTTGAGCAGAATCATCATCAAAACATCCTGCAGATCATACTAGATATTTTGGTTGATGGGCAAGACATCAATGATCAATCATTAAATTACAAGTTTACAACAGTTACCAAGAGTAAACAAAATTACTACGGTACTACCTCATCATATCGATCAAGGTTGCCACGTTCCTGCAACCAAGACAATCAAAACATTAGTCCAGCATGCAATTAAGTTGCAGTGCCCGACCCAAAAAAAAATAAAAATAAGGGAGACATATAATTGAGGGGAAAGGGACTCAAAAATACACAAGCAGACATGAGCAAGCATGCCAACAACTACAAAACTCCTCGTTAGACATTCTCATTCCCATAATTTTTTTTTATCTAAAAGCCTGGCTCAAATAATTTGCTAGAGCTGCAACATCATAGTCCCTGTCATGTAACATCTTGTAAAGCAGTCGGACGTCTGTACACAAGTAAAGGAAAAATAAACAGATAAATCAAAATTGGATGTAATTGTAGTGTTATGATTATTGAAGAGAAGCCATTTAGGTATACTAATTAGTGAGTATGATCCAAGCCCTTATTAATCGAGATAACATCCACGTAAGGGCATGGTCTTGTCCCCTTACAATTATATTAATCAACCCCATTAACAAACTTTATGTTGGGGAGAATTGATCCTCCCAATAAAACTCTTGCTAAGCATTTAGATTCAGTTAACAGCTTACCCACAAGCCCAACGGTGAACATTCTTAACCACATTAGGCTCCTGAAGAACTGAAGCTTGCCATTCATTGCACTCACTATTTTTCTGCAGATGTTAAATATACAAGGTTGAAGTATTCAAAGAAAAGTTCATTATCTACATAACTTCAACATGAAAGTTCAGCTTCATTATCTCAAGATAACAATTTAAGGCATAATTCACAAATCCTCATACATTTATATAAACAATAAAAACTATGAACCTCTTCCGATGCTAGAAATATTATGATATACATAGCTAACCTGAAGACATATCAGCATGAGGTTTCGATTATTTCCAGCAGCAGGTACTGTTGGCTGCAAAATAGAACAATTTAGTAAAGCAATTCTGATAGACTCGATAGCCAGGGTAGAGATTATCTATTATTCACTTCATATAGGTCTTATCACTGAAGTTTATGTATGTTTCCCCCCCCTTCTAATTCAATAAAACATTGAAGAAAAACATGATAACATGATCATACCAATATACAGTTGTGACCAAGGCAATAAAACATCCAATATATCAGTTTAAAGCATCCATTTACCAGATTTATGTCAGAAGAGAGAATAGAACGTTTGTCTGCTTGGAGAAATATAATCTTCCAATTAAATCACACTCTCGAAGAAGATGTTCGACAATAGCATCAGTTTTGTTCTCCAAACAAGATAATATGATACTTTCTACATAATGGTGTAAGGAGTTATTATGTGGATACCTGTACTAGAAGAGCATACTCAGACTAGTTAAAAAAAAGTTAGCATTAAAGATAAGCAATAATGCTGTATCCATACGCTCGGGCCTTTCAAATGCTAAATACATTTTCTGCAACAACAATAATAATATATAATAATAGAAATTGAAAAGCAATAATGAACAGAAGTTAAGAAAATAAAATAATGAACCAATAACAATTCATTAACAATGAGAACAAAAATAAAGATATAATACCAGACAAAAGTTAAAAAGATGAAAACATTGGAGCAATAACAAAGCAAAGTAGCAAAGCAACACAAAAGAAATAAAAACAAATACGAAAAAAAATATAAACAAAAGTAATAATAATTATTGGATAAAAGCGCTACGTAGAAGTCATATGAAATGTGTGTGAGAAATATATTATAATAACAATTAAAAAACAAATTCAAATACATCCATGATGTAGAAGTCATATGACTAGGGAGTTAGACTTCTTGGTTTGGAGATTAAGATATTATGCCTGCAACAACCAGAACGTAAGTTGTTATTTTGTAATTTTTTTTCTTAAATTAAAATCGTATTGGTATTTATTGACCTTCATATACACCGTTTTAGATCAGATGGTAACAAATCTGAAAATTTAGTTCAAGGGTTAAGTAAAAAAAAAATCTGGAAAATCTGAAACAAAACACCAGTGTACAAAAACAATACCAGGTATATATTAAGAAAATCACAACTCATTTGCTCTCCTTAAAGGGATGAAGTGACTAAACTGCTATTCAAATAGATACTCTATCCTTGATGATGATTTTGTTTTTTATGTTGATTGATTTATTTTGTTTGTTTTAACATGAAAGAAAAATTAATTATGTGTTTTTGTTGTTTTTTTCAAAGGGTTTGTAGCTTAAATTAGGCTTTATTGATTTATCGGAAAAAATTAAATACGCTTGTAATTCTTACGGATGATGATTTTGTTTGTTATGTTGATTGATTTATTTTGACTTTATTTTGTTTGTTTTAATGGAAAAGAAAAATTAACTATGCAAAACTTATTTTAACTATTGATTGACACGGATATTAAATTTACATTTTATAATTTATGAGAATAATTTTATTATTATTTTGAATCATCAATATATTATTAATTATTTAGTTTAAATTTTAATATATGTATATTGGTAGATACATCAATAAATATATTTTTATATGTACATATCCTCCAAAAAAAATTTAATTATTAGAGATGTTGTCCAAAGTAGGATTTTCTTCACTTTAATAATATTTTACATGTTTCCTTTTCACTTTCTTTTAAAAAAATTGATTTAGTTCATTTTTTTTATCAATGACTAATTCTAGTAAAAAATGACAAAAACATTCCTTTATATTATATTTTTAAATTTAATTAATTAAATATGTTAAAGTTATGATATATACAAAAATATTATAAACAGTCAGAACAATTTATTAAAAATAGTGATAAAAAATAATAGAATCATTTGGGTATATTATAGGTATGGTGTAATGCAATTTATTTTTTGTTTGATTTAAGTATTAATAATATAACTAATAGTTTTTAAAATTGATTTAAATAAATTTTTATTTAATTTTAAATAATAATATAGTATTTCTAATACTTAAGTTAGTTTTGTTAAAATTTTAAAAATATATTTTCAGAAGAAAAAAGGTATCAAATTAAAATTTTTTGTATAAGGGAGTAATTAAAATAATAGAATAATTATATTAAATATTGATAAATAATAGAATGTATACAGAACACGTAAAATATCACAAAAAAAATTGTGTCTCACAAAAACGAAATGTATAATCTATAAATTAATTATACATGTATATTATAAAAAATCATGACAAATAATAAAAATTTTTCATAATTATAATACATTAAATAAATTAAATATCATATAATATATAATTTTTAGAATCAATTTAAAGTATAATGAATCAATTAAATCTTGAATTATTTTTAATTTTTAATCTTATACATCATTTAAATTATAATTAAGAAATGTCTCATTTAATGATATGATGATCAATTAATGAAATAGAAATCAATAAAATGAATTGATTAAATTGAATAGTGTTATTTAATAATATTTAATATATATATATATATATATATATATATATATATATATATATTAATTAGATTGATTGGTTACATTATTTTAATTTATGACTTTTACTTTTGAATGATTTTACATGTATAATCTTTGATCTTAAAACAATTAAGCTTGGCGTATATATCTTTATATTAAAAAAAATGATCCTTTCAACGGATTCATATTAGTCCAATAAATATTGTTCCCCAACATTATTCTTTCACTGATGATAGCTTAAATTTGGCCTTATTGATTTAACAGGAAAAAATTAAATATGCTTGTAATTCTGATTGATGATGATTTTATTTTTTATGTTGGGTGATTTTATTTTATTTATTTTAACGGAAAAATTAAAATAACGCCAGGGTGTCAATCCACTACCCCGTGATCACAATGCTATCGCACACAATTGACAGCCATGAATAAATACTAAAACATAACAACTTTCAATTTTTTTTTACTTTTTGGTTTTAATATTCCCGTTCATTAGAAAACAAATCTGGATGAACATAACAAACATGATAAGTTCTAGGTAAATTTGGCATATTTCATCATTTAGATCCAAAAGTGAAAGGATCAAGCTCTCACTCATCATAGGTTCCCAAGTCCACTGACTTCGAAGTTCTCCTTGTCTTATCTGAACTAAAACAATGTGTAGTTAACCTGATGTGCAACTCCAGATAATTAGTCAATTACGAAATTAAAATTTGGCTTTTAACTTAATTAAAACCACAAGATGCTCAAACTTTGATTTAACATGACATAAATATAAAGTGAAGCTGGTGTTAGGCACCTAATAGTTAGGCACCTAATAAATGAAAAGGCATAGTCAAGACTTCAATTGAGTTTTTTGATTAATGCTTCCATCTCCACCATCATCAGAATCAGATCCAGTTGGAACCTTCCACCCAAATGAAGAGGAAATTTCTGCAGCATAAGATGACAGGCATTTCTGCACCTTTCTCAAATTCTACCATGCATATATAGGAAAACGAGATCGTGCCCAGAAAACAGCTTTGGAAAATGAAATCGGAAGGATTGAGGGATTAATTAATATCAACCCATAGCATCGGAATGCACATCCACTCCTGCTGGCACTCTTGAGAAGTTATTCCACTTAATTTGAAGTCTGAATTGACTGATCCAAGAACTACCACTATCCTTCTCTTCACCATCATATCTGGAATTGTTGGCAGCCAAATATCATCATTTTCATCATCCAACTCAATGACTTCAGAGATGATACAAGGGCATTGGTACATTGTGTTCCGACAAAAAGTGGTATATATAGTACATTTATTCATTATCATATCTTGCTCAAATTGTCACGTCAACTTTTATCGTTAAATATTGAATAACCTCACTATAAATGAGAGAAAAGTGGAAAGATTTAATTCACACAATCATAACTTCTGATATCACAATTACAAAATCATCATAGAGAAATTAAAAATGGAATCAAGCTTAAAAAATATTATAAAAGATATAGAGTATTCCTTTATAAAAAAAATTAATTACTATAGGCTGGTCCGTCTTTCCGAGCAAAGTTGTTAATTGTTGAACTCCAAAACCTAAAGAACATTCCTATTTCCTAGCATCCTATTTTACTATATATATATATACACAAAGAACATTCCCAGATCCTAGCTAATTTCTATTTTATTAATTTACTATACATTTGAACTTTTTTTGACTATGACTTTTCCCAATGGTTGTTCCCCAAAGAATATATAAAAAAAAATGTTCACCGAAATGTTAGCGATCTAATATTAGTATTATTTTTTTTACTTGTAAGAATGAGAGACTGTGTCAAAAAATTTATATTAATAACTCACACAATTTACTCAATTCAATTGAGTTATAACCCTTTTATTAATATTATAAATCAAACCCTGAAATTATTTGCATGCAAATTGCAAATAAATGAAGCATTTTATTTGTAATTCAAGGCAGTAAATAGTGGATGAAGCCTGAGTTATGAACCGACAGAAAGTCTCATGACAACAGCTGTCATAATAGCTCACATGGTACTCGATCGTTGTAATCTTGTAGAGACACCAATGCTATGTAAAGTGCTTGAAGATAAAAAGTACAAAAATGACAAATTTTTAATGTAAAACAAAGAAGAAAAACCCAGTCAACCAATTAAGCACACCTATATATGGCTTGATTAGCTGGAAAATTGGAAATGTAGCGGATGGCAAAGTTGATAAGTAACAATGTAGTAAATATATAACGTCTGACTTTTGACACATTTAAATGTTAATTATCCTGTCAAGAGTCTTGACGTATGAGTCAGAATATTCCTTCTTGCTAACTACGCGATGTGATCTCACTCCTTTAAAACAGCACGTTACTTTTTTATTAGAAGAACACGTTACTTTAATAGAAATTGAAAATTTTAAGTTTGAAATTTTTGTTCAAATCTAATTTGATTAGTAGTACGCAAATTCGATTCTGAGTGATTAGTTTATTTTTTATACCATGAAGTATTAATTCTAGCTAACCTTGTACTTGCAAGTACACAGAGATCGATGAAGTATGGCCACCTTTTAACAGAAAACAATACAATTTTATTTTCTTAAAATATCTAGAGTCTAGAGTGAATACAAATATATTTTGACTGGGAGTGATTTCAACGAAGTTGATTGGGTTGAAAATGGATAAATTTTGAATAAGCTTTTTTTATTATTTATTTAACTAGAGGTATTTGAGTTTCTTATTTGACCCGTTGTGTCTCTATGCCTAAATTAAAAATCAAAATTTAGATTTTAATTAAAGAATCCAAGGGTCGAATTATTTATGTTAATAATTCTTTTTGTTCAAATAAGATACTATATATAGTATGTTTTTGTAGGTGGATTTTAAAGAAGTATCTAATTAAACTCACCTATATTCATCATGTTAAGATATTAGTTTTGATCCATAATGTATGTTAAATATTACTGGGGGCATGTCACCCTAATATTTTCTCTCTCTACAAGTTTACTTTTTTTTATTATTAAAGACAATTCATTTATACATATTTGTACAATTCTTATAATTAATAACTGGATATTAAATTTTTTTGAGATAAAATAGTTCTATAAATTTAACTCATGGATATTTTTTAAAATCTTGAAATTAGTTTATTTAGAATATTAATTTGAAATTAGTTCTTGTGGAATTTATTTTAAGTCTACGTAAATTCAAGACACTTGATCATTGTCGTTGAATCAACATATATTATATACTTCTTTCGTCCTAAAATAATAGTTGTCTTAAGTTATTTTACATAAATAAAAAAATAATAAATAAACGAAAGAATAATAACTTTACAAAATTAATCTTATATTATCATTAATTCATTTATATATTTTATTGTGCATCATTAATATATTATAAGAGACATAAATGAAAAAAAATTAATGTTACATTTAACAACTAATATAACAATGGTTTTGGAACAAATTTTGTCTCTTACATGATAATTATCAAGAATATATAACAAATTATGAAACTATTAATTAACAAGACTTTAATTTCAATCATTAATTTCTAATAAAAATTATAAATACACTTTAATTATAACCTAATTTTTCACTTTCGACCGAGTCAAATATGATATAAAGATCAAGGATTTGGGGAAAAAAACTGATATGACATTACTAATACAAACCATAATTATTTGTTGTAACGGCTTATCTGCCTACAAATTTGATCCATTTCGTTAGTAAGTTTTTCTTCTCAATTATTGTGATTAATTCTAATCTTGATGTTCACTCAGCAACGGAAATGACATGAACCAAACCATCACTATTAGAAATAGGTTGCACTGTTCCTCGATGGAGTAACTCAGACGGCACAAAATTTGCTAGGGTTGCTAGTTCGTCAACAGCTTCACAAATATTCTCAACACAAATCACAATATCAATTAGAAGTGATGCCACCGTAGCTGCTGGTATTATCTCCAAATGATCAGCTCCTTCCCACGGGTTTGTTCTTAGAACGGATTTTAGAGATTCAGCAGCATTTTTAGCATTCGCCACATGGGGATTTGGCATTGATGACTTAGTCATGTGTTTAAGTATCAATAGTGATTCTTTAAGGGCCATCCCAGATTCCATGCTAATGTTTGTGCATGGCTCTTGAATCCTGCTTCGTAGCTCATATGGGGTCTGTAGGGCATAGCAAAAAAGCAGTGTTAGCATCACAAATTTGTTAGGGCACTTGTTTTAGTGACGGCGGAGTAGTATAAGAAATTAATGTATCAGTGACGAAAATTAATTAATGACGAAAATTGCTTATTTGTCATTAATATATATTAGCATCACAAAATTTGTTGGGTACTTTTTTTAGGGATGAAATGAGAAATACTTTACGTACTTGTTCAGAGCGGAGGAGGAAGACACTAAGAGCTTTAATTTTGTAAGCACACAACCGTATTTGGTTTCCAACCTTTAAGTATTGCTTCCATGGGTGGTGAAATCTGAACCCGCCATGACAAGGTTCCCATCTTGCGAGAACAGCCTATACATGTCAAAAGAAATTAAACCTAGAAGATTAACGTGATCTTTACACCAAAAAAAAAAAAATAACGTGATGAATTGATAGAGTGATTTTTTCTGGATAAAAAGGTTATGTGAGAGAATATTAAATTGTTATTTTGTTATTGGTGTTCACCATTGTTTCTTCACTGCCTTTTGAAGATAGGACACTTTCATATCTGTGGAAAAATGGCTTATTATCACCCGCAGCTTCTTCTGTATTCCCTAAATTATTGAAGTATTCATCTCCAAATCCTGCGAATGACCACTGTTTTCATGAGTTTTGAATCTAATTTACATATTAATAACAAATAGTTTAATTTTAAAAAAATGGCAAAAGGAATATTTGTAATGATTTTTTAATTTAGTTCTCTACTTCTCTAATTATGCTTCTTTGAGTCTATAATCATTGTTCTTTTTTATTAGTAAAAAACTATTAAATGAAGGGTAACTGTGTAAGGAGTGTCCACCCCGAATATAGTATATATATATATATATATATATATATATATATATATATATATATATATATATATATATATATACCAAGATCTGAATGCAGTAAATTAAATTATAGTGGCCCGTATGCAAATACCAAAAGATTGCTGTTTAAGCCTGAAGCATACAGAAAATGCAATATAAAGGGTTATTGCACCAATCTGCGAAGGAAAAAAAGCCCACTTAATCTTTATTAGCAGACAGGACTAAGAGGGACATTTAGTCAAATCGATCAAGCAGAAAAATAAGTTAAAAAGTCATTACCAAAATCAATTCCATTACGCATCAATCGCTAAGACCAAACCAAAGAATTTCGATGCATTTTCTACAAATATTCATATATAAGTTGTCGAATGGTAAACATCATTAATGAAGCCCTATTTATTAATTAGGATCAGTTTGGTATACCTGTCTTCTGAAATCAAATTCTCTACCCATGTTTTTTTGTTATTTTTTTTTTCTGTGGTACACTTAATTGCGAGCCAGAAAAAAAAGACCGAAAAAAAGAACACGACTTGAGAATCAGTCGTTTATTATGGTTGGACTGAAATTTATAGTAGTGCGATAAAAAAAAAAGGTAGTCATGTTGTTTGTTTGGACTGAAATTTATGATCAGTCGTTTATTATGGTTGGACTTGCATCTTGAGTTTTACGATACACCGACTCAAAGCTGGTTTCTGAAATCTGAAATGAGAAAATATGTATTTTTACATCCCTTTCTATAATTTTTTCTACAATTAACGAAGAGATGAGATCAGAGAAAAAAAATATAAAATAAAACAACTAGTGTGATAAAAAAAAACGACATAAAAATATATTATAAAAAATGTAAAAATAATATAACTCTTTGAAAGTTTGATTTAAGGAGAACGTATTTTTTCACACTTACTTTTTAATGTATTTTTTTGGTTGCTATTTTTTGAGAGTAGGGCATGGGCATGGGTTTATTCCCATTTTTTTTTATGTAAGTAGTTTACTGTACAGCATATACATACTGGCTTGCTTTCATATACAAGTTATTTGCCTTTCAAACAAAAAAGAAAATGTCCTTTTTTACAGTATAAAGGAGACAAAAATTCTCAATATTTACGTATGACAATGAATGAATACTGTTATTAGGTTTGATTGCACCGCAAATGAAATAATTAACATTACCTTCCAAAAAATCAGCGAGCTTTTGAATATTGCCAGCAATTTGATTATGGAGATCCTGGCCAATCCAAACGGGGCATATGCAAATAGATACCACAATAGCTATACAACTTCCAATGATTATCGTTAATAACCTCTCTTGGGCAACTTCTAATAATTCATTTTCAGTATTATCCGAAAGAGACACTAAGCAGAAGGTCAATATAAATATAATCAACCCATAATCGTAACTCGCCTTCAGTCTCGGTGAAAATCTCATAAATGTCACTGTTCCAGCTGCAAATTATAGAATTCAATTAATTAAGAACATCTTTTTGGTACATTAATTATATAATAGATTATTAATTTATAAACTGTTAATTAATTAGTCATTAGTAATTACCTATGAAAAAGACAAACATTGAAGTCAATACAGCCTTTCCTTTATCCCCAGAAAAACTAGCTATTCTACGGATTGAAACACCGAAAGCACCAGCTAAACCCGTTGCCAACACCCTGTTTAAACCTTTTCCAAGTGTTGCACCTGAAAAATGTTACAAAAACTAAGTTGATAAATCAACATCATATATAGCATTTGTTAACATAAGTATATATACATTAATGAAACGAATTCTAAGATATATATATATATATATGGTTACTCACCCACAGAAAATTCTAAGACAAGAACCACGGTGAGAACCGCCCACATTATGTTGTCACCAAAAGCATAGAATGAAGGACGAAAATATTGCAAAATAGAAATCAATATTAGTGCCAATCCCACCTTAAAGGAGTGAATAACTCGTCTGGGGTCATCTTTTCCGAGGCTTATTACCATGTTTGTGAAGTTAACTAACTTAGCCTGTGATTTCTCGAGTAGGGTTTTACATGTATGAGTGTAGCCTGTGGTGTGTTCCGCACCTGCTAGCATGGCCATTTTTTACTATTGCTCTTCGAAGGAATTAAGTAAATGATAAATTACAAATACAAAATACAATGTAGGCTTTGTAAGGTGAATCCGGGTTCATATATATAGGTAGGAGTATTGCCGGGTTCAAATTTGACACTGTTAGGGAGACAAACATGTTTCACGCCGTAAAAAAATAGCTATCTGAATGTCAAAATAAAAAAAATAGCGATCTATAGTTGTAGTGTGAAAGAGATTCATGTACCGTCAATGTGATACACATATGAAAATGTTGATGGTCATTGCTTGACAACATTGATGTACGGATTAGCGTTTTACTAATTTTATCTGCTATTATTTTTATTTTTTATTTAAGGTGAGAGCTAGAGAGAGGGAAGAGAGTTAAGAGAATGAGAAAGGGACAGAGGATACGTTAAAGAATGAATTGGTATAGTCATAATTTATGGCTTTATGTCCCATAGTCATAATTTTTAGTAAAGTATTAAATCATGTGTTTCTTTAATTGAAAATTTATTTTTTAAAAAATAAAAAGCTGAGATCTTTTTTTACTTATTACATTTTTACTTGGGAATAATATAGTGCGGATATCTTAAATACTTCAATAAATAGATATGGAAATTAAAGTGTGGATACGTTTGTATACGTACTTTGTGAAGATTTAATAGATGGAACCAATAAATATGGAAGACTTTCTTAATTTATTAGATGGAAATTAAAGTGTGAATATTAGATGGAAATTAAATAGATATGGGTGACTATTTTAATTATTTGGGTGTGTTGGAAACAAAGTGTAAACCAAAACAAAGAGGACTAGCAATAAAAGATTTAGTTAATTGATCAATTAATTCTTCCTTCCGTCCCATTCTCCTAAAAAGTTTCGTATTTGATAAAAAAAACTGTGGTAATTTTTTATTTAAAAAATTTATCCCAAAATAAATATTATTGTAATTTTTTAATGTAATATTAATTATTTGTATACTAATATTTTTAATAAGTTTAATTTTTAATGAAATATTAACATTAAGGTTAATTTTATAAAATTATAACTCTATTTCATTTATTTATTAAATTTTCCATCTGTATAAAATATCCTCTTATAATACTTATTTTGGATAGGAGGAATGTAGTACTTTTGGAGAAGTAAAAAGGAAGATGTTAGTGGAACATGAATCACTTTGAAAGAAAATTTTAGTTGCAAAATATGAGAAATGAAATTCACTTAAAAGATAAAAAAGAAAAGGATTTTTTTTTCTTTCTAAAAAGCAATTCGTTTGAAGATAATAATGGAGGTAATAATGAATAATGATAAGAATAAAAGTATAAAAATAAAAGTATAGTCATTTATTTATTTTGGTAAGCAAAATAATATAAAGTAGATCTATTAAATAAAGAATTTTGTTAATTAATGTCCTTAGGACCGCATTAGTTAATAAACTAAAATAAAAAAATATTTATTATATAAATTACAGGAAAACATAAAAAAATCATAAGTAAAATAATTTTTATCTCCTATTTTGAAAGAATCTTTAATAATTTATATATATATATATATATATATATATATATATATATATATTAAATACTCTTATGGTGTGAAATTCTAGGGTTGTGTGTGCATTGATAAGAGTAATTAATTACTCACTTTTAACATTGTAGGGTAAGAAAAAAGTGAGTTGCGTAACTTCATAGTTGCACCATTAAAGATGTTCCAAGGTTAATCATATACAATACTGTAAAACATTGCACACGTGGAATAGACCTAATTAAGATTTACTCTCCCTTCCTTCCAAATCAATGATGTTTGAGATTTTTTCACATAAGAAAAACAAATCTACCAAAATAATAGTATTTATTATGGGATAATTTTATTAAAATATTCTTATTATTTTTCTTAATTTTAATAAATATATTATTAAGTCTTTTAAAATAATATTTATTAGAAGATAAAATTGAAATAGCTGTTTTAGTTTTTCATTGAAAACTCAGTCAATTTTTATTTTTTTTTCAATTCTGAAACATCAATTAATTTGAAGTAGAGAGAGTAGTGTGTTTCTAATATGGAAAAAATAGACATAATAAACTTATTATTCTTGTCACTCTATTATTTTTAACTTAAACTTCTAAATAGAAATTAATTTTTTTCTTTATTAAATCACGACTCATCCAAGCAACGATATGTGAATTTTATTTTACTCCATCCTTGATGTCCCTTCCATTTTATTATATATCATTGTATTTTACTCGCTACGACCATCAAATTGCCTCTTTTGATTTATATGTCTTGGATATATCCCAATACAAGAATGAAAAATCTGCCTAAGAAAATCCTTAGGTGTCTAATAAAAGGTATTATTATACATGTAGTACAGTGGATAGTGGTGGAACCACCCATTGTGAGTATAGATTAGGATTGTGTGCATGCAAAGTGTGACATTAAAGCATGTCATACATGCATGTATCAAGAGAAAAAAGCATGACATACAAGGAGCAGGCCACAATATATATGAAGTAAAAAAAATTTGTGTATGGCGCCCAAAATTTTTTAACCCTTGGATTAATTTAAGGTTCATAATAATACCATATATCCTACATACTGAAACTCTTTTTCCACCACTCTCAAATCAAAATTTTCCTACCAAAACGAATCAAATAAATATAATCCTTGTCTCCTCCACCACCACTCCCTTAAACTGTTAAATTAACAACAAAACAAAACACACTGTTACACCAATTCCTCCAATTGAACAAAATAAGGGAAGAGAATTTGGATTGGTTTTTGCGATGGGAAGAGGAACTTCCATCTCCGGAAGAAGTCATGCCCTGCAAACCCTCGCACCACCAACACCACCACCAAAACCAACAACCACCGCAACACACAACAACCTGGCGAGATCGACTACGGCACCGTCAGCGAGGAGCCAGCGCATACCCAAAAATGGCCCTGCCTTGTGTGGAGCCCGCATCTCCACAAGCACTTTGTCGATGCCGTTGCACACCTCGACATCAAAAACGGCGCTTCCAAGACCATAATGCAACATGAGCATCGACAACTTGGCCCACGAAAACATCACTAGTCACTTCCAGAACCTTAAGTCGATGGGAGAGGTGGCACTGGTGTTGCATTGTAGAGGGAATTATCTGGTGTATAGGATCATGGTATCACTGTGAACCTTAAATTATCTAAGGATTAAAAAAAATTATACACCATACACAAGAAATTTTAGTTCCCCACCGTAACATGCATTTGTCATACAACATTAGGTAAGGAACCTTAGTGTGAACTGTGCTACATGTACTTGTAACTTCTAAAACTGATTTGAGAGCTAGAAACAAAATTGCACATACAAGTACATGCAAGAAAACTAGATGTTGACTCAGTTGTTTATTCATGTTTGAAACATTGCATGCGCGAAGAGATCAACTTATACCGGTGTAATTTTCATAATTATTGTATAATTTTTATAACTTCATTTAAAATGTGATTTTTATTAATTAAACCGTTAAATTATATTTACATATTATCAATTTTTTTTGTGTTAATTTTTATCAAAATTGAACAAAAACAAAAAAGTAATCAAATTATTTATATTATAATATATTTTAAAATATTTATATTATATCAATTTTAATTATATGAGTGAGATAGCAAAAATAATTTTGGATTATTATAAAATATTATATATGTGATCTATGTAGAAGAGACTTTCAATTCAACCCTTAATTTTAAAAAAACATTATTTAATTAAAATTTATAAAATAGTATAATAATTATTAAAGTTATATCGATATAATTTCATCGGGTCTTATCCATTTGAATTGCATATAAGAGTATGTTATGCATTTGGGCAATATTTCTCTCGAAAAAGAAGACCTATATACCAAAGGGAAACATATTCAACAAAATTGAGCTGAAGGACGTAGTTGTCAAAGCCTATAATTGAAGTCAAGTGGCCGCCTTGGTCCTAGTAGTTAAATGTACACAACACATTTTAAATATGATCCCCCCAAAAATATCATAATCAGTTTGTGTGCCTTTGTTGTAATTCATATCATGATTTTGAAGCTTTAAAAAAATATCTTGATTTTGGAAATTGAACTGGATTGACAAATTAATTCAACGGGTCTAAACAATTCTTAGGATTGGTTAAATACAAAACTAATTTTGAACAGCCTCAATTGGTTAAGCATTGATAAAAATCAACGGTTAAGATTATTTTCAACATTTTTTAAAAGGAATGTTATAATTTTTTTTTTAAAGTTTGCCAAGTATGTCTCAAACCATTCCTCGTAGAACATGTCAATTTCTATTTCACTAATTTAATACTGCCTTCATTCATTTTGTTTGACATTTTAGCGATTTTTTTTGTCCCATTTTGATGGTCATTTTATAATATCAAAACACTAAATATATTTTGAGAGAAATTAATTTATATATATATATATATATATATATATATATATATATATATATTCTGAGAGAGAATGTAATTAATATGAAAGTAATTAAAAAGGTATTAACAAAATTGCATAATGGTTTTGACGAATTGTTTTTTCATAATTCCTATCACAAAATCTTAAATGTCACATAAAATGGGACGTATAGCGTACACTTTTTGTGTTAACATATTCCTGATTTGGTATTTAAATGTATATTATTGTCTCCTGACTTTCTTTCTATTAGGTTATATGAAATTATGAATTCTCTATTTTTAAGGTGTTAAATAGTGTATGATGTAGCAAGTGAGTATAAATGACGTCATCAATTGGATAAAGCAAGCGAAATGCTTGGCTCACCAATTTCCTTGTTAATTATTGGTGTTTCATTTTAGCAATAAGCATCGTTATAAAAGAATTACTCTTTCCGTCTCACCATAATTATTGTTTAAGAAAAAAAATTCTTAAAATAGGCCTTTCTTATTATATTTTTTAATGTAATATTATTTTTTTACTTATATTTGTTAAAATATTAATGATGAACAACAAAAATTAAAAATGAATTAATGATAATAGGATTAGTTATGTATAAATGTTATTTTCTTTTATCTATTTATTAATTTTCATTGGTATGTGTAATATAGTCTTCGATAAAAAATTATAATAGAGAGTAAATACTATATTTAGGAGTATTCAAAATCAAATCAAATTATTTATAAACCGTCAAAACATCCAAAAAAAAAAAACTACAAAAATTGAAACCTAAAAGACCATATATTTTTTTGTGTTTTATTCTGTTTTCAAATTTTGTCATAAAAATTAAACCAAACAGAACAAATGCAGCATATTACAAGTATATTGATTTTTATTGTGATAATTAATAATAAGTATTAAATAATTTATTATTTTTATTTGCTTTATAATCAATATATATATTTACTTTCATATGTCAAAAAGGATATACTAATATTATTAAAAAAATAGTGTTAAATATCAAATAATATACAAATTATTATTATGTTACAAAAAGAATTAGTAATATTAATGTTAAATACAAGTGAACATAATAATTATTAACTAATATATGTTAATTTTTTTTAATAAAATTTAAATTTATTTTTAAAATCATACAACATATATAATAATTATGATAATTTAATTGATAGACTTAAATTATGATAATAAATTAAAAAAATATAAAATCAAATTAAACTAAATTATAAAAGATTAATTTAATTTGATTTGAATTTATATTATATTTAAACTGAATCATATCTTTATATCTTTATGGTTCATTCAAATAATATTTTATCCAAATTAAAAACCAAACTATACCGTACTACAATCATGCCCAACTGTATTTCAGTTATCTATGACAATTAATAAAGCTAATACTAGCCACCTCTCTTTATATATATATATATATATATATATATATATATATATATATATATATATATATATATATATATATATATATATATATATATATATATATCCCGTTTCCACTTTTCTTCTACTTATTTTACTCTTTAATTTCATATTATATTTTTTATTTTATTTTCTCCTTTATTCTTTTAACTTTCCAATTGTCTTTATATTTACCCAAAATAAATAAATGCAGGCACGAATTGCCTTTCTTTCCACTAATATATATGTAATGTAATGGTAATGAGATTATTATTATTATTATTATAAAACATGATTAATTTCTTCCTATAACATTTTTCTTTGTTTTGTAGGAAAAGTATTGAATAATATCTTATATTTTTAAGACATTAAATATATTTTTCATTGAATATTTTTATATTATGTATTAGAAATTAAGATTTATAAGATATGCTATTACTCATCAAATATTTTAAGACATTGTTCACCTAGTTTTATGTTTTAACATTGCTCTGTTATGTTTTATTAATGCCTACCCAATTACATATCTGCCCTTTAGTATTATATTTTTTCAAACACTTAATAAATATATTACTAAAAATCTTTAATAAATATTATTAATATATTTTATGATATCAAATAGTATGTATAGTATATGTTACTAAAGTCTAAACATGTCACAAAAAGGGTTTATCAACATGAACTATACATAACGTCTGATAAAATGTCATAAAATATATTAATAATTTGATCACAATTTTTTATGATTGTCAATGGTTTTTAACAATATTTTTATTAAGTGTTAGACAACAAAATATTGTTAAAGGTCTTTTATATATATATATATATATATATATATATATATATATATATATATATATATATGTATGTAGTAGTAACAATTAATTAATGTTTTATTTCAGCGACATACATAACATATATCCCATGCTATTGTTTTTGTGCTTAACCAAGTGCTTTTAGCTGTTACACGCTTAATAGACTTGTTAATGATTTGTTGTTACTTATCCATATCCTTAATTAGCGGCATATATTACCAAAATGCCAGTTATTTGAAGCCGGCAATTTTCAACTTGCCAACTTATATAGTTGAAATAAACAAAACTTAATTTGCACCCCGAAGCAGCATGATGACCTAGTTTTTCTTTATTTAATTTAATTAATATACAACGCTCAAGAATTCCTCAAAATCATCATGAGATGAAGACATGTAAATTGCAACACTTGGTGTTTAAGAAATTGGATCTTGAACTAATGGGAAAAAAGAAAACCCACTTTTTGGCTCTTGTTGTGCCAATTTCAATTACCGGCCAAACTAGTCGTTTTAAGGATTTTGACCATGATCCTGTCATGTGGGTACTAACACTTCAAGTAAAAGTTGTGCAAATGTCATGGGTACTGTGTCCCCGTGTTATTAATGTACATGAAATTAAAATTTGATGCATACAATGTCTGGACACGAGAGAGAAGATATCGTGTGGAATTGAATCATATATATTAATGTGAAAATGGGTACTGCAAAGTGTGCGCATGGATACATAGGTCCATTACCATGTTTGTAAACATAATTTCCACGGATAAATAATGTAATGTGAGTGCTGAATGGATATTTTATGATATTTATGCTTTTGTTGCTTTCGCCTTGTGAATGGTTTTTGAAGTTTGCCAAAACAGCTGTTGGAGAATTTGACGTACGTAACTAGCGTGTTTACCCTACTCTTGAAAAACTTGTCTATTTCCTTTTTGTTCTGAATTGCTATTTGACTAAAATTCATCTCCATTATGTATTATATATGTAAGCAAAATATAATTTCTTAAGGCAAGTTTTCGGACACCAACTGATATGAGTTTTACATATGTAGTTAACTACTATATTTGATTTGTACTTGTAATAACCCAGGTGTTAAAAAAAAAAAAAGGAGAAGAAAGAAGGTAAGTATATAAGTTTTATTTGAAAATATTAATTTTTTTCATAATTATTTTCCTGTATATTCAAATCTTAATAGTGTAACAACTTTTTAACTCTTGAACTTATTACTTAAAAGTGTTATACTTCGATCACTAATAGTTTTTTCATGAAAAAATACCACTATTGATTAAATTCTTTTGGTAGTTAAATAAAAAGTTTAAATTATATGAAGACACCTAAGAAAAGAGTGTGTTTCATTCGCTAAAAAATAGGATTGAACAATACAAAAATATTTGTTAACCATTAAATTTAAAAAACAATTGACAATGCAAAATAAATGATGATGGACGGAATAAATATCCAAAAATTTGTAAGTCACTAAACCTTAGTACAACTTTTTGTCCGGTGTATAATAAAAGTAAAAATACAATATTATCCCTATTCAACTCCATCCTCATCTTTGCCACGCCCCTCGTCATGGATCTCTCAGACTTCTCCTCCCTTCCCATTCTCACCGTCCCCAACGCCTACCTCGCTGTCGATGACCACCTCTCCCTCGCCGTCCTCGTTGACATCCTTCACTACCAGGTCCTCCTCCAATTCCTCTCCTAGTTTGACCTCCGTGCCCTCCCTTCCTCCGGCAAGCTCATCACCACGCTCCTTCAAACCACTGGCCGCACCATCAACAACTTCAGCTCTGTGAACCTCACTGCGACTTTCAATCTGATGTCATCTCGATTTGCTCCCCCGCATCGTACTTTTCCTCCAACGCCATCATCCTCTCCTTCATAAAGAAGCATCACAGTGTCGAAAAATCACTAAGCGCTGCGACAGATCGCGTTGAACTTCCTTCTCGCCGACATGGACACGTCGTCGGTGGCGCTAAGTTGTTTCTTATGGCTTTCCATGAATCACCCCGCTATGGAAGAGAAGATCCTCATGGGACTAATGGCGGTGCTTAGTTCCCCTCGCGATGGCGACCGGCGACACTAGATGGAGGAGGCATTGGACTTCGAAAAAATAGAGAAACTTATTTACTTAAAAGTAACGTTAGTTGAAACACTGCGTGGTAATAAATTTTATGTGAAATAATAAAATAATTTAAAAAGTTTCATTGTATCTTTTCTTAATGCAAACCAAACATTATACAATATAAAAGGTATTATAGTAAAATTTAAATTATTTAATTTAGTACATAAGCACAACAAACAAGATACAACCAAAAATTATTTGTACTGTACATTGATGACCAAATAGCATATAGTACAAAAAGTTATCTTGTGACTTAACTACTTGTCCAATGCTATTCTATCCGTATGTCTTTTTAGCAAAATCAAAGGCACCAAAGACTATCAACCTCTTCCTCTGCTGCCTATTACCTATTCTCTTCCTTGCGTGGTATATCTTTACTAGGGTAATCAAGGCAAAAAATGGCTTTGGACAATTCATCCTTTATCCCACATTCCATTCGCAGCTGCTATTCCGACATCTGATTATAGCACCATCTCTTCGTCTTCATAGAATAGAATAAGGCATTAGACATGGGCAAGAGCCCTTCTAGAAGAGCTATAATGAAATTAACGTATCACCTAATCATAATTAATGTGAGCGAAAGACTATGCCGTTTTCTCTTATTTTCTACTAAAAAAGAAAAAAAGAAAAAGAAAATGATATCCCAAACTCCAAACTTTGTCAAAGTTTCATTGCATCCGACTTATAAGATTGTCTTGTGATAAAAGAAAAAAGAAGAAAAGAGTAGCTCGTTGATTCGAATATTTCCTAACAACTGATAAAAAAATCAGTGCCCTCCTGCCCTTGCACCTATGTGGGCTAACTCTTATAATTATCAGCAAAGTTGAACTGTGGTTCCGTAACTTCACTTGCAGCTGGTTAATTTGCTTTGTGGGTCATTGTTTGTTCAAGACTGGACCTAGTTTATCTTGTTTTTATTTTATTTTACTTTTGTATTTTTGCGTACTATTGCATACTGCTGTGTCTAGTGGCCGGCGTTTAATTTTATTGGACTTTATAGTCTTGTATTTGGGCTCTTTCATATCCGTCGTATGATTTTGGGCTTTTCTGTATGGAGTGGTTACATAAAAAAAATCTCCACACTGTAAAGTGTGCAATTAACTGTGGATTGATGAATTTTATATTTTTATTTTTATTTTTTTAGTTTTGAAACAACCCTAAGAACATCAAAATTGATCGAACGTAATTATCTAACCGGATTAACTGTTATAGAACATGAGTTAAATTAATAAAATTTAGGTTAGAAATTATTTTGGCCCAATCTAGCCTGTTCCAAAAAATTATTAGCCTGATGTTGCTAATCTGTTGTGGGTAGGCCGATTGTGTTTATTGATTAATTTACCAATTAGTCAGTAAAACATAAGCGGTTAGGAATTCCCATTATGTGGGATACATTTGCATAAGTTCGGTTAATTAATAGTAACAACATGATGTGGTCCACTGTTGTGACAACATGGTTGTGGAGTTTCCTTCTGTTGAGGACTCTTTGGGACAAATTCACTGTCTTGGTTCTTAAATTTTGCTAGGGTGGATAATTCTTGTATTGACTCTGCTAGTTTCTCAGTGCAAGAAACCACATGAAGCAATAGGGAAGCCACAGTCAGAACAGGAATAACCTCAAAGAGATTTGTGTCTTCCCACAATCCTGTTTTCATGATGGACCTAAGGTTGGTGGCAGCAATCTTAGATTTGGCAATGTGAGGGTTTGCAGCAGATGGTGGAATCATTTTATGGATTGCCATTGCTAATTCCTTTAAAGCCTTTCCTGCTTCTGTGCTCATCTTGATGCATGGATCTGGTATTTTGCCTCTCATTTCTAATGGTGTCTGTGACATAAACATTATAAAATTAAATCATTTCATTTCACCAAGAATTTTCCATACACACAATAAAATGAGTGGCCAATTAGTACCTTGGCAGAATTAAGGAAGCCATTAAGGGCATCAATACGATAGGCACACTGCCTTGACAAGTTTCCAATCTTCAAGTATTGTTGCCATGGATGACGAAATCTGAAACGTCCATGGCACGGTTCCCACCTTGCAAAATTGGCCTGCAAAAAATATATAAATAATTTTGAATTAAGAAACAGGACATTGTGATTTGGCCAGTCTATAACATAATCTTGGTTTCTTCTTCTCCTTACAAAAGTTTCTTCAACTTGTTTTGAAGTAAGAACACTTTTATATCCTTGAATAAATAATTTGTTTGATTCTCCACCCTCTGATCTCCCGAAATATTCCTCTCCAAAACCTGCAATTTGCTGTGCCTTGTCAATTTTGAGACTTATAATAGAATGTTGGAGCTATTTCATATACAAAACTCCATAAAAATAATGCTCCTAAAGTACGCCAAATTAACAAAATTGGAAGTATGTACCTTCTAGAAAGTTGCCTAGTTTTTCAATATTTTTAGATTCTAGATTGTGAAGGTCACCACCGGCCCATATGGGACACACGAAAATGCTGACTGATACAGAAATTAAACCTCCTGAGATAATTGAGATTACCCTTTTCAATGCAATGTCTAGTACCTCGTGGTCTCTGTAGCTTGACACAGACACCAGACAGAATGTCAAATTAAACACCAGCAACCCGTAATCGTATCTCGCTTTTATTTGAGGTAAAAATCGAAAATATGTGATTCCTGCAGCTGCAATAATTTAAATTTTATCATTTTGCCTAGCTTTTTAGCTTGATTCTTAAGTAGTGAAATTCAATTGGACATGTAGACATTTACTTATCAGATAAATTAAGGTTCCTAGAAGTATGGGCTCCACTATGTGTTCTGTTGAAATTGAATGCACCAGGTAATAAGATCCAAGCCCAAGAGCACCAGCCAAAAACGTTGCAAAACCTCTATTTAAACCTTTTCCAAGTGTTGCTCCTGCATGTGTCACAAAACCAAATTGCACGTGAATCAGAAATCAACTCCACATTCTATATAAATATTGTTTAATGCTAAATTTTTGTTAAATTAAACAAAAAAGAAATGAACTTGCCTACGGAGAACTCTGAGACAACAATGACAGTGAAAACTGCATACATTGCAGATGAGCCAAAACCATCATAAAGAGGGTTGACATAGTAAAATGCTGAAACTAAGGTGATGGAGAGTGCTACTTTTAACGCATGAATCACCCTTCTTGGATCTTCTTTTCCCACTTTCTTTATTTGTGACATCACATCCACTACCTTAGCACTAAACTCGCTAGGCAAGGCCATTAACCATTGCAAAAACTTGGTGACTCTGGCACCTGCAGCACCTCCTCCTTCATTGTTTCCATTTACGGATGCCATTTCGTGTTGAGGCAACGAAAATTGAACAACCCCTTTTAAAATTTATAGAAAATCAACTAGTGGGGCTTGGGGCTTGTTAATTTGTGTGTTTGAATCTGAGAGCAAAAATGGAGATCTTTGATAATGTTTTGAAGACTACGCTATTAATCCATTATTTCATGTCCTATTTATAGTAGTGTAGAGCACACAACCTGGGAGTGACACAGTATGATTCTGACAAAGTTTGACGTTTTATGACTAGTGTTATGGTATAATATATAATATATGAACTGATTTTTATTTTATTTTTTGGAGTAAGAGCGTTCCACTTGCTGCTGGCTCTGTTGTTTCTTGCGGTGACTTAATTAGTTTATTTATTTGTTAGCACTTTTGGGCACTTCCATTGCATCGCAGGTAATGGGAGACGACGTAGCGAGTTTGGATTTTAAGTATACTTGGGTTCCCCGAAGAATTCTGCATATACTAAAATTGAATAAGTGCTTTGGTTGGCTTTCTAGCAGTATCATGCATACAATTCAACTGCGAGCCTACTGGTTTGAGGACGCACTTTTACTTAGTGCAATGCCATGGAACGATAAGTTTAATTATTTTGATTGACTAAAGTAAAATTAAAAAATAAAATCTTAAAATATTTTTGAATTAATGAAAAAAAAGAGACAAAATGCAATGATATTATTCTTTTTTTTTTTATCGTCCAATGTTAGTTATTGTTTTTATTAGTGAAAGAACTTGAATCCATGACATCTTTCTTTTTTCTTTTCTCTTCCACCACTGAGTTAATTTTATAATCTTTTTGTTTTATTCTTTGTACCCAAGGCACTCAAACAGACGCTGTGAAGTAGGATTGGAGTTGTTGGCGTTGCTTTGTAGAAGTGGTGGTCTCATACAAAGACTCTGACATCTAAGTCACTAAGGGAGCATTTGGTAGCCAAAAATTATGATTCTGGCGTTTGAAATGTGATTAATAAAAAAAATTTCTAAAAAATTATGATTTATGAGAATCAAGTTCATTTTCTCGCAAAAATATTTAGGGGGAGCGGGATCCAAGTTTTCCGAATGGAAAGAAAATTTTAATTATACAAAATATCTATATTATCCTTTTTTACAATTACAAACTAGAATCTAATTAACAAGACTGTTGTTTATCCAAAAGTTTCAATCTCCACTATGTACTGTGTTACTCCTCCACAATCTCACATTGCCTTTCATCCACATTATCTTGTCAATTCAAGTTTTTGTTTAATTACAACTTATTCATTGAAATAGTATTTATGGTATATTTTAATTTATATATTTCTATACTTTAGGTATTTCTCATTGTCTAAATTTCTATATTTGAAATTATCCTTATTATCTGATATAGATCACTTGCATTTATTTTTCTATAACAATCAATCATTGGCTTCTATAATGTGATTGGGGTGCATTTTTTGTATGAAGGATATATTTATAAGAATTTATATATATATATATATATATATATATATATATATATATATATATATATAAAGGAAGTTATAATATAATTAAATGTGAGAATCTTTATTTTTCAAAAAATATATTAAGACAAATCAAACGTATTTTGTATATTCTTGGAAATCATGATTCACAACAAATTTTTTTAAAAATCATGATGTAAAAACTTTCCGGCCACCAAACTTTCTTGAATGTAAATCAATTAGTAGAGAATATACACAGGAATTTGAGATATAGTAATATTATACGTTATTGCATCCCACTCCATTCCGTTTCTTCTATTTCATTCTACTACACTCGTAGTTAAACATGACCTTATTAAAGCATTTTCCAATCTAATAATTTTATATAGTATCGTGAGCTAGTTGCACACCGAGTTTAATGACATATATTCCCGTTGCTAATTAGTTTAACCATTTGATGAGCCGCTGGTAAGTTTTTCTTTTCTGAATAATTTAATATTTGTTGGATTTTTATGTCCTACATAATTCGATCGAAGAGATAGGCGAAAAATTAAAAGGTTTCTGGATGAATAATGGAGGACACCGCATTCTCAACAACTCAACGAGAAACGGGGTATGTTCCGTCCACAGAAGTCCACGATATATATATATATATATATATATATATATTTTGCAACTTTACTATGGAATAACTGAAGTGAATACTTTTATACTAAAGAATGGTGGAATGCCATGCCATGTTCGTTGTTCGGAAGGAGGATTAATCACCACGTTTCAATGCAAAAAGGAAGGTCTGCTAATTCTTTGGCACCTGGATTTGTTACAAGCACTAACATCACCATTTGCAGTCTCTTCAGAATTACTAATTAATTAAATGTATGTTTAGACTGAAGTTAGAAATATTGTCAACATCTTCTATACAAATTTAATAGATAAAAACATAAAAGGGTTCTTAAAAGTATTTTTTCACCTGAAAATAAAACATGCATTGGTTATGGTTAGGTTGTCATTTAGGTCCTCATAGCCACAATCTTCTTTTCGTGTCAATATTAGGCTTTATTTTCTCTATTCTTAATTATAAGATTTTTTTAATTAATTCATGTTATTTAACAAAATTAATTAATTTGTTAATTATATTAAATTTATTAATTATTTATATTATCATTCTAAAAAAATCTTATAATGAGAAACAAATAGAATAATAATAAAAGGCTCTGGATCATCAACTCCTAAGCAAAAATAATAAGCGGTCGTGCTTTGTGTTTGACCGAAGCACTAATATTGTTGTATAAATTTGATGAGGACATGCACTAATATGCCACCTCTCACTTATGCCAATCAGCTACAAATTCTTTAAGTTTGATAGATTTGATTAAGACACGCCTTTTATTAGTTTATTAATTTACTTTCTTCTAATTTGACGTAATTGTACTTTAAAACTCACAGGGCACATTATTAAATGAATGGTATATGCAAGGAATCGCCAAAGCCTTATAATAATAAGCAATCACATTTAGTAGCAAAAAAGCCATGCGTGGACATCCATCAGGTGATTCAAGTGGCGTACCAGAAACAACTGCGAAGTTTGATGTGCTTAAATTGTTGGCGGACAAAAACTAATGGAACCACATTAACAATATTAAAGCAACGGATAGATGTGCTTAAGAGTTAAGTTTAATAATTAAAAAAATAAAATAAAAAGAACAGCTGCAATAGTTTCCTTCTGAGAATAATAACATTTATTATCTCGCTGATTGAGTGGAGTTAAGTGTTGGGAGGTATGTAACTACTATAAATTATAGGTAGCCCGGATTGAATGAATTAATATCAGAATATGAATTATATCAGTAACACAAAGCTGACACTAGAGCAGAATGTTGGGAGGATTTTACCATTAAATAGTAAGTGACCTATGTTGAATTACGAAATAAGAGGAATTTGAATAATAGTCAGTGATTATTTTATCGGTTTTTCAGATAAATATAATATAATATTTGTTGTGTTGAGTAGAATCTAAGAATTGTAAAAATTATTAATATTACAAATGTTTGAAATATATAGGGGAGTTAAAAAAATGTTAGGATATATGATCAATATCTTATAAGTCAAGTGCACAAGTAACAAAATTCAAATATCTTTTTAAATTGTCAAATATGTCGATCGTCCTTCCATGCTGGTAACTATGATATATATGGTTCTTCTTCTCTAGTTTCTTTGCTAGTGTCTCTATTTATCTTGTTCTGCTTCAAGTTGAGCAATAGCTTTAGTATTTGGCTGATGATATATATGTCTTATTCTTTGTAAATCTTTCAAGTGTCATTCTCTAGCTTCACTTGTTTCTTAGCACCGTGATTTTATCTTTACTTTATCTCTAATTGATTCTCTCTTTTGATTTATCATTGCCACTTCATTAAATGTAACATCTCTATTGATAAGATCTTGGATTAGCTCAACTTTTTCATGTACTACAATTTGTAACCCTTTTCTTCATGTATACCTTAGAAATATACACCTTTTCACTCAAGCTTCAAGTTTACTGTCACTCACGTGCCCATACGTAATAGAACCAAATATCTTCAAATCAGAAATAGTTACACGTTATAACCAGGTCGTACCTTGTGTAGAATCTTCATGTCAATTGCATGGAGATCTGTTTGCTAGGTATGAAGTTATATGGCTCATCTTTGCCCAAAATGATGTCGAAAATACAACATTAATTCACATACATCGTGCACCCTACAACAGAAGTGTTCTAGTCATCTACTTTCCAAGTCCATTTTTATTGTAATGTCCCACATTCAAATAAATGATGCCTCATAATTAACATTTCTATAGTACTCCTCAAAATCTTAATTTCAAAATGTTCCCAACATTGTCAGTTCTCAATCTCTTGATTAATCGCCTGGTTTGCTGTTCAACCATGACCTTCTATTGTTTGCTATTAGTATAACAAAATACTCATGAGTTTCACCTAACGAGTTAATAGGGGGTAGACCCTAATTTTTTAATTTCCCATTTAAATATAACTACACTCTAACTCAAAATAAAGATATTTTTGTGAAAGAAAATTATTTCGCCATAATAGTTTATGTAATTACTATTTTTCTTAAGAAATATGCACTACCCAGACAAATAATTGTGTAATTAACTTTCTTTAAAAGCATATATTACCTTAAATGATAATAAATATTACCTTAAATATATAGAAAGCCTGATTGCATTAAAAAAATGCTACAAAAATAAGCATGGCACGTATATAATTTGGAAGACAGAAGTCGAGAATTGATTCCAGATGTCAATTACAATCAAACAGGCTTAGGGAGTCAAAAACTTTCAATGATGGAATCAGTGGATATTCATTCATAGCTCAGCCATTTACAACAAAATATTGCTTGACGTGCAAGTATCTCGTCACGCCAGGATCTGCATTAAAATAACAGAACACTAAGTCAAATGGCTCAAACGCTTAGCTGAAATTCTTGATCCCAATTAAATACTCTTTAGCAATGTTTGCACTAATGTACAAAGTACAAACCACAAGTAGAATTTATATAACATGATACAAAACTTTCAAATTCACATAATATATATAACATATATATATGGTACAAAACTTTCAAAAGCCTGGAGAAAAGGGGCACAGAAGAAAATGTGTAGCAAGCTAATGAGCACGAGACCATTCTTTCCATATCCTACAATAGCTATACATCTGATCTGAATCACAATAAGACCAACTGCTTTGGTAATAACTCCACACAATTATAAAAAATGGATGCAAGTCATCTAAGAGTTGAGTAATATAATATCAGTAGACAATGCCAACACAGTATACATGATGTTGGCCGGCACAGAAGGAAACATTCAATTACAACGTAGGAATCCATATTTATCTTGAATGATTTCCTAGTACCTCATACACACTCTCTTTCAAAATGAGTTCAGATATGAGATGTAAAACAGTAAGACAATGTTAAGACCACCTGAAATCTTAGATTGGATTTGATGTCAGTCATCGCAAGCGCATACCGGACTTGCTCTCAACACATCCTACTACGAAAACATGTAACAGGTGGGTTCACTGCAAACTACTAGGCCTTCCGGTTACTGGTATCTGAGCAGCCTGTGGGAAAGAGTGATACACCATGTTATCAATTGCGTTGGATGGAGATGTGTTGCCCTTCACCGTTTTCTCCAAAAGACGAACTAGTGACATAAATATTTCCATCCTTGTTAAATCCCTGTTTGCCTGCAAATGAAAGTAATACTACATTGGATTCCTTAACATCATGCATCAAATTTTTGCTTTTAAAATGCAGATAACATCTAAATCAACAAACAGAAAACAAAGCATGCAATGTCTCATACTGCATTTTGAAATTTAAAATGGTTAACAAGATGAACATGAAGCACTAAATATTATCCTTGGAGTAAGGCTTTTAAAGCCAAGTCTCTAATAGCACAAACATCAGCAAGTTGTTTTCTTTTTTTAATCCGGGACCTTCTCAGCTTCTCGTCACGAACTCAGTCACTACATAGTATCAACACATTGGCGCGATGCTGTTTTTTGTCAAAATGTTTTTTCTTGGGTATTTGATATATTCTAGTTTCAAATACTAGGAAATCAAGATACCCATTTCTTGTAAAATACAAATTGTTTTTGTACTGAAAAAAGCATATTGAATACTTGAGTATTAGGAAGTCACACATCGTCTGCCTTAATTCTCAGGATACAACTTATATATTTGTTTGACAACTTCACTTCATGCCAATTAGTTTTAAGCTGAAATCTATCATGGTATCAAAGCCTATAGCCCATTTGGTTCTCGCCTATTCTAGAAGGCTCGCCTGTTCTGGCAGGCATCTGTGGAGGGGTAAAATAAACTGAACCAAACACAAACGCCGAATATGCATACCAAAACTGCAGATCAATGCTTTTAGTTATCCTACATTCCTATACCAGTGAAAACATTTCTACATACAAAGATGCCTGCTAGACATATCATTGTTTCTACTCAATGCAGAGATAAGTTCAGGTACAGGACTTTATAAGCTATACTCACTATTTCTCTCTATGCTGAGAAAATGCTTAGGTGTTGAAGGCAACATAAGTCAGATACTGAGACTTATAACATGAGTAATTCATTCCCTATGTATGAAGTTATGATATGTCCCTATCTGGAGTATTACTACCTCAACAGCAAAGCGCGCCCAGATTTTGTCATTGTGAGCTTCCATTACCCCCTTTAAGATGGTTAAACCTAATCCTCTGATTAAGTCAGCTATTTCCAAAAAGAAACCTCGTTCCTCACAAAGCATCTGTCAGAATAACCAAACAAACATATTATAGAGGTGATAAAGAAATATATTAGGGCCAAAAGAAGTTTAAAAAGCATCCACTACCTCCACTAGCATCTGACGAGGTGGATTCAGATCCTCAACTACAATAGGGCAAACCATTGATTGTGAGCCAACTTCATATGCCCATGTAGCCCCACCCTCAAAGTTGTCTTTCAAAAGCAGCCCACCTTCCTTATTAATAATCTGCATATTTAATGAAAAAGGGATCATCATTTCTTTCATTATTAACAATTCCTCAAATATTTATTGCATCATGGTTTTAGTAGATATTTGATTTGAGCTACCATAAATATTACCATATACTAGATCAACTGCCTAAGGTAGAAGGCACGGGAGTGAATAGTGAATACTGTCCCATACCTTAGACTCCCCTGTTTGTTTCAGCTACCATAAATATTACCATATACTAGATCAACTGCCTAAGGTAGAAGGCACGGGAGTGAATAGTGGATACTGTCCCATACCTTAGACTCCCCTGTTTGTTTCAGCTTGTCAGCATGCTTTGTCACACTTTGTAAGAAAAGCATATGCTTAATGGTCCGTTCCAAAAGTGCATCTATGCTACACTGTCAAGTCATAAAAAGAGATCAAAGAAAAAAAAACAACTCAGTGACAGAACAAGATATTTAAATTACCAAAAAATTAGGAATGAAAGAATAAACAAGGAAATACTTTTGCTCCGTTTGGCACAATTTCTCGTAACTCTTTCACTCGATCTTGAATCATTTGACGATCTTTCGGTCGAGGCCTGGGATTCTCTCCAGGTTTAAGCCTTTTACGATTTGGCTTGCAAGCTTCATCTGGCCTCTTTGAGTATCTAGTTGAAGCACTATTCTCACATTTCACACTCCCACTATTCTCAACCCATGAACTAAGTTGAGAGCCATAAACAGAACTAGTTTGAGAACAGTTTCCAGCATCATCCTTGTTACATCCAGACCTAAGAAAACTAGTTTCTGTGGCACCTGTTTTACCATCATTCTTAGGCAAATCAAATAATCCCCCTTGGAAATGACCAGACACTACCGTCCTCCGTGCAGGAGAAGGAACAGAGGAAGTACTATTCCTTGTCAATGTTGTCCTGCAAGACATGTCATCAGAATCCTGTTTCACAACAGATTTGGCTTTGGAGACCACGGCATCCAAGAGGTGGTCTGTTCCCATCCCAGAAAAGATGCCGCAGTCTGATATTGCTTCTTTAACCGAATAAATATCAGGATTAGTTGTTGCACCTTGCATGTTCATAGGTGCTATCTTTTTGTCCATATTTTCTGCATTAGCATCTGATTCATAAGTAAAGAGATTATCCCAGTTTCCATTCAGCAATTGGTTTTTCAAATCCACCCCTAAAACATCGAACAAGTCATCACCCGATGGAGGTTTAGCACAATCTAGTTTGTGTTTAGGATCCATTGTCATCATAGATTGACTACTACCATCTTTAAGAAGGCAATCGTGGGCAAAACCAGGGATTTGACTATTAATGGGCACATGTTCCTCAACTTGGAAAGAAGGGAGATTAGGGGCCTGAAGCATATCATAGTCTATCTTTTGATTTGTTGAAGCACACTTTAAATCTACAGGGAGAATCTTCTGATCAGAACCTTCTACATGCTTGGGGAAGGTGCCTGGTTGACTAGTCAAATTTGCCAAAGAACAAACCCTTGCTTTAGTTGAAGAAACACAATTTTGAGGTCCAATCCCAACTCCTACTCCAGATAAAACAGCTGTGGATGCTCGGGGAGATTTTGAACCAGAACTAGTAATCAGAGTTGAACTCAAAAGAGTACTCATCCCACCATGTAGTGGGACTCCTCCCACTAGTGAAGTACTGTCAAAACTCATATTGTGGCCAAGTAGATGGTCTCCATCTGTTTTTAGTTGAGACATGTTCAAGGAACTTGAGGCATTTACACAAGGGTTAACATTATCTCGATTCCCAATGCCTGATAAGATTTGTTGCTCCATTAATGCAAGATTATCAACACTTAGACCAGATTGACCAAGAGACCCCAAACCAGTTATGTTACTGAATGCAGATCTTGCATTATATGAAACAGAATGCTGCTGCAGGCATGAATCAAGATCTGAGGGTATTACTTCAGCTTCGACAGCTCTATTCTCTTGTTGGCTAGCAAAGCTTGTTTTACTCATTCGAATAACCTTTGGTTGGCAAGGTTTATTGGATATCTGGCTCAGTTTACGGGTTAGGGGTGTCAATGCAGAACCCTGGCAAGTATTTGTGTCTTCCATTAGAGGACAAGGCATTGAAGCATGAGATGAATTATTTTGCTGATTGGAGCCAGTAGTTACTGAGGGAGGACAGTTTGAGGTAATGACAGGTCGATCGACAGACACAGGTACACCAGCAATAGGAGGTCCAGCAAGTCTTTCATTAGAAAGTTTTTCTGAATAGTCTGCAGATAGAAGGGCGCCAGAAACACATCCCAATTGCAAGATCAAGCTCTTCACATCTTTCACAAATCCCATATTCTCAATTATCTGTATCATCAAGTATTGGTGCATTAGTCAAGGGACATTGGAACAGCAGACAGGAAAGCTTCTCAAATGATGGCACAATCACTAGAATGCAAACTAGAGAAAACTAATATAAACTAGCAATGCTCCATCTGTAAAACTCAATGACAAAACAGAACAAAAATCTCTAGCAAGCTTCAAACTGCTTGCATTTGAATCCCATTCATAACCGATGTGGAACTTCACCTCACACTAGTATTCCAACACACTAATCACAGATGCAAATTGTGATCAAGGATTCAAGGAAGAATATCACTCACTCAGGTCATGTAGAATTTAGATCGAGAGAGTGAATTATATGACAACAGGGATTTACATGATTGAAAGAACTCACTTGTCAATGTGCCAACTTTCAAGGCTAGATATCCTAAATTTATACAATGGATCTATTTCTGTGATCCCTGAGTGCTGTGCAACTTTTAAGTTCTTAAGTTAACCAGGAATTTCACTCTTAAATCTTGATCCATACATTTACAAAGTGAGATATTAAGTCCTCTCACCATAATTCTGTTCTCTAGCATGATAAAATCATTGGAGATATTATGTACATTATATCTTTTCAGAATTGCAGAACAAAAGAAAAGGACTTACAGGAAAGAAAGAACCAAGTTGAACAACCCCATGAGGAAGCACAGGAATAACTGCTACTGTCTGCAAAAACAATATGATACGGTATCAGGTATCATGAAACAGCAATAAAAAGCCTTTTTTATAACAGAACACAAAGCATAATGAAAATCACAAACCTGTATTCCAGCTGAAAATTGGTGATGTACCTCAGCATATACCTAAAAAGATAGCACAAAGAAATCAAAACGAAGTTCACAAATATATATACTCCAAGTCTTTAAACTTTTCTAGAAAGAAAAAAAAAGCATATTTACACTACCACTAGCAGCTGATAATCAACTTCATACCTGTGGAGGATATGCATCTTTAGTGAAATTGTTCAAAAGAATCCACTGATGGCTGCCTGTAAATGCAGCCCGTCCAACTATACTGAATAACGGAAAAAAAAAACAGCACTTGAATCGGGAACAACAAAAAAATCACTTCAAATTTATGTCTGAATTAAATGTGCAGATAGAATAAAACAGAAAGCACCTACCCTTCACCTGCAATGATAACTGAATTGTTTACTGTCATTTTGTTAATCAAAGAAGAGACTTGGTCATCCTCTTGAATCCCAAGCTGCGATGACCGATACTCTAAAGAAAACCAGCATCCTTCCCCATTTTGGTAAGGTAAATCAGGCATCCCAAACATGTGCGGAGGGCATGGTAAAGGTTCATAATAGCATTCTTCCCAAATTAATAGCCTGCCAAACCAAACCACACTCTATTAACTCAACTAACTCAAACAAAGATTTTTTTAGGGGGTGAAGAAACAGAGACATTTAATCAGCATAAAGTCAAAAGTTTAATAATTCAAACTGCATTTTGGTTGCTGAGATTAATAGACAAGCAACAAAGATACTTTATAATATTTAGTCAAAAAATAGAAAAGGCTGAGAAGACCAAAACAAGGAAATAGAGTGGATTCTTTTAATCTAATCCATAAGTTGTTTGCATGACAAAGATTGATGGGCAGATAAACCTCTCATTAGCTGATAAAAATTAAAAAGCTTTTTTTTATCAGTGGAGAAATAAATAAGGCCAAACAGAATCAAAACAAAGACAAATTCCGAATTAGCAGATTCGTTTACAGAATCGCAGACCATAAATCCAATAGATAGTGCACCTGGCAAACCAATGGCAAATAAACTTCTTTAATAAATAAAAATTTTATATATAAAAACAAAGATTCTTGAAGACAAAACAGAAACAATCAAGGCACAAAGTTCCAAACTAGAAAAGAGTATATTGCAGAACACGAATACGAATCAAATAAAAGGAAGCAGTGACCCATAATTAAGACCCCAACATGTCCATCATATCTTAGGAAGCAAATCGACCCCAGAAACAGAATCTAATATGAACATGAAATTCGTATGAGACCCCCCCACGTTGTCCTGAGAAAGTACATCTGTACAAACACGAAAAGCAAACGTATAACAATAAATACTTTACCAAAGTTGATTGGGAAACTCGAAAAACGTAATTTTTATACAAAACTTTCACTCCATCCCAGGTTTACTTACTTTACCATCAAGCTCATGTAACCACGAAGAAAAAACACACATGGTACACACAAAAAACAGCAACAAACAACACAATACAAGATGAAACAAACAAAAACATAGTATTCACCTTTCTCGTAAATTCCTAGAACCAAAACCAAAGTTTGGTGCATGCAGAAAGTAAAAACTATATATATATATATATATATATAAAGAAGCAATTTACTTGGAATTGTGGCAACCGATCTTCCAGAACACAGCATAAGACCACTGATTCCGACCACAGAGAGTCCTCAAAGCTTCTTTCAACATAAACCCCATCCCAAAACCAAGCGCGAATTTGTTACTTGTTTTATTTTATCCGACCTAATGGAAGAACAAGAGCATGCACGAACAGAAAAAACGCAAAAGGGTATGTTTCAAAGCCGGAGAAGAAGCATTTTCCGGCGAGTTTGGATTCCGAGTCCTAACTACCACGGCACGATCCTCTCCCCGCCTGTTTCGTTCTGAACCCCCCACTTCTCTTTCTCCGCGGATCCAAGTTCCCGGCGACCACTTTCCGGCATGCCATCCTCCTCCAGCAGAGGAAGTTGTAAAGAGAGAGAGAAAGAAAAAGGGAAAGAAAGTAATCTAGAGAGAGAAAAGAGAGAGAGAGAGAGAGAGAGAGAGAGAGAGAGGGAGGGAGAGAGCAAAGGTGAAGACTTAAAAAAAAAGTGTCTAAATTATGCCACGAGCTTCGAGCTTGTAGAGAATCATCATCTTCACCATTTGAGAGAGTGTGTGGGTGTGTGTGTGTGTGTGTGTCTGATTCTGATAGTGGGGTGTGTTTGGACTCGCTTGAAGAAGGAAAAGGGAAAGAGGTGGCTTAAGGTGAGGTCGTGTTCAAGCTGAACCTGCGGAACTGCGATATCATTCTCTCTTGTGGCTTTCCATTTGCGAGAAAAATAAATGGAAGTGGTGGACGTATGTGTGGTGTGCTTTCATAAAGAGGAAAACTTTTGGGTTATATTTACGGGGAGAGCCACTGGGGGTGAGAGTGAGAAGGGAGGAGGCAGAGAGGTTGCTTTGCTTTTGTCGGGTTCTGAAACAGTGTCGGGAGTCAGATACAGATAGAGTCTAGAGAGAGAAATGTGTTTCGTTTTGTGTTGTTTTGTTTGGTGAGTCAGAGAGAGAGAGAGAAATGTGTTTCTGTGACAGTGAGGTTGGGACTTGGGGAGAGAGTATAGTGGAATGATTCATGGACTAGTGCGGGTTGACATCATGGTTACGTCAATAACATGGGTGAAATTACATTACAGTACACTACAATTTTGCAACTATACAGTGTATGGTTTGGTTTGGTTGAGTTTTTTTTTGGAAGGAGTACACTGTTTGTGGAGAACTTGAATACTCATTGGACATGATTGATGATTGAGGTGGGAAAATCATTATGTGAAAAAGAGCTCCTTGCGCTGCCCCAACCGAACAAACTTATGGGGTGGATAGTTGAAACAACTATAAATTTGTTGTAGTTAGAATTTGGAAATAGTAGCACAAAACTATTTTCACTTGTCTCTATTAACCAAAGTTTTAATGTGTGTAATTAATTCTAACTTCTCTTATTATCAATCACATAAATCAATTAGTATAAAATTGTTACAACCTAATTAAAGTCTTGATTTCTAGTTTTAAATACATAATTACTTTAAATATTCAGATAAAAATGAACAGGATTTATGTGGTCCATAAAAAAAGAACTCCTTTTATCTTTTAACATGGAAATGTAAGTAAATGATTATGACAAAATTAAAAGTTAATTAATGTTTGCTTTTTTATTTCTTAAATTTGAAATATATTTGGAATTAATTTTAGGGTCTAAATTTCTCCGTTGTTATATTACCTGTTGGTGCCTTTCATAATTATCATTGGTTGAAATCCATCTCATGGGATCACTTGCATGTAAAATTATTTTAATAGTATATGTTTATATTGAAGATTTTATAAACTGGTTGGTCATAAATAATCATTTGTTTATCCTGTTGAAGTAAAAAATATTAGTATTCATCAAAATCACTATCGTGAATATTTGAATTTTTCCCCGACTCTGAATTCCCTTTTTACAGAAGTCATAATCGATATGTGCTAATTAATGTTTCATCTGGTTGTATTAATTAACTAACCTGGCAAAAAGAACTTTAGGATAAAATTTTAATTGTCACGATAATTTTAAAAATTAATGAGAAATTAAAGTAATGAAAAGGTAGCCGGCATGACACTGATGTGTTTACATTTTATTTCAAACAAAAAATAATAATTAAGTCCACATTTTAACTGAAAGAGAAAGAAAAAAACTCGTCTAATTACAGATGTCTCTTGGATAACTTGAAAGTTAAGTTGGCCTGGGTTGTATAGATAGTTCATCATGATCATCATCATCTTGAAGCGTAACAATCAAGGACCACTCCAAAGACTGAAAAGAAAAAATGGCACTCACAAAAGAAAAATGAAAGCAACAAAGAAATCCTCTGTTAGTATTATTTATGCTCCAGCCAAAGGTCATATTGCTAGGATGATCCATATTTAGTTCTTCGTTACTTTAAAAAAATAATTAAAAATCTTCAAAGTAAACTGTTATAAACGTACATTATTAATAGTAGGTAACTAGTAAATAATATTTGAACATTTTTCTACCAATCATATTGGAAAGAAAGGTCAATTTATTTGATGGGATTTGAATTGGACAACAGTGGTGACCTTAATCTAGAAAGGAACCAAACTCGACAAGCTGCCTGAATTTCCCACCTCCAAAAATGGTGTCTGCAAATAATAATTCAAAAGGTGGCAGCTTGTATGTAAAGATAAATAAGTTCACTATATCAAAAATACCAGATGAGACTACGGAAAATTATTTTCGGGCAAATTATACCCAATCTTCTTAATATATGTTAAGGTTATAATTCTGTCGTATTCTAAAAATTCTAATCCTTACATCAAAAAGAAAATTATAATCCTTTTTTCGTGAGTAATTAATATATATCAAAGTACTTATTTTAACTTAAATGAGCCTTTTGCGGACATATTTTTTGTTTCTAGTTTTTTTTAGGAAATTTTTTGTTTCTAGTTACTCTTAGTATTATTAATAATAGATGTAAATTTTATTATTAATTTTGAAACTTGAAAAAAAAAAGATAACAGTTTTTTATAAAGTTCTAAAACAACCATGAGTATATTCAAAATACTTGTACAGCGCAGTCGCATACTCGAGGGGAAAAGGGAAGGGAGATGAGAGGCGATTCCTAGGAATTCAGGGGTGGGAGGTTTGGAGAGATGGGAGGAAAATTTATCACAGTCAAAGAAGAAATAAGGTTGTGAAGAGTGATGAAACTACTTTCTTCTTTTCAAGGTTCCCGGGGGAATCGAGAGTCTCATATTTATGGGGCATTTTCCAAAGGTGAGGAAGGGTTTGTGACTTGGTTATTCTGAAGCGAAGGGATAGCCAAAGAAGAAAGGAAAGGGAGGAGATACAGAAGCAGTCATTTGTACAACATAAGGGGAAGGAAAAGGTAGAATGCAGGAGGAAAAATAAAAGGAAATTGTTGCCTAACGTAAATCAACTCATCAAAGTGGCACCAGATGCCAAGAGCACAACTCTTGGCACAACCCCAGGTGTGGCGGGTGAAAAAAGCACTAGAGCAAGTTGATACCTGGAAGGGACTGAACATCAAAATTGTATCTAAGCACGTACCGGGAGTGGTTGGGTTGGGATATTGAAAGACATGTCCAAGTTTAATAAGTTAGAACAAGAAGGTTTTCTAGGTGTATCTGGGGCGGTGAAATTGCACTATTTGAGAGATTATCTCGTGCTTATTCAGAGGGTGGAAGAACAGTATACGATTGACCGCGGGAGAGGGGAACATGAAGGCCTCTAGGTCGTTTGGAGTGACATTGCTTGTGTGGTACACGTTGGCACTACAAGTACCAGGTTTGAACTTTGAATGTCCTTACCCTTGCTCTTCTGTGATTCACTACTTTGAATGTCTAGATTACTTGGTCTAGTTTTGTAACTTCACATAAGCAATAGATGATGGGTTTTGTCGGTAAGGAAATAGGATATTATCAGTGATATACCTACACTGACTTTAGCTAATCATTCGAGAGACTACATATTAGAAAGATAGTTCACTAACTTTAGGGAAAATTTCTTGATATCTGACTTTAGGGTAAATCTATATGTATTTTCGTTCTTTGTTTTTTTAGTGAGATAATTTGTTCTTTAATTTAGTTGTTGGCAATTTGTTGTAGGGCTTATATTGCAATCATTTTTTCTCATTTGATCAAATGTTGTAGCCATCCTTTCTACCTATTGGTCCCTTTGACAGAAGGTTATTCTTGTTCTTTCTTCTTTTTTTTTATGTATTTTTCCTCCCAATTATTTGGTTGTATCATGATTATTCTGCCTACATTTAAATGAAGTTGTGTTGTGAGTATATTATTATTACTATTTTATGTATTTCTTTGAGTTTGAGGGCGAGCCCTGGTGCAACGGTAAAGTTGTGCCTTGGTGACTTGTTGGTCATGGGTTCGAATCCGGAAACAGCCTCTTTGCATATGCAAGGATAAGGCTGCGTACAACATCCCTCCCTCATACCTTCGCATAGCGAAGAGCCTCTGGACAATGGGGTACGAAATTTGGTAGAATGATTTTAATTAAGTCTAAGGGTCTGTTTGGATACAAGCCATAAGTACTTTTGACATCTTTTCTACTAGAAATATAGACCATTTTTCAGTAAATAAGCTCTTAAAAGCACTTCTAGCCTTAGATCCAAACATGCTCTAAATCTTTCTATCTCTCTTTCACTCTCATGATTAAAGAATTTGCTACACCTCAATGTTGCTTCCTGCAATCTTTACATAGTTAGTGTTCACGGGGGTAGCCCCATATATGAAGGATAGGGGTATATTGGTTTAAATTGGTATCAACTTCATCTATATCCTGGGTTAATAGCCTGCCTGTTCATGCTCTATTAGTGATGGTTTAATTGTTTGCCCTAGTGCCTCTATATCTGGTACTTATATTGTTCATAATCTTTCCATTAATCAAGTATAGTAGATTCAAATGTTATTTTCAATTTTGGAATGCTAATTGTACTTATTATTAATTATATTATGATCAGCTTCTCTTTACAGAAAATAGCAAATAGGGAAAGATGTACTTGTTTGACATAGACCTTTGGTCTAAACCGTATAAAATTCGTAAGTCTTTCTTTTTATCAGCTAATTGAAAGTAATTCTTTACATTCTTTTTAACCAGGGGTGGTTCCCAAGGAGTTAAACTATTATTGTAACTAAGAAGTTCAGTGAAAAGAATTGTTCCATATTCTATTTGCATACCTTATTGAATAAAGTTATAAGCTCCTCATTCATACATATTATATTCTTAATTGTCACTTTTTTTCTTCTCAGAACTTCGTTTTCCACTAACTTCCTACTTCAATTCATCTTTAGCCTATCCTAGTGTTTGTGTTTGCCGTATAAGTTGTAATAGATTCTCATCTTGATGCAATCTTTGATGAAGATCATAAGATTATTAAAATTAGTTGCCTTGCGCATGTTAAAACTTAATCACAATTTTGTTTATCAATCAAATTCAGTTTCACTCATACACTCTTACTCATTAATTAAATATCGTCTATGAAGTTTTATGGAACCTCGGCATTAAGAACTTTACTTTGTTGATATGTAGCTGTTTTATTTGAATCTTGTCTTGCTGTAAATTAAATTTGGTTCAGTTGAATCTTGCTAGTAAAGATGTTGAAAGGATGTAGTATACATATTTTTTCTCCTAATCATAATTTTTATTCAAAAGAAAACATGAAGCAATAATATCTTTCACTCAATGCCTCTATAATGTTGAAAGTTTTTTATGAAGGATGGAGTAAAATCAATTTATGCTTCACTTACTTGTTGGTGACTCTAATTGTGAATTGCATTTGCTGATCTCAGGGTTAATTTAGCGAAGAGAAAATTGAGCCATTGTGTAGCATCCATTTAGATTATATAAGGTACTACAGTTGTTTAATTGGAAAAGTTTCATTAATTTAATACACTTTCAATTATATAATGTAAATTAACTTATGATTATTATATGTTGTAGAGTTTTAGGGATTGAACGACATTGGAATTGAGTGAAGTTAAAGCAATTCGCAAATGGTATGGTAGGCAAGATATTTTTTAGGACTTAGAAATAAAGCATTGAATGTTTAAAATAGTTTAACTTGCATTTTAGCAAATTTTTAATTTGGACTATAATTGTAAAACATGATTTGCATCAATTGTTAACATAAAACTATTTGTAAATGTATTAGAAATTCCAATATAAATATATATTGTATTATTAAAACTGCTTGGGTTTGGTTATAATTTGAATTGCAGGTTGGATTTATTGTAAAAATACAAAAAAGCATTTTAAAAGAACAAACAATTTACATCGGTTTAGTTTAAACCGATCTAGGAAGAAATCTTGTATTCAAGGCTTTGATAAAAAATGATGTTGAAAAGTTACTTTCAACATCAATTCAGACCAAAATCGATGTAAAAATCTAATAAAAATATCACCACGATTATATAACAACATTGATTTTCCTACAATCGACTGTGCACATGACATCGGTTTTAAGAACCAATGTTGAATTTTAATGTCGGCAAATAAAATACGGGTTCAAAATTGATGGTAACAGACTTTTTTACCCGATATTGAATGTGTTTTTGTAGTAGTGAGAGGGAAGCTCAATAACGAGTGACGAAGGGGTGGAATGGGGGGCGGAGATTGGCGGAGGTATGGAGGAAGCATAGGAAGGCTTGGGGAAGAAAGTTGCTAACGATGGTCGAAGGAATGGCAGATATATGAGACTGTAGAATGCTCACAGTATAGATCACTAGAAAGAGTGCAGACTTCGGGAAAAGCGTCAAGTCAACATTAAGGCAAAAAACATGTTGGAAATTTGACTTATGAGTAAAGGGTGATAACTTTTAGGGAAGGAAAAGGTGTTGCACCAAAGTGGCTATAAGGTTAATGGTAACATATAAGGCTATAAGGGTTTGAATTTCAGATTTTATAAGTGATTAATTTAAAAAGTAATTATTTAAATAAATTGTGAAAAAGAAATATGGTGTATTAAAAATTGAAGTTTTAATTTTAACCATCAATTTTTTTTATAATCTAATGGTTAAAATTTATTTTGGGCTAAAAAAGTTTTTAACAAGTTATGAACACAATTCAATAGAGTATAGATTATTTTAGAGAGAGAAAAGACTATAGAGAAATCAAGGAAACTGGTAATTTTTTTGAAGGAAGAAACTGATATTTAATAATAACAATAATTACACACATCGACATTATCTCTTTCTTAAAAAGTAAAGTGAGTTGAACGCCTTAAGATTTATTTTTCTTATTTTTCGTACCTTAAAGTGTACGTCACTTTCAGTTTGCACTTTGCACTTTGCACCGAGGTCCCCAGAATTTCTCTTCTCTTCTCTTTTTTATCTTTATATATTTCTAGAATTTCAACAGGAGATTTTGAAAGCATTTCGGATATCATATCTGTTCTTACCTTAATATTTACACTAGAATGTTTTGATGCCTACATTGTTATCCTAACAGTAGGTACTTGACACTTGACAGTATCATGGTCTTTCGGTGTTAAAAAAACTATCATTCTCTCTCGATTTCGGAATCACAACTGTATTGGTATCTCATGTTTTTTAAGAACATGCTCCTATGTACTAGTATATTTTAATCCTCACAGTAATAACTATTCTTAGTACTTCGTAAATTTCTATTGTTTTTTATATTTAAAGATGGGTAGTTGTGCTCTTTCTTCTTTTCAAAGAAACCATTGTTACTATATTTGTTAAATTGTGTGCATTCCTCTGCCTGTAATCAAGTACGTGCATGATGTACCTATGAACCTATCCTGGGACTGAAGAGTTCAAAGCATAGGATAACATTAGAAAGAAAAAAAAAAAGTAAAATACATTTCGTATGTTGATGAACAACTTTTTGTTCTTGGTTCATGGTGTCTATATAGAACCCAGAAGAAGAAACACTTTTCTAGTCTTCTTTATTTTTTCTAAATATCAAATTTAAGATAATCGAAATAAATTAAAATGTCTCTCTAGTTTTAATTGTATTATATATAATTATTGTTCAGGGTTTTTATTCTTTTCCTGTCCCTAGTGCTTTCTTCTTTATTTTCGGTAACAGACCCTAGTGCAATTTTTTTATTTGGTCTTGTGTGACTCTGGTTGGCTGACATCCCAGTCATTGTCCCAAGCTTTTTTTCATTTTCTTAATGCATAAAGTGTCTTTAATTTGCTAATTGAGACACTTAATTAACTTTCTTGAGCGGTTGTGAATACTTTTATTTTTTTATATCCTTTGGTCGTTCAAAATTATCACTAATTATGAATCTTAAACTAACTACCATCATAGAATATCCAACCTTAGGTTATGTGGTCACGTAGGAGAGGTTCTCATGATGGATTTAAATTTTTTAATAAGCCGTCTGGTTAATAAAAAAAAGTGCCATGTGTAGACCAAGCAACAGGTGGTAATGAAAATGGTATTGTGGATGATTGGTTGGTCACAGCTCTATCTTTCATGTTGTGTGTGACAAATAAACAAACAAGTAAAAGGCATAAAAAGATGGAGCACTTGTTGGAGACACGAGTACGCATGTCTTTATGTGGTTCCTTTGTTACTTTTGTTATTTCACCTAACTGTAGGGTAAGGTAAAGTAATTTTGTGGGGAACCAGGAAAAAAATAGATTCCTATTCACAAAGGTTCTCAAGAAATGAATCAATCTATAAAATGTTACTTTTATTTTATTTTCAGAATAAAGTATATTTTTAATCCTACGAATATAATTTTGTATAATTTTAATACTTTAAAATATATTAATTTTATTTTTTAAAATTCTAAATTTTTAAAATATACTTTTTCTTCACTTCATCATATATAATGTACCATATCGAGTGAGTCATGTTATATCACATTTGGAATAACAGATTATTAATGTAACATAATTAAATATATCTCACATCTTCACCAAGTGATAATAAGAATTGTCTCAAAAATTTGAAATTATAAAAATCGATCAAAATTATTTATTTTTTAAGAAATCAAAATCAAATAAAATTATATTTTTAAGAATTAAAAATATATTTAAATCTTATTTGTATTGTATAACCTATAAAATTTTAAGCATATTATATTAATTTAACTGCATATGAATATCACTAAAGAAAAAAAAGTTGTTATCAAAATAATAAATCCTCAAAGTTTTAAATGTTTGAAGTAAAATATACTGAAACAAACATAGACTAATAATTGTCTCATTTGAACAATATAATAATAATTTCGGAAACAGAGTAAAATAATTATGAGAAAGAAATTATTGATCAAACAACTTCATATGTATAGATGATATTTTTTTAAAGTTTTTTTCACTTATATGTAAAAATAGGTTGGTCAAGTTATAACTTATTTTATATTTTTAAGGTTTAAGTTTAAATTTGTTATTCCTCACAAACTTAGTTTTAAGTTCGAGTCATCTTTATATAAGTTTGAATTGGTCCATTAACTTGTTTTAAGATCTCTTTCATATTAAAAAGTGCGTAGAAATTATTATATAATAATAAAATTATTCCTATGTTATCATAAATTAGTTTTGTTGCATTCCTATTTTGTTTTTTTTCTTTACAAAGCTATTTTTTTTTACTAAAAATAATAAGATAATTTTAAACTATTAGGTAGGATCAAAATTTGTCTACAAATATTACATATTACGGACTATAAAAAATCTTTTAAGCCTCACAAAAAATAAAATAATTCATATTTTTATTATTCATCTATCCTTATAGGATTTAACCTGCTTCAAATATTAAAACTATTCAAATCGTCGTACCATTAAACTAATTTTGTAATTTCATTAAAATAATTATGATTATATATCATATTAATAATAATATTTTTATTAAAATATATTGTTGTTAAATAGGTCAGCCTTGTTAGGATTACTAGACTTTTTTTATTAAAATAATTTTATAATTTCAATCAATCAAATTTACTTACATCTCATTTTATCTTTTCTTAAACTACTTTGTAGATTTGCAGAATTTATAATTCTTTATGCATTTCATACAATTGTTGCCCAATAAGAAATTCATAATATTCATTTTTTAACTTATGAAAAGTAATATACGATACTTCCCAAATTGGTCTAACCTAAAGCTTCAACTTATGATTTAGAAAACTATAAAATCTCATGTCAGATAAGTAGAAACAAACAAATGTATATAGAAGTATAGAGGAATTGAATCCAATTGGTTTGAATCTTTTAGACGATACATCTTTGAAGCTTGATACTTGCTAGTCTAATCTACACCCTCTTTAATAGGTTCACACATCACATGCATGCCAAATATGATATACACTTTTGTTTCTTTATTTGCCCAATGTAAAACTTGATGACCTCTAACTCATTGCTTGAGCTCACTTGATATATATATTTTAATCATATTTTTGCAGTTAATCATGATCAACTTAACACATTTATGAATGTGTATATAAACTCAAAATTACTATAAATAAAAACAATTTTCATTTTTATGCAAATTCTTCTCTAACCAAATTACATCTCATAATAGAACAGAAGTAGGGAAGTATATAAATACAGAGAAAGATGTAAAAGGAGAATTTGAGAATCTGCATGGATCTTTGTTTCCATTTACATCTAAATGCATAAAAGGATGTACTGAGACATGGGGGTACGAGCAGACCTATTAGATAGTAGGGCAATTGACTTACCTTTATAGTTTGACATACCCGTAGCAGTCACATAGTAATTAATGCTTAGGAAATTGAGGCACTTTTTGACTTGTTTTGGTGTTTGAATTATAGAGTTTTTAGTGGAATTGTGTAGAATACAATGGTCTTTCATATCGGGATAGGGTTTACAGCTCATTATTAAACAAATTAATTGTTAATAATTATTAATTTTAAAACTCCAACCACGTATGTGACTCGATCTGCTGCATTTTTGGTGTTATCATACATTGAAAAGGATGGGACAAGCTCATTCTTCCATATTTTGGACAAAGCTAAATTCAAGGGGTAATCGTTTTAATTTTATATGCAGTATTAATTTTATAAAATAAATCAGATATATTAAATAAGAGGCATTAACTTTACAATACAAATATTAGCAAATAATGAAGGATGTGACGTCTCACGTGTTTTGAAAACAAAGAAAAGAAAAGACATGCGAGCTAGCTAGCGGTGAGGCAGAGAAAGGAATTTCATTTTGCAAATCTTCGTGATGATTACAATGTATGGGTAAGAGCTAATCAATATAAACATTTTTTAGTGTATTTTCTCAACACATTTTGCTTATTAAACGATGATCTAAACTATTTTTGGTAATAGTGCTTGCTTAGATTTTACATGAAATTTCGCTAGCTACATACCACAAGTAGTAATTAGGTGCAAGTGTTTATTATTAAAAGAAAACTATGCTGGTTTATTTTAAAATTTGTGCACAAATCACATGAACTCCAAACTTCTCTACTGTATCCGGAGCATATTTTCTTTTTCTATACTTATAATGATGTACAATACCAAAGGTGGACCCAAAATCATCAAGAATATGAGAGTAATGACCAAAGAAACCTAGAAAGGGTGGACGAGAAAGTGTCCAAATTAAAGCTAAACGGAGCAGCGTCCCTACGAGGTTAACCAGAAGCCGAAATTTCTTCATATCCTACATACAAAATGATAAGAAGGGAAAGGAAAGAGAAAGAAAAAATGGACAAAAAGATCTCTCATTAGGATTTTGCAAGGATTATAATTTGCAATTATGTGGTGAATGGTGCGAAAAATGGGGATATGAATAGAAGGGCCTTTTTTTTATTTTTGCAAGGTGGGCTATGTGCCTCACTACACCATACAAAATAACAAAAGCTACCTCAAATGATTTTGATGAGGAATGATGATGGGACGGAAAGGGCACAAGAAAAAGTCACTACGCCGAAGAGAAGGGGATAAGCCCACAATGGGACAAATAAGCATGAGAATCTTGACTATGGCTTAATGCCAATTGCCAATCACCAATGTGCAAATGAATCAAATTCTCAATATATCCGTTGAAAAATGTTTGACAAATATCTAATATGGTATCATACACTTCAAGAGAAAAGAGAAAAGAAATAAAAATATAGGTAAGATAAGATTTAGGATGAGATATAAAGAGAGAGATAAAGAAAAAAAATGAAAAATCTTGGTGAAATATTTAAAATGAATGACGATCTTTTTTATCATCTTTCAATAGAAAACTACATGGCTAATGTTTATCCAACCAAATAAGTTTCGCAATAAAGATCAATTTTTTCCCTTCTTTTTTACGTTCCATCAAATTATTTTTACGACATAAATGTTTAACATGGAGGGTTGAGATCTTTTAAACTGCCATTTACACAAAACGAAGGCAAATAGTTTGTTTTCACCTTTAATTTTTAACTTTAATTAATATTCAAGGATATTAAATTAATATAACATTTTAAAATGATATTATTGTTAATACCGTTAATTTATTAATCTCATACGACTCTTACTTGACGTAAACATATTTTGTTACTTAAAAGTTATTAGCAGAATGGATATGTAATATAATAGGAGAGGAATGCTGGGCTTTTAAAGCAACTATGTTAATTTTTTTTTAAAAAAAACATTGATTTCAATTTAAGATTAAATAACTGGTGAATTTACATTAATTTAATTAAATTATATTACTTTTGGTGAAAAAGAACAAAATACATGACAAAAAAACAAAACAACTACAATTGTCTTTTATATATATATATATATAGAACAACTACAATTGTCTATCACTTTCAAAATTAATAAATGGTTAAAATCTTCAAATCTTCATAATTCCTATATAACAAAATTTAAAATTACTTTTCTAATTTTTAAGATGAAAATTTATTTGAATTAAAATCAAATTTTGAAATATATATATATATATATATATATATATATATATATATATATTATTCTTTTATGTTATTTTATATTTGTTAACTAACTTTTTAGTTAATCTCACAACATTTGCAGTTCAATTAGTTGGTTTATAAAGCTTTCAGTTCTTAGTTTCAAGTTTATAAGCTTTTAGTAATCTTATAAATTATCGACTAGCTTATGAGTTAGGTTTATTGAACACACTCTTAATGACTTGATGAGCGCACACGCAATCAGTCTTTACCCCTTAAATATTTAAATTAAGTCTATCTAATTAAAAAAAGTAAAAATTCAAACAATAATTTACGTAAAAAAATCCTTTAAAGTAAACTTTGAAGTCAAAATGAATATTAAAAACTTTGGTCTTCTTATTTATTTTTAATTTCAATTTTGATCCTCTTTTAAAATTATTCACGTATTTAATCTTGAGTAACACGAGAGACATTTTTCGTTTTTCCCTATAATCAAAGGTTTCGTCTTTGTTATACCATGAGAAAAATGAAAAAAAAAAAGTGAGTTTGGGGATTTATTTGGGTGATTGGTTTGAATGGAAAAAGGAGGCAAAAAGTGGGAATTGAATCGAATTTCATCAATTTTGTTTGAACAGACTCTTGATTTTGCTGTGGTGGATTGAAGGTTGTGGCGTTCCTGGATCGTTCTTCTCTGTGGCGGAGAAATTTTGGACGGTCGTTCTTGTGTTGTTCCGAGATTGTTTTCCGAGAATGGTAAGCACCCTATGGAGATTGATGATGTTGAAGAGGATGAGCCCCACCAGCCAAGTGTACTAAGAAGTTGGATTCTTGCCATAGAGTTGACATGGCTCAAATTTCGTTTCAACACCAATCTATTGAGGCCATGGATTCTGTTGTTTCAGGAAAGATCAAATATTGAGGGATGAGAAGGAACAAGAGATGGTTGTTACGGGTGAGAGATGAAACCAAAATGATTAAGGAACAAGAGATGTTGTTTGAGTGTGAGATGAAACAAAAAATGATGATCCATTAATGTATGAATCAATTTTTGACATATGTAAGTTAAGATAAATTTGTAACCATCAACTTTAAATTTGAACTAAAGAAATAAAATTATGTGATTGAATATAAAAATAAGATTAAATTCATAAATAATTTTAAATAAAAACTAAAATTGAAATTAAAAATAATTAGAAAATGAAATTTACAATTTCATCACATAAATAATTAAAGATTGGGAATAGTGTTAGTGATTATATGGTCCAAGTGTGTACTTCCAGTGTTACATATCACCTAATTTGACATGTGTCAAATCACGATTGATATCTATGGTCCTACATTCCGTTGATAACGGGTACCCTCAAAGCTTTTGCCAAAGCATGAAAGTCATGCCTTAATTCCTGAATCAATCATACGAACCTTTTATTTTATAGTCTCTTTTGTGTGCTGTACGAATATTTTTTTAAAATCAATTTCATTAGAATAATACAATTTCATATTCTTTTGAATCAATTTCTACATTTTTATATTAATTTTAATTTTCGACAAACTAATAGTAGTATTTTAGTGAATCAAATTTAAATTTTCATGGAAAATAAAAAAGTAGTATAATATTACTATGAATTCTAAGAATATGAAAATATTTACCCAGACATTAATTGAAAAGAAAATGCTATATAGAGCCATGCATGCTCGTCATCTTCTACTTTCTTATTTGGTGGGTATCCAACGATTAAGATTATTCTTCATCCAAATAAGATTAAGACCCAGAACAATAGGAGTTTGTGAAGTTCTACCGAACTATAATTTCGAATCTCAATATTAGTGATAAGCATAGATTTTAATGTTATGATCGTACATTAGGACATAAGTTTTATGTCTGTTGGGGCAATAATTATGAGGCCAAGAGAAATGGATAAGCCATAGCAAACGCATAAGGATATGGAAGGAACCTTGAGGAGGGGATAAGTGCAACCCCGACAAGACAATCGAAATTGTAACTGGTTTAATATGTGGCAAGTATTGCTCCTCTATATATCACGAAATATAGTACTTTTTTTTCGAAGGTTTTATTTATTTAAAACGTGGTTAGTAAGCATATTTAATTATTTATCATTATCCAAATTCGCAAAAGAATGTAAATTGCCGACTTTGATGTTGCCGTCTCTTCTCACTATACATAGGATACGGCTAAAATAATGTCCTGCTCCAAACCACGTACGATTGCATTATAAATAAACCGGAAAAAAAAATACGTTTTAGGCTCTACATCAGCAATATATGTAGATAAATAAAAAAATGTTTTGTGCCACATCAGCCAAAAAAACAAATATATCTTACTATGAAATATGAAACTAATTTTACTTGCCATATATTACTCTCGTTGATTTAAGAATATTTTACATATAAAAAGAATTAATATAAATTCTTTTATTAAATAGATTTTTTTTTTTACTTATGAATGCATAAAAAACTTACGTCACTATGCGGCCAACATGGTAGGTTATGCTACTTTAGCCATATATGCAACGACCAAAATTTTTTTATGAGCAATTTGGAATTTCATTAAGTAGAGTTCTGATTTACATTTTTTTTCTATAAGAAAATTAGACGAAAGATCTGATGGAAGGCAACAATATTATATTTTGAGGAAGATACAACACGTGGCAAATGGTACTAATATGTATTAAAAAGAAACTTAATAACAAAAATTGGCATACATATAATGAAAAATACTCATTCAATTAAAAAAGGATAACCTTATAATTTTATCCGGTTTTAGCAGAATTATATGTGGCATGCACTAAAAAGAATAAGAGAAATTTATAAAAGATTCAACAGATTGAATAAACAGTAAAAAAAATATTTTTCTTTGTAAAATATGAATAGATAGATTTATCATTTATCATTTTTCATATTAAAAATATGTTAGTAAAGTTAAAATCCTTAATAGCCACAAAATATTGGTTTGCTTCATAAGTTCGCCTTAAAAAGCTAGGTTCCCAACATATACTTCCTTTTTTATAATTTTTAATAGGCCCTTTTTTCTTTTTTATAATCAATTTAATGGATTGGTCATCACTCCTATATTGCTTAAGATGGTCAGAATAATTTGAAAAAGAATAATCTTTACAATCATACGGTTGCTTATACGGAGTAATCTTATATCTCACATATCATGGAGATACATTTTCGTCCTTATCACATAAATCACGTTACAAATGTCTCCTCTGATAATGATTTTTCGTGGTATAATTGATGTGCGTGTAATCCATATATAACCTGCGCGTAAAGGAAGTATGCTTTTATTTCTACGCTTTCTTCCTCTCTTCTCTTTGGCTTCATCATAGCGTTGAACTATTATTAGAAACATAACCTAGCTAGTATTCTGTTTGAGAATCAAGTTTACCTCAGCATCATCGACAATTTCACAAGTAGAAAAGATGAAAGAACAAACAAATGAACAACTGAGCAAACAACAACGATGTAAATGTATGTGATAATTTGATGGCAGCGTATAGTGATCTCCGTTAAACTTAAAAAATGGGCAGATAACATAATGTTCCATCATTGTGTCTACGAAAGCATGAATCTATATATTAAAGTTAGAATGGTAAAACTAACTTTTTCCCCTTCATTCTTTGTTCTTTCTTTTGACTTTCACTTAAAATAATTGGTGTGTATGGATCATACGCAAAGTAACACGACCTACAGGCAGAGCATCAATTTTAACATTCCCATACATTGCACAAAGTCAAGGAGACACTATTAATGGCAATAGATGGGTAAACTCATCGATAACGCATAATCGATTCATGGCCATGTACTTTGCAAACGCTATTTATCATGAAAATAATAAAAGTACTCGATGTTAGAGTGGGATACGTCTTCATGAATCCAGTCTATGAGTCAAACAACCACATAAAGTAAAGAATTGATATTATATTGATGGAAACGAAAAAAAAAAAAAAAAGGCAGTCATGCGTACGTGTTTACACCGTTTGAGTTCATTATTTCATATTATGAGCATTTTTCTTTTAATAAATGATATAAAATTGTTTACAAAGTTAATAAACTTACACTGCAACGAAACCCTAGTTTAATTTCAAGTAATTTGATGATTTGGGTGGAGGAATGTATAAAATTTTAATATATTTTTGTCATAAGAATAAAAGATAGATATTAAGAGTTTACAATAACTCATGCATCCTACTCAACCAACTGAGTTAGATCTTTTTGGTATTTATATATATACACGAATTATTATGACAATTTTCTTATAAAAAAAACTCATAACATATTTACAACTTAATACTCATCAAGATCATGAACAATAACTAACAACTCGTCCACATTGGAACTTTGGTAGGTATTTTGCTTTGAGAAATATTATTTGTACAACTAAGATTGCATATATAAATTGTTTAAGTTTAACAAACATAACATTTTATTATTATTATTATTGGAGCGTATAACATGGTATTGAAAAAATAATAAAAGCTTTTAATAGATTTTTTTTAAGTGTAAAAAAATAAAATTACTCACTTTGTATAAGGATCAGGCCTGACACTATAGTATAGCTAGTAGTGTGTATGTTTTGGGTTATTTAACAGGGCTGACTTTTGGGCTCAACTATTTTCAACATTTTTTAAAAGAAATCCTTGTCTTTTGAAAATTAGCATATGAAATTCACAAAAATAAAGGAAGGTGTATCATTGACAAAAAATAGCTTAAAAGTAACCCCATAACGTTTTCGACGTATCATTGACAAAATTTCATTGAAAGCCCAGAGGGGCAAAAAGACTGCATGCATGAAGGTGTGCTTTCTTTAAAAAAAAAAAAACATATCAGCCAAAAGCGGAAACAATATTCAGCAATAGACTAACAAAAAGCAACACACCAGTTGAACAACAAGAATAATGTTACAATTAAAGGTATATTTACGCACCACATTTCTGTAGGCAATCCTGATTGAGTTTGATAAAATTACTATAGGCAGAAAAATTCTTCTTATGAATATTTAATGCAATAACATATTTAGAATTCAAATTAAAGACCACTAATTGAACTAGAATAACCCCAAACCTGTTAATCCACAGTGGTTACACCCCACGTTATGATTTGTCAGCAAGTACATATAGGAATTAAATAGCAAATGGATTAAATGTAAATGTATGTCGCCATTATTAGACCCAAAAAACATTGCTGTGATGGGCTAGAAGATTACTTAAACAATAGGCAATCACGCACCTCAAATCTTGTTTCCTACAACTTTTTAAGCTTCTGAAATGCCTAATCCGGTATGTAAAATTATATTCCAGAAAAAATTTCAACAAAATCTTTCTGGAATATAATTTTACATTCAGGCTTAAGTATAGGAAGCAATGAGGGGCCGCAGGAAGTAATTGCCCAAAATATATATACATCTGTTGGGCCATTCTAAAAATATGTCTTATTTCAGGCAATTACTTCCCACACCTATTCCAGAATATAAAATTACATTTTGGAATGTAAATTTTTTACATTTTAGAATAGTTTTTTTGAAATATAATTTTACATTAAGGATTAGATGTTCTAGAAGCTTAAAAATATGCAGGAAGCAATTGCCCTGATTTCCGTACATAGGTTCAACAATATAGATGGTTGAATGCAAAGCAGATGGACCTATCCAAAACGTAAAACTGCATGTGAACCCAAATCATACATTGTGAACTTATTCACAAATAATTTTTTTTTTACAATTCAATGCATTAAATAAAAATTTTATTTTCTTAATTTATTATTTGATGAATTGGTTCAAAATAATAATAATAATAATAATAATAATAATAATAATAATAATAATAATAGTGGATATTGTCATTTGATTTTGGTAAGTTACTTTTAGACTATCTCTGTCTATAATTTCGTAGGTGATAAAGAACCTCTCATAAAATAAATTATTCTTTAACGAAATATAGAAAATAATAATTTTTATTAAACTATAAGTTCAAGCCTTTCATGGAATCTAAAATATTCACAATTTGAGCTTAAATCTTCAATTAAGAAAGTAGTTCGATTTGTTAACGAGCCAGGATTGGATTAAATTTCGCTCTAGTTTGAAGCCATCTAAAGTCTACAAGTAATTCCATTAGCCCTAGTCTACATGACAAATTCGCAGCAGTTAGGATCAGTGGCACGAACCAGCTATTGCTATAGCACAATCCAACACGATATTAATATAGGGCAACCTCAAACTATTTCCTTTTTAAAAAAGTCTTTCGTTGTATAATCCAACACGAACCAGCTATTGCTACAGTATTATACGGAATTGACAAGAAAAAAAAAAAAGAGGAGTATTTGTAATTACAAAAGTTGAGGTGCAAAAGGTAATTCCTCTAAATTTATTGGTCAATCACGAATAAAGGTTCACTGCAAAGCCTGGTTGCATACTAAGGCGGGCTTAAAAGTTAAAACAATCAGCCCAAAGTTGAAACAGTTTCAGGAATACACTAACGAATATCTTAGATGAACACATCAATAGAACATCACGAAGAATGTTACAGTTGAAGGTATATTTACACACCAAATTTTGATTTGTCAACAGGTACATAGGATAATCACCAAGCAAATTAAATGTAAACCGTATGTTGTCTTCATTGCTAGACCAAAAAAGAATGATATGTTGTGACCAGCTGGGCAACATTACTCAAAAGATGCATTTGTTGGGGGCATCCATGATCTATCATATGTCTACACTTTGTCAAGCAAATCTATTATAGTGTGCGTACACGTGACAAGATACGCACTTGATGTGGTGTCTAATTATGGAATTGGCACACCTATATCTTTCACACATAAGTCATAGAGAGCTCATCATATCATATCATACATATATATAAATTTTATATCACTACTTTTTTATGTTATCACGGGGGTCACATCCTTTTCTTTTTGCAAATGTGAGCATACAAAAATATAAAAAGAAACCCTAGTTAGGATATCACATTTATTTATCATAATCTATATTATGTTTGGCCATCCGGCTTAGTTAATTAGCAAATCTTGAATTATTCCTGTAAAAAAAAATTATATATACACATGATCGCTGAATAATATTTCATTTCCCCTTTTAAAGTCCTTCCAAAGTTGGTGAAGATTGAACATGGAATCTTCAGCATGTGTAAACTATATAAAACGTTTTCAAGTGTTCTTCCACGTTCAATATGCATAAAAATGAATAAAAGAAATAATAGCAAAATAATCTTAGTGGTCACTGAACTTTGATCTTTCTGTCTAGACCTAATCGAGGTCTGTGGAAAAACTCTCTAAATGACAAAGTTGTAAAAGCCATTCAAGTAAGATATCTGTGGACCAACATTTGGTTGAAAATGACATCCTTAACGAATTTGATGTGTCATGTTGACGTTAATCTAGTTCACCCACAGGAAGAACCATAGGTCAGGTAATTAAAAATTGAAGTTTCCTATGAGAAATAGGAAAATAGAGTTGGTTGCCTACAATGACAATCTTGAATCTTGACATACAAGTTCTAAGGATAAAGAACTACGAAACCATTTCTCTACGTGCACCCAGAATTGAGAAAGGATCGATTAAAGGAATTGAACTTGTTTCTCATCATGTTCTAATGATTCGACCCTACCCTAATATTCAAAGGTAATCTTTCTACAGAAAATACTATTGGAGTCTAAATATACAAAAATGAAGATTTTGACATGACAAGTACGCGTGGAAGACAATATAAGTCAAGTTTCTTTCAAATGAAAAGCGAAAGTTGTGAGCCTTTTCCTACTCCAAGTTTAAATAAATAGAACTTTATAGATTCATGCACCAAAATCATTCATCGATCAATTCCTTGCTGCTATACTGCACAAAATAAAGCTAGCAACCATCGAACGAAGAGCTCTATTATATAGTTGTTAATTAACTTGAGAATTTTGTTTTTCTTTTACTTTCAATTATAAAAATATTTCCTTGTGTATATTTTATTTCTATTTTTTTCAAAGATATTACATAGAAAATAGGAAAACTAGTTTTTTTTTTATTATTTTAAATCTTCTTATATAAATTATTAAAAATAGAAAATAAAGTCAATGAGATAAGCATTTTTATAATTAAAAAAAAATCTGAAACCAAATGACTCCTTTATTAACTTTACACTGTAAGCATTAACTCCAATCCCTGCCTTTCATTTTTAACTTTGCATGACTATTGGTCATTATGATAATCATTGGGATAGCTAAAAAAGAAAAGATAAACTATGAAAAAAGAATCGACTTCTATTTGTTATTTATGTGGCCTTGGATGCTTATCTAAAAACTTTTAGTGCTCCTAATCACAACTATCTCTGGCTTTATGTCTCATGCCATTCAATGCGTAATACATCTTACTGTGAATACAGTTGAATTGCTACAAAATAGTATACAACAACATAAACCTCTTTTTTTAGAAATTCATATGCCATGTCGAGCCTCTTATTACAGTGGACTGTTTTGCAGATAATAATGGTTTTCACCTTCTGATGAGTAACTTCTTAGTCACCGACATGTTTATCTATTATTAAGCACTTATAAGTAACTAGTGGGTTTGAAGGGGATCGAAGAACCTGCATCTAGAACAATTTAAAGCATTATTAAAAGGATGGAGAAAGAAATTAAGCTAATATTTCCCAATGCCATACACCAAATAATCTTCTACCTATTACTAATTCATAGAAAGACTTGTGTCTTTGCCATGTTCATGGATTAACTTTTTCAATTAACTGGCATAATGCAAGTGAGAAAATATACTTCAGAAAATAAAGTATACTTACATTTGTTAAATAGAAAATTAATAGTTGAGAATTGTAATAAAATTAAATACATATGTACTAAACCTTAAAATTAATTAAAATTTCAACCTTATTTTTTAATTAATGATTATTATTGTACTTTATTTTCCTCAAGGAGTCAAATCTCAAGTAGTAAGAAACATAATTTTTAACATTTCAAAATTTATGAACTTGATTCTCTAATTGCTACAGTTTTTCATGCTTACTATACGACGAACAAATTTAAAATTTCCATTAATTAATGGACCTGGTCACTAAGTCTATATTAAATGTCGAAGAAGATGATTAATTTTATTCAAATAATTTGAAATAGATATGCTTGTGCAAAATTACATGAAATATATCAGCAAATGCTAAATCCTTAAAAAAAAAGGTTACAATAAGATACATAAAAACTTATATGCCAATATCTGAGCAAGGTGACAGTAAATTTGTTAAAATATCATCATATATAGAATTCAAAACATGAATTGAATGGGACAGCATGATTTGTTTTCATATTAATGTTAATATTAATATATACAACAAACGTGAACCAAAGTACAACTTCTGAATATAAAAAATCTCATATTAATCCGTCTAAGGGTCCATTGTTTTGTTTTAAACGCAAAGTGAAATTTTTATAATAATTAAATAAATTCTTAAAAATCTTTTTAAAATACTGTTTTATGTATTTTTCATAATCTAAAATCAATAATCTCTCAAAAAATTTAAAAACAATGCCATTAAAATGTTTTTTCCCAAAATATATTCAAAAGCACCAATTATGAAAGTAAAGTTATACAAATTAAGCTGTCAACTCAAATACGTATACACGTATACTTTAAACAACCTGTTCCAAGTTAGTAGTTATTGGAAGTTACAAAACTCTTGACATTGAAAGTTTCAGGTTGCGGTCGCTTCGATCGATTTCATTATCAATGTACATAAAATTCAAACATACAGAAACGAAAATGATAGAATTCCATATAGAGGATAATGCTACAAAACTAGAGTACCAACAAAAGTTTTCATTCTCCACCGTTACTTTGACAAAGGGATTGATTTATAATACATATTATATTTAGCATCTATAAATAGAAACAGAAATTCTACAAGATAAAGATAGCTAAGATAATTTTGGAAACCGATAGGATCTTGCGTATTAATATTTCTTTTCTTTTTTTACATTATTAATATTTTTTTTAGTGAAAATCTGGAAATATGCTCATTTTCTAACATATATTTTACTATTTATTAAAATTTATTGAAAATTATCAAATCATGAGTGAGACTTATTAAATAATAAGTCAAACTTATATAACTTTGTAATTTAATTTCAATAAAATTCTAGTAATAATAAAAGAGTGTGTTCTACTAAAAAATGTTAGACAAGATATTATTCACATTTTGTTTCTTTTGTTTTAGCAGGATTTGAAAAGTATAAATGGAAGCATCTGTAAATTCACCGCTAAAGAAAGAAAGCATATACATCGTAGATGATCTAACATCTCCAGAGCATAATATTTAAACTACGGTCAGCGATGATAAATAAGTTTCCATTTTCAGAGGGCCAACAAAATGTTCGAAGATATTCAAGATTCATGAAACAGTTATATATTGGATTGAAAAAGATAAATTCATCGAAGAAACAGACTACCAGAGATGCCCATGCCAAATGTATTGGATTGCTCTTTCATATTTAATAGGGCACTTTTTCTTTTGAAGAGTAAAACACTACTTTTGCACATCAACTACTAACTTGTTTGTGTTGTAAAAAAAAAGCACTATTAACGTGTTTGTTTTATTAATTTTTTGCTTTTCCAGTTTTCCATGTATATTGAATGAGAATCTTACAAAAGATTCACATTTAACATATTCAAACGTTAATTCACATACGACTTTTTGAGTATGGGTGTACGCACAATTCAAACACACCCTTGGAAGTCTACCTATCTGAAATGTCTTCCTTTATCTTGTTCTGATTTCAACGAGTTTACCGGATTTTAACACCTACGTGTGTTGAGTAACCTAAAATTCAAATTTCAAAAGCAAATGTTACTGCAAAAGGGGTTTGTGTTGATTAAAATGCAATTTTTTTTATCTCAACATGCAATTTACTGTGCATTTGTGCTCCTTTAATTATCATTTTGTATTTTATGATCCCTCAATGTTATAACTGAGGATGATGATTTGATAATGACATAATATTTTTATATCACTTAACTGAAATAGCATAATGACAAGGATAAAATCAAATATTTTTAAAAATTTAGAGTCAGGACAAAAAAATTATTAATAAGGGTTACATAAGTTGTTCGTCTTTCAACTATTTTAAAATTTAAATTTTAATTCCTTTAAAAGAATTGTCCACTCTTTTTTTAATGCAAAATTGTCTACTCTTAATCCTTTATTTATTCTCTATCAATAATTTTAATTCCTAACTTTAAATTAGAATAATAAAGTGTTTAAGTGTCTAACAAAAATACACATAAGTATAACATATTAGTCACATGACATGAATTTCACTTGATATCACGTGGAGGTGCCAATGACATTATGCTTTCGGGCCTGTATTTTTTAGTTCTTACAAAATTTTAAAATTCAAATTTTAGACCTCATAAAATTATCATATTTCAGCCTTAATTAGTCACTAAAATATCATCATTTTCTAATTTTAGTATCTAAAAAATTAATTTTTTATTTTTTAGTTCTCAATTATTATTTTTTATCTTACTATAGTCATTTTTAGAATCTCTGTTTTCTTTTTCATTTACTTTTATCTCACCAATATCATCACATAATAGTGTTAACTATGGAAATCATCACTCAGATCATAAACTATAAATGACAAGAAAAGAACTAACATGCTCTTTTAACACATATAACGATTGTATTTCTAGCCTTTCTCTCACCTGTCTAATTTAGGTCACATAAGAAAATTTTCTTGTCAATGATTATCTCTCCCTTCTCCCATTTCATATTTTATAATTAAAAAAACTTCTATTATACTCCCCTAATAAAATTGTTAGCATTAACTATTTTTGTTATTAACTTTAAAAATTTTCCATTTAAATTTTAGATTTTAAGAAACACAATTGGTTTGTCTTTTTTATGAGAAATAACCATGAAAAGTATTATAAAAAAATTAAAGTGAAAATTATACATATAAAACCAAAATTAAAGTAACTGACATTTATGATTTTACAGATTTGAACTGCGGTTTATTCTAAAATAAAATAAAAAAATCTTCTTCATAAAACGTCAGCTCAACTAATTAAAAAGGAGATAAGATGATGCAAAAATATTTGCATAAAAAATATATAAATTTGTGTAAAACTATCATTTTCGTCGTAAATAAGCAAGAAACAGAAAAAACATTTTTTTTTTTGCCCGGAGGCCCCACAGCGTTCTTATTGGCTGAAACATTGACCTATCAGACAGCGCCATGGTCCCAATTCAGTTTACGGATTTACATCGAACTTGGCTTTTCTATTATTTGTTTTATGTTGTTCTCTTTTCACCACCATATTATTTTGAAAGTTGTGTTTTTAAAATGATGTCATTTTAAATTAAAATTACGTCGATTTGAAGGAACAACGTAAAAAAAAAAAGACAGGAGAAAAGTTGGGTATGAATTTACACGCAGTGCATCCAAACACGCCCTTCCCCTTCTCCTCCCTCTCTGATTGATGATCCCTGGGACCCGCATGCGCGAGTAGCTGGAATCTTATGGTGGGCCCGCACTCACGCGAACCGGGTTGGAAGTGGACGCGTGTTTAAGAAGTGATTATCGCCGTCGGGGCCCAAAAATGAGAGAAAGCATTCTTTTATTGACACGTGTCTCTCTTTACATTGTGGGACCCATTGCTTTCTCTAAAGTCCAACAACTTTCGAAAAGTCACGGTAGCTGGCACGTGGGGATAGCGTGGGACCCGCTTCACTTGCCTAACCTCTTTCATTAGTGCGTTTTAAAGCGTGGCTACGTCTAAACCGCTATTTGTATGTCGCTAATAATAAAGAAAGAAAGATAAGGAATATTACATGGTACAAGCGGGTGTACCCTTCATTTCATGAGCTTCAACATATGTTAAATTTTAATTCTAAACATTGTTTATTTATAATAAGTAATATAAAGCACTTAAGTTGTTTAAGAAAAGCGATATATACATGATGGAAATTATGAGATTATTTGAAGATTTATATGCTCGATATGCTTCTTATCAACTTTGGCTTTATGTGCGCTTTGAAATTTTTTGTATTGAATGATCGAAATTTGTTGGGTGCAATCAGATAAAATAAATACCAGTCATATGCTTTAATTATCTTTATTATATTAATAATACTTGTTTTTATATATTCTCTATAATAAAATGGAGAAATTAGTAGAACAGAATAGTGGAGATAAAATAAATTAAAAAGAAAGGAAAGAAGCCTAGCAATTTTTACTTTTCTCTTTATTGAAAAGAGTAAAAGGGTGACATATTATAAATTGTCTATTTTAAACTTTAACCCTGCATGTATCTTGCTGGGTATATCTTATGCCCCTTATCTATAATAATATATTTCTTTTGGCCTACCCAAAAAACTTTAAATTACGTTCTCTTATATTCTTCTTATTTGCTCTTATTTTGAGGGGGGAAAAGGCTTAATATTTGAGAGGATAGAAGGTTACTTAAAAATCTATTAAAATTATGGTAATTATATAGTTTCTACATCACACTAGTATATATCTTTGTTTTGCATGGCAACGAATTTTCTACACTATTACGGCACACGAATTTTCTTTAATTCTAGGCATCGGGTATTGGAGAGCATCTCTGCCAAAGCATAAGCTATTCACACGTGATACGACACGACAAATAAAAGTTAAGTTGTTATCCAATATTTCTTTTATGACATTGAAGTCACACACGCACGTATATAGGAGCTGAGATTTTAGATTTGATCAAAAGAGCATGAAGCGACTAAACGCAATGTCATTTCTTTTATAATTTAAATTGAGTAAACAAGTGTACTCCCTAGTAATTGTTGGACATGCAATTTAATCTTAAAAATTTATGAAGAAACAGAAGTGATTTTTATAAATGTAAATTGAACGTCTGATTTTAAATTCTTTATACATCAACATCTTTTGAAAGAAACAAAAAAAAAAAAAGATAACATAAAATTCCCCTTACTAAGTTTTGAAATATTAAATGACTGCTCTAGCTATCTTGTCAGAAAAGAGAAGGCCAACTTAAATTCCACATGACACTGCTTAAATAGCAAACGGCCTGTTCTGCCAGACTGCCAATTCAAAATCTTCCAAAGGCATGACGCGCCTCACGAGTTCAAGAAGTACGTTTCAATCAGTATTAATAAAATTCATTCAGAAACAAATTGATTTGGCTAAAATTAATTAATTTGAAACAAATAAGATATGTTTAAATGTTTTTATTATAAAATTAAGTTAAGATTAAAATTTAGTATAAATTTTTTAATTTAACGTAAAATTTACTTAAAATTAATTCTTAATTCAAAATTAATTTTAAAATCTTCTCTAATATAATACCAGACATATAAAAATATATTTAAAATAAATTCTAAGTTGAAAATCAATTTTTTTTAACATCAAACGAAACACACGAATTGGAGTACGAAGAATTTCAATTGAAAAAGAGAAATAAAAAAAAATGATATTTTACCATTATGTTGTATTGTTATTATTGATTAATTCATATGAATTGCTGTGTAAAGTGGTGCAAGATATTCGATCTTTTTCATATCTTTATTGGTGATTTTCGATTGACCACACATGTTGCAGCAACGTCATCACTTTAAATTGGACAATCCCCAATTAGAAGATGAAGATACATATATCATGCTATTCTTACAAATTTTTCAAACACATGGTTTGGATTAAAGGAGTCTAGGTTGGTTGAATAAAGTGGTGAATTCTTGTAAGTTCTTTAATATTTGTTTTTAATTTTTACGAATAAAAAAACACATAATTTTAATATACAAATAAAAAAAATTCTGTACTATTTTTTTAAGACACAATATGAGAGACATAGAAAAAGACTCATGATTCTAAATGGGTTGACAACAAGAGCACTAAGAATATAAAATAAAAAATAAAAAAATTATGTACTTTGTGTGTGATGATCGAGATTATCATAATCACAAATAGGGGTATAAATGATTTCAACTATCCCTAGTTTATACTTTATTAAACTCGCGTTAAATGTTTAATAAAGTTTGCTTATTTTATTAAATAATAAAATTTATACTTCAGATTGTTAAGTCTAAGCATTGTCACAACTTGTAAAAGCAATTTAACAGTACAGGTTATATTATATATTTAGATAAGATTAATTAAGTAATTTTATATTAAACAAGTAACAATAGGTACTTGTAACCCTATGTTTTTTATGTTGCGATTAATTAAGTGATTGAGGATAAAAAAAATTAAATAAATTTTCCATGAAAACAATTAATTGATTTAATGTTGCATAATTTTTTGTAGGAGGTATACATGATGGGTCAAAATTGATTAGATTTGGAAAAACCTTCACCTAACCCAATTAAAAATTCTTGGGTTGGATTGGATTTTAGTTATTTGGTTGTCAAACCCAATTCAATCCAGTTATAAATGGATTGGATTGGACTGGATCAATCAAGTCATGAGATTTAAAAATTAAAAAATCTAGAATAGACATTTTAAGATTTTTTAAAATATAATTTCATACAATATATAATTTTTTTGCATAAAGAAATTTAACATCAAAACACCACTGGAAAAAAAACAATACAAATTTGTTCATGTTATTGTGTGGCTTCAATTAAAACGCCAAAACAAATGGAAAACAACAAAAAATCAAAGTGTTAAGCATTGATACAAAATAAAAGTTGTTGTCTTGCATGCTTGATGCGACTGTCTCCCAAAGCCTCTGATGTCAACGGAGGCAGCAAGGGCAACAACTGTCAAGGGTGACGTCACGGTTAGGGAAGCTTGAACTGAGATAGAGTTTTCGTGTGAGAATCTGAGAGTGAGAGAAGGAATTGTGCTTCTAACAGCCTTCAACGGCGACAACAACAATAGTAGGAGACAATGAGGAGAAGAAAACAGGCTGAGTGTGAGAGGAGAGATAAGGAACCCTAACCGGGGTAGACCTTGACCCATGAATATTCTCAATTTTTTATGTGATTTTAGTGAAGAAAACTACTTGAATTTATTATTTGTTTGGTCTCAATGGCATGTATGCTAAGAGGATAGGTGTTGAGCAGAGATATATAAGCCAGAACCAAAGTTTCATGGACATATTTTCCTATGTAGATAGCACATTTTTTACATTAATTAACATGTGACCTTCCATTTTTGGCAAAAAAAAATGCAATCCACCACTTATGGCTAATTACCTTGTCATTTTTGGCAAGAATTCAAGGAAGTTTCCCTTATAATTGGTAAAATGTCAACAACCCATTATTTACTTCTTTTAGCAAAAAAAATATTCCATTTTTGGTTGAAACCTCATGGTGAACAAAACCCTTCATAACCCTTGGACTAAACCTTTTTCTAATCTCTATTTAAATAGCCTAACTATCTGAGAAATTACAGTCCTTTCATTTTGTTTGAGGTTTTAATTTTGTGGGATTTGGAGAGCCTTTCCATTGTTGAAACTTGTTCATCTTTTCTTGAAGCTTTCAATCCTTGCAAGAACACCCGCCCCCCAAGTAAATGAAGCTTACCCTCTATGTTTTAGTGCTTTTAATCAGTTGTATGATGTTTTGAGAATGGTGTTTAAAATATTGGATAACCAAGTTATTGCTCAAGATCCACTTGTAGTTCTCTTTTTGAAGTTATGTTAGAGCTTTTGTTTGGTGCTTTTGATGGTTAGAGTGAGTTCCTACCCAAATTGGCATGAGCCTTATTTTTGGGCATGAATGTGTGAGCAAATAATTTATAGAATGATTTCATGAGAATGTGTGGCCAGGAAAAGTTTTTTAGGTCTCATGGTGGAAGTCAAATGCATCTACCAAAATTGGCAGAACCTTATGGTGTTGCTCCTCCTTGTGTTCCTCCACGTACGATGGTGGGATATACTTACAAAGACACTTTAACAATCGAGACAATGATACAAATGTAAGAGTCAGGTATCACAAGTAGAATATAATTCAGATTGCATTAATTAGTAGCATTGGGGTTTTTTTTATAGAGTTTTTATACAAGTCCATGGACCTAATTTCTTGATACAAAATGTTATTAAATATGACAAAGATCTAATGGATAAAAATAGATATTTTATCTCCTTTCTTACATGGTCTTATATGGTTTAATACTACAGGGGAAGAATACTACTCGATCAGTTATCTTGTTGGTAACATGTCGAGCTCAAGTAGTACAAAATGCACTTATATATGTGCATAATTATGATTTGGGTTGTTTTTAATGTTGTATATGATGAGAAAATTGAAAAAAAACTGAAGCCGATAACAAACTATTTGAAGGCTGGAACTAATCAACTAGAGTAGTCTTTTGGTCCTAACTATATGAAATAAGACCTATTGTCAAATATATTAAATGTTAATTTTCTTTTATATTCTCAAATTATTGTGAAGGTTACAAATGAAACATCTATTCATTTCCCATAAAAGTAAATGTATTTATTGGACTATTAAATATATAAATCACATTCATTGGTTGAAAAATATGTTTTGAATGACAAGTACATAATTACCACTTAAACTATTTAATTTTTTGAATATTTCTGAAGTAAAATATAAATTTATGACATTATTAATTAAAATTAATTAATTAACTAAATTACTTTTATTAATCTTTATGAATTAGATATTTGTTTCTCACATTTGGTGCTTTTAATAAACCCAAATTAAAAGTTAGATTTGATTCTTTTTATAAGATCCAATCTAAAATGTATCTAGCATTAATTATCTTTTTTATAAAAATATTCTCAATTGAGTCATTTTTCTGAGTTAAATAAATAAGTGGAATGCGTCAGTGTCTTAGGTTCTTTAGAAGTTCAACTTTGTCTTGGATAAAGAATAGTTTGAATACTTTGACTATTCACATGTATAGTAAATAAAAATTAAAGTAATAAATGTATTAGTGATAAGGGATTAAAAAAAATTAAAATTTAAAATTTAAAATAAATATGTATTTTAGAAAAGGAATAGAAGTGTGTCTCATTAATGTCAGAAGTAATTTTGAAAAAAATATATAAATATAAGATAAATTTAATATTATTGACTGCATTAGCTATTTTTATATTTTTATTATGATCAATTAATAACAATTTGATTATGTTTGAAAAAGTATTTTAGCTAGTTTTTAGTTTTTTATTAACTGAAAAAATTGGTTGACTAGTTGATAAACAAATTTTTTTAGTAGCTTCTATTATTTTTCAAAATATCACTTGAAGTAGCATTTTTTAGAATACTAATTTCTAATTTCTAACTTTTTGTATTTTCCTTCATTTTTATCCTCACTATATTCATTCAATTTTTTTGTTACTTTTTTCAAATAAATCTAGATTTTGTTATTTTTCTATTATTTTATACTTTTTAACCATTTGAATAATTAATTTTACCGAATACTTATAATTTAATAAGATAATTTTTTAACTTTTAGCTACTAACTCAAGTAACTTTTCGGCTAATTTCCTTAAACATAACCCTTAACTTTTGAAATATGAGTTTAGATACACACATACTAAGTTTTCTCAAAATTAAATTCTATGATTTGACTTTTCTTTCTATAAGTGGGACAAGGTGTCTGTTAGTCGTCATTTACGACTAACTTTTGCATTGAATAGTTATAAGAAATTAGCATCTTTTCCTTAATTTATGATTCCTTTGGTAGGATTTGTACATATTTTCATGTTTAGTTTGATTTTACTCAGTAAATACTCCCATTTTTATGAAATAATGTGAATCAACTTCAATTTCAGGCCAAATGAAGAAAAAGTTCTTGCAGCTAGTGTCTTGCTAAGCGAGGTATATGCGCTTAGCGAGTGACATCTGCTAAGCGAGACACTCAACCCACTTAACGCGTAGGAAAACCCTAGAAGAGGATTTGTCTCAGATGCCCGCGCCCAACACACCACAAGCTCACACAACGAGTTGTTTGTCTCTTCTCGCGCTCAACGTGCCCAGCTCGCTAAGCGAGAATTCACTAACTCGCGCTTAGCGAGAAAATGACGTTAAGCGAGCCTTCAGAATCTGAAACGTCAAGGAGTCTTTAAAACACTGAAGTTGGCATAAAAAAAAAAGAAATACACAGAGATAGGAAACGAAGAGACACACCTAGAGAGACGAAAAATAGAGCAAAGCTCCAGCCTTCAAGAAAGTTTAGGTTTTAGGAGTGATTTTAGGGTTCTAGGGGTGGAGGAGACATCCTTATATATTTGTAACCATGGTTTTTCTTCAAAAATCTATCATTTGTACTGAAAGTTACTAACTTGCAATGAAAGGCTAAACCACTTGTTGGGGATTTCTGCTGATCATTTGATGCAATATTCTCTCACTATCTATTTAAAGTTTTTTTTATGTGTTCATTGCTTCTATCTGCACTTGTCTCTTGCATATTTGTGACTTGATCACCCATTTGTATGTAAAGTTAGGATTTTTAGTACTGGGAAGTGCTTTAAAACCTTAGAACTTGATAGAGCAGGCTAAAAAATTGTATGTCCAGGGATGGAGTGCACTGATTTAGTTTATATTGTGTTGTAATCTTAATGCAACTTGTTTAAACCAAGTTTGTTGAGGGATCAATGAAGAAGTTTAAATAGAATTAGGCCCATTCACTCGAGGGATCTTGGTTTGAGTAGTTGTTTTCAACATAAGAACACTAAAATAGTGTTAAATAGAGAAAAATACTTAGTAACACCAAAGTAGGTTCAGTAGAATAATCCAACGTTTTTACTTGATTGTTTTACCTCTCACTGTTTGATACTTTAGTTTGTAGTTAATTAGAATTGTAGACAAAAAAACCCCTTTTGATTATTTACATGTTTTACCCACATGTTTACTTATTGAATGCAAATTTTCTGAATGAAACAAGTTTCCTGTGATTCAATACCCATTTTATATTATTTGTGTGACTCAATATACTTGTTGATTAGCATTCGCGGATCATTATTCACGAACAAGTTTTTTCCGCGAAACAGTGCCCATGGTTTTTATTTTTATTTTTTATATGTTAGATATTTCTTTCTTTTTTTTATAATTATTGTGTAAGGAATAAAATTGTTTTAATATAATTATTATTTTAACTTTTCAATATAATATTAGTTATTTTTTTCTACTTATATTTCTTATATATTAATAATAATATAAGATTAATTTTATAAAATTAATATATATATTTTTTCATTTATTTATTATTATTATTTTGTTTTTTTCATTGATTATTATTATTATTATTTTCATATAAAATAATTTAAGATAACTATTATTTTGAGACTTAAAAAATATTAACTGGTAATTGTTTTTGTGTCATATTGATGAGTAATAATGTAAGGGTTGGGATACTCGTTATATTCCAATTTCCATTTATCTTTTACTCTTAAAATATGCTGAAAATTCAAGCAACCAGAATTTTCGGTCAAACCCATCAATTTCATGAAAGGTGAACGTTTCCCTATTAGTTTCTCTGATTATCCGGATTCGAAGAAATCATCCATCTTTTTAGTTCCACTTTTCTTAGCTAAGTGGCTAGACACGAGGTGACACGGCCAGCACAAAGTTTTGGCGGTGGAACTCATGAATTATTCTTGCCATAAAACCCTGAAGCAGCTTGTAATGAACTCGTGTGGGACAAGTATACACTAGCTGCAAAATAGGTTTTTATTGTTGAAACTTGAAAAGAAGGCTACTCCGAACTTCAACAAAAAAAATTAGAAGAATTAAAATAAATGAACTAAAATAAAATTTTAGTCACTTATTTATATTTTTTTAAGTTTTAATTTAGTCCTTTATATTTAAATATTTATTTTGGTCTCTTAAAATTTATTCGCTACATCAAATTCATTTTTTTTAACAAATTTGATTAATTTGATAACACATAACAAATTATAAAAAGATATCACGTAAATTAAAATTAGCATCGTTAGTATAAATAATGAATTCAGTCTAACATAAACATTATACGAAAGTAAAAGTTTTAAAATTTAAGATACCAAATTAAAACCTAAAATATAAATCAGAAACAAAAATTCCATATTAGTTAATAAAATTTGTTCATCTTGCTTATTGTTTCTCTTTAAAAGAAGCTTAATTTAATTAGTATTAAAGTATTAAATAATTTTTCTGATGTAAAGTTATCAATTACGTAGGAAAAGAAAAAATTACATAATTATATAAATAAAAAGAAATGATATCTGTAAATATATAGTTAAACATGCAGGTGAGATTTTTTTAAATGGTACATATATATATATATATATAATGTATATATATATATATATATATATATATATTTATAATTTTCAAAATAATTAAGAAACTAAGACATTTTGTATATACTCCTAACAGTCTAAGAAATAATTTTCTTAGTTTCTTTTTGATGCTTTTCACCTCTTTCATATACAACTAATTAGTAAGTAATTATATTATAATTAATATGCATATATGTATCTTTTTAAAAAAAATTGGGGGGTCCCCGTCATCACACAGCTCCGCCCCTGCTCCGACCAGTTACCATCAGCCATATTTCAACATCAAGCCAATAAATTATATATAATATATGGCTTTCAAACTTTATACTTAATTATAACTAACACTTACTGAAAAGACAATTTGACTTTGAAGAAAGCATGGCGTCAAGAAGTGGCGTGGAACGAATTCTGATTTGTTCCTCTCATTTCACTGCTCAGGAACCATATATAGTACATTTATGTGACTTCCCGCAAAAGGTACGAATTTACCTTACAGATATTCCTGTACCTTTTTTTCGCCCTTTTTATGCTCTATTTGATTACTTGAAAAAGCTAAGAGTACAACTTCAATACAATGATCAGGGAAAAAAATATGAGTTAGTATAATATTCATGTAACGATTTTTTACAATATTTTCATATAATTTGTATGTTCTACTTTATTTTCCCCCCATTGTTATGCCAATCATTTATCTATACTTCTTAACTTTATAATTTACTTTTCTCTGTAACTCTCCATCACAATAGTCATTTCTATTCTACACTTCTCTCTCTCTCTCTCTCTTTTTAATTTGTTGAAAAAGTTGTACAAAATTGACATACAATTATAATTTCAATATAAAAAACATACATATAGTCCCTCGTAAATGTAAACGAGCAAGGTCGACAGTAGGACAAATTTACCTGTCACATGCACTTGGCTTTTGCTAGGTCAATTCCAGGACTAGTTTAAGTAGGTTCTTTTATTCTCTCTTTCACGAACTTTTTCTTCACAATTATGCGTGTTCCATCCGATAACTATTGAAGAAGACTCTAAGATACCATGCAAGCAAGGGAGTCATTTTCTCTATAATTTTCTTATTCTTTAGAACAGTTTTTTTATAATTAATTTTATATCTATTGTTTTATTATATCACGTATCTTATCTCAGATTCCTTTGTTATCTTCAAATCTCCCCCCTTAATTACAAAAAAAAAAAACATTACTTATCGTATTTCATATATACTTCTCTTTGTTATTTTCTTATCTCACTCTTAGAAGCAGTTGTAAAAAAGAGTTTTAGATAGAATTTCTAGTTTCTCTGCATTATTGGGTGTGTTATGAACATTTTCGAACTCAATAATGAAGGTGCTATGTGGCCCGCTGCCTACGACCGCAGCCGCGTTACTTGGTATGAGAAACCCCATTTGGTATAGGAATGGACAAAACTCAATTGATTCTCCTGGCGTGGTTCAATAATATACAATCATTTCAAGACAAGCTATGCAAGCTAGCTAAGGGTGCAAGTGATATCGTATGCTATAGTGTTATAATGGTGATCACAACAGGGATTGGTTAATTTGGTTAATGATATATATTCAATTTCTGCCACCGTCAATCTATTTTGATGGACAAAATCTTCTATTGTAATCCTTCTTGTACGTTGTTGGGGGGTTTAACTTTAACATGCTTTGACTTTGTAATAGAATGTATATCTCTTTTTGCTTACACTTTTCTTTATCAAATCATAGTTCCAATGGTACTATAATATAATTTTTTTACTATAATATTAAATATTTATTCATTAAATAAATTTTATATAAATGCTCAAAATCACTAAATATATTGAATAGATATACAGTACATGTTTGATAACTCATTATTATTAATATTTGAGGCTTATGAATTAAAGTGTGGTGTGAGATGGCTAAAGTGGTGCGCTTGTAGGTCCATTAATAAAAGTTTCTCCCGGGGGAAAAGGCAATGGGATAAAATCATATGCTACACAAGGTTGTATATGGAGGATGATCACACCAAGGCTTTTAATTCTGTTGGTGGGTACATTGGGGGAGAACCAGACGAAACAATATACATACTTGCGTGTTTGGAGGCGCTTAGCATTGTCATTATGGCGTGTGATATTGACGCACCCAAATATATTGGCCCACAACTTGTGGCTATTGAATGAGCAAAGCCAAGAACTACCCTGTGGTCCAAGGCCACAACTGCTCATTTCGAGGTACTGTCGGAGGAGCAAATGCCATTTAATTCTCATCTTGGTGATTTTATGCATGAGAATAAGTTTCTACTATGCTCCAACATCATCTAAGTTCATGACCTAATTGTATATTTATAAGGACATGAGATAACAAAAATGAATCGTAGTTAGAAACTACTAGGTAGCTAGTGGTCAAAATGGAGATTCGTTAGTGACAATTGACAAGGGCATGGTAAGTATGAGTCATGATGATGGGTTCACCTTCACTACTTCGGGGTAAATAGTAATACTAGTCATAGATGGGTGCAAAAGCAAGAGATGAGATAGATAATATTGTAACTTTTGCGAGCCTCCAGGTGTTTTTCATTTTAATTGACTAGTGAGGCTTGAGAGACTTTTTGTGGACCTATAACAATGATTATTTAGGCCACCATGCAAAACAGCAAAAGTCACTATAGGTTGGTTGGATGAGCACGCATTTATATGGAGTTATTACTGATCAGTGTACAGTATATCAAATCAGGGTGAAAAGCATAGTGGTTAATGGCTACATAGCAAGGGAGGGAGCTATATATCCTTACACTAAACTTTTCCGCAAACCAACACTTTAGATGTATGATCTCACCGGTTTGTTTTAAAGTTTGTAAATTTAAGTCGAGTTAAATTTAAGTTTTATAAAAAAATAGAAGGCCAAAGTTATATTCAAACCTTACATCATTATAAATTTAGTGAGTATTAAAAAAATGACGATAAATCAAAAGACAAAAAATAAAATAAAATACTATACACTCATTATAAGAATACCATATTTTAGCTGCGAAAAATCAAAGTAAGTCTCAAGTTCAACCATAGTAGCATCAACATAACATGGATTTTACCCACGATATTTTCCTGGTTTAGACTAAGTCACGCAATGTTGCCATTAGTATCCGTCATGACCAAAACTAATTAATAATTTTGTTTTTTTTACATATTTTGGTACATTAAATTTTAAATGTTTTTATTTTGATTATTTTTTCTGTTTTTTTTAACAATATTAGTATTTTATTAACTTTTAATTTTTAAAATAATTAACTTAAAATAGTAACGTTAAAAATCGATACTACGTGTTTTTAAAGACTAAAAATAGTGACGTTGATAATAATCAAATAAGAACATTATACATATACATAAATATCTTCGTTGAAATGAAAATCATAACGTTTGTGTTGGTCGGGTGGTGCAAAATTAGCGTCTCATGGAGTGATACGTAAAAAATATTTAAAAAATTGTAAAAATGACAAAGGTACCTTGTGCCCATCATGGGCATCCAAATTGAAACTTCTAACATTAAATTATGGGAGGGTAGACATATATAAGTCTCTCGTTTCAGTGATCATCTCCTCTCATCCACTTTTCTAGGAGTAACTAATAGATTCCTTCTTTTAATTATCTTCTTGATAAGATATTTGCCACTAAAAGCAATGTTAACCAAGTTGATAGATGTAATTAAAACAAAATCCCACCTGTCAACCTATTTTATCTTTTTAAATGATTATTAAACTTCGTAATCCATTATGAAACTGACGGTTTAAAAGAAATACAGCCATTCACCCAAAAGACGTCGATAACTATGACATTCAGTCATTTATAATGATTTATCCTCCTGATTGCATGAATAATATTGACTGTCTAAAAATTATTTTTGTAATTAATATTTTTAAATTGTTTGTCCATATTTTTTTTAAAATTAAAAGTATTTGTAGTCTAAAAATAATTAATGAAATAATATTATAAATTAAATTTTAAGTATCATTTTAAACTTAAATCTTATAAATAAAACAGATAAATTATTATTTATGATAATATTTTAATACCTACTCTCCATATATCTAAAATTCAAATTTAAGATTATTAATTAAATTAAAATTAATAATTTTATGTTGATAATATATATATATATATATATATATGGGGTGTGGGGGTGTGTCAACTTTATTGAATACATGTATAAACTCTTACAAGTGTGGAGACTGGTAATGAGGAACTAAGTGTTAATGAGTTAACATAGTATTCCATTGATGATTGCATGAAAAGTTAATTTTCATTAACAATCTCAGGGACTTTTATATAAGAAAAAAATTTCAAGTTTATTAAATTGAAATATAATTTTTTTTAATTAATTTGACCTATTTAATGTTGTTATTTCAAAAATATATTTTTTTTATAGAAATTTCAAAAATAATTTAAGTTAATTTAAATGTGGATACCATCTCTAATAAATTAATAATGTTTAAGGATAGTTTAAGAAATATAATTTTTACGTTAAATTAAAGAAAATTTTATATATTTTGCTAACATCCTTAATCAATATAAAATTAAGTATTTTTACTTATTATTTGAGTTAAAAGAAAATATACAATTAGCTATTTGAGATTTTACCTTTCTTATCCAACAACAAGAAAAACTATAATAATAATATTATTATACAATTAGCAAGTATTCTTTATTTTTTTTCCTTTCTTAAATCATTCTTCTTCTTTATTTATTTATTTTTATCACTTTTGCTTCCATTGAATGGATACCATGATGTATTCTTGGCAAGCAAAATACCTACACATGTTCTAATCCACAAAAAATTTACTTGTAGCAGGGTATTTAAGGGACCGACAGCGCAATTAATTGAAACCAATTTTTTTATTTTATTTTATTTTACCTTTCCAAGTAAAGATAATAATTCATTGGAGGCGTGATCGTTGATGGTGTAACACGTACATTTTGTGGGGACGATTTTGTATTATTATTATTTATTATTATTAATATTATTAGAATTTAATGTCTATTTAATAACAATATAAAATAATATTATTTATCATATAATCAGAAATCATCATTTGAAATACTTAAATATAATTATTTTAAAAGATATTCGGCATATATATATATATATATATATATATATATATATTTATTTATTTATTTATTTATTGCATAATAAAATGATATTTTTAGTGGTATATATATGTATAACTTCGAGTCCTTAACTTTCAATGAGTAATACTGTAATATACATTGAATGATAAAGAGAGAAATCAAATAATTTATCTCATGCATATAAATTAGAAATACTTTGTAAATAGTGCATTCATGTTATGATCGATTTTTTAATTAAGGGAAAATTTAGATACACTGTTTCATATACTTTCATTAATCAAAATTAAAATTTCACTTAATCAACTCGCATAATAAAAATTACTGTTATATTGTTTTCTATTTCTATGGTTATAAGTTTATCACATATGGCTATATATTTCCATTTTAGTTTTTTATTGTTTTGTTTTCTATTTTTTCTACATATTTCTTTTTTTAATCATCTAGTTCCGCCTTCAACTACATAAAATTTGGAGAAAATATCTTGAATTCTAATGGGAAAAGGGATATATGAGAAAAGAAAAGTAGTAAAGACAAAAGAGGAGTTATTGTTAAGAGTGTCAAAATGAGATTAGTTTGATGGAGAACTGGTATGATCTTCCCAATGTGTGAATTTGGATTAGGCTGTGAAAAATTAAAGTCTGAACTTATTTTGCTTCAGCTTGCCCAAATTTTTACTCTAAGGGTTCTTGGCTAACATGTGATCAGCTGGACCAACATGTCAGTGTGATTTTTTTATTTATTATTCACACTTTTTTTAAGTGGTAAAATTACAAATGATAGATTTAATACGACAGGATTTTTTAATGTCCTTTTATAAGGTTACTATTTTATGTATACTGAGTTTTATTTTTAATTTATAGTACTTATTGTTATAATTGATACACTCTATTTGGTTTTATATCAGTATGTATTATATTTTTGATATTTTATAGTTAAAAAAACTCTATATTTTTTTCATCTTAGTTTATAGTGAATTTTTTTTTACAAACTTGTTATATAAAACTAAATTTATTTTTCTAATTTTTATTTTTATTTTAAAAATGAGTGAATCATATATCACCCTCTTTGATCCACGACCCCCCAAGATTTGGGTTGAGTAACAAATTTTTAGTTCTCGCCATTAGAGATTCTTATCAACGAGAAAATTACAGGTGGATTAAGATCTGTAGAAAAATTTGCAAAAAACGTGTTTGCTGTAAATTTTTCATAAAAATATCGCAGGAAAATTCGCACCTAATATGAAAAATTCTAGTAGTGTTAGTTCCATCCTTCTCACAAATGAATTAACCCACGATTCAAACTAGCCAAATTAAACTGTTGACAGACTAATTATTATGAGGTTCGAATATAGAAAACCCTTTAAGCCCTTATCTTCCTTTTTCAAGTCATTCATCTCCTAACCCTACTTTATTTAAAACTCTTTCTCTTCTGGTTTATAATTATGTCCTGATCTTTTTGTAGAGTTTTAACACGGCGTACGTAATCGTGACAACTTAATTAAATTTCCTTTTTTTTTTAATTAAGTGCGTGTTTGGAGGTGATGGGGTGTTTGGTTTGTATTAATCAAACAAAAGCGTGCAGTGGTTTTACATATGTCTACGGGGTTTTGCTTTTATGCCCGAGTTTTAATATATCACTTTTTATGTCTACCAAACACACACTGATAGAAAAGAAAGTGAAAAAAAACGAGAAACTAAAAAAAGTGTAGAGGATAAGACGCATATAGGTAGCGCGCGCAAACGCTAGATCTTAGCGTGTACAACACAACAAGAAAATTACTTTTGAACTGTCAATTATTGTTGATAAATAAAAAGCAATTACATGGGATATTAATTTTAAAGCCCAATTAATTAATCAACATCATTACCCAAAATACATAGGACCACAATCTCAGCAGTCACCACTGATCACTCATATCTCCCTATTTTTAAATATTATAAATTCGTATAGAAATTTTCGTTTGGAGAAGACAACAGAGTTGCAGAGAGAGTACTACTCATGAAACTCTCCCAAGTGAAGTCCCAACCCAATATAAATCCTTCTGAAAGCAAAAGGGAGAGAAAGGCTTTTATTTGCACCCCTACCCCGCGATGATGGACACTTTGTCTATCTAGACAACACCTTTCTACCTTCCTTCTCAGCTTCATCTCAAGTTTATAACTCCCTCTATATCCATTTATTAATTGAACAAAATGGTACGGACACACACACACAATTCATTAATTTCTGCATATATTGATGTGAATTATGAATCCTTTCTCTCGGGATCTGTTTCCACTTTTGTATTTTTTATATTATTTTTTTAATTTTGTTTTCTGATCATTTCATCCATCATCTATATATATATATATATATATATATATATATATATATCACTTTTTCATAAACAATCATATTCAGGATACAACTTCCTTTTCATACCTCAATCCATGAGTGATATGATGTTAAATTGTTAAGTACTGTTCCAGATTGATTTGCGAATTTTAAGGTACTTATAACTTACTAGGATTCACTAACACAGCAGCAGCTTAGGCTGTTTAATCTTTATCTATTTATTTATTTTTCAGGATCTGTGTCAAACAAGCAAGAATTTAATTAAGTCCCCAACATTGGTGGAGGAAGCGTGTGTTAATCCAACCTAACCGAACCATATACATGCATAATGGGCTAATAGAAGTACTATATGGATCCTGGAAAAGAATGATGAATTGAAATGAAAGGCTAATAATAGAAAGTTGTTGTTGTTTTTTTGTACAGTGTCACTGAGTGAGAGAGAGAGAGAGAGAGAGACATCATAGAAGAAGAAGAAGAAGAACGCAACATGGCGATGTACTTTCACGGAAGCACTTCGGAAATTCAACCTTCTTCTGCAGATGGCGGCTTGCAAACGCTTTACCTTATGAACCCAACTTACGTACCCTACGCTGACGCGCCGCACCACCCAACAGCGCTCCTCGTCAATCCCAACGCGCTCAACCTCGCGAATATCCCCCACGCGCCGCCAGTGTCACCAAACCATCAGCAGCAGCAGCACGTGATTCACGGCATGACAAACATCCTCGGATCCGGCAATTCCGATGACCACTCCCGACCGTCCTTGTTCGGAGAAAACATCGCCTCCTTCCACGGATTCTCCGGCGGCGGAAGCGCCTCCGCCACAGCCCCTCGCCTTCACTATAACCTCTGGGGTCCGGTGGTTGATCATCCGGGAACGCCGTCTAGCAGCTCCGGTGGCGGTGGTTTCCGGCGGTCGGGTCAGCAAGGTTTATCTCTCAGCCTTTCCTCCCAGCAAACAAATTTTAGATCAGTTTCCGGCGAGCTTGACGTGGCCGGACAGGGCAACGTCGCCGGAATTGGGAACTCGCCGACGTCGGCATCTACCGGTGTTTCAGGTGTTATTATGGGGTCGAACTATTTGAAAGCTGCACAGGAGCTTCTGGATGAAGCTGTGAACGTGGGAAAAGGAATCTACAAAGAGGAAAAATTTGCAGAGAAGGTGAAAGCAAATAGGGAATCTACTAATTCTGGAGCTGCTGGCGGTGGTGATGGTTCAAGTGGTGGAGGAGAAAACAGTGCAGGGAAACAAGTTGTCGAACTCAGCACCGCTCAGAGGCAAGAACTTCAGATGAAGAAGTCTAAGCTTGTCTCCATGCTCGATGAGGTAATTTTAATTAGTGAATTTTGGATTTGTCATGCAATATTATATATATATATATATATATATATATATACATGTTTGATTGATATTGTGAAAGTACTAGCTATAATTAAGTAGTGGGTTTTAAGAGTGGTGTTCGGTTTAGTTTGGTTTGATTTTGTCAGTTATTCAGTCTGTGTTGGTGATGATATTATTCAGTAATTGGAAAATTATGTACCATATTCAGCTTTTGGAGCGGGCAATAATCAAGAATGTGACACTGGCAAGGGTCAGTGAAATTGACAGTGTGATGCTGCTGTCTCTCGCTTTCAGTTATTTCTTGTGTCCTGAAATTATGTGTAGAGGAAAGGAAAGTAATTAAACTGGCAGGAAAAGTAATTTGGTCTAGTGAGTACTGTCAGAGAATAATTTGAGTTCGGACCCAGTTGGGTCAGCTTCAGCAATGATTCAGATTGATGAAGTGGGAGAGAGTTAAAGTATAAAATCTACTAATAATGGTCCAATTTTCTTACTATGTTTGTCTCTTTTCATGATTCATCTTAAAGTCCAGTCTAACTTTTAATTACATTTATTATATACATATACATGTGATTCTAATTATTGTTATTTATTTAATTTTCATTTAATTGCAGGTAGAACAAAGGTACAGACAATATCACCACCAAATGCAAATTGTGGTATCATCATTTGAGCAAGCAGCGGGTTATGGGGCGGCAAAATCTTACACTGCCCTTGCCCTAAAAACTATCTCAAAGCAATTCAGGTGCCTGAAAGATGCAATCTCTGCACAAATCAAAGCCACGAGCAAGACATTGGGTGAAGATGATTGCTTAGGAGTTAAAGTAGAAGGGTCAAGGCTTAGGTATGTTGACCACCATCTTCGGCAACAAAGGGCACTTCAGCAACTAGGAATGATTCAGCCCAATGCATGGAGGCCCCAGAGAGGCTTGCCTGAACGAGCTGTTTCCATTCTTCGGGCTTGGCTTTTTGAGCATTTCCTTCACCCGTACGTAACATATTTCTTGGGACTATTAACCTTTGTTTTCATTTTAGGTATATATTATGTATACTTGCCATCGGCTTATTACTTTAATTTTAGGAATATATTATGTATACTTGCCATCGACTTATTACTTTCATTTTAGGTATATATTATGTATACTTGCCATCGACTTATTACTTATTGTGGCCTGCAGATATCCAAAGGACTCCGATAAAGTTATGCTTGCTAAACAAACTGGACTTTCTAGGAGCCAGGTATGTTAATTTCATCAAACCATGTATACCTTAAGGAAAATGTAAAATTAAATTTTGAGAAAGAATTAATACATGCTTGATGTAAATTACTTTTTCTTTAAAAGCTTTTGAGACAGCTGATAAAAAAAAACTTTTTTAGTAGAGTTATGATATAAATATTCTTATATATCAAATACCTTATTAACATTCACCTATTATTTTCTTTATTCTCTTATTATTTCGTATTATCTATCATATTTATATTTTTAAAAAAAACCTTTCTCTTTCTCTAAGTGTCAAGTTAATAGTTTAATCGATGAGTTTCATTTTAAATAAACTAAACCAAGAATACAAGTTATACTTAATTTTAGAAATTTCACATTTGAAACTCTTGTTGTAAATTGAAGTGTGGGTACGTGTTTAAGAGCAATTCATAGAGCCAAAGACGAAAAGGGAGGATTATAAACAAAAATTTAATTTCACTTTCATCTTCAATTCTTTTCACATTTTTTATTTATTTAGTATCATATCATTTATCACAATTTTTATTTTCTTTTTCTCCTGTTTCTTTTTCTTCCCATCACTCTCTTCTTCCACTTCAAAATGCGGTGAAAGTTGATATTTTTCCTAGGACAATACACTAAAACAACAAATCTATATTTTCTCCCCAAATATATGATCTTACAAAATAAAATTAAAACTGTATATAAACATTTCACTTGTTTTTTCATCTTTTTGGTTTATAAACATTTCAAAAATACGTCACAAAATCAAAGGAACAACATTTTGCAGTCCTCCTCCCCCTGGTTAATATACACATTAAAGTGGTTCGGTAACATGAACTAATAACGACAGTTGTAGCTAGCAATGTGAGAGGTTTCTGATACTCTTTTTAATGCAGGTGTCAAACTGGTTTATCAATGCCCGAGTTCGGCTTTGGAAGCCAATGGTTGAAGAAATGTACTTGGAAGAAATCAAGGAACATGAACAAGGTAATGCCTCAGAAAACACCAAATCAAAGGAATCGAGCAAGGAGTTGGGTTCAACAGCAAATGTTGCACCCGAATCAGGTGCCATTAAACTCGATCATCTCCAATCAAAGCAAGAAAGCTTCAAACACCAAAACACTTCTCCAACCGAGATCTCAACAAACTCTTCAATGTCTCCAATGGGAGGGTCCCTTCAATCCCCCTCTGGTTTCCATCTTGCAGGATCATCTGACATGCAAATTAGGAGTCCAAAGAAACCAAGAAGTTCGGAAATTCAAAACTCTCCAAGTAGTATACTCTCAGTGGGCATGGAAATGAAGCATAATAATAATGGTGATCATGCAAATAATAGAGAAGCCAACAACACAAAGTTTGGCAATGAAAGGCACCACCAGAAAGATGGATACCCTTTGATGACTAGCAATGCAAACCATGGTGGAGGGTTTGGAGCGTTCACCATGGAAGACATGGGAAGCAGATTTAATGTCACTACTGAGCAACTGGCTTCAAGGTTCCATGGAAATGGTGTTTCTCTCACACTTGGACTTCCCCACAATGAGAACCTTTCTATGCCAGGAACTCAACAACATGGATTTCTCTCACAGAATATACACTTGGGAAGGAGACTTGAAATGGGAACAAATGGAAATGAGTTTTGTGCTATCAACACTCCACCTTCTTCTCACTCAGGAACCACTTATGAGAGCATTGACATTCAAAACAGAAAGAGGTTTGTTGCTCATCAGTTATTGCCAGATTTCGTGGCCTAAGTACTGATGGCTAGGTAGCCAGCTAAAAATATTGGATAATTTATGTGAGAAATCTTAGAATTCTGATGAGTGTTTCTCTAGACACGCTAATTAACTTGGCAGAAGACTTAGCTAGCAGCACCAAGAAAAGAAAAGGAGAGGGTTTATGTTGTTTTCACATATATATACATGCACATGCATATGCAGTCACTAATTATGAAATGTACCGTGATTTTGGTATACTGAAATTCCTGGAATGGGAGGGGTTGCTAGCTCCCTGTAAAGATTGGATAGTAGTATAGGATTATACTTGCAGAGATTTAAGTTAGCTTAATTAATTATAGGATTCATAAAAGTTGGGGAGGGGGTATATATATAATGTATATGGTATTGGATGTAGCCAGTTATGTAGATGGATTTGAATGATTTCTTTTGATTTGATGTTATATATATTTGTGCACGAGAGTTATTATTTGTGTATAGAAGAAGAAGCATTGCTTTGTAAAATTAGTTATTCCTGCATGTAATTCTCGTTTCATGTGCGTTTGTCTTCTGTGCATAGCTGGTGGTTCAAGGTGGAATTAATTGTGGGAGACATGCATGAGAGGGAATATACGGATATGCGTACAATTTGGACGCCTTCATAAAATAGAGTTTGAGAATTTGAGTTATATATATATATATATATATATATATATATATATATATATATATATATATATATATATATATATATATATTATAATTTTAACCATTTTTCTTCATTACATTATTACTCATTTTATTTCATATTTTTCTCTTCGTTTCCATTATCATTACCAAGTTAATGTAGTATATATAATTATAACTTCTCAAGTATTTACTTTTGACACACTACCACTACATTGCATGCAAAAGTAATTAATCGGACCCTTCCCTAATTAATTAACCTGAAAGCAGTTGTTTGGTAGATCAAATTTCTCTCTTTTCCTTTATAAACTCCTCTTCATTAGAGTTTAACGTACGTCTGATCATAAATTTTATAAAACTATATTGTGGGCAAAGGTACAATACGTAAAAACGTTTTGTTATCTTGTTTTCTATATCTGTATCCATTAGGTTTGTTTAATTTCTTCATGCTAATGAATTGGGAGGGGTTTCAAGGTTACCTAAAAGGCTAAAACACGTAATTATATATATGACCGAGGGAATGAGAATGTCTAGAAGCCCTACTACATTTGTTTCCATTCTTTACAATAATGAAAAGCAAGAAAGTAATAAACTCATTGGTCAATTCCATTTTTTTTATTTTATAAAATCCGCCACTGTACCTCGCTAGTCCGAACCTCTTGTAATTATATCTCTTTGAAACTTGTAGTTCATGTTATAAACTAGCGATGGAGGAATTATTATATGTTCGGAGCCACCATTTGTTTCACTAATCGTCATGCAACAAATGCTTTTATTTATTTATATATATATATATATATATATATATATATATATATATATATATAAATTTATAAAATGAGTTAATAATGTGTTATATAGAGATTAGTCAGAATCACCTATATACTCCTACATTATGTAATAATTTCTTCAAGCAGTGGGGCATGAGAACGGAGCACCTTGCTTGTGGGCACCCGTTGCTTTTTATATGATATATACCATGCCACAGTAGACAATAGTGTACTGAGAAGAAAAGGAAAGAGTTTGGATCTGATCACTCAAACCTAACATCAAACAAGAACGAACGAAGCGGGCTCCATGCAGCTAGGTCCCACTGCAACACTTCTTGGGTTGTGGCTCACAGGAAGGAATAGCTGTATGATGTACTTAGTACTGGTAGAGTTTCTCTTCTCAATGTCTCACTTTGTATCTTTATATGCATTATTTAACTTAACATTCTTTTAGTTATTCATATCATCATTTTTCTTTTATTAGTATATTAATATTAATATGCATGTGATATATATATGATAAATATTTATTTTTAGAGAATTAAAATTATAATAAATTAATAAATATTTTAATATATGAGTTACATTAATTATAATTAAATTCATAATATATAAATATTTTAAATATATAAATTATATTTTGAATTTATAATCAATAATATAAATTTATTTTAGTTATTGTATTATAATCTATCTAAGTTATGTGTTGTAAAATAAAATACATGTCAAAAGTAAAATGGATTTTTTTTAATAGTACATCTTTATTGAAAATGAGTGAGAAGAAATGGAAATAAAAGATGACAAAGAATGGAGCGTATATCTTAATTGCACCTTCTTCACCCCTACTCTCCACACTTCCTTTCTCCCCCAAAAAACACGAGACGCTCTTCCCTTCTTCTCTTTTCATTCAAAAATTCTTCCTTTCCCCAAAACATACAAGACCCTTCCCTTCCCCCCTTCAATGCCCTTCTTTGCAATGATATTTTTTACCAGCAAATTTATGTTCAACGAAATCCTGATTCAATTATAGATAATGTTACAACGAATCACAATTCTGTTATCTTTTTTTTGGAGACACTACTAAAATAATTGGTTTTAACATCATCATGTTAACATCGGTTATGATGAAAACCAATGCTAAAAAATGCGTGGTGATATTTTTGTAAATAAAAAGTCATCGTTAGCATTGATTATTCTAAAACCGATGTTAACAGATCGATTTTAACATCAATTATTTTAAAAATTGATGTTAACTGAGAGATTTTTACATCAGTTATTTAAAAATCGATATTATCTAAGCACTTACAACATCAGTTTTTAAAAAACCAATGTTCATAGGACAATTTTAACATCGGTTATTTAAAAATCGATGTTGTCGTTTAACAAAAATTAGGGGTGCAGGAAGTAAAAGCCCACTGGTGCAGGTACAAAGCCCAAGAACCGATTACTTTCTTTCAGCAAGAACAAAACCCTAGCAGTAGCACACGCACTACCTCAAAAACAAACATAACCCTTCAAAGTCGTTGTTTACTCTTTCCTTGTTCGCATCTTCAACCTACACCGACGTCGTCCGCGTAGTCATCTTTATGTTTGGCTTCATCAATGGCTAGTACATATTTGAGGGCCTCTCCTCGACCTCAACACTTCGACATCATTCTTCTTGACCTCGTCCTCAATCGCAACCGCGTGAAATCCGTCAAGGTTTCCTACACCTCCACTAGTGTTTCCTCCGCTAGCTTATGTCATGAGCATGCTCTTCATCCATGATTTGAGCACAGAAACCATGCAATTCACGAAGCCTTGATATGAATTCAGCGATAAAAGGGTTAGGATCTCCATGGCAGCATCGAATTTGCCTTCTGAAATTGCAATTGCGGCCTCCGTTAGGGACTATTTGGAACTAATGAATTTGCCTAATGTTAGCACCAACAATTCCATCCTTTTGGGGTTGAGGTTTCTTTCTTCGTCCTCTTTCTAATTTGTTTTCTCATGGGATATCTTGATACCAAAGTAGTTCTTTCTTGCAAGGTGTGTCACTAACTAGATGAAACAATTTCATTGGACTGAAAATGAATGACTAATTTAAGGGGCTTGAAATCACTTGTCATCAACATATATAAGTAGTTGAATACTTTGGTAGTGTTGCCAACCATTACTATTAGGTTCAACCATGTACACCTCATTTTTTTAGGTTATGAGTAGAAAAAAGTGTGAGATAGAAAGAAAAAAATAATTAAAGAAATTAAGAGAGAAAAATAATGTGATGAATGATCTGATGAAAAGTGAATTAAGAGAGAGACTAGAAAAGAAAGTTTGAAAGGAAAATTGAATAGAAAGTGAATGTCAAATAATTAAACAATTTTGTTTATTGATTTCTTTACTCATATGCATGACTTGAACTCAAATTATGGTTCTTGTTCAGCACCAGTCTGACTTGAACTCAAATTATGGTTCTTGTTCAGCACCAGTCTGTTGAAATTGTTATAAATTTTTAGAATATTCTTAAATATAATATGTATGAAAATGATAGAATATCCTAGAACTATAGTGTGTATGAATATGATAGAACAATCTAGAACTATAATGTGTATGAATATGGTAGAACAATCTATAACTATGAGTGTATGTATAAGATAGAAGAACCAAGAACTATCATGATACTAATCTATCATGAAAACTCTAGAAAGACCTAAAGTAATGTAGAAACATTCACCACCATTGAGAGGTTGGTGACTTGAGTCTATAAATAGGCAATTGGTATGTTGTAATTAATCATCCAAGAAATCAATGACATAGCCTTCTTTTTAAAACAATTCTCTAAAACTATCAACTATCATCTAATAAACTACCAACAGTGGTATCAGAGCTATGTTCAGTTATACATTGAGCGTAGTTATATTACCTACCTCTATTCCAAAATCCTCCCAACTACTTCAAAAATTTCCTTTATACTATTAACCCACTACAATAGTATTTTTTTTAAGCTAAGGATAACACTACTCAATCGTCAACTATTTCTGTCCCTATCTTCAATGGTGAAAATTATGATTTCTGGCGTGTTAAAATAGAAACATATTTTTCATCTCAAGATTTATGGGACATAGTAGAAGAAGGCTTCACTGTTCCCGCGAATACTTCAGCTCTTAATGCATCTCAAGAAAAAGAGTTGAAGAAAAATAAATAGAAAAATTCAAAGGCGTTGTTCACCTTGCAACAAGCGGTGACTGATTCAATTTTCCCAAGAATTATGGGAGCTAAGACTGCCAAAGAAGCGTGGAACACATTGCAGGAGGAGTTTCAAGGAAGTGTTAAGGTACGTGCCATTAAACTTCAATCTCTAAGAAGAGATTTTGAACTATTGAAGATAAAGGAGTCTGAGACAGTTAAAAATTACTATTTTAAAGTTAAAGAAATAGTTAATCAAATGAGAGCTTTTGGGGAAGATATTCTTGACAAGAAAATTGTTGAGAAAATTCTAATTACTATGCCCCAAAAGTTTGACCCAATCGTGACAACGATTGAGGAAACCAAAGATCTGTCCACTCTATCAGAGACAGAACTTGTGGGCTCTCTTAAAGCATATGAGCAAAGACTGTATAAACATAAAGAAGATACACTTGAAAATGCCTTCTAGTCAAAGTTTAAATTTTAGCCCCAAAACAAAGAAAATGGAGGAAAGAAAAATTATGGAGAAACTTCCAGAAGAAGAGAAGGTTCTAGGAATTTCCTTAAGAACAAAACAGATAAAAATCCTCCATGCAATATATGCAAAAGGCAAGGCCACGCAGAGAAAAATTGTTGGTTCCGTAATATGCTACAATGCAACCATTGCAAGAAGTTCAGGTACGCCGAGAAATATTGTTGCAACAAAAATAGTCATCAAGTCAATATCGCAAAGGAGCATGATCAAGAATAATGTATGTTCTATGCCACTCAAGACTCAATAAAAGAAAATGGAGGAAGCTGGTACTTGGATAATGGATGTAGCAATCACATGGCCAAGGATGAGACTATTTTCAAAAGCATTGATGAGTCTGTCAAAGTCAAATTTCGACTGGGAAATGGGAAGTGTGGTTGAATCAAAAGGCAAAGGCACTGTCATGGTGGAGACAGATAAAGGTACACGACTCATCCATGATGTCTTACTAGTTCCCAGCCTAAAAGAAAATCTTCTAAGCATTGGCCAAATGATGGAGAGAGGCTACACACTTCACTTTGAAGGAGGTCTATGCAAAATCTTAGACAACAAAAATAAAAGGTTTGAGATAGCCTAAGTAAAGATGAATAAGAGCAATAGAAGCTTCCCTCTAAATTTAAAATATGCAACAAACATTGCCATGAAGGTACAAGTTGATGATTCATGGCTATGGCATCGAAGATTTGGCCACTTCAACACACATGCCTTGAAGTTGTTACATGAGAAGAACATGATGAGAGATTTTCCAAGCATAAAGAAGAACAATGAAGTGTGTGAAGGATGTCTCCTTGGTAAGCAACACTGATTTCCTTTCTCAACAAGCGGAGTATGGAAAGCGAAAGATCTATTGGAGCTGATACATACGGACGTCTGTGGACCAATGAGGACGCCATCACATGAGAACAACAGGTACTTCATACTCTTCATTGATGACTTCTCTAGAATGACATGGGTATATTTTCTAAAAGAAAAATAAAAAGTCTTTGGAGTATTCAAAAAGTTCAAGGCCCTTTATGAAAATCAAAGTGGAAAACGAATAAAAGTACTAAGAAGTGGTCGTGGCAAAGAGTACACCTCTCGCGAGTTTGAAAGATTTTGTGAGGATGAAGACATTGAGCGACAACTTACAGTCGCATATTCTCCTCAACAAAATGGAGTGTCCGAGAGAAAGAATCGCACAGTTATGGAAATGGCTAGATCGATGCTCAAGGAGAAGGGATTACCTAACACATTCTGGGCTGAAGCAGTCTACACTACAGTTTACATACTCAACAGATGTCCAACTAAGTCTGTAAAAGACAAGACTCCAATTGAAGCTTGGAATGAGAAGAAGCCATTAGCAAAGCACCTAAGGGTCTTTGGATCTATATGCTACATTCATATTCCAAACATGAAGAGGCACAAGCTTGAAGACAAGACTATACGAGGTATCTTCCTTGGGTATAACAATATCTCTAAGGGCTACCGTGTCTACAACTTGCAAACTAAGAAACTCGTCATCAGTCGAGATGTTGAAGTTGATGAGTATGCTTCTTGGAATTGGGATGAAGAAAAAGTGAAGAAGAACGTTCTTATACCCGCTCAACTACCTCAAGAAGAAGCTGAGGAAGAAGACCCAGGTGAACCACCTTCACCTCCACCATAACAACAAGATCAAAAACTATCATCACCAGAGTCTACTCCAAGACAAGTAAGATCTTTGGTGGACATATATGAAATCAGTAACTTGGCCATACTTGAACTTGGAAGCTTTGAAGAAGCGTCAAAGCAGGAAGTATGGGTCAAGGCAATGGAAGAAGAGATACAGATGATCGAAAAAAACAACACATGGGAGTTAGTAAATCGTCCCCATGGAAAAGATGTCATTGGGGTTAAGTGGGTCTATAAGACAAAGCTCAACCCTGATGGCACCATACAGAAACACAAGGCGAGGCTAGTAGCTAAGGGTTACTCACAGCAACCCGGAATTGACTACAATGAGACATTTGCACCAGTAGCTCGTCTTGATACCATAAGAGCTCTAATAGCTCTTGCGTCACAAAAAGGATGGAGTATCCATCAACTAGATGTCAAATCCGCCTTCCTTAACGGCGTACTTGAAGAAGAGATCTATGTGGGAAAACCACAAGGATTCGTGTCTGAAGGCAAAGAAAGCAAAGTGTTAAGACTAAGAAAAGCATTCTACGGTTTGAAGCAAGCACCTCGAGCATGGTATAGCAGAATCAATCATTATTTCATGGATCAAGGATTCAGGAGGAGCAAGAGTGAGCCTACACTTTACATCAAGTCTCAAGGTTCGGCAGATGACATGAAGAGTACCTCTGGCTATGCTTTCTCACTAGGATCGGGAATGTTCTCTTGGGCGTCGAAGAAGCAAGCTACAGTAGCACAATCAACAGCAGAAGCAGAGTACGTGGCAGCTGCTGAAGCAACGAGTCAAGCTATATGGCTTCGTAGGATACTTGAAGGCATGCGAGAAAAACAAGATAAGCCTACTAAAATCAAGTGCGACAACAAATCATTAATTGCAATGGAAAAGAATCTAGTTCATTCACAGCAGAACAAAACACATAGCAATCAAGTATCATTTTATCAGAGAAGCTGAAGCAACTAAAGAGATCAAACTCAACTACTGCAGAACAGAAGATCAAATTGCAGACATATTCACGAAGGCGTTGCCGAGACCAATATTTGAAGAATTACGAGCTATGCTCGGAGTTACAGAAATTTGCATCAATGAGGAGTGTTGAAATTGCTACAAATTTCTAGAATATTCTTAAATATAATATGTATGAAAATGGTAGAATATCCTAGAACTATAGTGTGTATGAATATGGTAGAACAATCTAGAACTATCACTACAAGAAACAAGCTCGTTTGCCAGGGGCGGATTCCCTGGGAAAAGAACAAAAAGCCCTGGGAAATGGACGTTTGCCAGGGATTTTGCCAGGGGCTGAATCCCTGGGAAAAACGCCCATCGCAAATCAGTTTGCCAGGGATTTCACCCCTGGCAAAAAAACGAGGGGCTGGCCCTGGCAAAATCCCTGGCAAAATCCCTGTCAAAATCCCTGTCTTAGCCCCTGTCTTCTCACTGACGCATCTGCACACTTTTCTGACGCGCTGCTGTACTGACACAAGTCAAATCATACAGTGCCAGGGGTTTTGCCAGGGGCAAACCCCTGTGAAACGGTATATATTTTTTTAAAATATACATTTTTTTTCTCTAGTTTTAACATTTTTTCTAACTAAACTGTTTTATAAACAGTTTTAAAAATGTTAACATCATATATTATATATAAACAGTTTTATATAAACAGTTTTATTAAACAGATCATGCAAAATTAAACAGTTTTATTAAACAAAAAAATTATACAGTTTCTAATTAAACAGTTTTATTAATAACAAAATTCGAAATATATATAAACATCATATATTATAACACATCATGCAAGTAGAAACATCATATTTTCTTTGACAGATCATGCAAAATTATAACATCATATATATAAACATCATATATCTAAAATTATAAGTAGAAAAATTACTAACTTGTTGAAGCTTGAGAGAACAAATTCAGAGAGCAAGGAGCAGCAGGAGGAGGCAAATTTGGACACTGATACAATAAAAAATATTTATGTTAATAAGTAGTAACAAATAAAAACAGAAAAATATAATAAGTGAAAAGAGTGTTACCAAATTATAGAACAAGTGTATGAACTGAATGATAATGGATTGAAAATGAACTGGTGAGGATGGAAATGGAAACCGAAAATTTTTCTAAGTTTCAAAAACACAACACTGAGCATGAGGATAAACACGCGGTTTGGCTATATAGTGTAAAAAAACCCAGGGAATAACTCACGGAATGCCCCTCGCAAAACAACAGAGTCAAAGGCTAACCTCCTAGCTTCAGCTATATGAGCAGAACGGTGCAGCTAGGAAAGCAGGGATTCCTTTTTGCCAGGGGCTGCATGCCATTTCCGAGGGGTAACACCCCTGTCACGTCTGGGCCGCACAGCTTTTTGCAGTGCATGGTCATGTCGTGTTGACTTATGGGAAGATTCCGTCAGCTTTACAGAAAACGAGGGCATACCCGTGTGTTTGGCCGTGTGAAAACAACATGCTGTTTTAAAATTCATTTCCCGCTCTTTTTTTTGCCAAGGCTTTTGTATTTTTGCGAGGGACAAACCCCTGTGTAAATGTAAGTGGTCCCAGCCTTCTCAAATGTCATTTTGCCAGGGGTTTCCTTGGCTTAGTCCCTGGGAAATTTGCCAGGGGTTAATGTCCCTGTCAAAAATCCCTGGCAAATGGGCATATTTCTTGTAGTGTATAATGTGTATGAATATGATAGAACAATCTAGAATTATAAGTGTATGTATAAGATATAAGAACCTAGAACTATCATGATACTAATCTATCATGAAAACTCTAAAAATACCTAAAGTAATGTAGAAACATTCACCACCATTGAGATGTTGGTGACTTGAGCCTATAAATAGGCAATTGGTATGTTGTAATTGATCATCCAAGAAATCAATAACATAACCTTCTTTCTAAAATAATTCTCTAAAACTATCAACTATCAACTATCATCTAATAAACTACCAATACAGTCCAACAATGAAGAATGTGTGATGGATCAATTTGGAATTTTCGATGGCCCTGAAAGCTTTAGTGTGATTACCTGCATATGATTAGGACTACTTAGGCATATTTGTAAGTTCTAGTGTGTTAGGACTTAGAGTTGTGATTCCTGCGTGCGTGATGATGTGTGGAAGGTATATCTTAATTAGTTGAACTCTTGATTTGTGGTGCATTGTGTTCTCGAGCCATAAAATATATAGGACTAGATAATAGATAATTGAGGTTGGTAATATTAGATAAGCATGTTTGTTTTATTTTCTTAAGTGGGGCGAAAGTTACCGAGCAAACAAGACCTAGATAATGTTTTTATGAGTGATGTTTTCACAATTTATTAATGAAACTACAAGGCAAATAAATATTGCACATGCGGTAACAACACCTAAGTTTTGTCTTTGGGGAATTGCTTTGTACTCGGAGAAATATTACTTTCATGGCATTGTGTTATGTTACGTAATTACATGAGTTGCATCTCCATCATGGCATTGGGCCAGTTTGGCAGAGCCAGAGTCCTTCTCCCTCGTTTAAGAGTTTAATATTTTCCTTTATCCATCCAGTAGGGTCCACGTGGAGAATGGAGATAGTTTACGTAACTTGTTCTATATGCTTAGCATTGGAATTTTATTTTATTAAGTAAACAAATATAGTAAAAATTTGTTACGAGATTCCAAATTAGAGTCTGCAATTAAAATTCCTTTGACCAACAGAGGATTGTTCCTGACTTTGACATAATGACATGTATCTGCCTACTGATTCAAGTGTTGCTTCTTCTTCTAATTATGCTTTGAGCTTTAGCATACACACAAATTAATAAGTCTCTCTGATCGAATAATAATAAATGTTTTTGGTTTGAGGAAAAAATTATTTACAAGACCATCATAAGGTATTTTACCCACTATCTGCTATTATCTATTTTTTAATTATTCGTATTCAGTTTCTTATTGCAGTTTACACATAATAGATCTAAAATTATTTTACTTGAATATGTTATTATCATAGTCACACATGCAGTCACTCTCACATATATGATATATAAAATTCATCACATCCATTTTTCATCATTCTTTGTTTTTCAACTATTAAGTAAAAAAAGTAGAGAGAAAGAATGAATAGATTTAATATAATAATTAATTTATTGATGACATTAAGTTAATAACATTGCATTCCTTAAAATAATATTTGAATCTAGTTATTTTTATTGTTATAGTCAAATATCATGAGTTGTGAGATAAAGTTAATCGTAGGATTCCTATAGAAATATTATTTTTCATAAGGAATCATGTTTTATTTATTTAAGGTTGTTAACAAATATACTAAACTTTTGAAGACATCATCGAAATCTCTAAATAACTAATTATGTATACTTACAAATCACTTAAAATGTAAATGAAAATGTGGTGTTAGTGTATGACACTATTAATGCATGTTTTAGGTGGTCTTAGAGGAGAAAGCTTCAAAGTCACTGTTCAATTATTGACAAGTACATCAATTCATCCAAGTAGTAATTAAAACGGTAAGACCGAGTATCGTATTTACAAGAAATTTTTTGTACTTCAATGACACATATTCAGTTTGTAAATAATTTATAGTTGGATTAATGTGAAATTCAACAATTCATTCATGTCATAAGATAGACTATATCAATCTTTCCAAATTTAGAATGAGTACTAGAAATAAGCGCTGAGTTTAGTGAATGAAACAAATAGCAAGTTGAATATGTCGGGGAGCTTCCTACTGAACTCTCTCTTAATGTGTTTATAATTTTTTTTCTCTATTTAATATTATCCTAATGTCACTTGCACCTATAAATTTACTCTAACTGCGATTCCTCACATGAAAGAGTCTAACCCTCATAGTTTCATTCTTGATTCCTCAACGAATTAAACCTAAGTAGGCCGCATGACAAGTTAGATGCAAACTATACTAAAATACTTCACACTATTCCTAGAGATGCAGAATCTTAGCTGTTCTACCAAGTTCTAAGGATTAATAGCATTTTCCAACACTTAAATCCTACAAAACACATAAATGGATGATCAAGTCACATATATGAAAATAACCACAGATAGAAGCAAAGACACTAACAATAATATTAAATAGATAGTTAGAGTTTTTACATCAAAAGTGTTCAATGGAAAACTCTCCAACAATGGAGTGTTTAGCCTTCCATTAACATTGAGAACTCAAGTACAATGGGAATACAAGGAGGAAAATGGAATGTTGAAGTAAAATCGGAGGAAAGCAGCTTGCTTGTCTTCCTTCAGCCTTGCCTCTCTGTTTTTTGTCTCTCCCTCTAGATGTGTCGCTTCATTTCCCCATCTCTTCCAACTTTAAAGACTTTTGGGCTTCTCAGTTTATGAAGACGCGCTCAGCGAGCAATATCTTGTTGAGCAAGAGTTAGTGACTGGGCGCTGAGTAAACTTGGACACGCTAAGCGCGAGAAGCGACAAAAGATTTGCTAGGTAAGCTGGCTGCGCGCTGAGCGCTACTCTTTCTTTGACTTTGTGCTCTCTGGGGTTCTTCTTTGCGCTGAGCTGGCTCTTTTCTGCACTGAGCAGATTGCCTCGCTTAGCGAACTTTGTGCGCTGAGTGCAACCTTTCAAGATGCACTTCCAATCTTCCTTGCTTAAAACCTGAAAAGTTCAATTGAAAATACTATCAATCATCAAGATTAAGTCTTCACTATGTAAAACTCACAAGAAATCAGTTATTTAACAAATCTCACACAAGGAACCATAAAATTGGAGGCACATTGCTAATTTTTATCTACTTTTTAATGCATTTTGTGCTATTGAATACCAATTATCAATCACATGCAGGCCATGTTCATGCTACTCATAATTGAAGGTATTGAAATTCTTGGTTTTTATTTTTATTTACAGTTCTAGGTTATTTCTTTCTTTTTCAATCATTTGTCATTTAGTTGGAAAAAAAATATTAGTAAAAAAAGCCTCAGCATTTTTGGATAATTATCTTGTATTTTGGAGATGGTTATTTTGTGTTCCTTCTTTGTATCAATGATAACTTTCCCAAAATGTAAAAGATGTTAGTTGGAAATTCATATGCAAAGTCATAGAAGCAAACAAGCAGTAGGACATCTCATATGTCGTGTGTTTTTCTAACATTCTCTCGAAGTTGTTCTTTATTGTGCTAAACAGCTTAGATATATTTATTACCAAGTGTTAGGATAAGAAACTCAATACTAAAGTGTATTTTAGAAGGAACAAGAGACTAGAGGGAAATTAGGCCAATGGGCATGTCTAACATGTTAGTCTAAATCTAACATTTATTAGTGGTATTTGGGTAATAAGGGAAAAATGTTCGATATTTAGTTTTCAGAAATTCATAGTTAGGAGAGAAGCTGAGATTCTTGAAATTCTAGCTATTATCCAATAAAAAAAGTTGTTTTTTTTTCTTCTCTCACTTGCTTGGGTATTGAACCTTATTTTTATTAATCGTGGACGACTTTATCACCAAAATAGCTAGAAATCCTCAAGTTTCTTTAAAACAAAATGAAAAATAGAGCTTTTTTAATTTGAGCATCATTTAGTTTTGTCAACCTTAAAGAATTTCTTTTAATTGAAGATGGTATTCATCAGTTAGTAGGTCTATATTAAACACTTTAAAAAGTAGTTGATTTTAAAGCAATTTCCTTTACCTAGTGCCTACTCTATTAGTGGACTTTTCTACACTTGTAATTGGGCCAAAGGATAGATAATCGTGAATGTCACACATAATAACATCATGATTTTGTTGTGTGTTTCATCATAACACAAACTATCACCTACATAGATAGGTTGATAGTAAAAAGATAAGTAAAATGTTGCAACCTTTGATGACATTCATAATTGTTTTCCTTAAAGCATCAAGTGACGACATGTTTTCACTTATTATGATGGCTTTATAACCATTAAGGCATTCAAACAACACTATTCCTTCAGATAATGAAAATATGTCATCATCACAATACACAACAATAGATACATTCTCCATGTTTTAAGCAATATAGTGAATATCAAGAAGCTAGCAAAGGTGTTTAGTTTCATCAAACTCTTGCTGCTATTTATATTAGATAATCCATTGTTCTCTTGTGAGTCATACCAATTATTGAAATCGCACCGACAATATAACAATTTAGATTGCGTCTATATTGAATACGATTGATATACATATAAAAAAACACAGTGGTCAATCAATACATCTTAGAAAAAAAATGGTGTTCAATCAATAAGTGCAATCTTTTAGTGTTCAATCAATAAAAGAACACCAAATGTATTTTTTTTGCCTTTATTTTTTTTTAAGAATGCAGTACAACGGAATCTAGATTTTATTGTTTACTTTTTTTTTTCATCTCAACGGAATTATGATTTAGTTGTGTTATGGAAAAACATAACAACAAAATCATGATTTTATTGTGTTAAGGGAGTGCCAAAAAAATAACAATGAAATTGTGATTCTATTATTCATTATACAATAAAATAAAAAATTCATGGTGTTTGGGGGAATGAAAAAATGATTGCATAATAGATTTACGATTTTATTGTACATTTTATTCAACGAAATCAAGATTTCTTAGGAAGGACAATTTGAGAATAAAAAAAGAGTCAACCCCTTAGTAGGGCCTAATAGAAAATGAAATGGGACAACAATGACTCCTATACCTCTATCATGGTGGAAAAATGGGTTTGAGTAGGCTCGTAAATGCTGGATCGGGTGGTTATTATGGCCCATCGATTACGGTAGTAGTCTAGTCCAACATTTTGTGATGGGCTTTGGAGCACTTTTGGAAGTGCAAATTTTGACTTCTTTTTGGGATTTATTCACATATCCATTAAAAAAAATATTTCTATTAATAAACAAATATAAGTTTATTTACTTTATAGGTTAAACTGCATGAAGATTTATTCTGTTCAATTTAGTCTTTATATGAAAAAAAAAATGATTTCTGAAATTTAGTTACTATTGTGTATTCAATATAACAATGGAAGTCTATAGTGTGCGGCAGATGAATTGAAAGAAAAATTTTCTTATTGTGATTCTAAGGCAAGACAAGCAGCAAGGTGACTTATGGTTGTTGATCCTCATCCCAAATTCTAGTTTCTCATTAGGCCTCTTAATTATCTAATTTAAGTGTAGGTTTTTTTTACCTATTTAGAAGGCTTTAATATCTCGACAAAAAAAGTCCTTAATTCAAATTAGACGTTTAAATCCTATATCGAATAAATAAGTTGAGTTAAGCCTTACATTTAGGAAACAAATCATATTCTAGTCTTGTAAAATCTAACATTTTCGATTATGTTGGGCATCAATATTGATAACAATTGTTGAAAACACTCGGGACCCTTCAACTCCACACTTCTTCCGCGTAAACCAATTCCTTTCTCAGTAATTGATGCGGGCATTGAATAGTTGGGAGTGCATACAGATAGATTTAATCATTTATTTTTCTCTCCACATTAAAAAAAAACCCTTTACATCATGTCTTCATGTTTCTTCTTCTTTCACATTTTCACTCTATTAGTTAGCTCAACATGCAAGTTTATGTCGCCAACGGTTCATATTCTTAAAGACTACAATAAAAAAATCTTTTGCATGCATAATTTTTTAATACACAAATTAATATGTTTCTCCACTTTTATTTTCTATGGATCCATATGGAGTTACTTACCCATTGTTATAGAAGATTTTGTCTCTGTTAGATGAAGAAAATAATGTCGTGTTACCAAATGGCGTGGAGATGGAAGCGAGACAACATTATGGTATGAATAATCATCCTTTATTGCGGATGAACGCATATTTCTTCTATTCTTTCTATGTACTTACCTTATTATATTTTTTTGGTCACTATTGTCACGGGTGATACCAAAATTAATTGTTGAAGGATTCATCTTCATTTATTAATTTAGGCTAAATTAGAGTAGATGGTCATTTGTTTACAAGTGTACTCTTATCTTTTTATATTTAAATAAAAAACAGTGCAATATTTTTAAAATCTCACCCATATTTTTAAACGGTAGTCTTTTTTATTAAATTATAACATTAATTTTTACATGATAAACACAAATAAATTTTAAATTATGTTTGATGATGATATTGAAAATTATGAGATGAAAGTATTAATTAAAAAAGGATGAATTTTAATTATGCCATATACCTAAAGACGATGAATTTTAATTTTGTTATATATCTAATAATGTTAAACTATATATGCTACTCTTTTGAAGAATTTTGTAGTTTTTTAATGATTTCTATTTTAGGTTAATTTTTTTTATGAACATAAGTGAAGAACAATGACATTGGTTCCCATGTTGGGTTTTATCTCTCCTTTGCATTGTTTTCCCCCCCTTAAGTACAAGGGTAAGCTTTTGCTCGTTTTGAAGTTGATTTTAGCCGGTGCAGCTCAATTTAGACCGCAGACCATGTCTACATATGTCAATTGTCATGGGCATAGGGTGTGTCACCACTTCGATTCTTATAGATACAAAATATAACAATTCAAATGTGAGATCTTTGATCAAAACACGATTTATGAATGGATCTTAATAAGATTTTTTTTAAAAAATTAAGTATTAAATTATTATAATGTGCTTAAAATAATAAATTTTAAATAAATTATTATAAGATCAAAATTTATTTCTCTTATTTTCTTATAATTTACTTTTATCTCATCTCTTTATCTTTTCTGTAACATCACATATCATATATATCATTTTCTCGTTCTATTTTGTTTTGTTTTTCTCTTTACCTTTTTCCTTCTTCTACCCCTAAATAAAATGGATGAACGTTTATTTTTTTCCTTAAGCAAAAAATATATCTCAATCATCCCAAACTTTTATTTATCTATCTTTATACACGCATGTACATGCATGTGCATATATAATTTTCTTAACTTCCTACTCATTTTAAATTAAATATAACATTATATCACAATTTAAATTATTTATGATAAATATAAATGTATAACTTATATATTTAAAAATATTTATTTATTATAATTATATAAAAATATTTATCTTGTACAACAAATTAAAGTACTTGTTAAAACTAAAAATTAGTATATTAATAAAGAGAAAAAGACTTGTTTAACATTTATTGTTCATGTCACAAATATGTTTGTTGCATTGGGAAATTGAATTCATGTGAGCCAAATGTGTGCACTCAAATATTTAAGAAGACTTGCCCCAAGGCCTTCAACCTCCCCTACATTTAAGTGTTCTTCAACGGACTATGATATCATCTTTTTGTTCTGATGTTGGAAAGGATAAACCTGCAGGTGGCTCAAGTTTTGGAGGTAATGGTAGCAATCGTTACATTGCATTTATTGTTGTAATTGTGATGTTAATTGTTATTTTATTTATTGTTGGGATTTTAATACTAGTTATGTTAAAGAAAAGGTGGAAGCATGCAAAGAGTTCTCAAAATACAACTATAGGTGTGGGGAGGAAAGAATTATATTGTTAATTTATTAACTTCCAAGGGTAACATGTCAATTCAAATTCAAAGCGAACAAAACATACTCAAAAAGGATAGTTTTGACATTATTTACAAAGGAGAATTGAGTGATGGAACAAAGATTACACTAAAAAAGATGTTGGATGAAAGAAGAATAAGTGAAGTCACAACTGGAATTGAAGTGCTTAGTAAGGTTTGATAGTGAAATGTGATTGCACTTTTGGAGTTTTGCTCGAATGAAAGTTTATAACTTCAGTTGTGGGAATATATGCCTTAGGGTCGAGTGCTCTTTAAGGATTTGTTTTTGTAGAGAGGATATATATACTCTTTGTGATGTAATATCTCTCGAGTTAAGTTTAAACCTGAGATAACTAATTAAACTAGAAAAGTCATATAAATTGATTCATCTGCTCCCCATTTTTCATTTGTGATTGTTAAAGAATATAAAATTTGTTTATTTGTCCCTAGTCCCTAGGAAAATTCTTGTGAAGGACTAAAAATACATTATTTTATGTTAAATTAATGTAAAATATAAAATGACAAAAATAAAGAATCTCATAAATTCATAGATAAAATCCTAAAATAATTATAATTATAGTATTTTATATTTAATATATAAAAATGAATGAATTAAAATAGTCATTAATTCCAGAAAAACATCATATATAAAATTCTTAAACAATTAAAATTAAACTATTTTATATTTAATATATAAAAATGAAAGAATTAAAGAGTCATTAATTCCAGAAAAAATATCATATATTCAAAGATAAAATTCTAAAATAATTATAATCATATTATTTATATGTAATGTATAAACATGAAAAAAAATAAAGAGTCATGACTTCCAGAAAATAGCATATATTCAAAGATAAAATTCTTAAACAATTATAAGTACAATATTTTACATTTATAGTGATATATATACCCAATGATAAATTATATTAATATTTTGTAATAAATAATAAAAAAAAGTGAATGAATGAATCGTGCCAACGTAAGGTTGAATTCAAACTTGATCCTATAATCTTTGAAAGTTCCGCGCACTAATTTGTGCGGCCGGCCTTATAGCTCACTCTGGAAGTTGGGTCGCCAAAATCGAAATTAATACATAGAATGAAGTAAAATATAGAAAATATGAATAAAATATGTTATAAGACACCTAAAAAAAATATAAATATTATAAAATTTATGATATAATAAAAAGAGAGAAAAAATATTAATAAAATCTCTAAAATAAGTAAATATTTATGAATCATTACTCTAAAATATATTATCATCCATAAATTTTTTTTATAAAATATAGTCTATTCATTCATTCATTGTATACACTCCCCTACGTGAGCATCACTAAGTTTGAAACTTATTTTGTCTTTGCCCTTTTTCCATTTTTTTCTATATCTCTTCTTGGTTTGAAAATTATGTCACCATCCAAATCAACTTATCAAGCTGCAGTATTAGCCGCCGACGTGAACAATTGGCCACCACCAAGTTGATTCAATTCGTAGCATAATAAGATCCAGAGACAGTTCATGCGTCTAAAATTCAAACACCATATAATTTTGTAGTATTTCAAACGGTTGCTGCTAGGTTTGACCACCCAACTCACCTTTCAAAATTTTCAAGCATCTAGACTAGTAAAATCAAGGAAAATTACACACATACCAAACACACATGTATATATATAAACATAACTTTATAAGTTAGTATGTACATAACACATTCATCAAAAAATGTCTTCTGCCCTTTCGCCAACACATAGACAACAATATTTATTATATATATATATTAATAATCTTTTGGAACTTTATATTTAATAGAGCCGATTTCCCTTACCAAAGAAAACAAATAAAACCCTTTTCTTCTTCGTCCTCATCTCTATATCAGAAAAAACGTACACACCACATTTCTTATGCTGTATGAAACTGATTATACAATGACAGAAATTGAAATTCCTCAGTTTTTTCTTTGTCCTATTTCACTTCAGATCATGAAGGACCCTGTGACAACCGTTAGGGGGATAACATACGACAGAGAAAGCATCGAGAAATGGTTGCTAAAAGCGAAAGATTGCACTTGTCCAATCACAAAGCAACCATTGCCACGAAGCCCAGAGTTCTTAACCCCAAACCACACACTTCGGAGGCTAATCCAAGCGTGGTGTTCAGCAAATGAAGCCAATGGCGTAGACCAAATTCCAACCCCGAAATCCCCTCTTAGCAATTCCAACGCTGAGAAGCTCGTGAAGGATCTCGAAGTTTCTTCTCGTTTTCAAAAGGCGTTGGAGAAATTGCACGCTCTTGCAATGGAGAACGAAAGGAACAGAAGGTGCATGGCTTCTGCGGGTGTAGCAGAAGCTATGGTGCACGTGATCACAAAGATTTTCAAGCAAGGTAACAAAACGACGCCGTGCGTTGAAGAAGCTCTTAGAATTCTTCGTTTGCTTTGGAGCAGTGCCAATATGGTCGACAGCAACAACAACAACAACAACAACAACATTAAGCGCATGGTGGGTGAGAACTTTGACTTTCTCAACTCTTTGACTTGGGCTTTGCAGCTTCAAACCAAGAACAACGTCAAATTAACAAACGAAGCAATGCCAATATTGAAACTGGTAATTGAAGCCAAAGACTCAACCGCTTTAGGGAACTTGAAGCTTGAATTCTTCAAAGTTGTTGTGAGTGTGTTGAAAAATAGAGAACTCTCTCAGCAAGCTGTTAAATCCGCGTTGCATGTTCTTATAGAAACGTGTCCTTTGGGGAGAAACAGAATGAAGATAGTTGAAGGAGGTGCAGTGATTGAACTCATTGAGCTTGCACTTGAAAAACCAGAAAAGAATATGACAGAACTCGTATTTATTCTCTTGGCGAATCTTTGTTCTTGTGCTGACGGGAGAGAACAGTTTCTGCAGCATGCTGCAGGCATTGCTGTGGTTTCTAAGAGGATCCTTAGGGTTTCACCAACCACCAATGATCGAGCTCTTCATATATTTTCCTTGGTTTCCAAGTTCTCGGCTTCGAATGAGGTTGTGCAAGAGATGCTGAGGGTTGGTGCTGTGTCAAAGCTTTGCATGGTGTTGCAAGCAGATTGTGCTTCCTATTTGAAAGAAAAGGCAAGAGGTGTACTTAGGTTACACTCCAAAACATGGAACAATTCTCCCTGTATTCAAGTGTATTTGTTAACCAGATTCCATAGGTGATCGATTAATTAATAGAAGCTCCAATTCCATTTTTGTTCTTAAAGGAATTCTTGGGTTCATTTTTAACCCTTCATTTTTCATCCTTGATAATTTTTTGTTTGTATGAAATTAATTGTACAAGTTGGAGAAAGAATTAAGCTTTTATTTGCCTATATGTGTGGAGAAATTATTATATAGTTCAGGCTATTATGATTCTAACTAATCTTTACATGATAAGTAATGAATGTTATTAAATATTTTTTTATAATTAAATTCAAAATTTTAATTATATGTTAAATAAAGATTAATTGGTTTATAACACAAATATTTCCTCCTGTGTTGCGTACTATAGTTGGCGTTGATGTAACATGAGGCCCCAATTTTTCTCTTTAAAGACAAAGTTCATTGAGTATCTTATGGGCGTTTGATCTGCAGCCGACAACTATGTCGACAAAAATGGTGGCTAAAGATTAACTTCGCCGCATGAATTGTTTGAAAGCCATAAGTGAAATCTTACTTTAAAATTGATCAATGCTCTGAAAATTAATTTTCATGTGCTTTAATTAACTTCTTATTTTCTAGTTGTTCTTTTGGGTGTAAATTTGTTATGTTCCTTCTCCTGTACTTCTCTCCAATCAGCATTAAGAGCACGGGGAGTTAGAAAATGGGTCAAATCCAATAAGCTAAGGAAAATATGGTTAGATGCATATGTTGGATTCTGAAAATGAAGTTTGGTTTTAACTTAACTTAAATTAACCTAACTCAAAAAGGATTATACTAGATCTTTGGGCTAAACAATTATGTTTCAGGGTCTAACACATTTGTACTGATTTTTTTCAAGTTATTAGAAATACATGAATTAAATGTTGAATATTAATATATATATATATATATATATATATATATATATAGAATTACAAAAATTAGAATATAATAACTAATTATATTATATTTAAAATTATTGATGTATGTAGATGCGAAGTAGTTTAAATTTAAAAATAAAAAAATGAGCTCACAATCCAAGCCATTTAACCTGCAACCATTAGTAAAAAAACACAACTTTAAGATATATTGTTTTTTACATTTTAAATCGGTTTTGCATGGATGTAAAATCAGTTGATATAAGAAGTTGTTACTCTCTAAATTGATTCCAAAAAGTAGTGTAGAAAGTGACTTTTACAATTATAGATTACGTGGTTAATTGGATTATATTCAATTTTCTGATTCTACATTAAAAGTTAAAACAATAAACAGTTTATTCAAATTTTTAATTTTTTAACGCAACGTTGAGGTTGAGGTAAAAAATGATTCGGATAACTATTCAAACATACTATTAAAAAGTCTTATTTTCTCATCAGTAACTCTTATTTACTTCAAATTTACACTCAGGAGTATATGATCATGTAAAACCAAATATGTTGATAAAGAAAAATAATAAATGTCAATATAATATAGGTAAGTGTTTAGATATCATCAGTCAGAAATTTTCTTTTTTGCTATTTGTAATTTTAAAAATAATGAAAATAACTATAATTTTTTTAAAAAAAATTGAAAGATTAAGGAAAAAAGTCCAGAAAAATATAACGAGGGAAATAGAAATTTAATAGAAGAAAATAAATAAAACAAAAAGTTGATTTTTTTTCTTTAAAAAAAGGTTACTTAACGGAAGATTTTTATATTTATATAAATAGACAACTTGTATAAGAAAAATGGTGGAAAGAATATTCATTTGTTTGAGAGTAAAGCATCATAACTAGACACGCAATAGATATCTCAATCCATTTTAATTGCTCCTCTAGCTATTCATGATCGAGGGCCATTCTCAGCCTCATGTATGCTTTATAGACAGATTCATAGTCTCAAGGCCAAAAATGAGTTTACAGCTAATCTAGCTGAATTTTTCTTTAGTTGACTTAGCAAGTCTTATCTGTCACCTGTGGTGTGTGTAGTTCATCTGTAGTTGGTTGCAATTGCAGCAGACATTAGGATTTGTGGGGTGAGGTGAGCAATTACACCCTCAAATCTAACTCCCATTTCTGTGAAATCAGCCAATTTGAACTCTTTACTACACTTATAATTCTCAATAAATGGAATATGAAATTTATAATTAACAGCGAGTGTGCAATCAAGCCCAATAAAATGTAGTTGTAGTTGATTATTAATACTATAGTTTAGATGAGTACAATGTTCAACAAAAAATTATCCAAGGAGCTTTTTTCCCCTTGATTACTAAGATTCATTTGTATAATTAAAAAACCTCTGGCACCAGACACTTTCATCAGATGCATGTACACAAAAAGAACTTATGAATTATGACAGAATTAGATCATGGATAGGAAGATAACAAAGGTACAGGAATACATGGGGAATTCTTCCAAACCACCGAGTGCAATTTGAGTACCTCTTTGGCTCTCTCCTTAGTCTTAAAACCGCAATTCACTTGAAGCACCAAACACAACTTGGACACAGCCCCAACCTGCAACATTTCATGAAGCACTCTAGCATTGGCAGAATACCTACAAATAGAGGCCAAAATTCTAACCCCTCTTTCACTAGCCACATGAGAGACCCTTAGAATTTTCTTGGACACAATGGCCACTCCTGCCCCATGGTTCAACAACTCTGCACGCCCTTCTGCACACCCACAAAGCTGATCCAAAGCTATCAAAATGAGTTCACATGTTCTTCTTTCCGAGGTGCCGAGAAGTAGCTCGATGAGGACCGAAACTGTACCACCCTCGACCCCTTTGATCCTGTTTCTTCCCCACGGAAAGAGCTCCACAATGAGCTTCAATGCAGCCTTTGAAGCCTGATGCGAGATCTGATCGCAAAGCACGCGCATGATTTCCACAAACAGCGTGGTTTTGACACTGATCAATTGGATTGGATCAGCTACCTCAAATGCTGATCTAAGCAGCATTGTAGCATAGACTCTAGATTGGTAGTTTCCAAGCCTCAGCACATGAAACAATGACTCGATAAAATGAAATTCCTCGTTGTTAATCAGAGTTTTAAGTCGAGCCTCGGAGAGATTGAGGTGGAACAAGACTTCAATAGCTGCTTCACTGAGAACAGTTGAGTCTTCTTGTGTGTTGTTGTTCTTCATTGTTGTGGCCAAGAATTCTATTACTCCAGCAGACTCTAAACATGTTTTGTTCCTTTGGCCTTCAAAGGCAACGGATCGAAGCCTTGTGAGGCACTTGAGTTGCTTCTCTGGGAACCTTTTTGCTTCTGTGAGGAGTTTCACAATCTGAGTTTTGTCTATTGGTGACTTTGGAGTAGGAATGCGTTCAACTCCAAGTGAGGCATTGAGGGTGCACCAGGATTGGATCAGCCTGCGTAGAGTGTGGTTTGGAGTGAGACCATGGTCTAATAGGCACTGCTTAGTAACGGGGCATGTGTTGTTCTTGCATGAAAATAACCATCTCTCTATGTTTTCTCTATCATAAGTGATTCCTGTGCAAACCGTGACAGGGTCCCTCATGAGTTGAAGGGAAATGGGGCAGAGGAAATGGGCAGGGATTTCAATTTCGTCCATGTTTGAAAGGATTGGATTCTCCTAAAAACAATGCAATGGCTTGATGAAAAGAAGGAAGAGATGAGTATTGGCTAGAAATGTGAAGAGTGTAGAGAGTTGAATGAGGATAAGTATTAAGAAGTCAAATTTGTGAATTGTTGAGTAGTAGCTGCTTCTGGTTGTGGCACATTTAGTTGTGTCATGAAATTTGTGGTAGAGAAGATACGAATTGTAATACAAGTTGTTATAAACGATAAAGTCAACACACGGAAATTGAGAGAGAGGGGGAGGGTGAATTAATAACGGCCTTTTCCAAGGTTTCGGAAGGAGAAAAAAAAGAGGTGTGCGTTACTATAATAATATTAGCGACTTGTATTAGCTTCGATATGTTGGTGATATATAATAATATAAATGATGAATTATATAATTGTAAGGTATTGAGGGAATTAACGTCGGTGTAGACAATAGCAAATTATGCAAATAAAGCCTGATATGGAGGCTTTTGACTAGCATTTATACAAATAAAGTATACGGAGATGCCCATTATTTTTGTAGTATTTGATCTCTGCGGAGACCTTAATGCTTGCATGGTTGTTGCCGACAAGTTCTGATGAGGCTCATGCATTTCGCCATGATTGGATGCTTTCTCACGCTTTTCAGGGCTCAGTCCATTAATGCTTTCTTTGATTGTTTCCTCATAAACGTGTTGGGAGCTGGGATTCTGGGAATTGCTTAGTTAGAGTAATTAAGGCTATTTTTTAGGAAAAAAAATGTAAATTCCATTAAATCTAAAATGATATAACAATAAATAAATGGGGTATATTCTGGAGTTAGAGAAATGTTCTTGTTAGTAGTTTTGTAGTTTCTTGTTAGCAAGCGCATGTATCAAGGAAATGTTCTTTTTGTAGGTTTCAAATAAGGTGTTCCTTTTGCTATTTGTAGGCCCTAGTCGCTATCTTCTGGTCTCAATAAATCGATGGCACTAAATGGCTGCAAACATAGTCAAAGACTCATAGACAAGCATCCATACAAGACAGAAAATAGTTATATATAAAAGTGCCTACACTTTGTACTTTTGCATATACAACATGTACAACAAAGATTTGAATTTGGGCATTCATTTTCCTAACGAACCTAACTTACACGCAGAAAACGAGCATTTCGGGCAAAAATGAATACGTAAACACTGGAATCACGCAGTCCTGAATAAAAACAATGAGAAACTACACATTATTGTCTACTTGGAACGGTGAAAGGCAGGGAAATACGCCAATTCCTGCATAGCGTTATTAAGACCCCAACATATTTTATGTAAGTTGTCCCTTGCATTGATAGTACTGTATGAACTTTTTTCTTACATTTCGACCAAAAAAAAAAAGAATTTCTTACACAATATCCGATCATCTTTTCGAAAAAGGTAATAAAGATTAAAGAAACGAAAGTATTGTTTGTTATTAGTTATTTTCGTAAAAATAAGTTTATATAAAATATAAATCAATTTTGAAGATCTGATCTAGAAATCCATGTGCTACAAAATTATGATTATCCTCATTCACATGGCATTGGAAACTTCGTGCCAGTGTTGGACTAATACCATTTAATTCAAAGATGATTACAAGTTTCACACAGTTAAGAATATAAATTTACGACCAAAATAATATATAATCAATAATGAAATAAAAAAAACAGTTGACTTAAATCTACAGCATTTATGTAAATGTGTCTACACTACTGTCATTTATTTTTAATTGATTATTACGTTTAAAAAAAACCTGAGCTATGATAACATTTATCATAACCATTTCTATGGTATAAAAGTGCATAATTGATTATATATAAAAATCATATCCACAGAAAATCAAAATTGAACTGGATTAAAGCTGCAATCGTAAATGTAACAACTGGAAATCGGCCCTAGGTGAAGGCATTGACTAGAGAAGGCAGTGTGCCGCAAAAGTAACTTAGAAAATGGATTGCCGTCATCTTATTATATAAAGCCACTTTTTTTTAGTTCTATGAACTTTGTGTTTAGGTGATTTTATTTGATAGTTACGTTGAATTGTGGAAATTGAAACTGTGAACGGTCAAAGAGAGCAGCGATTTAGCAAAGGTGTGGATATGAGCTAACGATGAATAATATATTCCATTGCTGAATTTGCTGTGAGCTGTGTACCTCGTGATCGTAATAGCCAGAATTTCATTCTTTTATTATTTTATTGCAAGCTAACAAATTAATAGACGCAATAACACTGTCAGAACTCGGAACCGGTAGGTGCAGAGACCAGGGCATGGATATGAACCAGAAGGTTCATGATTTGCGGTATACTAATTCATATATTGAAAAATTATACTTGCTTATTTGTTTTTTTTTTTTGGGTACTGAGGGGGCCAAAAAGACCCACTTGCTTATTTGTTTGATTCTTGCTCAGAGGCCACTAATTAACACATTCAGTCATCCAATCCAACCGACGTAAGTTTCCAAAGTTCCAAGTTATGGTGTGCAAAAAATTACTACACATTGAAAAATTATTAAAATTATGGTGTAGGTTTGGAGACAAAAATGGCCTTTTAAGTGCCTTGAATGGCCTTGCACGTCTACTAGGATTGTTTGCAGCTGAAAATTATGGTTCACAATGTTTTTACAGCCCACCATGATACCATATCACAGTGAAAGTGAAATTGGTAGCATTTGGTTGAAATCTAAGACATATGATGATTACCATGTAACTAGATTGCTCCAATTTTGTTAGACTGTAACTAGGCTCTCCTTAGGTTATTATGGATTCAATTTCTAAACATAAAAATGATCAAAACTAAGTTTCCTAAGTTAATTAGTCTTGTTGTAATCAAATCAAGCTAGTTCCATTTCAATCGGTTTAGTTGGTTAAGGATGATCCATGGTTAGTTTCCATAAACCATGTTTGCTTACTTTTTTTTTTTTACTTAGTGAGAAGTATTCTCCAAATGCTAGCTGTGATTCTTCTATTAATTGTGGGAAAAAATTGTTACATGAATGCTTAAGGCGCTAAAATCCCAACTCAAGTTGGACTGGGTTTAAGATTAATAGTATATATCATAATCCTTAATTTGAATAAGGGGCAAACAAAAATCATAAAATGATATATTATATAGGATCGATGTCACACTAAACCGTCATTCTCAATTTTTTTAAAATAGTTAAGGGCTTTCAAATTCACAATTATTGCACTTAATTTTAACATATCATTAAGCATAAAATAATTATATGTAACACTTTCCAAATAGTTCTTAGTTTGATTAAGACTGATATACAGTTATAAACATTGTATGATATGGATATTGGAATTCGACTATATTTAAGCAGGTAGAAGAAAATGATGCAATTGAACGCTAATAGAAGATGAGCCCTCAAGAAATTGCTTCTCCGCTTCATGTACATTTTGGAACCCAAATTGACGTATGGTATATATATAGGTTATGAGACTGTGTGCGTTAGGCTGTTGCTATAGTTTTTTTTTTCGGGTTTAAACATGAATTATTACACTTAACTTCCTATGATCTAAATTTACATTGTCTTCTCTCCTTCCATAATTAACGGTTTAGTTTTATTGAGATCTCAAACTACTTTTTTGCAAGGGTGTCATCCGAAAATACTTGGACAAAAAGAGAAAAGACTTACAGGGAGGAAATCTGCGATTACCCTGCTGAAGGGCCATTAGTACAACCTCTGTTGATTTTTATCAAATGCTCAATCTCAAAATCCTCCCTCTTTGGATTTTGTTCTACAGACAGAGTCATGAGAAAGCTGAAAGCTAATGAAACCACTAACTAATAAATGATGAAAGCCGAAAAACAACACTTTTATTAGTATCATACCTGTGCACCAGTTATACATGGTACATCCTTATATACTGCTGTTAGAACATCTCGCATTTCCAATCTGTTAATTAAGAGTATTTTTCAGTAAACTGTATACTTGTCATTGCTTCTATTTATGTACTATTGCTTTTAGTCTCAGCTACTCCAGTTATTCTTTGTCTGATGGGTTTATTGTCTTGCTAACATAAATTTTTTAAAAGAATCAGATATCAATTTCTAATTACAACACAGCCATGCTGACAGTTTGAACAGCGCTAGAACCAGCTTTGTTTAAAATACTCTTAGCTTTCATTTTTATCCTTACAGTTTCAACGTCATCCCACTTTTCTGCTAAAGCATAAACATTTGACAGAGCTATGTAGTCCTCGCTCTTCGGAGACTCTGCAGAACTCCACTCTTCTAACTGGAGAAGAAACTTCCCCACCTTCTCTCCCATCACAACATCCCCATGAATATTGCATGCAGCCAGCAAACTCCTCCATATTACAGCATCAGGATTAATTGGCATCTGCATGATAAAATCATAGGCTTCTTCTAACTTTCCAGCACGGCCAAGAAGGTCAACAATGCAACCATAATGTTGTATCTGAGGCATCACACCAAATGTTCTCTTCATTTCAAGGAACAATTGAAGGCCTTCTTCAACAAGCCCACCATGACAACAGGCTGACAAGAAGCTAGTAAAAGTTGCTTCATTTGGCTTCACACCATAAGCTCCCATTTTATATAAAACCTCCAAGGATTGTTTTCCTTTCCCATGGATGGCTAGGCCAGTAGTCATTGCCGTCCAAGTCATGATATTCTTCTGGTTCATTCGCCAGAAGACAGACAAGGCACTATCAAGACATCCACATTTTGAGTACATATCGACAAGCCCAGTGCCTATAAACACATCATCTTCAGGAGTACACACTGTCTTTTCTGCAAACCCATGTATGCAAGCACCAGTTTCCAGCATACCAATTTGAGAAACTGCTGAAAGCACAGAAACTATAGTTGTAGCTGTTGGTTTAATTCCACTTACATCAATCAACATGTCAATAAACAAGTATAACGCATTGAGAGCATATTTCTTGTTTCCTTCTTTAAGGGAAGAATAACCTGTTATCATAGCATTCCAGGTAACAGTGCTTCTTCTCGGCATTTCATCAAACACTTTTCGGGATGAGATAATGTCTTTGTTGCTCGCATAAAAGTATACTTTGGTAGTCGGAACCACAATATTTGACTCAACCCCATGTTTTACTATCAGAGCATGTAGTTGTCTACCGACCCATAATGTTGAAGCTGAAGGAGAGCGAGCACAGGCTCCAAGAACAAAATTGTAAGTGTACTCGTCAAAAAACATGAGTCCCCTAGAAAACTCATTTCGGAAAATAAGAATAGAATCATTTGGTTGCACACATCTTATCAGAGTATTGAAGAGAAACAAGTCTGGCTTGTCAAAGTACTGGAACACCAAACGTGCATTATTGGCAATGTGTTGATCCGGTGAGCCACAATAATGCTCAATTAACTTGGCCCAAAAGGTGGGATATTTCAGGCCATTAGTGATTAATTGGGCATGAATTTGCTTTATATTGTAGGACAATTTGGGCAAAGAATATAAGAAAGAAATACATCTGAATCTTGGAAGGCAGTTCAGCATGAGGTATATTATGTCTTGATTTTGATGTTTGAGAGTTTTATGTCTTACCTTCATTTGACAACTCACATTAAACTTATCCTGAAGTTTTATGAGCAGATCACAAATGGCAGAAGATGAAGATTTAGAGCCGTATAATTCTGTTGAGGTAGCAACATCCCCGTACTCAAGCACCCTGGTGTGTCTATCCAATTCTGATCAAAAGACTTCTACATGGATTTCATCCTCATTCATCCAAGAAGATCCTCAATTCAGTTGAGGCTTGAGAGGTTTGAGTCAATTCTAAATTGAAAACAAGTTAATCACAAGTAAGAACGTACACAATTCCCAAAATCAGATCTTAGTACCATATACAATTCAGATTCACTATAGTAATTCATTTTTTCCCATTAAAATGAATAAATATGGAACATCCCCAACTCTATGCAAGTTAATTTCCAAGAAAAGAACAAGCCAGAGTAAAAAAAAAAAATCCAATAAGCAATTTCCATCATTCAAGCAGTGCACATTTACTCTTGCTTTTTCTCAGCCTTTTTGGGCACTGCACTCAATTGCTTGAAAATGAAATGATAAAAACTAATTCTAATGTTACCGTAACATTATTTTTTTTTCAATTCCTCCAGCATCACTATCAATAGCAAAAGCATTGAGCAAACTCATACGCAGCTAATAGAAGATAACGCGTTCCTCACATGAGAACAGAGACAGCATTTAGATACTATATGTCTACTTCCACCGCCATCAAAATGCTCATTCTGATTTTGCTAAACTATCATTTATGACTCATTATCAGTAACATCACAAAAACAAAGAAAAACGAAAAGAAAGCGATGCTTTCAAATCCTAATAATAACACATAGAATTGAGCATATTACAAAAATATGAAACGCAGTTGAATTAAATCAACAGACCCATACATGTTATTGTAGTCCGTCAGGTACACGATATCCAGTGGCAGTTCATGAGTTGCCGAAAGGAATTGAACGGTGGTGGTGGTGGTGAATGGAATTTTTTACCCTGATTTTTAAAGAATGACTAATGAGCCCTTGTATGTACGGGCGTCCTTTTGTCATCAACTTATGGTCCAAATTCTTCCTAATTTTTTTTTAATCCAAATTATATATTATAATTTATAACAGACTTAATTTGTATTTTTTATCCTTAACTTATTTAATTTTTGGTGGATTTTATTCCAAAAAATTAATTTGACCCATTTTATTCTAAATTTTTCAAAATCTTGTGAATTTTACCTTTCGTCGTTTAATATAATTGTATTTTTTACCCTTAATTTTATGTTTTTTTGATAAATTTTACATTTAATTTTTTTTATATTTGGTAATTTTTACCCCTAAATTTTTACTTTTTTGGAAATTTTTATCCCTCGACTTTTGTGCATATTAATAAATAAATGATAAAGGGTAAAATTTGTAAGATTCTTAAAAGTTGGAGATAAAATATATCAAATTAATTTATTGAAAATAAAATTTACCATAAATACAATTAAGCCTTTATAATATAAGAGTAGATTTATATATTCAAAATATTTATTTATTTTGTGCAATATATATACATACTTAAATATTAGTTAAAGATAATTTATGAGAATAATTTTTTATTTTAAATATCACATTTTTCATATGTATTTTTTGTTGTTCACATACACATTTGAGATTTTACATACTAAGTTTAATAAGAACATACTAATCCAGCGAACCAATCTACATGTTAAGTTACCTAACTAATTCTCTTCACTATTTTTAGTGGGTCAATCTGCTTGACCCACCAAACACAACCTGTTCTTCCATTCTTAATTGGACTCAAAGTTTATCGAATATTGAATCAAGTCGACTAACTATTTTCATTTGAAAGCAAACAATTAATACCTTTTTTACTCATTGCATTGTTTTTCTTTTTTATTATGTTTTACAAAATACCCTTCATGAAAACTAGTTTTTGTTATATATTTATGTTCTTATACGTTACAAAAATTAGTTTCTGAACATAAGAGAAGAGAATTTCATAATTAATGAGTTTTGTTCATGTTTTTATAATTTTCAATTAATTTAAATAACTAATAGATAGTTTAATGCTAATGCTCCTCTTTTTGAAAAGAAAAAATCAAAAACAAAAGTGGAGGTGTGAAGAACAAAAAGGATAGTGTGAATTGCATAGACCCAATTAATATCCATTACATGAGCAAAACCCAAGATTAACTGGAACTAACCAAAACGGGTCCATGTCAAGCTGTGCCCGAGTTAATAGCAGTCTCTCCATGTAACATTTAAAGGAACTAAAACGCCTCTTGCTCTTTGCGATGGTCTTATCTTGGTTTAGCTTTAGCCAATTTCTCGCAGCATTCTCATTGTGTCTTGAGCTATAACCAAGTAAATGATCCCGTCATATTAAGGTGTATCCAGCATTCAACAACATACACATTGTGAAAGACAAAAACTGCACCAGACAAAGTAAAGTGTTGTGTCTAATCCTAGCTAGCAAGAGAAGAGAATTCACTCCTGGCTCTAGGGATAAATCCTTTCACGCAAAATTTTCATGACACCACGTAAAAAAATGGATTTATTTGTTTATAAATACTAAAAATTATAATTCTATCAAAATTTATGAGTTTACTAGGCATGTTTTATTGATATAAAAGTTTTACATTATTATCAATACTTGTATTATTAATTTAAAGTTTATTAGAATTGATAGAGGGAAAATAGACACAATTTTCACATGATAATATCAGGTAAAAAAATTAATATATGAGAAATATAGTCTCATTATCCCATAATGAATACTTTCATGTATAAATATTACGTTAGATTTTGACATGTAGAGTTTATTTTTTCCATCATCATGCGAGAAAATATTTTTGTGATAACTAAATATTTTTTTAATATCATCTAAACTTTAACATATAATTAAATTATTTAAATGACATATAACTATTTGTTACTAAATAGTCTAAAAAAATACTTTTAAAATATTTAAAAAAATATTTTTTTTAGTCTCATTATTCTAATTTTACCTTAAATTAATGTGATATTAAAAAATTATTGCTTATATAGTTCTTGCATGAATTTGATTCCTCTGGTGAATATTCTTTACAGGGTGAATTAAATTAGGAATTAGAATAATTCATTTAAAAATTAATGAAGTTGATTTTAACTTCATAATTTACCATATACATACATACATATATATATATATATATATATATATATATATATATATATATATATTACTAATATTTCAACCGGTAATTACAACTTTACCCGTTATCTTTTAAGATGCACTTTCTGGCTTCCTGCTATACAATTGTATGCCAACAGAACAATATTATTGTGTAGGTGAACTTTATGTTTTAAAGTTTTGAGTGGCTCTCCATCGAAGAAACAAAAACACAATAGAAGCATTTTTGTAAAAAAAATCTTCCATGAAGCTTATATTTATATTTATATAGGGCAAGAGCCCTAATTAAGAGGACAAGTATCCGACCACAAATCTGCTCGTCCACAATTTTCTCTTAGTACATTTTTACTCCCACCATCCATATATAACTTTTGCTATTTAATTTCCTTTTATCTCTTGTCCAATCCATAGTCAGCTTCTAGATTATTGCTCATTCATGGCACCGTAGTTTCTTCGGAATAAATTTTCACGGAGACAAATGTATAATAGATTCAAGATTTTCTTAGATTTTGCTATGAACAACTGGTCATATCCACCACCATTTCAGCTAGCTAGTAAGATGGTACAACATCATAGTATATTGGAATCCGGTACGTCTTAACTGTTATTCGGTGGAAAATCCACGTCGCATTTATATATAAGTACTTTGTTTGAGCCACAAATTTCTCATTTTATTTGTTTTCCTTTTCTCCTTAATTAATTTCACGTACAAAGCCATGATAGATTGATAGCTAACTGGAGCATATGTTTTTAGTTACTCCAAAAAGCATAAACAAATAAAAGAAAGGTTTGGTAAGAGCATTCATTATTAATGTCGGCCACCTTTTCTGTATAAAATGTTCATACGTAACAAAACAACCGAACGTGAGTGAAATTAATCAATCTCTATATCCACAAAGTGGATGCAGACTCACGTAAAAGAGTAGACAATATTGGTATAGCATCCTTGCATGTTAAACTTTTCAAGCACATTTATGTATTCTTTCTCTCATAATTAAAGAGATTATTATTGACATGCGAGTACGTAGAGAGGTACAAGGTACACAACTACAATACAACATAAGTGTCATAACAGGACCAGAAGTAACTTCGTAACAGTCTTTAGAAGACTAGAACTTAAAAAAAGGAAAAGAAGAAAACAAAAAACAGCTTAACACTGTTGCGAGCAGTGCGTGTTGTCGTCTGAACATTTACCCAGACCCTAACATGCATGAGGTTACAAACCCAAATAATAGTGCTCCTGCACTGTGTGGTAATCACGAAAGTGTTCCATATGTAGTATATATTGCAGTCTTATTACTAATTAAGATTGAAAAATTAACTAGCGGAATATATATGATTAGATGCAAGTAGTACAGAGGAGTCGTTGATGACTGAATTAATATTGGTGTTGAATTCAAACAAAACTTTATTGAACTTAAAAAAAAAAAGTTTAAAATGATCAAAACCATTTTCTTTGTTTTAATTTTTTTATTTGTTGATTTGATTTGATTTTTTTATTTTTAATTCAAGCAAATCCAGTAATTATAATAATAATAATAATAATAATAATAAAGTAATAATAATAAGAAGAATAAATTACACTTATTTTTAGTAAACTACAGTTGATATCCTTCCATTATTTGATCCTAAAAAAATCATAATTGTTTTCCATGTCTAACATAGAGTAACGTTATAAAAAAGGATATCTATTATTACAGTTGCAGCCCTGTATTTTATTTGAATTGTGTTTGATATCTCTTCATTAATTTTATTAATATAGTATTTATATAAATATATTGATATTTTTCATGATTTTAATGTTATTAATTGAATATATATATATATATATATATATATATATATATATATATATAATCACTATTAAATAAAAGTAATTATTACAAAATTTAATGTGTACTTATATGTATGTTAACATACACGTAATAATTTATTTCATGACTTTTATTCGACTGAATTAAATTTGGTGAAATTATATTACAAAGTATATAAAAAATGTGATTTTTTAACTATGCATTGTTTTTTAATATACAATTATATATATACATATTACAATAATTATTTTATCCCTCTCTTAAAAAATTCCTCCGTGCGATCGCAATGGTACACTGACTAATATAATATATAAGAAATGTCTTATCATATGTGAGCTTGAGAAGGAATTATAGGTTAATTACTTTACCCATGAAAGAGTAATTCCTGAGCCAACATAATACTTATAAATAAAACATACATAAAAAGCAAATAATGTGTTGTTGTAAGAATTGCTCAATGCAGAATATACATAAAAAGGAAAAGCACATCAGCAAAGGAAAATTTAAAGACACCGAAAGTAGATACTAATGTTACATCAAATCAAATGGATTAAATATTGAATATTGTCCACACTGGTTTTTCTGTGTATAGGTGTGAGCAAGTGGGAATCAGGGACAGAACCATATGCTCTGCAATTACAAATTTTCCATAACGATTGGTCTCTCTTTTTATGATAATTTTTTATAAGGGAATGCAAAGCAAGGGCCTCTGCTCTGTGGCTAAAGTTTTCTTGTTCTTCATTATGTGGCTCTTTCCTGTTGGTCGCTTGCTTTTATACTCTTGCCACTCGTATAATAATACAGTAAGGATAATTGCTTCAAAAGAAGGTATGCAGATTCTTCCTAAAAATGAGAATTGGAAGTTGACTTTATTCAATGTGAGTGTAATGATTATTAAAAGTTCTTGATTTAATTATAGTATCGGAAAACTTAATTTTACACACCTATTTTAATAACTAAATTTTAAGGGTAGGTTTCTATAGTGTTTTCAACGTTATTTTTAATTAAAATTAAAATTTATTTTAATAACTAATATTATTATTTTTATTACGTGAATTATTAGTACTGTAAGAATTACAACTTTAACTTGCACGTAATTTTTATCTTGTTTTAATTAGGAAATAACAAAAAGTTAGGCACGATAATAGAAATGAATTTGGTGTTAATTTTAATTAAAATTAAATTTTCACTTTAATAACAAAAATTATTAATAAATAATGTAATTTTGATTAGATAGAAAGATAAAAACACTTACAATTTTCAATAAATTTTCTCCTAACCGATAAACGAAATAAAATACAAAAAAAGGGTATATTTGTTAGGGGGGAAATATACCTGTGTGAAGCGAAGCTGTGAATTGGTGTAAATATACAAACGAAAGGGTAATCTACAAATAAATAAATAAAGATTAAGCACATGCAGAGTAAAAAAGTTATTTCACAAAGTCTAAATCATTGTACACTACGGCAAATAAGGATTATGTGTATTTTTGTATAGAGAAAAAAACTACTTTTAGTGTGTTTGAGTAAGTATTTGTAAACTTTTTTAATGAAATTAATTTTGAGGTGAAGTAATTTAAATTTGAACTTTTTTATTTTACAGCAAGTTAGTATTAGAAAAAAAATAGTAAATATTTTATGCAACAAAAAAGTTACTAAAAATTACTTAACTTGAAATCAATTTTAAACTCATATATATAATTAATTCAACATAAAATCAAATATATAAACATTTATCTAAAATCATGTTACTGAAATTGCAATATAATTTTTAATAATACAACATGAATCCAAACATACATATAAAATATGTGGGTAATATAGGATAAGGTCTTTGTCAAGGATTCCAATTATAAACCTTAAAAATTTAACCCCAAAGGTGTCCCCTTACGTAATATTTCATAGCCTTTTTGGATGGTTATCGATCAAGTAATTCTTTCATTAATCTTTTTATAATGCAAAAGAAACTAAGAATTTTCAGGGGAGAGTTCAGTCATTTTCTATAGCCAAAAATATGAAAAGAAAAAAGTTATAAAACAAATACAACAAATCATAAGACCAACACGGCCACCATATGGCTTTGGACTTCCATAAATGAATAGCCATTCTAAATATAAATCTAGGTCAAACAATATGCTATTTCCGACCTTTATAGGTTAAAAGAATTGCTGAAAATTTTCCAAAGGTCAATTAAGCTGTATTCCAAGCATAGGTCCACAAAGATGTATGTTAATCCAATACCTTTGAGGTTTAAGAAACATAGCTATTAGGTTGACGGAATCTATAAGATAAAATAATTATCCAATCATCGTGAATGATGTTAGTTAATTACCAACTCCTTGATTACTGATTAATTAATCAGGTCGTTTGATTGGCGCCACAAACCTTCGTATATATGTTTATGAACTATGAATATAACAGAGCCTGAATACATTATGCTTATGCAAACATGAGAACTAATTAATTGCTATCCTGTTCATTCGATCCTTTTCATAATTATATACAAGGAATAACTTGAAAACCAAAATTCCGATTCCCAGAATGTAAAAATTTAGGTCTCATTTGGGTGGTTTTTCGCTTTTAATTTTAAAATTTTTAAAAATTAAAATCAGTTTTAATTTTGAGTTTTGGTTTATTCTTTATTTTTAGTTTTAAAAAAAATGTTACAAATAGAAGATAAATAAAATGAGTCAACTGTTTTATCTTATCTCGCTCTATTATGAAATAATGACGATGATAGAATTAACACGGTGGGAGTGACAACGATGACGGGGGTAGTAATGGTGGTGGTGTCAATGGCGGTGATGGGGATAGAATAATGACGGTGACAAATGTGATAGTGGAATGGTAATGGTGACGATAGTAGCAATAAAATGGTGATGATTGTATTTTAAAATCAAAACTGATCCCGCCGGTTGGACCGCGACCTAGAGGTCAGGTTGGGTCAAGTTGCCTATCAGATTAACCATGTATTAAACACTTGGTGCAACTTGGTATGACCCTAGTTGGGTTTGTAATTAAACAAGTGATCCACTGACCCATGCCGAGTTATGTCTAAGGGAGAAAACATGTTGGATCATGCGAATCAATTGAGGTTAGGTATAAAGTTTTAATTTATTTTAATAAAGACCAGGTTATGCAAGTCAATTAGTGACCCGCTGGTTCTACCATTGATCCAGTGACCCAACAATGCATTGATCGGGTTAATCACTAGTTGGGTTTTTAAAATTATGGGTGGTGATGGAATGGAATAGTGACAACATCAACAATGGAGGCAATGAAATGGTAATGGTGGTGACGAGGATGGTGTGGTGGTAATGGCAATAGCAATGATGGAATGATGATAGTGATAACAACAATAATGATGGAATGAAATAGTGACAACAATGACCACAACGACAATGGAGACAACGATAATGATGGTGGCAGCGATGTGGTGGTGGTGGAGGCGACAACAATAGATGTGGTGGTTGTGGTGGAATGGTGACAATGGAGGAAGCAATAACAGTGTGCTAGTAACGGCGAGGGTAGTGGTAGGGACGATGATGGTGGTTAGAATGTGTTTTTAAAACTATAAACCAAATTAACAAAATCTTTTTTCAAGATTTTGATAATGAATGTAAAATTATTTTGAAATTGAGTTAAAAACTAATTCAACTTCATTTTTTGCCAAACATTTTTTGTTTTATAAATTACATTTAAAAACTGAAAACCAAAACTTACAATCACCTCAAACGGACTTTAAAAACTCCAAATGCACCCATTGCATGCTATACAAATGAAATGAGATTCTAATATATATTAAATGCTTACACTCCATGACTTTGGTATTTTAGAGTTTCAATTTTGTAGCTAGAATTCTAGCTCACTTTTCGGAAGAATTTAATCAATCTCTTCATTCTGATTAACCATTGATCGGTCTATGTCGAGTATTTAGAAAAGATGTATCAAATAATAATTTATATATCTCCATCTTAACATTAAGAAAAACTATGGACTCTAAAATCAACTAAAATTATAATTATAAGAAAATTGATTAAAAAAAACTCTCAATACGAACTTATTAGTATTATTAGAATGAGTCATGCTATTTAGTACAATACAATGCATGATAGGGGTGAAGAGATTGAAAAATTATTTCCAATAAAACTTCTTCAATTATAATTCGAGCTAATTGATTAGTATTATTTATCTTTCTTCTATTAAAATTGAGTCAATTACACAGTTAAAATACCGAGTAAATAAATCATTGATCAAATCAATTGGTCATCAGTTAAACTACACGGACTTGCACAAATTAGTGTTGTATCAACTCAAATATCAATTTACATATAGGCGTTCTTTGACTCAAATCATATGATCTGATATTTTTTCTTACAAGACGTAATAAATCTTATACATAAATAGATAAAATAGTTAGTGATGTAGTGACTCATATCATTATACATGGAAGATAAGAACACGTTATCTAACATATTCTTTTAACCACACACTTTTTAATTGATTAAAATATATTATGATTAAAATATATTAAAATTATAAATTATGAAATAATTATTAAATATGATGTGAGACCCATAAGATATTATTATTTTTAATAAATTTCAATTAATAAAAAAATATATTTAAAATAGTGTGTCCAAGTGTCCATTTTTAGCATTTTTCCTTTACGGATAGGTGCTTCTAGACTCAAATCCTACGAATGACATTTTCACTTACATGACTTTCACGTTGGCCGTCCAATATAAATGTTATTATTAATTCGCCCTACCTTCTTTTCTTATTCCTTAATAATTTATCTTTTTACGTTAGTGAGTATACTTTTTTCCCTCTTGCTTCGTCATCTTCACGAGATTACCCCTCTTCCATCTCTCCTTCTTTTTGCTTCTCATAATCCTCTAAATAGAGAGATGTTTTTAAACCAATTCAATCCAATAAAAAAAATTAAAAACTAATCAAAAACCAATAAATAAAAATCGAATGGATGGAAAACAAATAAATTTTACATTGGGGTTTGTTAATAAATCAAAACCAAAAAACTTTATTGGATTGGTTTTGCCTTTCCTATTCTTATCTATATATCGGAGATCGTTGTCTTTGTGAAGTAGAGGGAGAGGTACCAACCTGATCGAGAAACCTTCATCTACTTAGCTTCAGCTTGCCTTTTTTTACTTAAAAAAAATCCAAATCAAAATTAAAATTACATATATATTTTTATTTATAAATTTATGATAACAGTCATGCTTACATTTAATTTAAGGTTTAATTATATAATTAATCTTTTAATTATAATTAAAAGTTTAATTGAATTTCTCAGTAATTAAAAAGTTCAATTAAATTTTTCTAATCGACTTACAATAATAAATTTTTATATTGGTTACTAATGAAATCGATGTAAAAATGAAGTTCTTATTAAGATTTATCGTTAATATAAATAGATATTTTATATTTATTGTTAATACAATCGATACAAAAATATCTATTTACAATTTTTTTCAATCAAATTAATAAAATTGACAAAAATGATATGATTGTAGTGTTTTTAAAAGAATTTAAGGATATAATTTTTTTAATAATTGAGGGATTTAATTAAAGTATTTTTAAACAATTGGAAGATTTGATTGAATTTTTTGATAATTGAATGACTCAATTAAATTTTTAATTATAATTAAGTCTTAATTTGATTGTAAAAGTGATAAAAGAGATAAGACACAATTAAAAATGAAGATACCCAATTCACATAATATATATAGAGAGAGAGGGGGAGGGAGAGGGAGAGGGAGAGAGAGAGTTGAATGAACTCTTTCATTTTTATGGTATTTTTGGTTATTTAAAGGGCATTATTCTACACTCTGTTTTGAAATATTGATCAACGTGACTCTACCTTTTTGAGTGTACGTATTAATAACTAGTCAATTTACCTATGCAATGCACGAGGATTTTAGTTAACTTTTTTTTCTGTTTCTTTGAAGAAAAAATATTTTAAAAGTTGCATAGTTAAAAGAAAATGATACACTCATCTTGGATGATATAATGGTGTTCCATTTAATGCTTAAATAAGAATAAATTAACAGAAATTAAAAATGAGCACTGTGAATGAATAAAAATAAAGATCATAATAATACTTATATTGAACATGTGATTTGCTACATTCAGGAAAACTCAACATTCATAAAATACTGAAGAAAACAAACAACTTAAACTACACTAAAAGTATATACTACATTTGTAGAACTTTTAGGTACTCCAAACTTTAAACAATCTTTCTCTTTAAGCTTCTTAGTTGAGCAACAATTATGTCATCCAACCGTAATTTGACAAAGATATTGAACATCAGAGACCCAAGTAAACTTGCAAGGCCATTTGTTGTCTTGTTGATCATTTAATTGAATGTTTTCAATAGTTTTGGCCCGAGCAACATGACAAAATCTCAAAGCCAAATACTGCATAAAAGAACAACATTCAAATATTAAAATAATAATATCAATGATAAAAAAAATGAATAGAAGATAATTGCATACCTGTTTATCTTGAAGTAATGTCATATGCCCTTAAATACTACATCAAAACATGTTTAAATTTAGTATCATTGATATCATTTTTTATTCCTATAACCTTTTTTGGAGTATTTCATCAGACAAAAAAAATGAGATTTTCGTATTCTACTTTCTTTAAAAATTTGTCCTTAACATCAATCAAAAAACGATCCGTCCTTAAAAAAATAGAAGCCACCCCCATCAATTAGCTTGTTAAATTCTGAAATTTTCTTACTCTCTTCTGCGAGATACACTGTTGTTTTCTTTTTCAAAAACAACCTCAAGTTTGTTTCCATTTTGGTCTTCAAGAGTAACCTTGTTTGCTATTTGGTCGTAAAAATCAAAACTGAAAAGATTCGACATCCTAATTCATTTATCGAAATTATCCATAAAACTCAAAATCAATGGACATAAAATAAAGATGAAACATATCTATATGAAAGTTAAAAAAGAAATTTACTATAAAGGCTAACGCAGGATAAACTTTGTAAATAAATGTCCTCTTCTTCAAAATACTGGATGATTGGGATGCCATTATATGAGAGCTAATGGTTTGCACGCACACGAAAATAAGAACCTTTATGCTTTGACAGCCAAAGAAGACATTAAGGATTTCCAAAAAGACAATACATTCTTTATATAGGCTAAAGATATGGAGAAAAATATGCATTAAACTATTACCACTAAGCATGCAGTACTCTAATAATTAAGGCTGGATGAAAAGACTAGGAGTTTCAATCTACTTTGAGGAATTCAAAGAGAACCCACGAATATCACACAATTTTCTAAGAAAATGGCAATTTCAATAATAGCATCAATTAATATTGAAAATTTTGTATCTCAATTTCTATTTGGTATTCTCTTTGGGGGATTCAAATAGAAGCCATGACTATTACACTATTTTATTTTGCATAACAAATTTCTCCTTAGTTTTCTCTTTCAATAATAGCATCAATTAATACTTGGTTCTTTATCCCACTTATTTTCGGTTTCCAAACGGAAGAGGCGAATTTGAATTATGATAACCAATATAAATTTAAATGTCATCGTTCATTAAACGAATATGAGGCAATTAAACCAAATAATTATGATTATCATTATCATAACAATTATGAGTCACTATTATGATTATCATTTCCAAACTGAAGAGGTGTATTATTTTAAAAAAAATACATGAGCCAGATTTGTTGGTTTTAATTTGCTAGGTTAAATATATCCTGTGGAATTAATTTTTTTTAAATATTAAATACTGCTTGATTAATAATTTCAGCAACAATTAAACCTTTGAATTAATAGTTAATAACTTAATAATAATAGAAACATGAACTTATTGATTGATAATTCCAATTGCAATCTTGGAATCAATTAATGTTAAATTGTTAAGTATGTAAATCGCTTGAATAATAATATATATTTACAATTGATTAATAATAGACACATGTTTATGATTTGAATGGTTGAATAAAAGATTTTCCGTATAAAAATCCTAACAAAGTATGTAAGAAGATTAAATAATTTTCAAGAGCCTCCATTAAATCAGAAATTGTTATATGTTGGGTTAACAACACATCCTCCGATAACGAGATAATCAAAGTACCAGTCATTTGAGAAACCCTTTTTGAGTAAGTTCAATTTCAGAAATCCATATTGTAAGTGAATAAATTTTTAAAGCAATTAGAGAAAGAGTTGGATAAATAATATTCTCTGCAAATATGCATTACTTATTTTTGTAATTTTGTATTTTGGGAACATCAAGATTGATTAGCAGCTTGGTCCCATAAAAAGCATTAGATATTCCCATAACACCTAGAAAATTAAATTTTTTATTTCCATAAAAAAATTTAATAATATATTGAAAATTGATATGTATACATATCAAAGACAGTTTTTCGGTAATAACCATCTTTGAATGTCCAAAGCAGACATATCATTCAAAGACGATTTTTTAGTAATAACCATCGTTAAAAGCACTTAACAATCGTCGTAAAAAGCCATTTTTCTAGTAGTATCAAGACATTTCTTCAATTTACACAGTTATAAGATCACAACAAGTCCAGCATTTGGAAGATTTTTCAAATAGTCGCTAATTTTTTCAACATACTCTACCCATAGAGTAGAACTAATCGAATTATTCCTAAAAAGTTAGAATAGCAACAATTATAAAATGACAAAATTAAATCCATAACATTTACACATGACTAAGATTTGTAAATAGAAATCAACATGTTCCAATCTTGAAGAACAATGTCAATCAATTTGTTCTTTCCATTCTTTTCATTTTCTTTCATGCCATCCTTTTCAATAACATGCCCAATAACATCTACAATTTTAAAAAAGATAAACACTTAACAAAAATCAGAGCAAATATACCATGTTAAGAACGACACAGTTTACAATGGCAATTAAACATTACCAAGCAATATGTTTTCCCTAGTTTTTCCTAGAATATCTGTAAAAGATATGAAATCAAAGGAAAATTTTGGAATACTATCATCGTGGACATCTTTGCACTTGGTTGAACCCATAAAATTCAGTTTAAATTTGTGTGGGGTAGTTTTAAACTGGTAATCATTCAGAGCAACCAATAAATTTTCGAACAGGTCAGCATTATCTTCTTGGATAACATCTTTGAAATCTTTTTTTAGTGATTTTTTCACATACGCATGAATATTGTCACCCTACAAAACCATTAAAAAAGAATTAACAATAGAGTTTTCACACTAAAATATCATTTAGATGCAGAATGGAGCTATGAGCAAGTACCTTTGCATCAAGCAGAACCATTTCCATGCTAGTCATGTCATTTGGATTTTTAAAGTTTGGAATGAACCATAAACGAATCACCCTTAGTTGCAACCTTCATTAAATCTTGCCAACACTATCTTTGAAACCTCTGTCACCCTTTTAGCCACTCGAACAGAAAATACTAATAGTAGAATTTGTGTGCAAAGTAGAACCCAAAATGAATAGAGGATGGGTATATATAATACCCCTTGCCATGAATGTATAATCTGGAGTAATAATTTTTGGGGAGCCAAACATATTCCCAATGAATTGCAGTGCATCGTCATATGCACATAAAACTTATTCCCAATGTTAGATAATAAACGGGTTGTCAATATGAAGAGTCGGAAGAGAATTCTGAAGACTTTATTTGATTCCCCAATGTTATATGAGGCATTAAAAATTGAGAACTGTTACATAACTCTTCATATTTAGATGAGTGAAGATTACACATATCATTAGTCATCCAAGTGACCTGACTTTTCTGCTGTCTCTTCCCCAATTGTTCCTGTACTGTCCCTTGAAAATCACACAGTTTTAAAATTGAATCACAAAATTAAATATTAACACAACTACATGGACAACACAAAAAAAGGACAGCAGAAGCCAATTTCGTCATCCGAGGCATTAAAAGTTGAGAGTTATTACACATTATTTAATGCAAGACATGGAGAGTTGGTCATTTGCATTGAACACAACTTTCACAATAACGTGTAAGCATGGAATTGAAGAAGTTTATGTGAAAAAAATTTCTAATATGACTGGGATTATGCATGGAGTTTGGGCGGAAAATGAGTTTAGCAGAATTTATCAGCTTAAGTAATAAAAGATTGGTTGACGTATTCGCCGCATTATTTGTGTATTAGCCACAAGACTTTACATAAGCACGGAGATGGAATTTTAATGCAAAATATACTGTGATGAAGACATGACGCGCGTTCATTCATTTCCACATACATTATTCCTTGTGATTAAACTATGTCAGTTTAAAATTAATATAGATATAAGTGTCGGATTTTCTGTTGAGACAATGGGAGAGTGAGTTTTCTAGCCGCCCAATCATATTGGCCTCTCCCAAAGCCGATTCTTTTGCTTCCTTCTTAAGCCATTTTCACCCAATAAATGTCACTCTCTGTCTTACTTTATTGGTATGGTTCAATGAGATGTGGATTGCCTACAGTCACAAAAAAAAAAAAAAGAGAGAGAAGCTAAATTTTCATTCTAAATTTTATTTTCCAACCTCTATAAAATTAATAATATAGCAAGAAAAAAGTTATAATTCTTAGACCTTGATTGTAGGGTGAACATCGTGTAACATGACTGCAATCCAAGTCCGGTGCCAATGACTTGATTTTCCTCGTCACGCTCTCACTAGTGTTTCATCTATCAATGACTTTATGCTTCTTCTTTTTTCAGTTTTTTTCAGCAGGAGGGGATTTTGAAATCAAAAGTGTTTGGTTGAAAATTCTTAATTTGTCATTAACTCATCCGTATTATTGTATTAAATTTAATATATTGAATAAGAATATAATATATATATATATATATATATATATATATATATGAGACAGGATGTGTATTAAAATATAGTTTAATTAGAATGTAGAGTATAAATATTTCAGTCTTTTTAGATAAATACAGAGACCTGAACCCATTTGAATGGTTAATTTCTCTCCTTGTTGTGAACATTTTTTTAGATACCAACCAACTATAAATATAATTGTCATTCCTAATGATGGGTTGTTCTTGTTTTTATATGATATAATAGCTTTTTTTTGCTCCCAATGGAAGTTTGTGACACAAAACCAGTAGATCATTAGCCGTAATTTATAGATTTCAACATTGCCAAAACAAGTAGTGAAGAATTTAATGAAAGTGACCTTGCATGTTAATCGAAGATACACATAGGCAACAGTGATCAGGTTAGGAGACTAGAATGCTAAACTAAATGATAATACAAAGTTGTTTTTATGGTACTACGTTTTACATATGAAGTCTCAGATCAAGTTCAGTAAAAAAAAATGTCTCAGGTAAAGTAACTTGCATTTATAGATATAGTGGTTATTCAACTTCAAAGTTTGGCACACATATGACATATCACAAATAACATGATATTATCTTTTAAACTATAATTTAATAACATCTATTTAAGATTGTACTAATAATTTTGGAAGTTAGACGAAGTTGACATGTACAATCTGATATGCCTGTTGTTGCAGAGCCCACTGTTGTTTTCAGTAGTCATACTTTCCCTTAATTAATATCTATTATGCCCGTAAAAAGAAAAAACGCGTTGTTGGCTAAGTAAATTCCATAAAATCCAATAGAATTTTTTCACTGCTCAACAAATTTTGTTGAGCTGTACCCCGCTTGTATAATATTCCCAACTGTTAAAGATTTCACATTGATTGGCCTTTATATGACTAAATTAATGGTATCATATTTAGTAGTTGTTGTTAATTGTTGTTAATTAAGCTTATCTAATTGCTTGTTATTATATTGTTATTGAACTAAAACAATATTTAATCTTGTAAACTTCACATTTGAGATATTCAATTTTTAGTGTAAGAAATATTAGATATTTCACATGGACTATTAATATAAATAAAATACTATATATAATATATAAATAAAAAACAACCAACACTCTACAAAATAATTTTTAGGGTTTAGTTCGAGTTAAGTGCTAATTCTAATACTTCCAATTACGTTTCAACTAAAATGTTTTTAATATTACAACAATGTTGAAATTAATCATTGATCTCTTTTTCAGTTTAGTTCATGTCAAAATGGCATAATAGTCATCTTTTTTTTTAATGGCTAAACAACCAAATTATGAGTAGAAGGGCTGGTGTGAATCAATAAGAGTTGAATTTCATGGCACCTTTTTAATGAAATGGGAAATAATAAAAAAATATATAAAAAAAGAAGAAGAAGAAACCAATAAAAGGAACTTTTCATGGTGGCTTAGGGGATACGGTTCGAGAAGCTTTTTGGGACCCTACAAATACCCCCCATTTCCTCTACTTGCAGTACCATCAACCACAACCATTTCCTCTACTTAACATCATCTGAATCGTCACAACTCACAACCCTCACCCTTTCCTTCCTCCTTTAATTTGCAACTCACACTACCAGTGGTCTCAAAGTAGACCTCTGTTGGATACTGCTGTGTTGCCTCAGGTAATAACAATTCATCTAACTTTTCTCTGTTTTCTTTATTTATTATTTCATTAAATTCACATGCATGTACCACACTATGTAACTTCAAATTATAGCTTAGATTATATTTTTTTGGCATTTTCTTATTAGTTATCCTTGCCTTTCATGCAGCTAATAAGTGCTTATCTTTGAGTTTCTGAAGATGTCATCTTGTATGAGCAAGAAAATCCAAGGCCAAAGCCTTTCTATAGAAGAAGAGAACATGGTGGTGGTGCAGAAGCAGGGCATTGTGACCATTTTCGCCTCTAACCACGATGCTCCCACTTCTCTTCGACGCACTCTATCCGCAGACATGTCTTCCAAGACATGGCTTTCTCAAAATGGTTTCTTTCCCATGAAAAAAAATGCTTCCTCAGAAGAACTCTCTCACTCATCACTCACAAAATCCACTGTTTCTGACTACTCATCATCCTTATCTGATGAAGATTACAGCGAAAAAATGAAGCAAAACCGGTTCCAAATTTGGAACACAATTCAAAAGGAGCATCATGAGGACAACAAACCAAGACACGTTGATGTGTGGAGTTCAATTTTGGCCCAAAAGGCCAACGAGGAAACCTCGAAACTAACCACAACTCCCTATGTTCATCCACTTGTGAGAAGGTCAAAGAGTTGTTTGAGTGAAAAAAGTTTGGAGATTTGCACGGAGAGTCTTGGATCCGAAACTGGCTCAGATGGGTTCTCTTCTTACTCACCATCTGAGACAGAGGATTCAGAAGGAGAAAAGAAAAATGTTGAAGAAGAAGAAGGAGAAGAGAGTGTGCAAATTACACACGAGGAGGATTTTCAAGTGCCAAAATGCAACTATGCTGAGAAAAAGCCCTTGCCTCGTTCTTTCCCTCCTCCACTCCCTTCACTCCACATGCGTTCACACCGTGACAATGGACGGTTGTTCCTACAAGCTGTGTCTGTTCCTTCACAGAACAACTTTTGTGCTCAACGAGAAAACGGTTGCCTTGTCCTCACTTTTGCTGACGTGGAGGTAGCTGAAGAAGAAGAAGAAGAAGAAGAAGAGTTTGATGAGGCAGAGGAAGTTGAGAGTGTGATAGAGGAAGCAAAAACACCCATGTTGTTGTCTAGTGGGATTGGGTTAGCATTAATGATGAATAAGCCAATTGGGTTATTAGGTGCTGATGCCAACGTTAAGAGTCCAAAATGGTCAGAGAAGTTCAACGATGTGGTCAATTTTAAGGATGTTGATGTGGTGCAACATAGTCATCCACTGCCACCGAGGCCACGGCAACAACATGCTATTCATAAAAAGGCTTTCAATGCTTATGAATACTATTGGAGGACCAAGCCCACGGCAAAAGCTGCTCCTGCTTCTAACACGTTAATTACCTTTCATCACAACAACAATTACTCTTCCCTGGAGAACAATTTTAAGAGTTGCAAGGATTCTTGGAGATCTTTTCTGATCTGGGAACCCTATTGCATTGCTACCTGACCTGAGTCTCAAATTTGGTCACATTTCTAATTGAAAACTTGTTACTCAACTCAAATACTTTGATTATTGTAGCATTTTCTCCCTACCCAGTTCCACTCATTCAGGGAGCTATAGTCAAACTCAAATAATAGAAAAATGGAGAGGGTGAAAAGGAATAGTGAGAGAGAATGCTTTATTTGTAATTGCAATAGCAAGATCAGAAAATGAGAAAAATTACTTGGACAGGTCATATATATTATATTTATCGGTTTATGCTATTAACAATTGCATGATCAAAGTTTTTCTTCCACTTGGTTGACTGTCTTGTCCCCCCTAAATTTAATTTATCATGGTTTCTTTTTAGCCTTCTTTCTTTTGCAATATAGGCCAATCTTCAATGGGGTTTGAAAATCGGTCGTATCCTGTTTAACTGGTCTTATGTTTTGGGGACACCATGATCTATACGTGATATTTTGCCTCTCCACTCCTGCGTTTAAGTCAAAATAGTGGTTGCAATGTGCTTGATTAAAAACATGAAAGATTGCAAGCCATATTCAACATGATCTTTATAGTTTTTTACGCTTAATTTCTCTAATGTATCATCTCTAAAGTTAATATTATTGCCAATTAGACTTTACTAAACCATCTTTTTTTTTTTTAAGAAGAACAAAACCATCTTTTTATGAGTTGATTAAAGAATGAAAACAATGATAAATTTAGCGATGACAACATCAACAACTTTTAATTGAATTACGTCTCAGCATCCATTTTCCGTCGGTGGTGAAACAACTGATGAGCACAAAACATAAATTAACATAAATTTAGCAATAGCCAAATTAGCAACGAGTGTGATTTTGCTTTCAAAATGTTCATGGATCATGTAAGAGCGATGGTGAGTCGTCTCATCCCTTTAATCCAGCTCGGTATAAAGTTACTTTTTAATGAATGTGGGTATAGAATTAGTCTCGATGTATTTTGAAAATAAATTTAGATTATATTTCATATTGTCTCGATCCAATCTAATATATATCTTATAGTCTACCGATATTGATATTATCTTAAAACTCATATTATAAATATAGAATAAGTATAGCTAGTTTTATATTTCTCTAACTCTATTATTCAATTATATAAAATATTAAAATTAATAAATTATGACAACAAATTAAACTTATTAACTTTTTCCTTTATAATTTTGAATCTTAATTAAATTGGACTTAGATTCAAATAAATGATCTAACAAAAAATTTGAGTAAGAAAAAATATATATGTCCCAGAATACCTTAATCATGTGTTAATATACTTGATCGCTCCCCTTTTCCCAATTAAGAATCCTTTCCTTTTCTTCCTTTATAGAAAAAATCCCACTTATGTAGAAGACTAAGTTGTCTTTATTGTCTGCTTACCAAAGAAAGTGTGCACAGTGAACCAGATACTCTCTTAATTATGTCCACAGAAGCAAGTGTTCCTGTTCCGCTTCGTTGCTTTCTAGCTTTTTTACAAGTGGGATTTTGTTTTAACTGAACTGAATGACCACTAATTGTTACTACCAAGGTCTAATTTATAAGTAACTTAAGGTTTAAGGTGCAAATTACGATTGCTATAGATGTAATTAAATTATTTAAACTGATTTATAAGTTAAAATTTATATATTTTGGGTGTCAAAATCTCTATAATGAAATAGTTAGAAAATTAATTCTCATCATTCTTATAAACTTTTCAGGACCCTAACTTAGTTATGTAGTCTAAGAGAGTTTTGGGTACAAATATATGAAGATGATAGATATTTATATTTGAATTGAGAGAATTTGAGATAAAAAATAGTGAATGGATAAAGTTTTGGGTAGTTTTAGTGAATGGTTTTGAAAAGAAGAAAAAAAGTGACTGGATAAAGTTTTAGGTAGTTAGTGAATGACTTTGAAAGTAATAAAAGGATAAAATAGTCTAATGAAATATGAAAAATAAAAAGGAGGATTTTTTTTATTATAGTTTAGATTATAAATAAATAATTTAATGGTTATGATTAGGAATATAAAATATTTTTACATTATTATTCAATCACAAATAATTATTCTTATAACTTTTAAATATTTATTTATTATAAAAATTAACAAATTTATCTCAGCCAACAGAGAAGATATGAAAAAATCATTATACAAGGAAAATAAATAGTAAATCATACTAATATTTTAATTTGCACATCTTTGAAATTGCCTCAAAGGATGTGTGCATTTCTAGCCTTCTCTTAGATTAAGAAGATGCACCGTACTTCATATTCCTCTTGTTGTGTGAAGTCATTCTCGCCAAAAGCTACCTTGTTGATGTGATTTATTGCAACAAGAGTGTAAAAATATTATTTCCCTTCAATTAAAAAAAAATAACCCTGCACCAATTGAGTTGTTCACCAAGTCACACAAATCCCATAATATACACATAATGCCATCTAGGGTTAGTAGATCAGGTGACAGTGATGTGTTGTTTATTAGTTGACTGAACATAACTATTAAATGCATTAACAGTGTTCAGGGAGATTTTGGTACCTCTGAACATGATAGATGTATCATGCAACAAAGATAATTTTGACGAACGATGACGACTTTTGGTGGAAACAAAAGTTGCAAACACTTGTATAAACATTTTGACGTCTAAGTTAATAAGTGTAGGAGGTAAGTAATAAAGTTTGGATATATATATATATATATATATATATATATATATATATAAAAGCATGAAATGTCTTATACAATGATAATAGAAAAATAGTTAAGCAGTTACTATGAGTTCTGAATCATGTGGTTAAGACCATAATATCTTAGATCATATCGATAGTGATCGAGTTTTAATATGATATATTTTTAGAAATAGAAAATCAAAAACTGATATTTTTGAAAAAAAATACTAAAAATGAGCATTTTTGCATATTCAGGAGGAAAAAAAATGTTGAACCCTTTTTATAATTACTTCATACCAACTTTTATTGCATTCAGCCTGCTCTAAAACGACATTTCGTTTGATGGTTGAAGAAGCGATATTTTTTATTAAAAAAATGAAAAAAAACGATATTTAAAGAAATACTACTACTAGAATATGTTAGCCATACATAAGGTCTCAAAAACTGCGGTTCCTGAGTAGAGAGGTTTGTTTGTTGTCGTTTGAGAGGATTCGATCAAGCGAATCTTGTTTTCGAAGCTCAAATTGAATTGAACAGTGAATTCCTGGAAGGGAACGAAGCAGAAAATGGGAGACACAAACCACGCGTCCACCGTCGATGACGATTTGCTTCTCAAAAACTTCTTCGCCGAAGTTAGCGAAGTTGAAAGAGACAACGAAGTGCTTAGGTGCTTCTCTCTCTTCGTATATATATTTTTGCGTTCTCTTTTTTTGTCTGTGCTATGTGATTATGTGCTTCTGAATCGTAATTTTCTGTTGCGTTCTCTTCATTTCGTGTAATTTTTTTAATGTATGTGTGTGTTGGTGCTATGTTTAGGTTAGGTGGTGATTGGGATTTCTGGACGGTTATTACTGTGTGATTATTGCATATGTCGGTGAATTTATGCTGTGGTTTTGGAGTGTTTGTTTTTTCGTATGTGTTTTATTTGGATCACCGAAGCTTCACGAGCTGAGATCTTTGCGTGATCCGAAAATTGTGTCGATTGACTTGTTGGAATGTGGATGATGCTGCGTCTACGTGAGTATTGAGATAAATGATTGGCATTTTAATTTTGCTTTCGATGTTGAATTTGAGTTTTTCATAGATGCGATGTTTGTCAGAGTTTTTATAAAACTGGTGAATCTTAGTATCAACAACGAACTGATCTACGTTTGGCCTATAGTAATGTTATGAAATTCATTCACCTGAGTGTATAATTTTCATTTTGAGTGTAACTTTAAAGAATCGTTTGCATTGAAGATAATGTTAGCATTGTATTATATTGTGCTCTACACTGGCTGGAATACATTGAGTTTTTCTAAGCGGAGGTGTAACAAGCATGTCATGTGGCTGAAGGAAGAAATCTGATATTTAAATATAAAAAGAAAAGGATGTCAGTTAGTTAGTTTTAGTCAGCTACTGTTATTTTATGGCTGTTAGGTAGTTGTCTATAAATAAGGCAGGTTTGTTGTATTTTAGACAGACTGAATGATAATCACAGAGTGCAGTGCATATTTCCTTGACCTCTTTGTTTCTCTTCTCTTTCCTTCTATCCTCGCAATTCTGTTTCTTCTCTCTTTCCCTCTTTCTTTCTTTCTCTATCTTTCTGTTTCTTTCTCTTTCCCCCCTAAATTCTATAACAAAATCAGTAATTGATGGTTTGTTAACAATGAACATTGGTTGAAAGATCCCAAAATGAAACTTTAGAAGCCAGAGAGAGGGGGGCAAGCTTGTGTAGTGGGTGAATTTTAAAAAATATATATATATATATATCATTCAATTTGTAATTTTAAAATATGCTTGGATCTTATACCAAATATTTATGTGGAAAATGAGAAATTTTGTTATTGTTTTAACTTTGTTCTATGCACTCCACTGATCAACATTCTCATGGTTTTGGTTTTCTCCACAGGATTCTCTCTTGTTTTAAGTTGAATCCATTTGAGTATCTAAACCTACCATTTGATTCATCAATTGATGATGTGAAAAAGCAGTACCGCAAGGTAATGTCTTCCTACTGCTCAGGGCTGTCTTAACTGTTCTGCTGGCTTCTTATAACATACCTTTGCAAATCTTATGTAGTTATCATTAATGGTTCACCCGGATAAATGTAAGCATCCACAAGCAAAGGAGGCTTTTGGAGGTACATGAATACATGCTTTATGATATTGATAGCTTTGGTGGAATTAAACATTTTACTTGTTTATCTATGTTTGTTTCTTGTTTCTTTGAACTTGTTAAATGTCTCACATTCTCTAGGAATATGGCCATAGTAGTCCTTTTTAAGACTTAGGCAATACTCACCTCTTGAACTGGCTTTTAGGGTTTGATTAACATAGTTTAGGCCTTTTAAGGAATATGGCCATAGTTTAGGTCTAGTTAGTCTTGATATTGAGCCACTTGCATATGTCCAATTCAGGGCATGGGAGTTGTGTTAAGAGATGCCCTGCATCAACCAGGAATATGGCCAAAGTAGTCCTTGTATAAGACTAAACAACTTTTCTCTCTTGAGCTAGCTTTTGGAGTTGAGTTAGACCCAAATAATCTCTAATAAAACTACATTTACTTACTTTATTGTTTAGCTCATGAATTTTAGATTAACTATCTTGAGTCCTAAAAGTTTTTGCTGTGGTCAGAGAATGGTAAAACCCTAGTAACATTGTACATACCTCTTCAACCAAAGACATAATTTAGTTAGGGACACCAGCTTGAGTCCCAAAAGTTGCTAATTTCCTTTCCAGTAGGAAAATATGTGTGCATAAATTGAAATATATAATATATACACTTTACCATGAAGAGGGAATTAGGTCATGGAAGAATGAATTACTTTTAGAATAATTTCCATGTTCTAGACCAAAAACTGACAGATTGCGAGAGATTACTTCACTCCTTGACATATGTAGTGGAACTGTGGAAGATAGCCTTCGAAAGTTCAAGTAGTTGTGTATGCTTGTATGGATACATCACTATTTCTCACAGTTATACTGTTCTTATCTACTACTTTGTACTATCATTTTTATCAACTTCAGCTTAACCTATCCAGTGTTGATGTTTTTTTCCATATATCAATTATATATATTGATGCCCAAGAAGGAAAATTAAATAATTTACCATTGGTATTGTATATGTCATTCAACTGCTATTTGTTTGATATCTACCCCTTGCTGGCTACAACTACAATATTGGAGAGTTAGGAAGCTGGATCCTATTTTTGATTTTCTGTGTGATACATTGATTCTGTATTTTGTATCAGATTTCTATTATTATGATCTAAAAGTAGAAATTTTGCAGCTAGACAGTTCACATGGAAGTTTGCATTCTTTTTAACTATTGTCTGTGCTATTTACTTGAATGCAGCATTAGCGAAAGCTCAACAGTTACTAATGGATCAAAATGAAAGAGATTATATTCTTAGCCAAGTTAATTCAGCTAAAGGTTAGTGTAAATTGGTCTTTTGTACCTGGCATCTAGTTATTGTGTATTAAAGGGTGTTTATTTTTTCCAACTAAGGGTTGTATCTTGGACTGTAAAGGAAGTTAATCTGAAATCTGAATTATTGTGAAACCTGGTTTACTATCTTTATGACTTTAACAATTCAATAGTAACTTTTTTGTCATCCCCCCTCCCCTTGATTTTAGCACTTCGGGTTAATGATAAGAAGTCATTATGGATCCTGTTTCAACTATGTGCTGTGATTAACTCTCAATGGGAAAAGTTTTTTATAGGCTAGCTGTCTACAAGCTGATCTTACATAGGAATTCACCCAATTGAGGAGTTCATTTAATGTGTTTACAACTTGCAAACCCCAAATTTGTGACTTGGGATCATGCTTCTTTTTTTTTTTTTTCATTTATCTGTTTTTTTCCCTTCTTTTTCTGCAGTCTCTCTGTAGAAGAAATGCCTTATTCCTGGGAAAGCTAGGGACATTAAAGAATAAAACTAACATTTTTTTTTTCATTGATGCGAACTGCAGAAGAACTTAGAGCAAAGAGGAAGAAGCAGCTGAAGAAAGATACAGCTTCAAAAATGAAATCTTTGGTTGAAGAGGTATGTATAATTTTACTAGGGTTCTTTTGTAATTTTAAGATCTTTGCCACACCAGATTTTGCAACCTAGAATAATCTCCCCTTGTGTGAGTGTGTTGGCTCTTCCGCCTCCCTTGTGGTCTGAATACACACTGAATGGTCAGAGTACCTGACTTTGATATTGTAAACTTAGTATTAATGTTAGTTAAGAGACAATGTACCCTTGCTTTTTAAGAATATCATTTTGTTTGTCTCAGGGAAAATATGACAAACAGTATGAACAATCAGAGGAATTCCGGCAGGAGCTCAAAGTCAAAGTTCGTGAACTATTAACAGAACAAGAATGGAGGAGAAGAAAAATGCAAATGAGGGTATGCTCTAATCACCCCCCACCCACTTTTTCAAATTTTAACGTGCCTTTGAAAATGCCAGTGACAAAATCATTTGGAGACTATTTACACCTTTGAAGTTATTCAATGTTATGTAGATATCTGAGGAGGAAGGCAGATTAAAAAGGGATGAAGAGGAACAGAAAGAAATGTGGAAAAGAAAGCGTGAACATGAGGAGGAATGGGAAGGAACACGAGAAAAGAGGGTCAGTTTTCTGTGACTTAATCTTTAAATTAAATTTTGTACATCAAACTGCAATTTGTGATGTTCTGATGTGTGCCTGTGAAATTTATAATGAAGCTATAAAGTATTCTGCAATATGGCCAAAAATGTTGTCCTTGTTCTACATATACTTTCTGGCTATCTGTATAACATTTAGTGCCAGTGTGACAGCATATCAGGAGATAATAGAGTAATGAGATAATATTTATTAAGAAAAATATTTGAACAGAAGATATACATCACTTTGTTAGGGACACAGTAAACTAATCTACTATAAATACAGTTTGCAAAGGCTGATTTCAATTCCATGGTATTCTCATGGTTCCTATTTACTAACCACTAACCTAGGTGGTAATACTTGTGGCCTTTGGCCTATACATCTTAGTTAATAAGCATGGTAATCCATTTTTGTGGGTTCATTGAATTTATAGAAGTTTTTAAATTTAAAAATAATTAAATAACTTGAAGTTGTATTGAAGCACACCTCTTAAAATTTTAGTGGGTGAGCCCTATAACCTGGGAGTGATTACTAGTTTTAGTGACAACTGCATGAGAAGCCTCTCCACTCACGGGAATTGTTGCATACACATAAGGAGTTTTGTGCATTGGGTCACCGTTTTTTAATTCTTGCATTTTAAGCCCTACTCCGGTCTTTGAACCTGTTGCTTTTCATCAGCTCTTTAAAAATTAATCCAAATGATGAGTAGATACATTGTTTGAAGTGTCTTACTAGCCTATAAAGAGAGAAAAGATAGTGAATTTTGTTTGCATGCAGTATTCTATTTCTTATCAGAAAAAATAAAAAATACACACACACATAAAGAAAGATGTATACATTAACACACTTCATCATCAGGTATCCAGTTGGAGAGATTTTATGAAGGGTGGAAAGAAGGTGAGATGCTAAGCTTACTGATTTTCATGTACTTAACTATTCCGTTTGTCATTGTAAGTTAACCAAGGATAATAGTTGCTTAAGTAATAATATCCACCATTTTGTATGTCTGCAGAATAAGAAAGGAGAAATTCGGCCACCGAAGCTGAAGACAGAAGATCCCAACAAATCCTACGTTCAAAGGCCTGTAAAAAGAGGTTAGGGGTTCTGCCGTTGAGTTTGAAGATCACAGCAATCAATTGAAACCAGGAGTTCGAGAGAACTTATTTATGCAGGCCATCTTTTGTGTATCAGTTAGATACTTTTAAACAGATTTATTACTGGAGTCATTTGAGGCATGTTAATGGTGTAGACCTCCGACGAATGACTCTATCCACTTTGCATCCCAATACTGATAAATAGGAATTACTGGTCATCCGCAGCGAGCCATTTTAGTGTTAGGTTAAACACGGGTTTATGGAGAATTTGATTTCGATACAAATGGCGATTTCACCCATGCTGCTCGAAGATGAAAAATCTGATTAGTGATTAATACATTTGTTTTCACTTTTTTTTTTCTGTTCTTTGGAGAGTATGCCATTATTTGTCAATTGAAATTAGCCATTGAGCACCGCAAATAGTCAATATAAAAAAAAAAAGCCTGGCATAAACATCTGAAAGCTAAGTAAATCCTGACCAAAAATCCAATCCCCCGAGCCATTTTCAGCAAAATACAAAACTATTATCAAAATTCACATTCTTCATAGGAGAATATCGATTCACTCAAAAATTAATTGTACAAAGATGAAATTACCGAGCAACACCTATGATACAAGGACCTCCAAGAACTGATTTATATAACTCACCATCACATTAAAAAAAAAAAAAAAAAAAAACCTTCCTGTCCTCTTGATTAACAAAACCCCAACAATAGCCTAGGGCAAGTAAAAAATATGTAAGAATTGAAAGACAAAAAGAGCCTCCATGACAACCATAACCTTGATTTCGTAACCTATGCTCAATTTACAAACGGGGGGGTGAACTTGGATTGCGAACTTCTTTCTAGCTTGGTCCAAGTAAACGTAGCATGATGAGAACCAAAACTTTCTGATGGAGTGATGCGGAAAATGCATATCTTATCTTATCAAGGCCTGCTGATGGAGTGATGAGAACCAAAACTTTCTGCAGGGATTAAGTTCACAGGCTCGGAGACTCCCGTAAATGGCATCATGCTATATACATAACACTAAAACAAGGCTGATAGCACGACCAGTACGGCATAAATATGAAGGGACATTCTTAATGATCACTATATCCAAGCGAGCGAACCTCGGTCGTTTGTTACTGGGGGACGGCCTCTTGTTGGCGTTGGCGGTCTGTTAGCATTCAACTCCTGTATGTATCAATAGCATTGTTAAATTTTTCGATATAAGCACCATAATACTGTGAAATGACAAGCTCAAAAGTAACTTTAACGTGCTTTTTTTTTCCTGAATGAGTTTAACTAGAGGCGTTAATGCAGCTATCAAATATACATGACACGATAGCTGTAATACCAATTATTACGCAGCACTACTATTTAATGGAAAATATTTGAAGGAGTACCTGCATCCATGTATCTTCAATATGAGGTTCTGGTGATGTTTCTGGTGAAGAAATTGCTGGTGGTAATGGATGGATTAGTTTAGGAACCACAACAAGGTCTCTACCTAAAACTAATATTGCCCCAGCATTATTTGCGGTACCTATTGGAGCAAGTAGTGCCAAAACTTAGAAGGGAACATGACCAAAGAAGGAAAGATCAACGCAGAACTCAGTAACATACCACAATAATTAGTCGCTGAAAAAAGTGTGATCAAATGTCCCTGGGCAAAACGCTCAAACCCATCCATCACACATTCATGTGCACGAACAATCAGCTGAAGATCATTGTTGTTACAAAATTCCATGACCCGATCGGGCTGCACAATAAGAATTTACAGGCATTAATCAGTTTCATTACCTATTAAATTTAAATCTATTCACCGACCTTTCAAATATAATCATCTCATAGATACATGCTACAAACTTGCAAAAGTTTCAAAGATAAACACTCTTCAATTAACGAGTTTAATTGTCATGCATTGTCAAAGCAAAGATTTTTATCTGTAAACAAATTAGAAATCACCCTGAATATAATTTTTAAAATAATTATTACAAAAGTTAACAATCTTAACATATATGATAAATGATAATGTAACAAACTTTTACACTGAAAAGTCTACTACACTTCAAAAAAAAAAAAAAACTTCTACTCTATCAATGCATTTCCGGTCTAAAAAAGAAGATTTCACGTTTCAAAGGATGCTTGAAAATCCAACATTAGAAATGCATTGCCAAGGGTTTCTAGAATAATGAATTAAATAATAATATACAAGCATTCTAAATTATCAAATTCTATCACATAAACAAGTATTAGCATATTAATATGTATTACCATTTTTTATTTCATCTAAACACTGAAACAACCAAATTACTATATAAAGCCGGAAAAATTACTTCCAAAATGGCAATGGGTAAGGAACACTCACCCCAAAAGTAACTAATCCAGGACCTCTAGCATTTGGTCGCAGTCCTTCCACGCTGTCATTCTCTGTAGGATCAGACCTGGAAACATTTCATGCTGTTATTATCCTGAGGGACATGAAGTACAATCACGAACAAGCAATAACAAACATGCACCTACCACAATAGATCCATAAGCACAATTGATCCTGCTTCCATTGGAATTGGACGCTGAATGTTTTCAATCTGTTCTACATGATTTATTGAACGACCAATACCACCGTGCATGCAAATAATTTTTTTCTCAATTAAAGCTGCCAGAGGAAGCCAATTAAACAGCTTGTTTATCCGATGCCATGTCCAAATTCCATCTCTCTCACCCTGATCAACAATTTTTCATGATTGGTTGATGAACCCAATATAAACAAGACACAATTTCTAGTACATGAAATTCCTTACCATCCTCTCTATGCACTCAATTCGGAAACCAAACAGTGCATTAATATCTGCAGCTTCATGGTTTCCACGTATTAAATGTACATTGTTGGGATACTCAACCTGCAATATTTACAAAACTATGCATAAATCTGAGGCCATCAATTTTGACCAAAAAAAAAATAGAAAGACAATTGAAACAATCATAAGTACCTTCAGAGCAAGAAGAAGGGTTATAGTTTCCAAACTGTGTTGTCCCCGATCAACATAATCTCCTAGGAATAGATAATCGATATATCTGATAGTCATTTTACAAAATTAGCAATAGAGAAAATCAAATGCCTAAAAACTAGTATTATAATAGCCCTTTTGATATTTTATGGATTAGATGGAAAAGGGAAAAGAGATAAACAAAAGAAGATATATTTTACTAACAAGATTGAATATTGTGCTGAAGTATTACTCTTAACACCTGTATTTAGAATAAAACTATGACTATGAGAAGACAATTATAAACTTTGGGTGAACGACAGGTAGTGGTCATGTACATAGCCAAGAAAATTTTCCTAAATTTGAATCACACAATCATAAATATATTTCTCAACCTTCCACTCCTCATGCAATTGATTTGATTCTAGTGCAGCACCATCTTTAAAAATCAAGAATGTAATAATTGCAAGAAATCTTTCAGTATTAAAAAATGATTTCATATTCTTTGACCTCCTTTTCTATTCCATTTGACACCATAAGCTCCCATATTAACATAACAATTTACTTGTTTGTCCCCACTAAAATAAACAATCTAGTAAGCTAAAGTATCAATATCAAAAGCAAACTGCCAAGAGAAATCCTATTCAGAGCATAATTTAAATATAAAAATAAAATAAAATCTACAAAAATGAATTATATCATTCCAGTGAGGCAGTATGTGAATCGTGCATTTTTGTGCTAACTAGGCATACTTAATATAAAATGTACATGTTGAATAATCAGCCAGAATTTGCTCAAAGATCTCAACAATGCACCATACAAACTAAGAAAACAAGCTGGTTGTGGTTTTGATTGGACATCTTTTACATCAACAACCATGCCCCAATACAAAAATTAACCTATTGACCCAGAATAGCCAATTGAAACGTAGTCACTGTGATGTACAACATAATAGTACCATTATTCACAAATAACCATCAACAATAGCTATGAAACTTACGCAATGTCACCAGCAGTTGATGGTGCACCATACTCATCAAAAAGGCGCATGAGATCACCAAACTGTCCATGTAGATCACCAAATATTTTAATTGGAGCCCTTAGTTGCAAGACACTTGGTTCACTCGAAAATATCTGCTCAGCACTATCACAAAGATCAGCAATTTCATTACAATCTAAGAAAAACTGCCGGCGTACTGGTGGTTTCCATCCACGAGGCTTTAAGAGGTGTGCAATGACCTATAAAAGTGAGGAAACTCCATAAGAAACAAATCTGAATCTGAATATAAGACAAAGCAAACATGCTTAGTAATTGCTGTAAATAACAGAAATATCTTAGGGGATCCATCATTAGCTTATTTGATCTTTTATCATCTTTTTTTCTTTTTTATCTTTTCCTATTTATCTTCAAGTCATAGTTTCCTTATTTTAGGGTTAGTTGTTCTCCTATAAAAGCATATTAGAGAATGTAATTGGTGTGACAGAAATTAATAAAGAAGTTTCTTTTTCAACTGTAATCCAACACAAGAGGTATGATAAAGCCATACAAACCATGACTAGAAACCTCCCAAACATAATTATCAGAAAATTGTGATGCAAGATGGAGTAAGCAATGGCAATGAAAGAATGGTCAATAAACATGAACAACCACGTGACAAGCTGCAAAGTATTTCTCTAGTATTATTAATATGAAATATTATTATTCTGTGTAGTAGAGATGAATCTGTACCTTTTTTGGCACACTATTGATAGACATCTGCCGATCTAATAATTTCCTGGCAGCAGTTGCATTTTCTGGAGTCCCGTAACCAACCCGCCTGCCTTCATTTTCAAATTGATCTATTGAAAGCTGTCTAACCATGCCTCCTAATGCTCCACCAGTCTCTGCAGCAACAACCACCTGGAGAAAATTCAACACAACCAAAAATGTGCCTAAATATTTTATGGAAACTTGTACACAGAATACTTTTTCCCTGGTAATGAAAATGTATTACGCACAGCTCTGTGATGCAGCCGAACTCCCCCAGGAGTAATGTTATTTGAACCTGCAGAGTCAGGCTTAATCAAGGAAGATGTTTGTTTCCCACTTGGGGTAGCCTCCGCCCCACGGTCTCTGTCAGGCAATTCAACTTCTCCGTTCTCCTGCCGTGCCTTGGCAGCAGCCAGTGCTGCACTGATAGCTTCAGCTTCTGCAGCTGATGCTTCAACCAGATACTCCACACCTTTAGCAGTTCGCCTGTTCAAAGGCCTTCAGATGAATGAAGCCAAACAAGTAACATTAAATACTTTGCCCAATGAAAATGAAAACTATCTTACCGAGGTCCCTGAAGCATGGCATTTTCAGTGCTGATATCAGTATAAATGTCACCATTCATTGGTGGCGCAACTGGATTTCCTAAAACAACAGAACCATCAGCAGCTGCCTCAGGCATCGTTTCCCTCGTTCTATCATCAGCAAATCCATATCGTCCAGGTAAGCGTCCTGCTTGTACATTAGATGCAGATGCAGCTGCAGCAGCAGCAGCATGTGAAGCAGCAGCTGTTGTCTCAGCAGCAGCAAGATCTTCAGCAACAAGTAGGTCATCTAGCAAGACTCCTATATATTTACTAAAAAAGGTTAAAACAAACATAAAGCGAGTAAATATTTTAGATGAAATCATACATTTCGGCTTGCACGATGAACAGGGATTGGATGGTCATTTTATTGAAAACTAATAATAGGGGCCAAAATTTTATCCACTTGATCAAAAGGAAAAACACACCTTGGTTGTTGGAGAAAATCAATAAAAGAAGGTTATATTTGGACCGGCTCTTTTATGGCTTAAAAGTCACTTCAAAGTTAAAGCTCAAAATAATAACTTCAAAAATGAAGTACAAGTTATTTAGCAGTTTTAGCTTAAAAGCTCCTTTAATACAAGAAGTTTTGTTTTTGTCCTGCATTGACTAGTTCATGATGAGACGAATGTTCACTAAAGTCATCATAGCAGCCAAAACTGACGTAAGTTTTATTAAAAGTACAAAACGTGTAATAAAAGATAACAGAAAAGAATTTCAACCTGTAATGTAAGGAGCACAAAGTAGTTATCTGAATAGTCACAACTACATAGATTAAGATATAACATGATACCAAGCAAATAGGAAATACAATCCAGTGGAATGAATCCACAAAAAGTTATATTTATGGCTTACCCCCACGTAAACCACCATAAATAAAAATTAGGTCACCAACAGCAGCTGCTGCGTGCCTACAACGCCGAGTCAACTCAACTGCAGCATCTCCTCCTGCTGCATCAGCACTGTATCTACCAGTTCTTGAACTCGTAACAACAGATTTTGTATCACACCAAACACCAGCAGCAGTGTCCAATACTACAGATAGGGAAAAAAATCCAAAAATACAACATCAATTGGAATAACACTAAATGTTGTCTCCATATACAAGCAAATTGATATAATAGCCCGTTTACACAAAATCCAGATCATAGCAAAAAAAAAAAAACAGAGCACCAGCCAACAAACTAAAAATTTAAGCAACGCCATGATCAGCACCTGCCACACTTGATGAGTCTTCAACCATCCGTCCTCCACCAAGAGCCCCACCAGACACATGGAGCCTTGCATTAACAAATACCTAGAATCATTAAATTAAGCATGATCCCTGAACGTATACTCAACTAAGAAAATGAGAATAAAAGAAACTGAATCCAACCGCTGCATGCTGATATCTTGGTGATGGTGAGACACCTGGGGCAATTGCCCATTCCCAACGACCATCTCTATGTTTAGCAAGTCCATATGCACTTGACAATGGCTGCAAACATAATTGGTAAAAAGATATTTTCAACAAAGCATAGGAAGAAATAGTTCACAAGAGCCACAACAAATAACTGTCTAGCAGAAATTATATAGGAATATAACTAGAGTTAGTCTGAATAAGAATAAGGCCCAAAACAGAAAGCAACATTGAAAGGGATCAATTGCGTAACTCAACATAAAATGACCACAACTATAAAAGCCATCTGTAAATATTTGATTTCTACAATCATGTATAGCCTGCTCAAGAAAAGCTGCTGGAACTTCAACATGCAATAACTCAAAAAGTACTCCAGTAGTTTCTGAAAGTTTCTCATCATTTAAATTTAAATTCAAATATCAACATGAAAATCTTTCACTTTACATGATCTCCTTATAAATTAATTTTGTTCTATCTAGGCCCTTGAATTGAGATTTTCACTTAAAACATGAGAGATAGAGGTAGGCCAGTTACAATCTTCGTTTTACTTGGGTCTACTGCTTTGCATATTCTGATGGGAGAGTTTGGACTCAGTACTCTTCTGGTTTACTCTCTTTTTAAAGATTCAGCAACGACAGTTAACTCTGAATGGACCACTATAAGGGCAAACCATATGCAAGGAAATGCAGAGACAGGGACATCACAAAAAAGACTTAAGTTTCGGACACAAATTGCAAGCTTCCCATGAATCAACAAAATGAATAGATAACTCACAACACTATTGGCATCCCTGCCTCCACAAAGCAGAAGAAGTCCATCAGAGCGTGCACTTGCAGTTGCATACCTAGTCAGAGATTAAATGGAAAAATGAAAATCACACCATGACAAGTTGCACCAAATGATAGCCAACTAATAAATATAAGGTAAGTCTACACTCTACAGAATTGTTTGTTTTCATCTTCTAATGTAAGATATTTAAAGTATCCTCTTGTGCTGACAAAAAAAAAAAAAAAAGCTATAATGAGGTAAGTTCATTCCAGAAACAGTGATAGTAATGCTAACCAAAACTGCCAAATTAAGATGAGGTTCAATTCAAACCCTACTCAAGCTGCAGTCTAACTCAAGTTTTTGTACAGAAAACCAAAAGAAAATGAAGATGAGCCTACTCTATAATCACAATGCTCACACAAAGAATAAAGAATAAAGCAATCAAAAAATAACACAACAGTCCAACTTTACCAAGTAATAATAGTAAACAAATGGACATTATTGCTACATGGAAACTATTGAAAATTTCTGACAATTCAACTTGCTTTAATTTTTATAGAAACATGGTCAAATTTTATTTAGAGAAAAAAAAATGAGAAAAAGATCAATAAAAAACAAGTGCAAGACTTGACATGAAAATAGTTTTAAAAAAACTATGAACATGAAACAAAGATAACAACTTACATTAAATCCATAAAAAGATCATTTAAACCAATTAACATAAAGGCAAACTGGAATGAAGTCTTTATTTAATTTAACCACTCAACAATTTGGCTAGTACAATAATTAGAGTGACTGTGTTCAGAATTTAAAAAAGCACACAAAGCCTATCACGTGTTCATAAGAATTTAAAACCAATATGCAGATAGTGATGGCAAAATATGAGTCTAATAAGGCTGAATTCATGGAAACAGAAGCATACATGCATGGAGGTGGGCCCTCTCCTTCTGGCTCTAGCTTGCGCCATTCATAAGGCTTAGCAGCTGTGTCCAGGGCCCATACATCAGCCAAAGGTCTCTTTCCTGGAAGGCAAAGACCAAGTAATGTGACATCCAATAAATTTTCACACACAATAAAAGCCAAGGCACGCAATGCTAAAGGGATGGCATTTAAGTAGTTACCATCATTGCCTCCAATTGCCATTAGATACCTCTGCCCCACCAAAGCCATTACATGTCCATAGCGTGGCCCGGGTCCAGGGCCCTGAACAGACACTCTACATAAAATTCAGAACCCTCTAGATTAGATTAAATAACATTGGAAACATTAAGTCATCAAGGAAAAATCACATAGGTTACAATTCAAACCTATGCCAGCGTGGCCATTGCTGAGTGAGATCAAGAACATGAAGGTCCTCCGCTGACAAACCAGCAGGACCAATGCCACCCTGTGTAACATGGCAATATTCCATTAAGAACTAAGCTAATCATTTAAAGAAAGGAAATAAATTCAGCAATATTAAGATAACCTATAAGATATCCTTTCCATGCTACCTGAATAACCACCATAGTTCCTACAGCAGTCGCCACATGTGCAGCCCTAGGAGTGGGAGGTTCTCCAAAGGGAGTTATCCTGCATGATATTTCCCTTATTAAGCACTGATGCAAAGTATGCAAGTAATAATTAAGTCTTAATGGAGGTGAGAAAGAATAACTTAGTTCTAAGCTCACCTAGACCATTTATTAGTCAAGACATCATAACAATGGACATCAGCTGTGGCACCAGCTAAACCTGAAATGCAAATCATGTAACAGGATAAATTGTAAGCATAAACAACTATAACACTCAATTGTTAAAGCTATAGTACATATCATTTCATTCACAAAGAAGCTCCCTTAATCCAATCAATATCAACTCTTCTTCAAAGGGAAAAACACACAAATCTATATAAATTATTGTTTATCCTGTGCTACTCCTTGCGGGAAGATAAGCAGAAGTAGCCAATTCTCAAATAATCAAGAATGTTTGCACCAAATCAAGTTTTCGGTATTTGGTTACCAACATCGATATGCACCATAATAGTAGAGTTATGAACATTTTCCTACCAGGGTGACTTACTTTGAGAAATAGAACAAGCATTTAGTGCTACAAATGAACAAAAACATGATATTCTATGTTACAATAATGGGCATGGAAAAAAATGCATTGTTATTTTCAAGAACTTCAACTTATATAGAACATCATTTGAATGAATAAATTTTCACAACATAAAATGAAATAGAATTGCTCTTTCTAAAGTAAAAAATGGGGTTTGTTGAGCTCCTTATACCACTAAACCAATGAATAAGTGTCACATTCAAGGACCTCCAACTAAGAGCTTAAGCTTTTAGAAGAGTTAGCTCTTGACAAGGTGGTAGCTTTTACGACCAAGTGGTAAAGAATTCAATCCTTGTCACCACCATTATTCATAATTAAAGTAAACTTTAAGACACAGTAAATTGGGTTTGTACATTGTCTACACTTCAAACTTGAGATTCTCTTGCTTACAGGGTGCATTAGATATAAAACCATCCATGGCCTTTCACCCAAGAGAGCTTATCTGTAAGGAGAATTAGTTCTTGACAAGCTTGTTTGGGTGAATGCAATGGCTATGAAGGGGAACAGAACAGACACTAACAGAAGGAACCACTAAATCCATCTTTTGGATGCATTATATATAAAGCCAAATGGAATGAAGTGTTCCCTGTAACATCTGTCAACTTGACTTTTTGTTCCCCTCAAAATCAAAAATAGGAAAAAAATGAAGTCTGTGGAAAGACTTAAATAAAATTTTAAGAATTTCCAAATGACAACCAACCATAAAATACAAAAAAAGTTGTATATTAATAATCAATTCATTCCATTTATTGCCTCATGCACACACAAACCTGTATTAGGAATGAATTAATGAAATATTTGGAAAAAGTTGGAGTTGCACTTAATGAATAGAAAACAAGATAAACTAGTCTAAGGTGGTTTGATCATGTGAGCAAAAGAACAACAAAGGTCCAACGTGAAAAGTAAATAAAATTGAAGATAGTTTAATTAAAAGGGGTCAAGAAAAACAGAGAAAATTTTAAAAAGGTTTTACTCTAAATGAATATGCTGGAATTTTAGTTTTTCATAAAGTGCCAAGACAGTGTTTAGTCTATGTAGCAGACACCACCAATGGGATTAGGTTTGGTTTTGTTTGGTGTATCCAACAATGAATAGTTAATGAATGTGATTTCCATTCATTTCTACTCCAATCTACCTCATCCGTCAAAGTGAACTAGTATGGACTTTTTGTAAACAACAGAGCTAGGTTCCATCCCAATAAATAAATAAATATATAACAAGAAGGAATTAAAGTGCAGACCACATCACGTAATGCACTTATAACATCTTGGTGGTGGTGGCTGCCACAACCACAACCCCAATGCAAATCCAGTCACAACTCAATCAAGATTTAAAACCTTGGTCAACAAAGCCAGATTTACGAAAACCCTAGCTTCCATGAAGGGAAACAATTCCATAAACACCAAAGGCTAAAAGATGCCATGGAAATTGAATTGAATAGTCTAAAAAACAGCAATCCATTGCCACAATGCCATCTATGCACTTACATGACCTAAAACAACAATACAATCAGGATTCAGGAGTCATCACATTTAAAAAACTGCAATAACTAACCCCTAGACCTTGACAAAAACAAAAGCCCGTCCATGTTAATTCTACTTTAAAACACAAGAAGCATGCAAAGCCTGCAGTTACCAAACTAAGTAACTAACACATACCAAAACTCAAAATAATCGGCCACAAAATCCCGAGGAATGTTACATTAACAGTATAACATACGCTGGGGGAAATGAAAGCACGGTAAAATAATTAAGCACATACGTATGCCAGCATTTCCAGCAGATGAAGGAGTCCCTGTCGCCGCGGAATTGCCTTCAAGAGCAGTGGCACCGCCGAACAAAATCAACCTCGGACCAATGTACCCTGGGGTCCCCTCCTCTCCGACCGCCGCCACCGCCGTTAGCGTGTGGCCGCACCTCGGCCCCGGTCCGTCCTCCTTCTTCTCCAAAATTGCATTCACCACTGTGTAACTAGGCGCCAGCCTCGGTCCGACCACCGGACTCTGCGGCGCCGAAGCAGGCGCCGGCTGCGTCTGCTCCGGAGATCCGCCTCCGGACGACGGCGGCTCCCCTAGCTGTTCTCCCTCCGCCGCGTCCGGCGCCGGGTCATCGGCGGCGTGGTTCTGTACGGCGGGATCGTGATCGGTCTCCGGCACCATCGAGGAATCGACATCCATTGCTTCAGCCCTAAGATTCGAGCAATTTCGTGAGATCGGAGCTAGAATTCTGGCGAAATCAAATTCCGAACCAACATTTCGATTCGTTTCGCGGAATCAAAACACCTCAAACGAACTCGAGTCCTTCGATAGCACGTGCAACGAAGAAACACAAACAAACTCAATGTTCGCAATTAAAAAGCCTCAGCTCGGACGAAACGTATATATATCTTTCTCTCTCTTCTGTGTTGAAAGTTGAAACTCGGAGAAAAGAAAAGAAAAGAAAAGAAAAGAAGAAGCGGAAGAAGAACGAAACGGGAACGGAGACAATATCAAAGGCCACACAACAACGAAAAACACACACTCACAGCCCCAAAGCGGAAAAAGGAAAAGAAATTAAAATTAAAATAGATAAATAAATCCAATCACTTTCTCTGAGGTTGAGTTGAAGGTGTTGTGTCTTTCTCTTTCTAGATTTTATTTCTTTTCTTCTTTTTTTGCCTTTTGTGTTTTTCTCAATATATATTTTTATGAATATTCTGTTATTTTTTTAGAAAAGTATTAGAGGGGGTGACCGTGACCGAGATGAACCGGTTAGGGCATGTACGGTGGCGGCGTGACGGCGGAGAAGGAGAATTGGGTAACCGGGATAAGCGGGGATTGCTTAAACCGTTTAAGGGTGTTAGCTGGCTGGCTGGTTCCTATTATTATTTAACGGCTCAGTTAGAAAGCGCAACAATGTGAAAGCACGCGCTAATGTATTGGATTCTCTGTTATGTGTTGGGTTGTGAGTATGTTTTTTTTTTCATTATTAATTATATAATCTGCACCTGAATCGATACCCTGTTTGGCTGTTTGGATAGATCGTAGTAGTAGTAGACAAATAATAAATTACAATCCAACAAAAATGTCTTGCAGCTTGATTAAAGAAATAATATATAAAAAAAATAACTTAAGATTTAAGAATGAATTGAAAGTCATGATGAGCGTGTACTAATAATATTTTTTAATAAAAACTTTATTTTTAATATTTATGATGCTTTTTTAAATTAATAAGTAAATTTAAAGTTTAAAATCTTGTATTAAATATAACACGTTTTTGTTTGGATGGAAAAAAATTTCTCCCTTAAAGAGTGGTATATCATGTATTAGAGAAAACAATTTTATGTTTGTTGCCTAATTAGCATATTTACATTTGTCATTGGGTATTTAAAAATATATTAAATTTTCTGTTTTCATTTTATTCAAATCAATCAACTTTATCATTATTTTTATTTTATTTATGACATATTTCTCTTAAATCACACAATTAAACATTTTATGTTATTTTTATTTTATTTCTCCTACATTCACTTTATTTATGTTTTCACGACCAAATATATCATTAGTCAACTAAACAAGTATAAAAGGGAATTAATCAAGCGAATGTATCTAAATAAACCTGGTAATAAAAAAAATAAAGATAAAAGAGTTTAGTTTTTGGTATACATTGGTTGCACTTATATTAGAATGTATGTATTGATATTACAAAGTTTTTTATATTTTCATTAAATTATCAATTGAGTATGATAAGGCTTTTACAATTATCGTTTTAAAATCATATTTTAAATAATTTTTTATTAATTGATAGTATAAAAATATTTAAGTAATAATACATAATAATCAAACTTAAATCAACAAGATAAAAAATATTTTTATATAAAAAATAATTACTTAATTATACTTTTTGTCCTTTGTAATTATGTCAATTAGATAGACAAGCATTAAAAATATATTATTTTAGTTCCTCATGTTTCAATTGCACTTATTAAGTGTTCTAGACATCACAATTATATGATTTTAGTCCTAAGATATATTATTCACCTATATTAACAAAAGTAATGGTATTTATTAAACAAAGAGACTAAAACCATACAATTATCATATCTAAGGAATTTAATTGAATCATTTGGAACTTAAAAGACTAATATTGCACATTTAGGATACATTTAGGATACTTAGGGATCCAATTGACACGAGTAAAATTTGAAAACTAAAATCTCATTATTGCAATACTTGAAGGATAAAAAATGCAATTAAACCAAAAATTATTTTTAATTAAAATCAAACTTTTAGAATTTATGAACCAGAACTATTAAATTATTTTATAATTATTTTTTTTTCTGGTTTTATCTTCAAAAAATATTTTCAGGATAAAATATATTTTTATTTCTTACAAATATGATTAAATTTAGTTTTAGTTTTTTTTTTTAGTTTTGATACTCATAAATTTTAAAAAAATTGGAGATTAAATCTTTGTCATTTATTTATCGATGAAGCGACATACATATAGACATGTTATCTCAAAATGATTTTTGACATGATATATTTAGATGCATATTAGTTTTTCATCAAATAGTGTTAAAACCACTTTAAAAATAAAATGTATGACAATCAGAATTAATAATTGTTTTCAGAGAACTAAATCTATAATGACTATATTTTTAATAATTAAAAACATATTTGAATGATTATTTTAAGTGCAAAACTTCCACAAATAATCAATGCATATCCCATTTTTGTAAAATTTTTTTATAAAAGTAATTTTATGTTACTTTTAAATTACTTTTCATTCATTAATAAAAAAAAAGTTTACTATCCATTTAAAACATCTAGGCACAAAACTTTTTATATAATTGATTAAATAACAATCAATAAATTAATTGTGAGAAAATATTAATAATTGATTATTTAATTATAGTTAAAACATTTTTTCCCACTACAAGTGTAAAGACACTTTTTGTTTGGACACACTTATTCTTATAAAAATAAATATATGTACCTAACTGTTATGAGTTTCTCTATAGTCTGATTATTGTAGTATATATTACAATTTTTTATCCTTTTTATATGTGCATCATGACCATTTTTATATACGCATAAAATTTAATTGAACTTTTTTAAATATGTGTATAAAATGGATTTGGTTAAGACAAATAAAATCTATTTGAGGAATTTTTGTGTCTTGAAACAAAAAAAAAATCAATTATTCTGAACATTTTTATTTTTAACACGGTATGAACACTCTTATCTCTCCGGATGAAGTCTTCTTCGTACGCAGGCTAAAAAATCAAATTTCTGGTAGTATGTTTAAAAAACTCAATCATATATTAAATGTGTTGGATCTTGTTACTTTATGTGTATGTTTTTTAATGAATCATATATTTGATTAATAACCAATTATTTTAAGTGCGATAGGGAATTTGTGTTTGTCACATTAAGCAGGGTGGCATGACCATCTATTATGTCAACTCATCATTTTTATAATTCTAACAATTATGGAATCTCCTAGACAAGTCCACGTGGACCAATTATATGCCAGATCAGTATCATAATCACCTTATCTGCAATATATATTTTTTAGTCCTTTAGATTTAATCCATCATCACTTTTTTTTAATTAATTTAATGCAACATGTTAGAAATATTCTTATGGAAAAGTATGTGTTCCGGGGAAAAGGTCCCTCTAAATTGGCTTTAGACAAGAAATATTCACTTTTAGTTTTACGTTTTTTCTTTTTCTTTATGAACTAGTTGCATATATCAAGGAGCTAAAAATATTTTTCTTGATGCAATCAATATTCTGTTTTATTACTGATATGATAATGCTTTTTAATTTTTTTTTATATTTTTATCATTTTGAGCTGTGTACTTAGAATATGAGACAATAAAATCGTTAATCTAATTTAAACTGTATATTTTAACTTACAAAAAATAGACACAACCATTATAAGAGAAAGAAAGGATAGAACGAAATTTGAGCATTCCTTTTTTTCTCTCGAGGTTGATTTCTCTTTGTTTTCCAACTTTATGCCATTTAAATGTTTTTCTATCCTTGTTGTAAGTAGTTGAATACAAATTGCAAGACTTAGTATCTGTTTGGTTTATTGTTTATAAACATTTAAAGTCAGTTGAATAGAAAAGTATGTGTAAGGAATTGAGGATGAATTGGTTTTAATATCCAATTGACTCTCTCAACAGGTATTTTAGTAGTTGATTTTGTTTTAAATTAACCAACTATTAGGAGTAAAACAGGGGAAAAACTGGTTAGAAAATAATGTTTTAATCATAATTTTAATTTTTTTACTTTTTTTATAAATAAAACATTTTCCATTGGTATTAGAAATAACATAAAATTATGATGTAAATATTTAACAATATTACCAAATAAGAGAAAATATGATTAAAACATTTTTTTTATGAAAATAGATAATAATTTCTAGAAATAATCTAATCCAAATACATACCTAGTATTTACTTGACTGGCAGGTGACCAAAACGATATCGTCCATTGATTTTAATATTAATCAACTATAATGTTGAGGTTTCATAGTCCACGTAACACATGAAGGGTTTTAGAAGATTGCCTTTGCAAAACTAATATGAAAATGCATAAAATAATCCTATAGTACATTGTTTTGGTAATGATACTAACAGGCGTAGGATGTGAAAATATAAAGCTTTAAAAATATTAAATAAGCATTAAAATAATTCCTTGACTAATTAAAATAATGGATCATAAGTGGTTTAGAACTTAAGTAACCTATAATGACCCAGCTTTCAGATAACTCGTAGGAAGAATTTCTTCCAACTTCAATATTCCGTGGTCAAGCATTGATATCCAAGAAGGTATTTAGTTTCTGGATTAGATTTCCTCATTGACCATCCTTTTGTCAACCCATATATGAATGAATATAGTGCCACTTTCAACCATCTATCTACCCTTTTTTGGGAAGTTTCTTCCAAAAATGTTGGTTGTCCAAATCCAATAGGCACAGCGTTGTGTAAGGGCTTTCAGAAAGTCATCAATCATCGTCAAGAAAATACAACTCTTACAACCCTTTTTCCCATAAAGCATTAGGTTTCTTCATTATCCTCCATGCCTACTTAGCTAGGAGGGCGGTTTTTAAGTGATTGAATCATTTTTTAATTAAAAAAGTGGTCGAATTATTTAATTGAGAACTCAAGAAACATAGTCTGTCTGTCCCATAAAGAGAGTAGATAGATTAATAATGCTGTATCTTATGCAAAAGTAATGCAGATATGCATACAACATTAGCTTATATTACATAGATTAATAATAAAAATACCTCATCACTGTAAATACAAAATACTTTTGTGTTATACTCATCGTGATTGTCTACTTAGTTCTACAATGCATTACAAAGTATATATATAACTTTAACTTATTCAGTCTTTGACTAACAATGTACATACTGGACTCACAGATCAGGTGTTGTCTGCTGTACAGATATCCGAGGGGTATGAACATATTAGACCTTCACATGACTTGTGTTTAATGGTTTCTGAAGGAACTTTACAACTGGCATCCCGTCAGCATCATTATTTTCTGTTCTCTGAGAACGATCTTTTTTCCCGAGGTTTCTTATGGTGATTATGAGATGCATCAGACTTCTTGATTGTAACTTCATTTGAAACAAGTCCATTAGCCATGTCAAATGAATTGAGGTCATCCAACACTTGCTCAAAATCAGGTGCAACTTTGCTGTCAACATCTTCAGTACCAGATGAAACAGAGCCATGCAAGTTAACTGGGTCTGGTTCCACATTTGACATTCCTGGGGGCATTTCATGGTGAGGCAGCTTCCCATCAATGTAATCTTTCAGTATCTGGCGAGCAGCTTTAGTTTCATCAGGCAGTCCACTAGCGGTAACATATCCACGAGAAGCACAATATGCTCTCAAAAGCTCAGATGCCAGAGGGGGGCGTGATTGGGGTTCATATGGCTTAGGTTTTGGTAGACTGATCTTATAAATCTCCTCAATGACATGTCTTGGAACTTTATCGGCTACAACTTGGACAGCCTCCCTATGTTTAGTCATCCTATCGATAGGCAACACTCCACAAGCAATCATCTTATACCTTGAGCTTGAGAAAGATGGGAAAACTAATCCAGGACAGTCACAAAGGGTCAGTTGGTCAGAAATAATTAATGTTTGGAAATGCTTTGTCTTCCCTGGAGTAGAGGTGACACCTGTCCTTTTTTTACCAACCAGAGCATTAATAGTTGAACTTTTGCCAACATTAGGATACCCAACAAATCCCACAATTACATTATTTGATGAGGAACTACCACCAACATTTTCACCAGAAGATTGAATGTTAGACGGCCCTGTGTCAGAGCTAGAATTTCTCCTCATCTCTACTATCTTTTCTGCCTCTGACTGCATCCGTGCAAGAAGCTCATCCCTGTCATATATCTTCGTGTCTGGATTATTGTTCTTCCCTGAATCATCAGCTTCCAATGGTGACCTAAGCATTTTACCTTCAACAGCTGCTGAAGCAGCTTTAGCTGACCAGAAGATATATAGAATATTATGAGCACAAAAATACTCTACCCATTTCTCTCTGCAAGAAAAAAGGGCAGGGGAGAAGACAAATGATAAGAATATTAGCTGGATGGAAAACCAAGAGTGTTGATTTAATGGAATATAACAATAAACCATATACAAAAAGTTTAAACCTGACAGAAGCGGGTAAAAGATCTGCCTTATTAACCAAGAGCAATGTGCGTTTATGCTCATCCACCTCTCGTGCATATGCCTGTCTCATAAAATCAACGCAAAATAAATCATGATTAGCATATGTAATTAGAATAATTATTCAAACAAAGGAGTTTAAACTCAGCTAAAAGTGGCTTATCATCAGAAACTATATGTTGTATCTAACAGCAAAGATAAAAGTTTAAGTCACAAATACAGTCATGTTGATACTTTTATTATATTCTTTATTGTTATTTTTACTAGCAGTCGAATATCTGAGTAACAATTTAGTTATAAACTAAGCTAAAATAATCTCTAATGATACATTGTCATGTTTAACATTTGAAACTTCTCTATATCCTCATTTGAATGCTGTGTCATATCATCTCACATGTTCCTTGATGCACTGATGGGAATTATTTCAAAGGGATGGACCACGGAGCTAAAACTTAATTGTCATGATGCAAAAACCAGTTAATGCAATATGCAACCCCACAAAACTGTTCCTTTCTGTTAAATTATGTATCTTCCCATGTAAATAATTATGTACTAAATTATGTATCTATCACATGTAAAGAATGTTATCTTCCACTTCGCAGTTTGTATGCCACCCTGTCAAGTTACTTTAAGCTGACAATCCAGAATAGATATCAAGGTAAAAGGGGGTGGGGGTGAGTATTACCTCAAGATCAGGACAGCGATAGAATAGTGGATCTCGGGAATCAACAACCATAACGAGCTGGTAAAAAAAGAGAATGAGATCATTATATGGACATCTTAAAGAATTCATGCCCTTAAAAAGCAGAACTAAACAAACCAATTGCTAGATATTATAATTTGCTAAACTAGTTATAAACCATAAATGTATCTTGCAAATAACACCCATGAGATCATCATCTTAAAAACAAAATGAAGAAAAAATAAAAATGGTAACAAAATACACAAGGCTCCCACCTAGTGGGGTCTGAGAAGGGTAGATGCAAAATTACTACAGAAGTATATTTCTATTACAATTATCATAACTGATAAGAACAGAAACAGCAATTACTCTTATAATGCTTTCACTAAAAAAAGATAGGCTTCTTAGTTCAAAGAATGAATGTATCTCTTGGTGGGGATAAGAAATTATCATAATAAGGTACACTATTGTTCAATCTTATTTGGCAATCATATTGAAATTTGAAACCCTTTATCAGCCAAAATGTAAAAAAAATTAGGTCAAAGTTGAAAGATGGTATCAACTTACCAAATCACTGCGCTCAACAACCCGCCAGAGTTGTCTCCAAATATCAAGATTTTTCTCAAACGGGGTTAGGACAAGATTCTCATTTTCCTCAAGTCTGAAACATCATCATGCCACAAATATAAATATAAATAATATGTGTGTGTGTGTATATAAAACAATTGTCCTCATTTTCTTATTCTTCTAGATGTCACTTTTAGGATTAGTTATAAACTCCAATTGCTGTACCTTTAATGTGCAGCAAAGCAGCTTGTTTACCCTTTTCATTAATTTAGCTTGATGTAACTGATTGATTAACAAGATATAATCCAGACCTAACCTTGCCAGTCTGCGACGCCAAATTAAGAAAGCTTGTCTTTCATTGTCATCAAGCTCCTCGACAGACATGTATGCTCTCCAAGGTGGCCTAAAGTACAAAAAGAAAAAAAGAACAACACTCAGACCAACCAAAGTAAAGCCAATCACCCAAGCAATGAATGAAAAAACATACCTGCGCGGAACACGAAGACTGCTGGCATGCAAGGCCTCCTCCCTCGTCTGCTGTTTCCTCATTTCTTCAAGTGTCATTTCATTTTTGCCAATGCTGGAGCTCAGATCCCTAATTCATACAATAAAAATTACAAAATTTTCACTATACACTGACACACAAAGTTAAAGTATAACAGGTAAAACCATCAAGCATTTAATGAAAATACAAAATTCCTCACATGGTCAACTCCACACATTCAAAATTCTTTTACAGCAACGCAAGGTAGATACATACAACTACAAGCAAGTTGTGAGCTGAGACACTTCAAAATTGGGACACTTATTGTATTCGATACTGATATTGGTGCAATACACATTTGTTTGTAGTTTAGGCATGCGCCTAACTCATTTATTTATTGTGGGAATTACCCCTCGCCCCCCACCCCCAAAGTGCTATTAAAATATTGAAGATGCAAATTTAAGTCCCATTCTCCCTAATTTCCTCGCTCAAAGCATAATCTCACTCTTACAATCTTCTTTTCCTCAAAATTATCGCAGAAAACAGCAAAGTTCAATCAATAAATGTATATCCGAACATATCTTTGCAACATATCAAGTAACAACTTCCAAAAAATAAGGCAGCTAACGTAACGTCAAGTGCAATTGGCAACCTTTTCTTCCAATACTTCTGCTTTTAAAATAGAACTATTCAAAGGAAAATTGCCCAAATAAATCCACATTAACAAAATAAATGAATTTCCCATTTTTTCACAAAGGGCGGAAAAGGTGGATAAAATTAAGAAGGGTTCGGGAGACTTACAGATTGATGGGGCGCTGAGGGGTGGAGAAGAGGGGTTGTTGAGGGTGTTCAGCTTGTTCGATTATGGCATCGATGTCGCTGATCTCTGTGAACGATTCGAGAACATTCTTCTTCTGTAAACGCCCATTTTCCTTGCTCTGTTGATTGTGCTGCTTCACCAACGCTCTTCCTACCCCTGTCTTCTGGTTTTTCCCCATTCTAATTTCTAGCTGGAAATGGAATCCACGACACCACGAGCTTCTCTCACTGTGAAACTCAAACCCTAGAATTTTTCCTCTCTAGTCTACACCGGTTTTTCTTCTACCTTTTATACGTTATGGAAGGCAAGTTAATTTGTTCATCCTCACAGAGAAATTAAAAAAAGAAAAAAAGAAACACAACAGGCAGCACACACACGAACGCAAGCACTTACGCACTCCACACACGCAATTAATTGTGAACAGTGATGAGCATCCATATAAAAGTCAAATTAGCTTATATAGTAATAATATTAAATATTAATAAGCCAAAATTATATTTTTTTTAATTCTAACTTTAACTTTTAAGTTTTAGTTTAGTGTTTTAATTTTTATTTTGGATTTAATTCATTTCTCTAGCTTTTCAATTCGTGTTAAAGTGATATGAATGTTTTTAAGGCTGTATTTGTTTGGGATGAAAAAAATGTAAAAAAAGAAAAGAAATGAAAAAGAAAGAAAGAGAGCTGAAAGAGAGTATAAGGTGAGTTTAGTCGGTAGAGTTGAAAAAGGAGTAAAATGAGAGGAAAAAAAGTAATGTAATATGCATATAATAAAAAATATAAATAAAATATTTGTGAAATTCTTATTTTACCCTTGTTTAATTTACACCCTATTGAAACTATTTATTTTAAAAATATCTTATAATATATATATATATATATATATATATATATATATATATATATATATATATAACACTTGCAAGAAAACGAAACTAATACTTTAGAGTGATATATAATAACAATTAACAACTATATATATAAAATCGATTTTGCAAGCAAACGTATTCGAATATCATATTTCAAGCATATTCAAATATTATATACATATTTGAATATGACATGCAATATTTGATTTTTACAATCTCTCATACTCCCATTTCGTCCACATGATGCGAGGATAATTTTGAAAAAAAACTTTATCTCTCTTTACTTTCTTGACAAATTTGCTCAATTTTGTGAAGAAATGTTTCTACATGGACCCCACCTTTGTTGTAGTGAAATTTCTATTATTTTCTATTCCTTTGAAAGGTACTGAATGAAGAAAAGACGAACTTTCTTTCCTTTTCCTCATATGAGAGACTTTTGTCGTTCAACTTTCGACACAACCAAATACTACCTAATAACATAATTTCACTTTAGTTTTGAACTCACTTTTGATGAGTTCTATGATTTTTTTATCTTTTTTTTTTTGTGAATAATGATGAGTCCTATGATGTTACATTAAAATTAAGAACTTAATTTTTTTAATGATAAAATTATTTAAAAAGTTCAAACGGTGTATTCGTATCAAATAGAAAATTTTATTTTACAGAACCTTGAAACAAACACTTTTATAGAATGAGGTAATCATGTCAAATAGATATCCTGACATAATTACGGGTTAAAATAAGTCAAATCATATTAAGAAACTCAAACTCAAAATAAGCTATTAGAATTGAGTTAATTGCAAATCTGAATATTTCATATAAGATAACAAGTTTAAACTTTATCATCACCCTTGTACTGAAAAACATCATTTTAAATTATAATGAGATTACATTTAGATAAATGAAATCTATTATTATATTTAAGAAGTGCTTGGGCAATACTAATTTTTTTACTTGAAGATGTATTTTCTAATTTTTGTTAATAATTAAAATTATCATTTTACCTTCACTTTGCTATATTCAAATATTTGTATATGAAATTATTAATAAAGAACAAAATATTTTCTCAAACCAACTACATCTCATAATTACACAAGCCATTTAAACTAATTAGTCAGGATTATTATAAGAAATTGTTTTTAGCTTTAGAAAGAGTTGTTTTTTATGAGTATTTTATGTAAATAAACCTAAAATAACCAATCAATTTCAAAAGTAGTTTCAATAAGCTGTACTAAACATTACTTGTAGGATAAATAAGTTAAGCAGAAAGCCAAAGTGGATGGTTTCAACAGAATGACATCAAACCCGTGCCTGGGGATCCTCATCAAAAAATGTCCAACGAAGGTCCTTTATTGGAACGGCAGAGGTCTAGCCAACTCTCAGACTAGACTAGTGTTGAACTCACAAACCCGATCTTCTGGTTTTGGCTGAACTCTGGACTGCTTTAGAGAACATCCCTCAATCTTTTTGGAAGAATCTCCAACTTTCTCCAGTTGCTGTCAACTCCAGAAATCCTCTCTCCCTAATCTCTGGTGTCTTAGTCGCCAAAATCTCTCCCTTGTGGTGTTAGCTTCTTCTGACCAGCACTGTTCTTTTCAGATATGTTTGATAAAAAAATTGTTCATGTTGCTGCTATTTACGGTTCCACCAATTACACTAAAAGAAGAAAAATGTGGCAAGAGCTACATGACCTTCAGTCTACTCATAAGGGAGCTTGGTCTTTTATTGGCACTTTAACACCATCCTTGGTGCCCACGAGAAACAGGGTGGGCTTCCCCCTCTTAAGGCCTCTTATGAGGACTTGTTGAACTGGTCAAACGCGAATGGGCTCACTCACATTGATAGCCGTGGTGTTGCCTATGCCTGGTCTAATGGCAGAGAGGGTGCTAGACGTATTAATATCCGCTTATAGAACATGCCATTAGCAATTCTGATTGCTTTGATCTGTGGCACAGGGTGACCTGTTGTGCCCTCCCCAAGTTAATTCTGATCACAATCCATTGATGCTCCTGATGAATGGAGTCCAGCGTCCCAAAGCTCCCTTCAAGTACCATGCCATGTGGTCTAGCCATCCGGATTGTAAGCGCCTGGTCTCTGAAATTTGGAATCAGCCTCAGGTGGGGTGTCCAATGCAAGTTCTAAAGCAAAAACTCAAAAATCTGATATCTGCCCTTAAATCTTGGAACAATGAAGTTTTTGGTAACATCCATCAAAACTGCGATCGTGCCATGCAACAGGTAGTTGCTATTCACTCTCGTATTGAACTTGAAGTGCTCAATGATGAGCTAGTGAGGCTTGATTTCAAAGCACAAAAGGATCTTCACGAAGCTCTTGCATATGAAGAAGCTTTTTGGAAGGAGAAATCTCGTCTTGACTGGCTCACCTTGGGAGATAGGAATTCTGCCTTCTACAGAATGACCAAAATCAAAAGAGCCACTAAAAGCATCAGCACTATCAAATATGGAGATGTTATGCTACACTCAAGATCTTATTCAGCAACACATTGTCCAATTCTACTCAAATTTATTTGCTTCTGGCAATGACTGCCGAACAAATTAATTAATCTCTCCTTTAATTCAGAAACTTGTTTCTAATGAAGATAATGCTATGCTCTCTAATTTGCTCTCTCTGGAAGGAAGTCAAAGCTGCAGTTTTTTCCATGAGTAGCTCTAGTGCTCCTGGGCCCACCAGCTTCGGAGGTCATTTTTACCACACTTTTTGGGAGATTATTGGGAATGATGTTTTTAATTCCGTGTTGCAGTTCTTTTATTCAGAATTGGATTCTCCCTGGCTTAAGTATAGACCTATTGCTATGGCTAATTTTTAGTTCAAAATTATCTCTAAGGTGCTTGTAGATAGATTAGCCATCATAGCTCCTAAAGTTATTTGGCCAGCAAAAGAGGGTTCATTCAGGGTCATAGTATAGCTGATTGTTTTCGCACTGCATCAGAAGTGATCAACATGCTTCCTTGCAAGGTGTTTGGAGGTAATCTTGCTATGAAGTTTGATGTCCAAAAAGCTTTTGATATGTTGGACTGGAGCTTTTTGCTAAATGTTCTTGCAGGTTTTGGATTTTGTGCCACTTTCTGCTGCTGGGTGCGGATTATTCTGGAGTTAGCAAGACTCTCTTTTGCTATAAATGACTCTTTGTGGGTACATTGCTTGTAAGAGAGGGATGTGTCAAGGGGATCCTTTATCCCCTTTGCTTTTTTGTCTGGCTGAGGAAATGCTTAGCAGAGGCATCACTTCTCTGGTTGAAAACAACAACCTCATCCCGATGGCCAGTCCCCGAAATTTTGCCACTCCCACCCACATCCTTTATGCTGATGATATTTTTGTTTTCTGCAGGGGGGCAAAGAAAAATATCACTATTCTCATGACTTTTTTTCACAGCTACAGGGAGGTTTCTGGCCAGCTTATAGTCCGGAAAAATGTCAATTCTTTCATGGAGCCCTATCTAATATAAGAGTTAGGGAGATCAAGAATATTCTGGGATTCTCAGTTGGTTCTTTGCCTTTTATCTACCTCAGTGTTCCATTATTCCAGGAGAAGCCTCGACCAGTGCATCTTAGGCCAATTGCTGATAGAATAAAAGCGGAACTTCAGTCTTGGAAGGGGAATTTACTTTCTTTTATGGGTTGTGTGCAGCTGATTATATCTATTATCGATGGAATGCTTCTTTAATCTTTCCACTTATACTCTTGGCCAAAAGCCCTGCTAATAGAAATGCAGACTTGGACTAGAAACTTCATCTGGACAAGGGGATATTTTAAAGAGAAAACTGGTTACTGTTGGCTGAAAAACTGTGTTCCTCCTGGGATGAAGAGGGCATTGATCTCTCTCCGCTCTCTCTCGCATAAATGAAGCTGCTTCTTTGAAACTTGCATGGCAATTTGTTTACTCCTCTGATACTTGGGCCACTTTTTTTAAGGGCTTGGCTTCTTAATTATAACTACCGTGTGAATGACGAAGCCGACTACACATAATTGCTAACTTGTGTAACCAGTAACCTATAGACATAATCTTGTATATTAACTGTCTGGCCAGCTTGCAAATCAGATCAGCTCATCAAGTTGAAGATCGT